>NW_025765237.1:0-1200000 GCF_003918875.1 Haliotis rubra | reverse complement strand
AAGTTAACATTCGCAGATACTGTTTGAACCTTTACCTCGAAAAAGTTTTGTACCCGAACGATTCCGAATGCTATTTTCCGTATGATCGCTTCCGAGTGATGCACATGGTGCACGCCACAAGAGTGAGTCAACAGTCGCTGCGAATAGCGTTTTGTCAGTATTCAAGGATGTCAGCTTGCGGAAATATTAGCTAATGATAGCCATGTCAACAGAAACCCAAAAGCGTGTATTCTCCAGGTCATATATCTGTGTTTTATGCGGGTTTTCATTTGTTGGCGACCGGGGAAGAGAAAATCCATTTTGTAAGTCCCGCCAAACCCTAAATAGTAGCCGTTGTCTGATAGGTTAAATCCGTTCGGCCGTCTCGCGTTTGATTGGACGGTCATAGGTCGCTCAAAGGTTACCTGGCGCGACCTTCCACAAGGCTTTGTTAGACTCAGTATAGCAGTGTAACGAATAATACTGAGCCTAAGTTTACTTAGACTGACTGCACAACACCTCGATCTCTTTCATCAGATGGATTTACAGACCGCCGCCATATAGCTGGAATATTGCTGAGTGCAGCGTAAAACTAAACTCACTCACTCAGTCACCAGATGGACGCAGGTACTGAGTCAGGTTACAGGTCGAAAAGGTATATATAAAATCATTGTTGAATAACACATGTGATCGGCATCGGAGTAGGAGTACGACATATTGTGAACGCAAACAAATAGGCGCTGTCACTATAAATCACAACTGGAACAGATTTTTAAATGTGTGGTTATTATATACCGTGTTACAGTTTAATTCGGTACCTAGTGATCATGTTTTATCATTTAGCTGTTTTACTTCAATATGTTTAAATAATGTCATCTGCATATTTCACTAATAACTATTTATTGTATCTATTAATTTCAGATTATACAGCAGTCAATAACCATGTACATGTTGACAAAACATCACTTATATTTTTTGCACTACTGTGAATGGAATATCATCAACATCGTGAATTTGTTTAATCGCACGTGCATGTTCTGCGCCAACAGTATGACTGACTGAGTTTGGTTTTACGCCGCTTTTAGCAATATTCCATCAACATCACGGCGGGGGACACCAGAAATGGGCTTCACGTATTGTACCCATGTGGGGACTCGAACCTGGGTCTTCGGCGTGACGAGCCAACGCTTTAACCACTAGGCTACCCCACCGCCCCTCCAGCAGTAGGAGACACTGTCAAATGCACCTCAGGTCATGAACAGCCATATTGCCAGAACGTTCGGCTGTTCAAGGCAGACTGTCATCCGAACAACGAGACTCACCAGTCTGACTGGCCCGATATCCGACAGTCTCAGCACAGAGAGACCGAAAGTGACAACCCGGCAAGATGACCACGTCGACTATATTGCTTCGTTTAGCGTTAAACAAACAAACAAACAAACAACATACTTTGGAAACATTTACAAATAGTCCGGCGCCTATGAATGTCAGGATAACCGGTGCGTACATGAATGAAGATCGACACTAACCTACTGAAATGTACAGTGTAGACCAAAATCAAGTCACGATTTTATTGCGTATACTGCTGCCCAATTTATGTAAAATTTCTTTTTCTCTTTCTTTTCATAGTAAGCGCCCCATTATTTTATAAACTTGGCTGAATCAAGTCATAAAATGTGAACTATATTATGTTATGAATAATGCTTGTATGTATTCATGTATAAATAGAGACACATGTACTGAGATAACATTATTTAACAACTGTCAGTAATGAGCAGAAAACCGCCACCGGAGTCCGCAGTCCATCGTGGAGGCGGCTGTAAAATCTCTCTACGTGTGACGAGAGTTGTGTGGATCGCCATCTCAAGTGTTTACAACGCTGCGCTGTTACATTCAGATGCAGCTGATGAAGAACTGAGTAAGAAAACTAGTAAAACAGCTTGACCACCAGAACACGGCTGACCAGTATTTTCTGATGAGGTGAGGTGAGGTGAAATTGGGTTTAACGTCGTGCTTGAGAATATTTCGCTCATATGACGACGTGCATGCGTGTGTATGTGTATGTGCGGCTGCTTGTACTAGCCAGACTGAAGCTGGTTTTATAATGCTAACTCACTGAGATACCATGCCGCAGTGAAGCATGAATACCCCATTCAGACACATTATTCTGACTCCGAGCCGACCAGTCCTTGTTGTACCCATTAATGCCGAGCGCCAGGCAGGGACCAACAAGTACCATATTTTAACGTCTTTTGGTATGACGCGGTCGGGGATGGAACCCGCGACCTTCCGCTCTCCGGGCGGACGCTCTAACCACTACACCACGGAGGCGGTCATATTCTGATGAAATGCATGCAAAACACGTATGCAATAACGAAGGTTATATTTTGGTTTACACTTTCTTAGTAAAGTACGAACTATAATATGTGAGTGGTGCGTCACATATGGGATTCGATCCCAGACATTCAGAGTGAGGCAACATTCCCTATCGCCAGTACCCAAAGTCAAGAATCTAATCCACTCAACCACCGAGGCTTCCACATCTGACATCTGGTTGTCTAGATGTACTTCACACACGGCCGACAATAAATACAAAGCGGTTTCTGAAAGAAGTCAAATGTAACGATTGATTTTAAATTACACTTTCTCAGTGCAGTATACATTCTCGTACTCTTTGGGTGTGAGTACCACACACAAGCTTGAGTGGTCGAAGCTCGCTCAGGGTTCAACATTGGAGGCATCTTCGGATCTTGGAGTAAACCATGGGAGAACATGAACTAAACCATGTGACGATACCTGGTAATCGCATACAAATACATGCAAAGGCAAATCAACTGTTCACCTGAAAATATACGTAGGGTACGAATCTAAACAAGGATTTACATCGGACATTAGTCTTGGCACTGATCATGCCTCAAATTTGGAAAGATCCTCCGCGTTTCAACCATATTATAAGTTATCACATTCAGTGGAGGTAGACACTGGGAATTATCAGACCCACGTTATGTTGTATCCAACTCCGCTCGTTGGATAAAACCTAACGCGGGTCTGACGCAGTTATCTTACTGAATGTTTCAAACTATCATCAATTAAATCATTTTGACAGAAAAGAGCTGATCGACTGTCACAGAATGACCAATGAATATATCACGCGACATGCACCGGCTGACGTGGACGCACGCTTTATTCTTGTAGCTGGGTATAAGGCATTGATAACATTTATCTACCGGGTGGGCGGTGTATATGGAAATTTGTTCAGGGTCACGTGGACCAACCAGAGATCGAGGTTCTTACATGAGATAGGATAAATACTTTTGAAACCTTTGGTCCATCAAACATCGTTTGAGCAAGGCTGGTATGAATGAATGAAAGAATCCTATTTCATTTCATTTGTCTGGGACCGCCTCCGTGGTGTAGTGGTTAGAGCGTCCGCCAGAAGAGCGGAAGGTCGCGGGTTCGATCCCCGACCGCGTCATACCAAAAGACGTTAAAATATGGTACTTGTTGGTCCCTGCCTGGCGCTCGGCATTAATGGGTACAACAAGGACTTGTCGGCTCGGAGTCAGTATAATGTGTCTGAGTGGGGTATTCATGCTTCACTGCGGCGTGGTATCTCAGTGAGCTAGCACTATAAAACCAGCTTAAGTCTGGGCTAGTACAAGCAGCCGCACATCCACATACACAGGCATGCACGTCGTCATATGAGCGAAATATTCTCAAGTACGACGTTAAACCCAATTTCACCTCACCTCATTTGTCTGGATATTGGAAATACTACGCCACACTGATTTGGCACTGTAGGATGTTTACTACCAAATACCTACCGATCGGAAGTCATGACGCATGCAAGATATTTGGTATCTTTGTACTAATCAAAGAAGAAATTAACGAGGTGCAGGATGACATTGCCGCAGACTTGGGACCTGACTACAGCGAGTAATTCCAGTACACCCTAATAACACATGACAAACAACATATGTCAGGTATGGTTGTGTTTGTCAAATTGGTCCAGGTTCAAGTAGCAAGTCGTGTACTTCGTTCATGCAGGTCATCAGCTGAAGCCTCAGAATAAACGAGTGACATCACACCCGCAGCCTTTATTCTCACTGACATAGAGGGTAAATCCCAGGCCGCAACATTAATGATAGCTGCTATTACCGTTTTGAATATATTTACAATTGACTCTCTGGGCACACGGTGCTGCTTCTTCCAATCATGTAAAGCAATGTTAAACCAAGGTTTAACCCACTAAAGTTTCAGTGTCAAACTGACATTATGTTAAAACAGACCGACATTATAGACCATCCAACTTCAACAGACGCCTCAGTTGGGAGTATCAGAGTGAACCAATCGGATCAGGTCTTTACTTTCTATGACGGAGCAACCGTTGTAAACAAATAACAAATACGTAATGGGAATTGTTTTTCACGTTTTATTTCCACCATGACGTATAACCACTATAAGGCATTAGATTTAGGCAATGTGTGAAGATTTCAAATACGAAAAACATATCATTAAAAAGACGGTGTAAGATGATGCGAGATCGATCAAACTAACGGAAGTAGATAATGGAACGACTAGCGTGAATCCGCCAATCAGCATGAAGCAAATATTTTCTGCTGCGCTAACGTACGTGATGCTTTATTTAAAATAGCCATACATGAACGCCATTACAACCAGTCCAAATCCAGCATTGACGTTTAAAATCATCCTCCATTTGGAACTGTCTTTCAGGAAGCGGCGCTTTCGGTCGTCGTCAATATCCTTGACTTCACCCTCCGTCCCATGATCCTTTGGAATGCCGCAGATGACGTCTGCCCAGTGAAGGCACCTGTTCTCTCTTGTTTCATCGGCTGGGTCAGCGGATCCCACTTCAAATGCTGGTGAAATGAAAAACTGCTGGTTGAACTACAGTTATGTGACATACCTTCACGCAAAGGTTGGGGTGTAAATTATATTTAACGCCAAAAATGATGTGTGTGTGTGCTCATGCGTATGCGCATGCGTATGTGCGCGCATATCTGTGTGTGTATGTTCTCGCCTGGACAAATGTTTTATAGTGTTTGGACAATGAGATCTCATACCTCAGTTATCAAAGGACACCCGAAGTGGTCACATTATAACTCCAAGGCAAACAATTGATGCTTTATCCTCGTGAAACCAAGGCAGGGTAAAACATTACCACTGTTAACGTGTGTTGAAATAACCAGGCCGGATATCGACGAAGATGGTTTGGCTACCGGAACGTTTCTACCCCGTGCCCCACAGACAAAGGATCATACACGTAACGGATTTGGATTCTAAGACATAACCCGCGAACTTTGAGTGGACGCGAATGGAACTTGAGATTTGTGGTTTTCTATATATTTAAATCATGGTTGATTATTACAATTAGAAACAACTCCTGGTATAACGCAGTCTGTATAATCGGATACTTGAACAGTCAGTTCTAGTGAGCGAGTGAGTTGGGGTTTTCGCCGCTTTTAGCAATATTCCAGCAACATCACGGCGGGGGACACCAGAAATGGGCTTCACACTTTGTACCCATGTGGGAAATCGAACGCGAGTCTTCGGCGTAACGAGCGAACGCTTTAACCACTTGGCTACTCCACTGCCCCCACTCAGTTCTATGCCGCGGGCACCTCATGTCAGTACCCTATCGCCAGTACACAAAGTCAAGAATCTAATCCATTCAACCACCGAGGCTTCCACATCTGACATCTGGATGTCTAGATGTACTTCACACGGCCGACAAAAAATACACAGCGCTTTCTGAAAGAAGTCAAATGTAACGATTGATTTTGAATTACACTTTCTCAGTGCAGTATACATTCTCGTACTCTTTGGGTGTGAGTACCACACACAAGCTTGAGTGGTCAAAGCTCGCTCAGGGTTCAACATTGGAGGCATCTTCGGATCTTGGAGCAGGGGAGTAAACCATGGGAGAACATGAACTAAACCATGTTGATGATACCTTGTATTCGCATACAAATACATGCGAAGGCAAATCAACTGTTCACCTGAAAATATACGTAGGGTACGAATCTAAACATGGATTTACATCGGACATTAGTCTTGGCACTGATCATGCCTCAAATTTGGAAAGATCCTCACGTTTCAACCATATTATAAGTTATCACATTCAGTGGAGGTAGACACTGGGAATTATCAGACCCACGTTATGTTGTATCCAACTCCGCTCGTTGGATAAAACCTAACGCGGGTCTGACGCATTTATCTTACCGAATGTTTCAAACTATCATCAATTAAATCATCTTGACAGAAAAGAGCTGATCGACTGACACAGAATGAACAATGAATGTATCACGCGACATGCACCCGCTGGCGTGGACGCAAGCTTTACTCTTGTAGCTGGCTATAAGGCATTGATAACATATATCTAAGGGTTGGCGGTGTATATGGAAATTGGTTCTGGGTCACGTGGACCAATCAGAGATCGAGGTTCTTACATGAGATAGGATAAATACTTTTGAAACCTTTGGTCCATATCATCGAACAACGTTTGAGCAAGGTTGGTATGAATGAATGAAAGAGTCTCTGGGCACACGGTGCTCCTTCTTCCAATCATGCAAAGCAATGTTAAACCCAGGTTTAACCCACTAAAGTTTCAGTGTCAAACTGACATTATGTTAAAAGAGACCGACATTATAGACCATCCAACTTCAACAGACGCTTCAGTTGGGAGTATCAGAGTGAACCAATCGACTCAGGCTTATACTTTCTATGACGGAGCAATCGTTGTAAACAAATAACAAATACGTAATGGGAATTGTTTTTTCACGTTTTATTTCCACCATGACGTATCACCACTTTAAGGCATTAGATTTAGGCAATGTGTGAAGATTTCAAATATGAAAAACATATCATTAAATAGACGGTGTAAGATGATGCGAGATCGATCAAACTAACGGAAGTAGATAATGGAACGACTAGCGTGAATCCGCCAATCAGCATGAAGCAAATATTTTCTGCTGCGCTAACGTGCGTGATGCTTTATTTAAAATAGCCATACATGAAGGCCATTACAACCAGTCCAAACCCAGCATTGACGTTTAAAATCATCCTCCATTTGGAACTGTCTTTCAGGAAGCTGCGCTTTCGGTCGTCGTCAATATCCTTGACTTCACCCGCCGTCCCATGATCCTTTGGAATGCCGCAGATGACGTCTGCCCAGTGAAGGCACCTGTTCTCTCTTGTTTCATCGGCTGGGTCAGCGGATCCCACTTCAAATGCTGGTAAAATGAAAAACTGCTGGTTGAACTACAGTTATGTGACATACCTTCACGGAAAGGTTGGGGTGTAAATTATATTTAACGCCAAAAATGATGTGTGTGTGTGCTCATGCGTATGCGCATGCGTATGTGCGCGCATATCTGTGTGTGTATGTTCTCGCCTGGACAAATGTTTTATAGTGTTTGGACAATGAGATCTCATACCTCAGTTATCAAAGGACACCCGAAGTGGTCACATTATAACTCCAAGGCAAACAATTGATGCTTTATCCTCGTGAAACCAAGGCAGGGTAAAACATTACCACTGTTAACGTGTGTTGAAATAACCAGGCCGGATATCGACGAAGATGGTTTGGCTACCGGAACGTTTCTACCCCGTGCCCCACAGACAAAGGATCATACACGTAACGGATTTGGATTCTAAGACATAACCCGCGAACTTTGAGTGGACGCGAATGGAACTTGAGATTTGTGGTTTTCTATATATTTAAATCATGGTTGATTATTACAATTAGAAACAACTCCTGGTATAACGCAGTCTGTATAATCGGATACTTGAACAGTCAGTTCTAGTGAGCGAGTGAGTTGGGGTTTTCGCCGCTTTTAGCAATATTCCAGCAACATCACGGCGGGGGACACCAGAAATGGGCTTCACACTTTGTACCCATGTGGGAAATCGAACGCGAGTCTTCGGCGTAACGAGCGAAGCTTTAACCACTTGGCTACTCCACTGCCCCCACTCAGTTCTATGCCGCGGGCACCTCATGTCAGTACCCGTAAAACAATTCTGACGGTCAGGTGATTCTGTGTTGACAGTAGGCACTCTCATTCAAACCTAACAATCCTGTCATATAATCGCGCTGAGCACCCGGGTTCGACTCCCTACATGGGTACAAGGTCTGAGGTCCATTACTGGGGAGCCCACCAACCTTCTCCAGTGACATGGCTTCAAGGTGATCGCACTTTGATTCTTCCTATGATGGTTAATATTATTTACAAACCCCGTTCAGCTGGTGAAAGTTCCTATTTATGTTTCAGACACGGCCCCAAATAATGCCCCACAGCTAAGATGAAGCCATTGAAAATAAGGTGAAATACCTGTTGCATAGCAACAATTACTGAACATGTCATTAGATAATCGACTTCGGTGTGTGTATGTCAATATGAGCTTGTCACTTTCTGAAAACACGAAATATATGTCTTAGATCAGAAAAAGAGAAAAAGAAACGATGTATAATACTGGTTTTTAACATAGGGTGTAACTACTGAAAGGGTCGCGTCGTAACCATTGGCACTGACCTTGTGTAACTTTTCTTCCGATTGAAGTCATGTCTGTCCGGATTCCTTTATAACCGACTGACTTCAAGATATCCGAGTTCGTTATATCAGGCTATTTTATAGCGTCTTCTTTATATCCAGCTTCTATATACCCGCCTATCACTTCGTTTCATCTAGTTCTGTTATATCCGACTTTGTTACAACTAATACATGTCGTGCCCTACTTCGTTTGACCTTTTTCATTGTTTGCTACAGAACATATAGTTTCCTTGTTTGTGTGATTAACCTTTAGGAGTGACACCTATCAATATCTACTCTGTACGCTGTGAGCTATTTCTGCACAGATGGAACTCCTACCGCCAGTAATTAGTGGTTTACAAATTTCCACCACGATATATCACAGAAATTCTAATTAAACAGTGACCTATATTATAATATTTTACGACTATTTAACCTAAAAGCAGATTGTATCTAAAATCTGTTTCGGCAAACAATCGAGGCTGATTAATCTCGGGCGTTGACGTAGTGAATTTCACAACATCAACATTTTATTTCAATAAAGGAAGTGGGTATATATACTCATGCCAATAATGGTTGTCACCCCCTTTCAATTGTTTTAATTGGATGGGGGTGGGGGTGAGGGGTGGGGGTGAGGTGTGAGGGGTGGGTGGGGTGGGGAGGGTGACAACCATTATTGGCATGAGTATACATGTCTGTAATTTCATATCTGCTTTATAATGTATTCATAGTAAACAATGACTTGTTGTGTCGCCATTGTCTTAAACAGGACTTTGAACTTCCGTGTATTTTATTCGATTGCTCCTACTTTGTCTGTCAGAGTTGTCGTTCTTGTCCCGCTCTTCAACCACATCTGAGGAAGGTTCCTCTTTCTGGCCCACCCTCGTCCACCACGTGACGCCTCGCAACTGAACGAACACAGAGCTATGTTAATGCAGTTAACTCAGTACACTATTCAACTAGATTTATAACTTTTACACCAGTCTGGGTTGTAATTGGGTCATATCACGACCCGTCAGCCTATTGTTGGATCACATGACACATTGATAGGGAATTCCATAAACACGGGCATCTTGCTGTCAAAACATGACACATTGATAGGGAATTCCATAAACACGGGCATCTTGCTGTCAAAACATGACACATTGATAGGGAATTCCATAAACACGGGCATCTTGCTGTCAAAACATGACACATTGATAGGGAATTCCATAACACGGGCATCTTGCTGTCAAAACATGACACATTGATAGGGAATTCCATAACACGGGCATCTTGCTGTCAAAACATGACACATTGATAGGGAATTCCATAACACGGGCATCTTGCTGTCAAAACATGACACATTGATAGGGAATGCCATAACACGGGCATCTTGCTGTCAAAACATGATACATTGAAAGGGAATTCCATAACACGGGCATCTTGCTGTCAAAACATGACACATTGATAGGGAATTCCATAACACGGGCATCTTGCTGTCAAAACATGACACATTGATAGGGAATTCCATAACACGAGCATCTTGCTGTCAAAACATGACACATTGAAAGGGAATTCCATAACACGGGCATCTTGCTGTCAAAACATGATACATTGAAAGGGAATTCCATAACACGGGCATCTTGCTGTCAAAACATGACACATTGATGGGGAATTCCATAACACGGGCATCTTGCTGTCAAAACATGACACATTGATAGGGAATGCCATAACACGAGCATCTTGCTGTCAAAACATGACACATTGATAGGGAATTCCATAACACGGGCATCTTGCTGTCAAAACATGATACATTGATAGGGAATGCCATAACACGGGCATCTTGCTGTCAAAACATGATACATTGATAGGGAATGCCATAACACGGGCATCTTGCTGTCAAAACATGATACATTGATAGGGAATTCCATAACACGGGCATCTTGCTGTCAAAACATGATACATTGATAGGGAATGCCATAACACGGGCATCTTGCTGTCAAAACATGACACATTGATAGGGAATGCCATAACACGGGCATCTTGCTGTCAAAACATGATACATTGATAGGGAATTCCATAAACACGGGCATCTTGCTGTCAAAACTAGATACATAATCACAGGGAATCTGGGATTCGAGGTAGAGACCGAAGTTTCCGTTACACCTCTGTAGTCTACATTACGATACCCAGACGATTAGACCACCTGTGCTGATGTGGACAAGAACACCTCCTGCATGTGTGACAGACAACTTGCCAGTCCCCTTATATCTAAATATTGATGATTGCTGAGATAATAAATAATACACACACCATTTCTGTCTATTTCTTGTATATTGGGGGAGATCCCTTTAGACCGGGAAGAGAAACAACAATGACAGGCTCCTATTCATTCACACACACACACACACGCACGCACGCACACACGAGCCCACGCGGAGATCTCCCAAAGCGTCGTACCTGCTCCTCTGTTGGCGGTGTGTCGGTGTAGCTGAAGGCTATGATACAGACGCCGGTGAAGAAGAAGATGAAGATGCTGAAGTAGGTGTAGTGTACGGAGGACACAATCAGGGGGCGTGTATCCGGTTCACCGCAGGGAGGCATGGGGTACACGAAGTCCAGAACCATCCGCACCACCCCGCAGATCTGACTTATCAGCAAACCCCAAAACGCTCCCTGATGGAAAACAGTCATGGAAATCATCTCAGTAAATCCGATCTTTTACTTCTCTGAACGTGAAGATACGACAAACTCTACTCGATAGGAGTACACGTTTGGGGTCAACCATGTAAAACTCTAGGGGGAGCCTCGGATTGTTGTTCGAGCTATAGTTTAAGTCACTGAAAACAAGCAACTATATAACGCTAAAGGAGCAGTCTATGTCTACACAACATCTCAAAAACATCCTGGTAAAGCAGCAGTAAGGTATTTTATGTCTACACAACATCCCCAAAACATCCTGGTAAAGCAGTAGTAAGGTATTATATGTCTACACAACATCCCCAAAACATGCTGCGAACAAGCCTGAAAATCGTTTTGTTTAGGATTTTTACTGGAACAAATATATATTTTCTAAACAATGCCAGCATCCAAAATATTTGATCTGTCAGCACTATATTCCTGCTCATTGTAAAAAACACTCTCCTTCCTCTACACAAATGCCACAGGCAGCTGTCCGCCTTTAACTCTCCCAGCGCCACTTCGTACAGTACAAGCCATACGCAGTGGTGTCACGGGAAGCTCACCATTTGGTCATAAAGTGACCTTCTTACAAAATATATATTGTCAATACTAAAATAACGATGTTGAAAACCTTACTGCTTCGTTCATCCGTTTCCAGAGAACCGCCATGATGAAAAGGGGCCCGATTGGGGTTCCCAGGTATCCCTGGATAGACTGGATGTAGTTGAAGAGTTGTCCCCCTTGGGAGGAGCGAATCATGGGAATCCACAATATGCTGACTCCACACAAAGCTACGATAGCTACTCTGAAACAGGAAGGGGCGTGTTCTAGGCGTGTCACGTTCTCATTTTGCAATCCGGTTTGCCCCCAAAAGTTTCTGCTGATTGTAAAAGACGATGGATGGTAAATGAAGGTTCGGGAAGTAAGGTACGTCGTACGTCGACGGAGAGAATCCTTGGCTGAAATAGCAATCACTGGATTGCCTTCTCCGGGTTCGAGTACTTACAGGCTACCGATTAAAGCGGAATATTGCTGGATGCGACGTTAGATTACAAACATTTATCATTCAGGAACTGTTCGTACATTCCAGGCTACAAACTTGAATTATTATTGGGTGTAATACTACTGCGATATAGACTGCTATAGTACTGTCGGAAATAGAAAAAAACTGTATTTTCTCATTTATCTCTACGATTTATGTAGTTGATATGTGAAAGTGTGAAATATCTGTTAAACTAAGTTCGGCCTAACTACAGTCTCAGTGGTAGAGAGATAGGAAACGGAGAAAAAGGACTTTACTGAGGGGAAATTAGTGCAGAAATGAGCAATGCGGTTTTTTTCCAAGTCCAAAAAGACTTATTTGGAACAGACCATGGCTTTATGCAAATTAGTGTGCGACGATATAGTATGACAAAGGACACTTTTTAAATGCCCAATTTGAAATTAGACGTAGATTTATTATAAACGATAGCTGACGGAAAAATAATAACTAACTTTTATGCCGAAACTATTAAGGATGTAGCTACCATGCAGTCTCACTGTCACTATAAAAAGAAACAGATAGGAGGGGTCGCCTCAAAAGCAAAACCTGGGGTCGGGCTTGGGGATAGAGATATCAGCTAAGATAAGATAATCCTTTAGGGCAATTATACTGGGGAGGTACACGGCACGTCATAACAATTTACAAATAATATCCAGTCCTGTCGATCTTCGGGTAGTCATGCCACCTATATACTACGATGCGTTTCTATGGTTTCGGGTATCATACTCTTTTACATATCTAAACATAAAATACAATGTATGAAACTATATGAAAGAAAGACACGTAAGATGTTAATCAATAGATGAGACATAGTCAACACACATGAAAAAGCACAAAATATCTTTGAGATGACCCCTTGTGCCTGTAGGCAGCACGTTCATTTCATGCCAGGTGAGTCGACGGTCCGTCGTCATACCTGGCTGAGCGACCTAATTGCCATCTATAGTCTGATCTATTGTTTTCAGCAGCTATTTGTATTTTTTCTAAGTTTTGCCCGATTTGACGAGTAAACATGCTTTTCTGGATATCGTATTACGCATCCCACTGAACGCTCAGTTAGGCCGAAGTGGGTTATTTCGACATATGCTATTTGCAATTGTGTAAATTTTAGGGATACGGAGTAACAGACTAAAAACAGTTTTTTTTTCTATTTCCGACAGTACTTTAGTGCATCACGTGTCAACAAGAGGACACATTGTTGGACCGCCTCCGTGGTGTAGTGGTTAGAGTGTCCGCCAGAAGAGCGGTAGGTCGCGGGTTCGATCCCCGACCGCGTCATATCAAAAGACGTTAAAATATGGTACTTGTTGGTCCCTGCCTGGCGCTCGGCATTAATGGGTACAACAAGGACTGGTCGGTTCGGAGTCAGTATAATGTGTCTGAGTGGGGTATTCATGCTTCACTGTGGCATGGTATCTCAGTGGGCTAGCACTATAAAACCAGCTTCAGTCTGGGCTAGTACAAGCAGCCGCACCTACACATACACACGCATGCACGTCGTCATATGAGCGAAATATTCTCAAGTACGACGTTAAACCCAATTTCACCTCACCTCACATCACCTCACCTCACCCAATTTCACCTCACCTCACACATTGTTGATCTGACAGTTGTCTGGTTTTGTTCAACTTGTGAAGAAAGCTACTTATTCTTTAATGGAAATATACACACGAAGAATAACATACAGTAATATTACATGAATAAAGAAACTAATACAAAGATAAATATAACCTTCCAACAATGAGCAGCTCCCTCTGCCGGGCTCTCGGGCGCATGCGCCGCCACAGGTCCATGGTGAAGAGAGTGCTGGCGCTGTTGAAGATGGAGGTGAGTGAACTCATGATGGCCGACAGCATCACCGCCATCATGAGACCCCGGAGACCTGCACGGGACAAAGGGGAAGCTTGTGTCTGGTCTGACAAACTAACGAAAACTACCGAAACTGTAGACACCGAACTAACCTATGAAGATTTTTCATCTTTTGAGGGGCGGTGGGGTAGCCTAATGGTTAAAGCGTTGGCTCGTCACACCGAAGACGCGGGTTCGAATCCCCACATGGGCACAATGTGTGAACCCGATTTCTGGTGTCCCCGCCGTGATGTTGCTGGAATATTGTTAAAAGCGGCGTAAAACCAAACTCAGGCAGTCAGTCATCTTTTGATGACATTTGATTGTGTCACATTTTGGGCAATCGTGCGTGCACTTATTTGAGTTATATGGCCTATTTTGTTGGGACGCATATTTGACTGATTTCATTACGGTTCATGATTGGAATCCTGTGTGTATCGAATTGGTTATTTGGTTATTCATTGATCTTGTGTGGGTATTTACTGAACCGGTTTCTTGGTTAATCTAATCGTTTCAAATATTTGTGCGTCATATCGTAACAGTGAAACATGATCCAGTGGTATCGAGTTTCGGAGTACCCACCTATTGGGAGGATCTCCAGCACCAGCTTGGGGTAGGCGATACTGGAGCACCCAGCCGGGTTCTCACACTGCCTCTCGCACTCGGCAGCATCCGCACATGCTATAACATCTGGGGGTAGATATTAAAGTGACTGTGCTTCGTGATCGATGTTCTTTGCTGGGAAAAACTAGGGGGCTAATATACACATAGAATACAATAATTCTACCTTTGTCTATATTTACAGTTAAGCCCCATTTTGTACAACAATTTTATTGTATATGTAATAAACATATATCTACCTGGGAACACACACGGTGGGTAATAAACATGTATCTACCTGGGAACAGTGCCCTGCTGATCATCCCTGGGAAGATCATTATGAACAGTGGCAGAAACTTCAAATAGCCAGCCAAAGAACTCCTGCCTTAGCGTGAGTTAGACTCTTCGCCGCCAGGGTGCGCTGTACAATCACCTTGAACGCAATTCAATGATTAGACAAGCCTTTTTAATGAAATCGATACATTCTGCAGGCGATTTAATGAAGCATCAATTTGGGAAATAATGTTACAGTGTCTTGATTGTCAAAGGAATTTTGAATTCTTATGTGATAGTGAAACATGCATATTATATATGTACGGTGTATATCATGATACCTTACATGTAACACATATACTTTTGGCATCAACGGATGTGAATGTCGTTTGAAAACCTGGCTATGTATACTAATTATGCAAATTGTTGTAGAATGACTCATGCTGATTAGTTTTACAAATATATAAATTTACATTACATGCTGACTGACCACGTGTATCAACATGGATCGTAGGCTAACATTCTTCATGAATGAATATCTATCTATATGGTAATTCGGAAATTATAAACGAGCGCAATGTCTCGATTTCTTTGTTAACACCAGTTTCGATAACAAGTGCGTGTCCAATCACTTGGTGTTTGGAGACTGTAGCGCCTCGATCAATCACTTGGTGTTTGGAGACTGTGCGCTATAGAAGATGACTTATTATTATTATTATTATTATTATTATTATTATTATTATTATTATTATTATTATTATTATTATTATTACCTATAGACAGTATCGAAACGTCCGGCTAACCGAACACCGTTAAATCACTCTGCTAACGAATAAGAAAATGGCTCTCCATTATATCATTAAAGTTATTATAACATGATTTGTTGGATGTTTCATTAAACCTCTACTATGGCTGTTCATTACTAGTATTACCTCAATAACATGTTTCAATCTACGCTTCAAAACAGCTTTGATGGAGAAACTTGTACAAGTAACCTAAGCATGCCCGCAGTACATTTTGGTAAAGGGAGATCACTCTAACCTGATCACAACACCAGTACCACATGACCCCAAGAGAGGAGTGGACCAGCAGACCTGGCCAGGGCTGGTCCGAGGTCATGGGGTCACGGAAGATGTGGAAGGCGTCTTCCCTGGGTAGACCGCAGGTTGTGTTGTTGGCACGGACGCTGGGTATGGCGTTCATGTAGAGGTCTTCAAGTTTGTTGTAACCACCAATCCTCTGGAAGCCTGACAGTGAAGCGAGACGTCAGTACTGGAAGGAAGCTGCTATGACCTTCAGACTGTTACGTAAGCAGTGTGCACGACATGTATTCTGAACGTGTGCTGCAGTACTTAGCGAATCTCTGGATTAGGCGGGATGACGTAAGTTCCAATGAGACCTCACCCCTACCTCCCAAGAACAAAATTAATGACACACCCACCGACCCACCACCACCACCCTTAAAATCATCATCATCAGTACCGCGTACCCCTCTAGCATTTACAACAGCAAGGCACCGTCCAGAAGGTTGACTTACCCAGTACTGTGAGGGAGATGGCACCCGCTGTCATGACGATAGTCTGGAACGTGTCTGTGTAGATCACCGCCGTCAGTCCCCTGTGCAGTACAGCAGTGTTAATACATACGGACATTACGGTGAGTGAGTGACTTAGCACTACGCCGCCTTTAGCAATATTCTCTCGATATAACGGCGGGGGACACCAGAAATAGACTTCACACGGTGTACCCATGTGAGGTATCAAACCCGAGTCGAATGAACGCTTTGACCACTAGCTTACACTCAACGTCGCCGGACATTACGAAGTTTGATATTCCGAAATGACGGACATCCAACTCCTTTCCTGTAGAACCCTGCACTTGGTGCAATCAGGGGTGAGTGAGTGAGTGTTGTTTTACGAACATTAACAGAAATGCTGCAGCTGTTTTACCACTCTCCGGCACAGCGATGACTTAACATAACATCACTGCCACCAGGCTAATTTGCATATCACGTGACCGGACTTTTCTCTTGTTTGTAATCAAACGCGCATATTCATAATAAGAAGAGACTGGACTCACGAAAGCTTTTCGGCGCTCCCTTCATAATGTTTTACATTGTTACATATATATTCTTCCACAACTGCGACAGTTAGGTCTATGACAGTACATATTTAGATATCAAACTGGCTGCATCGTTTGCTCTCCGTCGGCTTCGATGACACCACGTGGAGCCGTACAACCTATGTAAACAAAGGATCGCTACGCAAATCGAAATAGTGTTACATGTTTTTGGATATTTTCTCAGTGAAACTAAACCATTCTATTAATGATGTTTAGTTAGATGTGTAGACTCGTCAAAAACATAAGAGTAAAAGAAATCTGTACTTTGCAAGATGTGACGAATCGTCACATTTTTCTGGCCTCTGGCAGAGGTACTATGCTGGCTTGCCGCATGGAACTCTGGGTAGGAGAGTGCTGTTTCACGCGACCTAATCCACGCTAGTCGAGATAAGCAAGGGGTGGATGGTAGGAGTAACCTGCCGTCGGACTACGATTACACTGTTTAGTTCCATGTTTCGACAAGCAGAGGTCTCTTTGTACATGGTATGCTGGTCACCTAAAGAGACTCCGATGAGGAGTGTAGGATGTTGTTTGTTGTTTAACGAAGCATGCAACAATATTCCAGCTATATGACGGCGGTCTGTAAATAATCGAGTCTGGACCAGACAATCCAGTGATCAACAGCATGAGCATTGCACTACGCAATTGGGATACGATGACGTGTGTCAACCAAGTCAGCGTGTCTGACAACTCGATCGCCTCTTACGACAAGCATGAGTTGCTGAAGACCAATTCTAACCCAGATCTCCACGTAGGATGTGGCGGGGGTACTGTGCAATACCAACAAAAGTACTTTCTTTGGCACCGCGCGTCAATAATTACATAAAACCCGCTTTAGTCTTCATGTGCCGTGATGTTCAGCACAACCAGAGATGTACATGTTATATTCAGAGCCAGCTTGTCGAGCAAGCCTCTTGTATAGATGCTGATCTACAGTACCCGACAGAACTAACTCACCTAGTATGGTGTATACGCCCGTGACGACAAGCAGTCCTGTTATCGAGACATACATGTTCCATCCAAGAGCCAGTTTGATGAACAGACCTCCAGCGTAGATGCTGACCTACAGTACAGGTCAAATGCAAGTGGCACTTCAGGAATGTCATGGAGGAGGGAGTGGTTGGGTTCCGGGTCGGGGTTATTGGTTATGTGGGAGGGGTCAGATTTGTTCACTGTTTCAAACCGTAAGGTTGGTTTCCCGACATAATTTCCTCACCACGGCTTCATGTCTAGCAAAAAGCATATGGATTTTGTTGACTTGTGGACTTTCCTGTCCTCGGCAATGTTACTGAAACACTCTAAATCGAAACTAAGAGATACTGACGGCGAGTTTTGTGACGATGTAGAGCACGAGAGACAGGACGCTGAGATAGATCCTCATCCTCTGACCACCAAACCGCCGCCCAATATACTCGGGGAGAGTGTATACCTGCAAGGTCAAGGCCAGAACGAGCAGGTGAAGGGGCCATGGATAATATCAGCATAACGGGGAGGGAATTTACGCAAAGTTTGAGGCCCAATTTTCACATTCATTTATGCTTAAACGTATTTTTGTCGCATACCAAAATGTCTATAGCATTTAGCTTGAAGAAACAAGTTACACACCGGACTTCACACTAAGGCCTTGTTATGTAAAATAGCCAAGCGATGGAGGCAGTAGCCTATATGTGGGAGTTAGTTATGCACGGTACTGTACCGTTGTGGTGTCCACTCACCCCAGCAGAGACATACACGGGGAGGAACAGCCAGCTGAGCCCGATCAAGTCTGCCATTCCCTGTAGGCACAGCAGAAATAATTTCAGATGATACATTTTCATGTGGTGAGAACGATTATATATATTACAACATTTCAGGTTATTGGGGGCATTGGAGAGTCTGTTTGTGATGGCTGGAGAGACGGCAATTGTTAAACGTGAGTAATGGAGACGTCACTGAATAAATGGAATGTGCTGTTCGCAGAATATTTTTCACTTAAACAGTTTCACATATCTTCACCATACACCTATATAGTCAGTTATGCAGACCCTGAAACAAATATATCTAAGAAAGAACATGCAAGTTTTAGAATATGTGGCAAGTCTGGATTTCCACAGTTGCTGAAAATGAAGAAAGTTTCTGGGCTTCTTGACAACACATAAAGTCAGTAAAGTATAAGTTGGCACAAACAATTGTTTTCTTTAAGTATTATCATAAGTTTTCATCAGCATGTAAAACGGTGGCTGACATCCCTGGAACTTACACTGAATTCATACGTAACCATGGCAATCCCTGCCGCTGCTCCCTGTCCAGCCAGTCCAAGAAAGTGTTCGCTGCCGATGTTGCTGGAGAAGACTGACGCCCCAACCTGCACGCGCATGAACAGAAAAAAAAATCTAACACTACAGGAATTGATAAAAGTTCATCTTCCATTGCAGTTAGCAACTTTTATGATGATCAGTCACTGGTTTGTCTGCTCCAGACTCCCAGACAAATTCCCGAATTTGGTGGTAAGGGACCGTTCATTATTTATGGCGCGTGTGTGTATGTTTGTGCGTGCGTGCGTGCGTGCGTGCGTGAGTGTGCGCGTGCGTGTGCGTGAGTGATGATTTTCAGGGGGTCACCCATTTTGCTCTGGGGAGATAGGGGGTCATCAATTTTGTACACGTTTCTAAGGTGGTCAGCAATTTTGTACATATTAATATTTAAAATTATGCTTAAACAATATTGGAAGGGGATTATTGATTTTGTACATGACATGCAGAGGGTCACTTACTTTGTACATAAATTTTAGGTGGGGTCATTCACATTGTACATGCTTCACCATAAAAAATCATCATCACCCCATAAATTATGAACGGTCCCTAAATACTACAACAATACACCACATGATTATGGCATAAGCCGGAAGCCACACAGAGACAACTCACCGGAAACCAGCTGATGTTCCTCCCTGCCAGGTAGTAATTCTGTACTGTGCCTCGGTTCGGTCGACATGTTGTCTGAAACAAGTACTGGGATTCAAGGTGTACGTTCTACTAAAGCAGGGAGAATAACTAATACTACTGACACAAGTACTGATTATTACGCACCACAGTTCATGACAACACCATCAAGATTTATAGAGGTCAACTTCCTTACTATGAAGAAAACGACGTAAATGACCACTGCTTCACTAGATGAGAGTAACAATTATACTCCACAACGTCGACCGTGTCGCTCATATTACAGAAGTTGACATCCATACATTTTCACCTTTTATGCGTATCACTTCTAAATGTCATTTCAAGACTTCACTACATCCGGGAACTTCACGGCAACCTCTAACGCAACCGACTGCCACCTGTGGTAGTCTATGTCACATTCACTGCTCTCCCTTCCCGTTTTACGACGTCTTTCAGCGTTGCAGGAACTCTGTATCCTTCGTGGGGACCTTTGTTAATGTATAGCGGCCTCAATAAGACAACGTAGGACATATACCTGCTACCAACTGTGTGAACTTGAGGCTGGACCCTCCATGTGAGATGACCCAATTGGCTATGCAGACACTGAACTGTTGCCCTTTAGCATACCTTCAGCTATTGTTCTTTACTTGAGACAATAGGTAAACAGTTGATTCTCTGTGTCAAAGTTTGAAAGTTTTGTAAACGGTGGGGAAACATCTTGGTTATGAGTTGGTGGCCACATTGTTTTTTGTTTGTTGTTTAACTCCGCATTCAACAATATCCCAGCTATATGACGGCAGTCTGTAAATAATCGAGTCTGGACCAAACAATCCAGTGATCAACAGCATGAGCATCGATCTACGCAATGGGGATACGATGACATGTGTGAACCAAGTCAGCAGCCCTAACCACCCGATCCCGTCGCAGGCCTCTTACGACAAACATGGGTTACTGTAGACCAATTCTATCCCGGACCTTCGTGGGTCAGGTCGCCACACTGATAATGTGACAAGAATACACGAAATGATAGGTTATGTTAAAGATGGCTTCGTTATAATGCACGAGAGCGGATATGTTACTGACAAATATCGGAACTTATCTCATACACAGATATACATAAGTCAGGGCGAGCCGGGATTCGAACCCACCATGACATGGCCAAGTGACGAATGATGCGTGAGAGGACTGGGGCACTTTGCCTCACTAACTATCAGAAAAAATTAATGAATGAACACACTGAAGGACGGCAATGTATCTAATTACCGTAACTGACATCTGAAAAAGTAACCAGTGAAAAACAGCAATCAAATTGTGAGGTAACCTGCCGTCAATGCTATTATTAAAACGCGAGGTTTGGGGAATCAGCTCGCTTGGCAAGAGGTCTGCCCATACTAACCCACACACAACACAACACCTGAGTAAATAAACAAGGAGTTTATTACACAGCAGTCACTGAACGATTTTACATAATCAATCAATAATGGTATGGTTCATAATTAATTATTAGAACATGTTAACAATGCAATCAGCTATCAAAGTAAATAAACATTACATGTAGATTCGTTACACACGACACACACTACATTAATCACGATACACATTCCAATGTACACAACAATAGTTCAGTACACTACACATCACCCCAGTGGGGTTCATGCAATCGACATTATGTAACGGTCCCAAAACAGCATATAGTATTCACAACGTAATAGAATAGGTAAATATATCCGACACATTCATACATTTTATAATAGTCACACAACAGTGAAGTGTCAATCAGTATTAAATAAACAATCCTAAACTGTAATACAGAAGATATGAGACACATACTAAGGGATGCCTCGTTCCACATAGACCTAACGGTTGTGCCAAGGGTAACAAATAGTAAAGAGATGTCCAATAAGATTGAGTTAACACAGAACAGAAATGGTAAAGACTTCTCGAACTAGAAGAAAGTAAAGTTACACACCTGGGTGAATTTACTAGACAGCCACCCCCTGATTTGTGACTGTCATCCGTAATATATATCTATTCTAGCTATCGCAAATAATCGCGTTTACATATAAAACTTACGATAACGTTGTTAGTGTGAACGTGAGATTATGTCATTTAGTTGGACCGAATTATCAATGGCCAGACGCGAGTATGCCACGAAGGTATATGTGGCACGCACGTGACTTGACCAACGTGGCATACAAACAGCCGTAAAGACTGATAAACGTAAGGGACCTTGGTTCTGTTAGCTTTAGAGATACTGGTCCCGGATTAAGTCCGATGCTCGTTATCAATGTGACCCCTGACAGGTTTAAGATTGAGGAACGTGGTCAATTCGTCTGTAATATTTCTAGTTTTCAATAACACATATCGGTATAAAATATTGGTAAAACTTTGTCCATTTTTTTCCGTGTTAATACTATGAAGATGTAAATGACTTACCCACAGTCCCAGAGCCAGGACTAGCACGAAGTACGCCACTACAATGGTAATGTCTCCCCAGTGCTCTAGGCCCGGCGTCGACATCTTTTTCACATGACACTAGCCCTGGAAATCGTAACAAAACACCGGGGTCAAGATCCGACGTCACCTCGATACAATGGGATCTGGTTTGCCGTGTCACACACCAGATTATAGGGTACCCCTGGAGGTTGCAGTCACGGCTGACTTTGCGGGAAATGGTTGATCTCTCATTGACGGGTGTTGTAACGTGTCAACCATCCAGTACTTTAGAGATGGCGTGGTTAAGAAGTCAAACTAATTTCAACATTGCGATTTGTGAATATGTGAATAAAATTGGCTATGGAGACTTTGGCCACGTTCCGTGTTACCTTGGCAACAGCCAACATCGAACTGTTGAAACTGGCTGGTAGCGCACCATGGGAGATCTGTCAATATTCTGGGTGTATTTAGGTTTGGGTATGTAGTGGGGTTGGAGTGGGGTGGATTCTGATTGGGTGGGGTATGGTGAAGGTGGGGTAGCTGCCGACCGGGAATGAGAGTTTAGGGACGTATTGTTTGGACAGAATATACTTTTCATACCGTGTTCCAGGACATGCGGGACTAATATGGAAGCTGAGCCTTCAAGAACTGCTAATGGCCGACCTGTATCAACTGTCAGGCTCTCTCCAGTGCTAGATTTTGCCGCAGTTACATATCTAGGTGCTACTTCACATATTGGTACAGGTAGGGCAGGAACACTCTCGCCAACAACTGGAGTTGTCAATGATTTTCAATTATCCATTACTGTCAACCAGCGCTATTTTGCCTTTCACGCTCAATGGAGTTCTTTTCGCTGGATAGTAGAGACTGATCATTCTGTGCCGTTTAGGTTATATATAAATATTGTGGTTCGTAGTAAACATCTCTTAATAGCCTAACAGATCGTATTTACGCTATTTGGGCATTACATGACGATTTTAATCAGCTGTCCACTTCCCAAAAGATTCCATATTGATTTCCCACACACTGACCACATATGTACAATGTGTGAAGCCTATGTCTGGTATCCCCCGCCGTGATATTGGTGGAATATTGCTAAATGTGGCGTAAATCTAAACTCACTCACTCACTCACTCCTACACGATGTCATACACGCGACAAATCCCGAGACGTCAAGTTACAGATCGCTGCTCAGGAGCCACAAATGCTTCCGGAAATGGAAAACAAGGTGGGCTCAGATCATAAATGCTGTACGTTTATGGGTCACATGTGTTTTCGGGACCCGTTACAAACACATGCAATAGCAAGCCAATTGTTCTCCTGAAAAATTATATAGGTCCGTGAGACGAAATTAAGATTTACATGAAACACCATTATAGTCGCTGATGCGAAATGTCCTCAATTGTTTTCAATAAATTCGTTTCAGTCTTGCTGGGACCTGGTTCAAATATCGTTTGTACAACAGTCGTATGACGCTCTTAAAACGCATTTTCGGTGTCACCTCAAGCGTTGTGAAATGTATACATCACATGCTGGGGCTCCTGAAATATTTCTCTACATGAAGAAATAAACGAGACGGTCTCTTGTACGTGCAAGTCAAGTGGCTACACCAATGGAACTGGTTGTTTGAATGTAATTCCACGATATCAGGTCATCGCCATACGTTAAGTTTGTTAAGTGTTAACGTCAACTTGTATGCAGCCAAACATGTTTACAAAAGTTCATTGGCAAGTTACATTCAAACAGCCAGTTCAAAGTAAAAGTTCCTGACAACACCTGAAACGTCCAAAATTCACATACATTCATTGTCCAAAACAATATGAATTCCCACTAGAGCATGCTTGACCCATATGATGCGAACGCAGTCTAACCCGTTGTCTCATGGTTCCAGTACATGTCTTGGCGGTTGGCAAGGGTTGGCGGATGGTCTTAGTAGAAGTACTGCTGAGTTCCTATCAAGTCGCCGGAAGTACAGAGCTTCGTGAGAGGGCGATCCACATGTGTCCTTTTTTGGTGTAGGTCTGGTGACCGGTTGGTGACCGACTGGTAACCTGACTGGTGACCGGGTGGTGACCGGGCTGGTGACTTGACTCGTGGCCCGGTTGGTGACTTGACTCGTCACCCGGTTGGTGACCTGGCTGGTGACCGGCTGGTGACCTGATTGGTGACCGGGCTGGTGACTTGACTCGTGGCCCGGTTGGTGACTAGACTCGTAACCCGGTTTGTGGCAGGGCTGGTGATCTGTCCTGTGACTCGGTTGGTGGCAGGGCTGGTGACCTGTCAGGTGACTTGACTAGTGACCCGGCTGGTGGCAGGGCTGTGACCTGTCTGGTGACAATAGTGGTCGAAGTAGGAAGTATGATTCACCTCGCTGACCCTTGTACGCAATCGTCTATTAGGATAAAACCTGGTCCAGTTGCACCAGCATATGCGATGTAGGCCAGAATGTCGTTGACATTTGGCAGCACATCCTCAGGCTGTTTTCAATAATCTGGCGTCTTCAGCTCTCTGTCACAGCCTCGCCTTTCTCAACGCTAATTCTGGTTTCACCTGATACTGACATTGTAAACTGTTGGTACACCATCCATCGTTCACAACGTGTCTACTGTTACACGGTATGGGTTTTGCCAATGAATTTGTTATGATAAAACGAATGACCAAATGTTGTGTCTTTCACCAACAAAACATTTACACCACATTCTATGTCGTACAGCTACTTGGCAAGTTAGTATATATTGTCTGTTGTCAGTGTCCGACTGAACTTTTCACGTTACACACTCTATATACTAATTGCATGTTCCAGGATGAGGGTCAGGGTCAGTCTCGAAACAATTTTGACAGCATCTTAAATGGTCGATATTTTGTAATAGGACTATTTTCCAGGATCAGTAAATACAATGTTATTTCCTAATACATGATACTTTCTATCTATAGATTATTGTTTTGTTGCTCTCTTCACTGGCACAACGACCAAACCAAGACCATTGTCACAAAAACTGCGTGCTCAAACAACATGTTGCGATGGTTACAAAGAAAGTATACTTGATTCTGAGCAGTTTTCAAACGTCTTTGGCTCTCTGGCTCCCTATCCCTGGCTCTCTATCCCTGGCTCCCTGTCTCCGGCTCCCTATCCCTGGCTCCCTATCCCTGGCTCTCTATCCCTGGCTCCCTATCCCTGGCTCTCTATCCCTGGCTCCCTATCCCTGGCTCTCTATCCCTGGCTCCCTGGCTCCGGCTCCCTATCCCTGGCTCCTATCCCTGGCTCCCTATCCCCGGCTCTCTATCCTGGCTCCCTATCCTGGCTCTCTCATCCCTGGCTCCTATCTATCCCTGGCTCCCTATCCCTGGCTCCTATCCCTGGCTCCTCTATCCCCGGCTCCCTATCCCTGGCTCCCTATCCCCGGCTCCCTATCCCCGGCTCCTATCCCTGGCTCTCTATCCTGGCTCCCTATCCCTGGCTCTCTATCCTGGCTCCTGTCTCCGGCTCCTATCCCTGGCTCCCTATCCTGGCTCTCATCTCTGTCCCCGGCTCCTATCCCTGGCTCCTCTTTCCCTGGCTCCCTGGGCTCCCTATCCCCGGCTCCCTATCCTGGCTCTCTATCCTGGCTCCTGTCCTGTCTCCGACTCCTATCCCTGGCTCCCTATCCCTGGCTCCCTATCCCTGGCTCTCTATCCTGGCTCTCTCCTGTCCTCGGCTCCTGTCTCCGGCTCCCTATCCTGGCTCCCTATCCCCGGCCCTCCCTATTCCTGGCTCTCTATCCCTGGCTCCCTGTCTCCGGCTCCCTATCCCTGGCTCCCCATCCCTGGCTCCCTGTCCTGGCTCCTGTCCTCGGCTCCCTGTCCCCTGGCTCCCTATCCCTGGCTCTCTGTCCTCGGCTCCCTGTCTCCGGCTCCCTATCCCTGGTGAAATCCCCTGGCTCTCTGTCCTCGGCTCCCTGTCCCCGGCTCCTATCCCTGGCTCTCTGTCCTCGGCTCCCTGTCTCCGGCTCCCTATCCCTGGCTCCCTATCCTGGCTCTCTGCCCTCGGCTCCTGCCCCGACCACCGTGGTGAACATAAATAGGTTTGACATCAATAGGTCTGTTGCACTACAACCACCTTTATGTTTTCTGTTGCACTACAACCATTAGGACGATGGCACGTTACAGGCGCCATGGCCAACCTCGAGAGACCCAGATGTGGTCAACCATCCGTCTTCACCCGTAAGGAAGACTGGTATCTACTCAAACTGAAACGTCACTGTGATGTCAACCTCACCAGATGCGCTTGAATACCCTGTCAGTTTAAAATGTATCGGGGAGAGGACGGCACCATTGTGTTTGTGCCTTCAGACCGTGGCCAGGAATAGTATTGACATGTCTACCATTGGGAGACGAGAAATAGGGAACTAGTGCTACTGACAAAAAGCGGAGTGTCAGTCCTCATGGCAGAGTTTGACGGAGAGATCGAACAGCACGTTGTTGTGTTCAGGAGGTCGTGTCATTCAATAGTGGTAGAGTCTTGGTACCTGGTGAACAGCAGACTGATCTCGCTACTTTCAACTCCAGTCTTCCGGCACAACGCTACGTCGAGATATGTCACCCAGTTATTCACCCGTACCTGCAACAAAACCCTCGAAACATATTCCAACAGGACACCGTCAGAATCACCATGAACTTTTTCAATGTCAACAGTGCTTTTGCCAATGTTAAAACGCGAATGTTGGGGAATCAGCTCGTTTTGGCAAGAGGTATGACTATACCAAACCACAAACAACACAACACCTGAGTAAATATGCGAGGAGTTTACTACACAGCAGTCACTGAACCTATATCTAACGTAATCTGTCAGTAATAGAATGGTTTATAATTAATTATTACAGCATGTTCACAATGCAATCAGCTATCAAAGAACAAAAACATCACATGTAGATTCGTTACACATACTACATTAACCACGATACATATTCAAACGTTTACAAAGTAATGCAATTATTCAATACTCTACACATCACCACAGTGGGCGTTCATACAATCTACATTATATTATAACAGTCACAAACCAGCATAGTATTCACAACGTAATACAATAGTTAAGATACCCGACAGTCTCTACAGATTTTATAATAGTCACAAAACAGCGTAGTGTTAATCAGTATAAATAAACAATCCTAAACAGCAATATAGAATATATGAAACATATAACGAGGGATGCCTCGTTCCACATCAACCTGAAGGTAGTACCATGGGTAACAAATAGTAAAGAGATGTCCAATAAGAATAAAGTTAACACAGAATAGCAATGGTAAAGATTTATCGAACTTGAAGAAAGTTAAAGTTATATACTTGAGCGAAATTACTAGAGGGCCACCCCATGATTTGTGACTCTCATCTGTATTATATACCTGTTCCAGATATCGCAGATAATCGCGTTTACAGATAAAACTTACGATACTGTTGTTATTGTGAACTTGAGATTGTGTCATTTAGTTGGACAAGAGCATCGATGGCCAGTCACGAGTATCCACGAAAGTATATGTGGCACGAGATTTGACCATCGGATATAAACATACAATACAGATAAACGTACTGCACCTTGACTCTAATAGCTTTAGTGAGTGAGTGAGTTTAGTTTACGCCGCACTCAGTAATATTCCAGCTATATGGCGGTGGTCTGTAAATAATCGAGTCTGGACCAGACAATCGATCTGCGCAATTGGGAACCGATGACATGTGTCAACCAAGTCAGCGAGTCTGACCACGCGATCCTGTTAGTCGCCTCTTACGAAAAGCATGGGTTACTGAAGATCAATATTCTAACCCAGGCCTTCACGGGTACTATTAGCTTAAGAGATACTGGCCCCGGATTATGTCCGATGCACGTTATCAGTGTGACCCTTGGTGGGTTTAAGATAATGGAACGTGGTCAATGAGCCGGTGATATTTCCTATTTTCAATAACATATCATGTCATAAAATACTGGTCAAACATTGTCCAGTTTTTCCGTGTTAATACCATGACCATGGCGAACCCTGACATGTCTCCCACAGAGCATCTGTCGGATCATAATTACAAAAAGACACATTACTGTAATAATTTAACAACAGTGCCATTCGACGTCTAACGCACAACGCTCGACCCTTAAGAGAAATTCTGAGTTGACGGCCGTTGTGTGAATACAGGATATTGACAATCATGTCGCTGTGACTAAACCTTGAACAGTTTACTACATGCATTGCTGAATGATCGAATACCGTACGCCTCACTCCACATCACTGATTGTACGAATGTACCATTTCTTTATCCGCTTAGCATTGAGTAAATGCTCACATGCAAAATATTGTATTGTCAATTGCAACTATTTATATTGTCAGAAACACAGGTACACTACCTGTCAATAGCGATGTCCGGAGAGCGGAAGGTCGCGGGTTCGATCCCCGACCGCGTCATATCAAAATACGTTAAAATATGGTACTTGTTGGTCCCTGCCTGGCGCTCGGCATTTATGGGTACAACAAGGACTGGTCGGCTCGGAGTCAGTATAATGTGTCTGAGTGGTGTATTCATGCGTCACTGCGGCATGGTATCTCAGTGGGCTAGCACTATAAAACCAGCTTCAGTCTGGGCTTGTACAAGCAGCCACACATACACATACACACGCATGCAAGTCGTCATATGAGCGAAATATTCTCAAGCACGACGTTAAACCCGATTGCACCTCACCTCAATAGCAATGCTAATACACATGCACATTCGGTCACACTTTCTCAGTAAAGTACAGATTCTAGTACTCTGAGGATTAAGCACCATCAGGGACTCGAACCCAGACTCTAAGAGAGACGCTCCTAATCACCAGCACACACATCTAAATAGGCAGGGGCGGTGGGGTAGCCTAATGGTTAAAGCGTTTGCTCGTCACGCCGAAGACCCGGGTTCGAATCCCCACATGGGTACATTGTGTGAAGCCCATTTCTGGTGTCCCCCCGCCGTGATGTTGCTGGAATATTGCTAAAAGCGGCGTAAAACCAAACTCAGTCAGTCAGTCTAAATAGGCAAAGTAACCAGGCAGGATTCAATTTCAATATTCTTATGAGCAGGGGAAACACTTACCTAAATGAACTATATACCGCGATTCAACTGAGTCTAAACATGTAATCAGTTATTATTAACTCTTATCATTTGAAACAGACATGTGTTTCACCTACTTAGTCCACAAGAGCTGTAATAGCAAATAAAGGACTGGTTGACGATATGTTGTCATAAACACAATGCGGAAGTTAAATTCCAAACATGTTCAGCAAGGATGTACCCTCCAAGTGTTTTGTTCAGGGGCTCCTTTCACGAAGCAACCTTTACTAAGGTTAACCTTAACTCCCATTCTTTAACATTGCACTAAGGTTACCTTCGCGACTTGCGATCAAGTTAGTGCTTTGTGAAAGGAGGCCCTGGACAATATCAGTTATGACGTATAGATATGACACAACCTTGACTTTCCCATGTCAAGTAAGTGTGACGAGGTTCACATCAAGGGAACCCTGTACTTTAAATGCGCAATTGCTTTTATCTAGGTTTGTAAGAAACTATGACACCATACTTCACTATGACGTCGCTCTGGAGGGCCAGGGTCAGTTCTTGTCGGTGGTCTATGCTTCTTGAAGGGCCAGGGTCAGTTGCGGTGGTCTGTGCTTCTTTGAAGGCCAGGGTCAGTTCTTTGGTCTGTGCTTCTTGAAGGGCCAGGGTCAGTCTCGGGGGTCTGTGCTTCTTGTTTCTGTAAGGCCAGGGTCAGTTCTTGTCGGGGGTCTATGCTTCTTAAAGGGCCAGGGTCAGTTCTTGTCGGTGATGATGGTCTTCATGCCTTGAAGGGCCAGGGTCACTTCTTGTCGGTGGTCTGTGCTTCTTAAAGGGCCAGGGTCATTCTTGTCGGTCTGTGCTTCTTGAAGGCCAGGGTACTTCATGGAAGGGCCAGGGCCTTGTCGAAGTCTGTGCTTCTTGTCAGTTCTTGTCGGTGGTCTATGCTTCTTAAAGGGCCAGGGTCAGTCTTGTCGGTGGTCTGTGCGTTTGAAGGGCCAGGGTCACTTCTTGTCGGTGGTCTGTGCTTCTTGAAGGGCCAGGGCCAGGGGTCAGCTTCTTGAAGGCCAGGGTCACTTCTTGTCGTGGTCTGTGCTTCTTGAAGGGCCAGGGTCAGTTCTTGTCGGTGGTCTGTGCTTCTCAGTTCTTGTCGGGGGCTATGCAGGGTCAGTTCTTGCTCTTGAAGGGCCAGGGTCAGTTCTTGTCGGTGGTCTGTGCTTCTTGAAGGGCCAGGGTCAGTTCTTGTCGGTGGTCTATGCTTCTTGAAGGGGCCAGGGTCAGGGGGTCTCTTGTCAGTTCTTGTCGGTGGTCTGTGCTTCTTGAAGGGCCAGGGTCACTTCTTGTGCTATCTTGAAGGGCCAGGGTCTGTTCTCTTGAAGGGCCAGGGTCGGTGGTCTGTGCTTCTTGGGCCAGGGTCAGTTCTTGTCGGTGGTCTGTGCTTCTTGAAGGGCCAGGGTCAGTTCTTGTCTGGTGGTCTATGCTTCTTCTTTTGAGGGCCAGGGTCAGTTGTCAGTGGGTCCCATACTTCTTGAAGGGGTCAGGGTCAGTTCCTGTCGGTGGTCTTGTTGGCGTCCTATACTTCTTGGAGGGCCAAGGGGCCAGGGTCTTCTTGTTCTTCAAAGGTCAGGGTCGGTGGCCTATACTCTTGGGGCCAGGGCCAGTTCCTGTCGGTGGCCCTATGCTTCTTGGGGCCAGGATCAGTTCTTGTCGGTGGGCTATGCTTCTTGGGGCCAGGGTCAGTTCCCTAGTCGGTGGGCTATGCTTCTTGGGGCCAGGGTCAGTTTTTGTCGGTGGCCCTATACTTTGGGGGCCAGGATCAGTTCTTGTCGATGGCCTATATGCTTTGATGGGTCAGGGTTAGTTCTTGTTGGTAGCCTATACTTCTTGGGGGGGGGCCAAGATCAGTTCGTGTCGGTGGCCTATACTTCTTGGGGGGCCAGGATCAGTTCTTGTCGGTGGGCTATGTTTCTTGATGGGTCAGGGTCAGTTCTTGTCGGTGACCTATACTTCTTGGGGGCCAGGGTCAGTTCCTGTCGGTGGCCTATACTTCTTGGGGGCCAAGGTCAGTTCTTGTGGGTGGCCTTTACGTCTTGGAAGGCCAGGGTCAATTCTTGTCGGTGGCCTATACTACTTGGAGGGCCAAGATCAGTTCGTGCCGGTGGCCTATGCTTCTTGGAGTGCTAGGGTCAGTTCCTGTCGGTGTCCTATACTTCTTGAAGGGTCAGAGTCAGTTCTTGTCGGTGGCCTATGCTTCTTGTAGGGTCACTTCTTGTCGGTCCTTGTCGCTGTCGAGCAGGACGATCCATGACATCCCAGAGTGCTATGGGGAACATGTCTGGGGAGTGTTCAGGCCACGGCAATACGTTAACGTTGTTGGCTGCAAGGAATGTTTGTACAATTCGTGCTGCATGGGGTCTGACGTTGTCATGCTGATAAAGGTCACTACGTGGCAGCTGTTGTAGAAGTGGTAAGACAGCTATGTCACCCACGTAGTCATATGCAGTCATATGTACGTTGCCATGACCAGTGGCGTTCACTCTTGCCAACAAATTCAACCCGACACCATAACACCCAACATACATCACGACCTCCTTCGCTTCAAAATAGCTTCCATTAGCTCTGAACAGACAGACCCAGTTCTCATAAGTGAAGGCGACCCTAGCCGCTCTGGTTACCGCCTACAACGTTAGTCCATCTCAGTCTCTGACCACGATGTGGAGCTGTCAGTAAGAGCCGCCTACAACGTTAGTCCATCTCAGTCTCTGACCACGATGTGGAGCTGTCAGTAAGAGCCGCCTACAACGTTAGTCCATCTCAGTCTCTGACCACGATGTGGAGCTGTCAGTAAGAGCCGCCTACAACGTTAGTCCATCTCAGTCTCTGACCACGATGTGGAGCTGTCAGTAAGAGCCGCCTACGACGTTAGTCCATCTCAGTCTCTGACCACGACATGGAGCTGTCAGTAAGAGCCGCCTACGACGTTAGTCCATCTCAGTCTCTGACCACGATGTGGAGCTGTCAGTAAGAGCCCTCTGCCAGCCCGGAATTGCCTGGCCACTTTCAATAGAAATAATATTATCAACCCAATAACGTCGAGCGTTTTATGTCAAAATCAGAAATCTTGAATGGTTTGTAAAAAAGAAGTTTGACAATCAGATTCACAGAGTAAAACGTATGTAATTTCAATGGGTTTTTGTCATTTGATGAACAAGAAATATCAGAATATGCTATCCTAAATGTTCCAAAATCATGGCTAATATAGAGAGAGACCTTATAATAGAGATAATATAGAGGGAGACCGTATAATAGAGCGAATATAGAGAGAGACCGTATAATAGAGCTAATATAGAGAGAGACCGTATAATAGAGCTAATATAGAGAGAGACCGTATAATAGAGCTAATATAGAGAGAGACCGTATAATAGAGCGATATAGAGAGAGACCGTATAATAGAGAGAATATATAATAGAGCTAATATAGAGAGAGACCGTATAATAGAGCTAATATAGAGAGAGACCGTATAATAGAGCTAATATAGAGAGAGACCGTATAATAGAGCTAATATAGAGAGAGACCGTATAATAGAGCTAATATAGAGAGAGACCGTATAATAGAGCTAATATAGAGAGAGACCGTATAATAGAGCTAATATAGAGAGAGACCAGTATAATAGAGCTATAGAGAGAGACCGCTAATAGAGCTAGAGACCGAGACCGTATAATAGAGCTAATATAGAGAGACCGTATAATAGAGCTAATATAGAGAGAGACCGTATAATAGAGCTAATATAGAGAGAGAGAGACCGTATAATAGAGCTAATATAGAGAGAGACCGTATAATAGAGCTAATATAGAGAGAGACCGTATAATAGAGCTAATATAGAGAGAGACCGTATAATAGAGCTAATATAGAGAGAGACCGTATAAGCTAGAGCGTAGAGCTAATATAGAGAGAGACCGTATAATAGAGCTAATATAGAGAGAGAGATAATAGAGCCAATATGAGAGAGAGACCGTATAATGGGAGCTAATATAGAGAGAGAGACCGTATAATAGAGCTAATATAGAGAGAGAGAGCGAATATGAGAGAGACTATAAGACCGTATAATAGAGCTAATATAGAGAGAGAGACCGTATAATAGAGCTAATATAGAGAGAGACCGTATAATAGAGATTAATGAGAGAGGCCGTATAATAATGAGAGACTTATATGATTAATGTTAGAGAAAATGATGACATTTGTCTTCATGAGTTATCTGTTTAGTCAAGTATTTATACAACATTAATCGCTCTTCAAAATCAAATAGATATACTCTCAGCGTATACAGATAAATGGCAGTTGAGTGTGAATCTAGATAAAACAAACATCGTTATATTCCGTAGAGGTGGTCCTTTGTCGGCTAGAGAGAAATGGGTTTTTTAAAGATAAACGCATGAATGTTGTGAATGATTATAAATACCTTGGCATATTGTTTACCCATACGATGAATCTGAATAAGTCCGTACTTAACCTGGCGAGGAGAGCAAAGAAAGCTCTTTTACAACTTCACTGTTGTTCCTATGCTCGGTCTTGTTCCACCGACTATTTACTTCAAATTATTTGACTCTCAGATACAACCGATTTTACTGTATGGATCTGAAATATGGGGTTTTAAAGAGTATTATACCATAGAAAAAATTCATTTGCTTGCCTGTAAAAAGTTTCTAAATGTTGGTTTGTCAACACCAAATGTTATGGTTTATGGTGAATGTGGGAGGTTCCCATTGTACATATCATCTTATTGTCGTTGTTTAAAATATTGGTGTAAAATAATGAATATGCCTGAACACCGTTTACTTAAAAAGGCTTTCAATATGCTTTTACATCTTGATTATCTTGGAAAGAATAACTGGACATCCCATATTCGCACCTTACTATTTAGATATGGTTTTGGTTGTATTTGGTTATCACAGACAGTTGGCAATGCAAATATGTTTATTAAACAGTTTCGTATGCGGGCTATTGATATGTTTAAGCAGGAATGGCATTCAACTATTAATGAAAGTTCTCGATATGATGCATATCGTCAATTTAAGTCGTTGCTTGAGCCAGAGTGTTATCTTGTTCACCTTCAATACAGAAATGTTCGCAATGCTTTTATACGGTTTAGATTAGGCCTTAATGATTTATTAATTAACCGTGGAAGATATGTTTCTATGGGAAAAAAACAAAGATTATGTCCATTCTGTTTCATTATTGAAGACGAATTCCATTTTATGTTTATTTGTCCTGTATATGAAAATCTAAGAAATAGTATCTACCGCAACTGTCTTTATCTCAAATCAACGTTAATCTATTGTCTTCCTTACTATCCTGCAAAGAACCTCCCAAACAACACAACGTTGCTCTATTTATCTATAATGCATTTTTGTTAAGAAAAGAATTGATTAGTTAGAAAATTGATTATATATGCCATTGTCAAGATGTATCTCTTTTGTATATGGGCCTATGGCCTTTAAGACAATAAAGAATTGAATTGAATTGAACTTGCACTTCACTAGTAAACATTATTTGAGGTGAGGTGAAATTGGGTTTTACGTCGTACTTGAGAATATTTCGCTTATATGACGACGTGCATGCGTGTGTATGTGTATGTACGGCTGCTTGTACTAGCCCAGACTTAAGCTATTGTTATAGTGCTTGCCTACTGAGATACCATGCCGCAGTGAAGCATGAATACCCCACTCAGACACATTATACTGACTCCGAACCGACCAGTCCTTGTTGTACCCATTAATGCTGAGCGCCAAGCAGGGACCAACAAGTACCATATTTTAACGTGTTTTGGTATGACGCGGTCGGGGATCGAACCCACGACCTTCCGCTCTCCGGGCCGACGCTCTAACCACTACACCATGAAGAAAATGGAAACACTATATCCCATAACACATTGTAGTATATTGCCATATTCAAACTTCATCAATTTCTTATGGCCTAAATATATACTGAAAGGCAAAAGAAACTGCGCCAGAATACAATGCCTCTGATTAAAACGTGAAAACACCATAAGGTGAGGTCAAGTTAGTAAATGGACAACTTCATAAAATAGTGACGACCTGAAACTTGGCGTTCGACTGTCAAATATTGTTCCACAGACATCCACTTGGCGTGTAAATTTCGGCTGTCCACATTTTCGTCACACTTTACTCAAACACATAAAAATGGTTCCAGTTACAAAATTTGTCACTTATGTCCAGCCGTGCCTCCAAACATGCATGAAGTCTACATCGAACTAAACCAAAACGCCTGATCACGTGGTAAGCGGTTCCATTCGTCCTATAGAACGTGCGTCAGGTCTGTTGTGCTGGTCCGCCGACCTAATCCATGCGAGGCTGATGACGTCACTGTGAGGAAGCGGTTGCGGATATGGCGTGGTGACCCGCGGTCTCCCTGTTCCGGTCACCAATGTCCAACCAGTTTGCCTAAACCGTTTCAAAAGTTTCCGGGATGAGGCAAAGATTCTTCCAACGTGGGTATCCATTGTATCCTTCATCTGTAAAATCCCAATGGGTCGTTCAGGTGTCTGGTATTTCAAGAGTGTCATTTTTAACAATGTAGTAGCACCTCACTTTGTTATGTGACCTAAAGGTTACGAAGTTTGTTTGTCACCCCGAAGACCCGGGTTCGATTCCCCACATGGGTGCAATGTGTGAAGCCCATTTATGGTGTCCCCTGCCGTGATATTACTGGAATATTGATAAAAGCGGCGTTAATGCACAACTAACTCAATATTTGTTCGTAATAATAACTACCCACCAACATTCCAGTTCATACAGTAGGAGCTCACTGAATTTTACAAGTTAAAAAGTATACTTCTGTCATTAATTGTAATAGAGACTACTTCAATAAGGTTTGGTCAAACTGTCATGCTCTATTCTCTTGAATATATTGTTATGCAAAACCGTGTAAAAAAATATTTGTTCGTGACACTAATTCTGTCATGAACTTGGCATTAAACTGTGTAGTATCAACTGACTATTACTAAACAGTCGAATCTTCAACTCTGGTTGTAATGTGTTTTATCATCACAGTTCAACCTCTCCCATTTGATGCACTCTTTTCTTTCATACCAGGATAACACTGTGGTTAACTTAGTCATTCCTAATAAGGACATGTATCCCCGCCAGTCATTTACTTCCTCCAGTTCGCGACAGCAGCCGCAACAATGTCAGAAGGAAGTGCAGGAAAATGAGTGGAATACGCTTCTCGAAGCGAGTCATCAGTCTCCAGATTGGTGACGTCGAATTGGCGAAGGTCATTTTCCAGCATCAGACGTGAGTTGACAATCACAGTGGCTCGTTTGTTTTTGAAGATTAATGCCCTTAAACTGACGTGGAACGGTGATGCTGCTTTGTTTGTGTAAACATGATCGAAGTGTTCATCAAAATCAGACAACTCGTCGGAAGGTTCAAGCTTCAACTCGTAGAAACGTCTAAATTTCCCGACATAAAAGTCAAACGGAAGCTCACTTTGTGACCGGAAGTCCCCATCCCCGTGCATGCGCATTACTTTCCCTTCATGTTTTATATACTTGTACTCCAGGTACGAGTCGTTGTATGTCGGAGATTCCTTAATAAAATTCAGACAAATTGCTTGGAATGTTGGATGTCCCATACCTGCCTCGCACAGGTAGATGTCGCCGGTTTGCTTCACATCCTTCACGATGACAACGACGTGGTTGTTGGGATACGTGACCGAAGACGTCACCGTGCAGTGATTAAAGAAGGCCTTATAGCCTAGACCTCTAAGCAGACAAAACATGAAGACGTTGTGTGTGTAGCAGAGACCACCCACGCCACTGGACATAGACTCACCGATCTCCGATAAGGATGGCCGATGTCGCGTGTCTTTATCCTCGGCAATAAGAGACACGCTTTGAAATGGAAATGCGTGTTGCATCTTCAAAATCAAGAAATTGAGGAAGTCAAGCTTGCTTGCTGACAGTTTAGATCTAGGATCGGGGACATCCAGCTTCTTTTCGATGAAAGCAAACGCTTCGTTTTCGTCCAGCATGATCTAAAAAATAAAAATGGACATACGTGTCTTTATTACAAGGATCAATGTCAACATATAGGCTTATTATGTAGTTGTCACTGTGTAGAGGCATCGAATTAACCATAGTAATCTCATTCAGATGCATCCTATAAAGCCTCCAGCATTTCTTAAAATGTGCCTCTGGAATGCTCAGTCATCAAGAAACAAACCTATTGCCATATTTGATATGATTATTGACGATGACATAGATGTGCTTATTCTAACTGAAACGTGGCTAAGGAACACTGGTGATGAAGTTAAGATGACACCAGTGTCCCGTTCTCTCCTCCACTGCCCTAGACTCGATGCAAGTGGAGGTGGTATCGCACAGAAAATCCCTCACTGTCCGTCGTAGTGACTCAGGAAACAGTTCTAAATCCTTTGAGAACATGAATGTTGTGATGACTTCTGGACAGGCTACCTTGAGCCTGGTGTGTATTTACCGACACCCACCCTCTGCGAAAAACAAACTAATAATCAATGACTTTCTACTGCGTTATCTACCCTCTTCGCAACACACTCCAAAAACTATACAGTAATTCTTGGCGACTTTAATGTGCACTTTAAAACTTATGAGAAGTCCGAGGTCAAGAAATACATTCAGCTACTGAATACTTATTCCCTTACCCAGCATCTGTCTGTCGCCACACACAAATCTGGAAACATTCTCGACTGGATTATCACACACAGCAGCTGCAGTATTATCAAAGACGTTGAAGTCATCGATCGCCAGATGTCTTACCACTTCAATGCATTCTTTACTATTGACTTAGTTAAGCCAAACAACAAGCATTCAATCTTGATGTGTCGAAACATCAAGAAGATTCAGCCAGATAGTTTCAGACTTGACTTGGTTAATTCAAACCTCCTCACTGATCCTCCCCCTGATGTTGAGGACCATGTTGAGCTCTTCCATGACACCCTCACATCTCTTCTAGACAAACATGCTCCGGCAGTTGAGAAGAATGTGATACTCCGTCCTCATGCTCCATGGTATGACGAGTTGATTCGGCACGCTAAGACACAGCGGCGCAGAGCAGAACGTCAGTGGCGTAAGACACGCCTTGAAATTCACAGGCAGATATATCAACAGTGTCCAAAGGCTACCACCTCTTTAATAATCTCCACTGAAAGAAAATATTGTCTTCACAGTATACAGAATAGTATGGGGAACCTGCATCACTTTACAGGTTTATGAATACCCTGCTTGGTAAAGGAGGTGATGGTGATAGAGTACCCCCCGGACTGAGTCACATGGGACTTGCAGATTCCTTCAACTCATTTTTTATTTCAAAGATTGATACCATTCGACAAGGACTTTCAGCCAAGGAAGTTGATAGGTGTTTCAGTGAACCTCTCTTCACAGGCGATCCACTAACACAGTTGGCACCCTTCACCCCGAAGGACATTGAATCAATTATCCGATCTTCAAAGCCTACCACCTGCGACTCCGACCCAATACCAACTAAACTTCTGTTTCAACATCTTGACTTCTTGCTGCCAAGCATTACAAAAATTGTCTACTCGTGTTTGGAGAGTAGTGTATTTCCAAACAGATTTAAGCATGCTGTAGTCAAACCTCTGCTAAAGAAACCTGATCTTGACTCTCAGAATCTCCAGAACTTTCGGCCTGTCTCAAATTTATCCTTCATTTCCAAGATAATTGAGAAGGCTGTGCATGTCAGACTCAAAGACCATCTCTCTAAACATCTTCTGCTTGATGAATTCCAGTCAGCGTATCGGCAGTACTATAGTACGGAGACTGGCTTACTTCAAGTGACGAATGAGCTTCGTTGTGCTGTTGATGATGGTAGGATTGCTGCCCTAGTGTTGTTGGACCTCACTGCAGCCTTCGACACAATCGATCACCATAGACTCTTGTCCAGGCTCACACAACAGTACGGACTTGAATGTCATGCCCTTCAATGGGTGACGTCTTATCTATCTGACCGACAGCAATATGTTGTCGTTGGCACTGAGAGATCAAAAGGCACTGTAATCACATGTGGGGTGCCACAGGGATCAGTCCTTGGTCCAGTCCTGTTTTTGTTGTATACCGGATATGTCGGAAGGATAACTACTGACCACACAGTTTCTCACCATGCCTACGCTGATGACAACCAGCTCCTGAAAGCATTTCATCTGTCAGATCTCTCCACGTGTGTTCAGTGCATCGCTGGATGTACGCAGGACATCAAGTGCTGGATGACAGGAAACATGCTTAAACTTAATGACACAAAAACAGAAGCAGTTCTCATTGGTACAAAGCAACAACTTAGCCAGGTTAAAACCGACTTCCTTACAGTCGCAGACGCTGACGTCAGTTTCTCTGATGTTGTTACGGATTTCGGTGTCCACATCGACTCTTCCTTGACTCTGGATGCTCATGTTAACCGTCTGAGCAGGACCTGCTACTTTCACCTAAGATCCATTGGTAACATTCGGCAATACCTGACAACTGCTGCAACTCAAGCCCGTGTTCGAGCTCTTGTTACATCTAGGCTTGACTACTGTAACAGCATCCTTTCAGGCCTCAGTTCTAAACTCCTTGATAAGCTTCAAAGATCCAAAACACTTCCGCCCGCATCACCAGCAAGACTTCTGAACGTTCCCATATAACACCGGTGTTGAAAGAACTGCGTTGGCTACCGGTTAGGGCCAGAATTGGTCCTTTAAGATCCTCTGTCTGACATACAAGTGCCTCAATGGTTTGGCTCCCTCCTACTTGACTGAACTCCTACATCCGTATGTCCCCGCACGCAACTTGCGCTCAAACACACTAAATCGACTGGTCATCCCATCCTACAAACTGACATCCTTTGGACACCGATCATTCTCTTACTCTGCACCTGTACTTTGGAACTCTCTCCCATGTGCCTTAAAAGGCTCTGACACAATTGGCATTTTTAAGTCCAGACTTAAAACCCACCTTTTCTCAGTATATTATGTATAACTTCATCTGTAAATACTCCAGTGTAAATATTCTGTAGCGCTTTGAGCATGCCTTAGGGTGTGGAAGGGGCGCATTAAAAATATGCATTTATTATTATTATTAACATTAAATAGTGACATTAAGTGTAAGACATATAAGTAGGTTTTCAATACAAGTAATATGGCTCTTGTGAAGGCGGGGCTTCAGTAACCCATGCTTGTCGTGACAGGATACTAACGGGATTTGGTGGTCAGGCTCGCTGACTTGGTTGACACATGTCATCGTATCCCATTTGCGTAGATCGATGTTAATGCTGTTGGTCAATGGATTGTCTGGCCTAAGAAACAGACCGGATTCTCACGCCTCTACGACAGGAATATTGATGTGGGACGTTTAGTAAGAAATATACACTTTTTACAAACTGTGTGGACGATGGCTGTTACCGGTACTTCATGAACACCTGGTGTGGTCGTTGATTTTTACTCATTCATGTATAATATTTCGACCACTGTTTTACTTTGCCGCCCAGTGCAATCTGGTAGGAAGGATAATCGAGACTGTATATTCTCAGGCGTTAACGTTTAACACACATTTCACTGACACGGTCACCGACAACAGTTACAATGCACGTGATTATATCCTAGATTTCATTGACACGGAAACAGTCACGAAACGTAATCACATGCGAGATTTCAGTTTCAGGTACAAAACACCTTGACAGTGACAAATCTGTTCGTCATTATTTGACAAAGCATACATATCAACTATAAAGTTATTATTGTGCACTTGGAAACATACATCAAGTAGTTGCATAATGAGTTCCCAAGCTGCTGCGCACGGGAGTTAGTCCACAACGTGACCTACATTCGGCTGCAGCGACGCTTCAGGACAACTGCTAGATATACTGCACTATACATGGCTGACAATACCTCAGTTTAAAGTGGTGGTCCTCAGTCCTCAGATGTAGCAGTCACAGACAAGGCTGTCTATTGCATCAATAGGTAATTTGTTTAAGATGTAGTGCATGCCTCGAGACTGGGTTAATTCCAACGAAACAAACACGTTCTTCGAGACTTTGCCAGTCTAGATAACTGCCCACTGTAACAACTTTCATAACGAACATAGGTACAGGTGTTGTATTTAAAATGGCATTGTTGTTGCATTGTCGTTGTTGTTGTTGTTGTTGTTGTTGTTGTTGTTGGCGTTGTTGTTGGTTGTGTGTTTCTTGTTTTAAAATCGTAGGCAACGATAGTCCCATTATGTGACGGAGGCCTGTAAATAGCCAAGTCTGGATCGGACAAAACAGTGGGTGACGTAAGGAGCAATGGTCCACGCTGTCGGGGTACATGATGCACATGTCGCCGAACCAGATCACCTTGTCCTCGCCAAGCTGACAAAGACACAGTCATGTTCGTTTGTTTGTTTGTTAACGACATACACAGCTGTTTTGTAACTGCAGTATGTATTTAATCGACCAGACAATCTTTTGATCGACTTTATGGACATCGATCCACGCAATTTTGGATTCGATGACATGCAGTTTACCACGTGACCTAACCTGATTTTCTGATCCCCTTAGTCGCCTCTTTCGATCGTACCGTCCATTTTGTTTCAACTACCGACCTGCATAAATGTGCACGGGAGTGGTTATAACGCTGACACCCTACAGACTTAATGCATCATACGTCATAATACTCCGTACTGACTGTACGACTCCATATAATTACTGGTGGAAGGTCCACATAGCAACTATGAACTGCAATGAATGCAGCAATATGACTGCTTACCTTCACCTCGGCTTAAATGTGACGTAACAAGCAAGTTGACTCATGAGCTATTTCTAACTTGTCACGTAAACAAATGTCCGGGGTGAGAGATAGTCCGGGCTGCTTCAGGCGTAGCCGGACATGGGTGGGAGATAGTCTGTCCTGGTAGGCAGTGCTGTTTGTTATAAGGGTTGAGCCAACTGGCATTATTACAGATACATTACGGCGCTCTGGACCACACAATGAAATGACTGACTGACTGAGTTTGGTTTTACGCCGCTTTTAGCACTATTCCAGCAACATCACGGCGGGGGGACACCAGAAATGGGCTTCACACATTGTACCCATGTGTGGATTCGAACCCGGGTCTTCGGCGTGACGAGCCAACGCTTTAACCACTAGGCTACCCCACCGCCCCCACAATGAAATGAACATCGATTACACAGGCACAACACGTTGACAATAAGTTCATAAGTTTGTAAGTAAGCCTAGCAATCTACCTGAAGAGAAATCTACATGTTTCACTGCTATATATTGATGTGTTATATTTATTATTTATTATATTAATTATGTATTTTTTTTACTCTGGGCCTTATACGAAATACACTCCCTCTTGCGCGTGGGCTTTAAGTTTGTAAGTTACAAAAAAAAATATCATTCAAAATATTAACGCAACTTGGTTAATTTATTTTATTATTATTTTCTATTTTATTTTGTTTTATTTTTTTTGTGGGGACGGGGATAAAGAAAAGTTCCCTATTCACTAGGTATGAACTTTACTCGTATGTGTGTTTACATCTGTTGGTTTGTATGCAGATATTTTAGCTGAGCAAGTTATGAAAATGAACATTAATGTATCTGATGTTTTTATTATCATTAAAGATGCCTGGAAGTGAAACAAGGACCATACATGGTGTTGGTATACAGGATGTTTCAGATCTCGTTCAGATACTAAACATGTTAACCATCTACAAATATTTAGGTGTTGAAGTCTTACAATTATGGGACAAGAACCATGCCGAGGTTTGTGGTTAATACTGAGTGTGGTCCTGCTGACCCCTCTGTTGCTGACTAAACTCCTCTGTTGCTGTTAAACCCCTCTAGTGCTGACTAACCTCTGTTGCTGACTAAACTCCTCTGTTGCTGACTAAACCCCTCTGGTGCTGACTAAACTCCTCTGTTGCTGACTAAACTCCTCTGTTGCTAACTGAACTCCTCTGTTGCTGACTAGACTCCTCTGTTGCTACCTAAACTCCTCTGTTGCTGACTTAACTCCTCTGTTGCTAACTAAACCTCTCTGTTGTTGACTAGACTCCTCTGTTGCTACCTAAACTCCTCTGTTGCTGACTTAACTCATTTGTTGCTGCTAAACTCCTCTGTTATTGACTAAACGCTTATCATTTTAGATGCCTGGAAGTGAAACAAGGACCATACATGGTGTTGTCACTGGTATACAGGATCTGTTTCAGATCTCGTTCAGATACTAAACATGTTAACCATCTAAAATATTTAGGTGTTGAAGTCTTACAATTATGGGACAAGAACCATGCTGAGGTTTGTGGTTAATACTGAGTGTAGTCCTGCTGACCACTCTGGTGCTGACTAAACTCCTCTGGTGCTGACTAAACTCCTCTGCTGCTGACTAAACTCCTCTGCTGCTGACTAAACTCCTCTGGTGCTGACTAAACTCCTCTGTTGCTGACTAAACTCCTCTGTTGCTGACGAGACTCCTCTGGTAGTGACTAAACTCCTCTGTTGCTGACTAAACTCCTCTGTTGCTAACTAAACCCCTCTGTTGCTAACTAAACTCCTCTGTTGCTGACTGAACTCCTCTGGTGCTGACTGAACCCCTCTGTTGCTGACTAAACTCCTGTTGCTGACTTAACTTCTATGTTGCTGAACAAACTCCTCTGTTGCTGACTAGACTCCTCTGTTGCTGACTTAACTCCTCTGTTGTTGACCAAACTCCTGTTTCTGACTAGACTCCTCTGTTGCTACCTAAACTCCTCTGTTGCTGACTTAACTCATATGTTGCTGCTAAACTCCTCTGTTACTGACTAAACGCTTCTGTTGCTGACTTAACTCCTCTGTTGCTAACTAAACTCCTCTGTTGCTGACCAAACGTCTCTGTTGCTGACTAAACTCCTCTGTTGCTGCTAAACTCCTCTGTTGCTGACTAAACTCCTCTGTTGCTAACTAAACGCCTCTGTTGCTGACTAAACTCTGTTTTTGACCATACCCCTCTGGTGCAGACTAAACTCCTTTGTTGCTGACCATACACCTCTGGTGCAGACTAAACTCCTCTGCTGCTGACCAAACCCCTCTGTTGGTAACTAAAGCCCTCTCTTGCTCACTAAACACCTTCTGTTGCTGACTAAACTCCTCTGTTGCTAACTAAACGCCTCTGTTGCTGACTAAACTCTGTTTTTGACCATACCCCTCTGGTGCAGACTAAACTCCTCTGTTGTTGACTAAAGTCCTCTGGTGCTGACTAAACTCCCCTGTTAATGACTAGACTCTTCTGTTGCTAACTAAACTCCTCTGCTGCTGACAAAACCCCTATGTTACTAACTAAACCCATCTGCTGCTGACTAAACCACTCTCTTTCTGACTAAACTCTTCTGTTGTTGACTAAACTCCTCTGTTGCTAACTAAACTCCTCTGTTACTGACTAAACGCTTCTGTTGCTGTTAAACCCCTCTAGTGCTGACTAACCTCTGTTGCTGACCAAACCTCTCTGGTGCTGACTAAACCCCTCTGGTGCTGACTGAACTCCTCTGTTGTTGACTACACTCCTCTGTTGCTGACTAAACTCCTCTGCTGCTGACTACACTCCTCTGTTGCTGACTAAACTCCTCTGCTGCTGCCAAAACCCCTCTGTTGCTAACTAAAGCCCTCTCTTGCTCACTAAACCCCTTCTGTTGCTGACTAAACACCTCTGTTGCTGACTAAACTCCTCTGTTGCTAACTAAACTCCTCTGTTGCTGACTAAACGCTTCTGTTTCTGCTAAACCCCTCTGGTGCTGACTTAACTCTTCTGTTGCTGACTAAACTCCTCTGTTGTTGACTAAACTCCTCTGTTGCTGACTAAACTCCTCTGTTGCTAAGCCAACCCTTCTGTTGCTGACTAAACCCCTCTGTTGCTGATTAAACCCTCTGCTGCTGACAAAACCCCTCTGTTGCTGATTAAACCCTCTGCTGCTGACTAAACCCCTCTCTTGCTGACTAAACTCTTCTGCTGCTGACTTAACCCCTCTGTTGCTAACTAAACTCCTCTATTGCTGACTTAACCCTTCTGTTGCTGACTAAACGCTTCTGTTGCTGACTTAACCCTTCTGTTGCTGACTAAACCCCTCTCTTGCTGACTAAACTCCCCTCTTGCTGACTTTACGCTTTTGTTGCTGACTAAACCCCTCTGTTGCTGACTAAACTCCTCTTCTGACTCTCACCACTCTTTTGTCAATCGGGACTGACTAGATTCAGAGCGTGTTGTCTGGTTCGTCTCAAGGCTAAATAGGTGCAATATAAACCTTAGATAAATTACAACATTGCCGCACTTTTTTCGGAGCGTTAATGATTTCTATTTATTGATCTTTTCATAGCAATGTTTAAAATGTCCAAACATTCCATTAATATTGTACAAAAAGCCATCTATTAAAGAAACTGCAATAACGAAAACATATCAGTGGAGCAAACAATGCCGGGTTTAGAGACACTCAAACCTACTACCATCTGCCCACTCAAGTCGTGTATCCGTCATCGTAGCTTCCCGTTCACAACAAGCTGCCTTTTATACAGCTCAGGTTACAAGTCGGTCAGCCCCTGCCTTCACTCGCGGCCTCATCGGTAACAACACGTGGCGTGACGTTTTCAGGTGGTCAGTCACGACAGCGGTATCCATCGGTTCTTCTTGTGTCAAGATAAGTTTCTCTTGTGTCGCCGGCACTCAACTCAACACAGCGTGTTTACTCAGATGATAACTAACAAGGACGACACAACGATTATGATAAAATATTACAATTATTCCTGTGGTGAATCATGTCTTCAGTTCCTCGTGCCTCTACCAGTAAATGAAATGAAATCAGGTTAAGACATTGATTGTACCCAATGTCAACAGATCAGGTGTCTGTTTGTATCCCGGTGAGAGGCGACTTGACTGAAGGGCACACGATCTAATTAAGCCAAAAACAGAAATAGCCAAACAAGACATCATGCCATCGATCCAGCAGGAAGGGGAGATTATTGCTTGCAAATCACAGAATTAATTATGAATGAATACAATATACATCTTAAGATTTCTCCCTATTGTCATTTAAAGCCTATGTTTTTCAGCCCGTGCAGCCACAGCACGGTATGTTTCCTTGTTATAATGGTTTATCGACCCGTGAAGATCCGGGTATGAATTGATCTTCAATAACCCATGCTTGTAAGTGGTCAGGCTCGCTGACTTGGTTGACACCCGTGCGGCGTAAAACTAGACTCACTCACTATATAATGGTATATCCATCCAGGCTCCCGAGGTCAAGAGTCCTGTGTACCAGTGAAAGCATCAGCCAATGACCGCAATATGACTCACATACAGGTGAGAGAGCGCTCGTCTCAGGTAACCTTAACGAAGAAGCGAGAATGATTTGAGCTGAGTTGAAGTTTTGTCGGCATTGTTACCGCCATATAGCGATGAGCAGGAGAATGATGTATTTACAGATACACAGTGTAACTTATGCGTTCCAGAGTCTAACAATGAATAATTATTAACATTTAAATTCAATTATTTATACAAATATATCAAATATTCATACATTACAATATTGCAGGCTAATACCATGACTGACTGACTGACTGAGTTTGGTTTTACGCCGCTTTCAGCAATATTCCAGCAAAATCACGGCGGGGGACACCAGAAATGGGCTTCACACATTGTACCCATGTGGGGATTCGAACCCGGGTCTTCGGCGTGACGAGCGAACGCTTTAACCACTAGGCTACCCCACCGCCCCTCTAATACCATGAACATATTGGTATTTTAGTACTGTCGTCAACTTAATCAGCTCCGACATAAACCTCAATCTGCTTGGCGCCTTTGCTGCATGTGCGACCCATAGCTTGTGACATATTGTGTTAAGCACGTGCTCCAGTGTGCTTGGGTAATTATTATCACCTGTTTGGACAAGAAAATGGCCTTGTGGAATCGGGTTGTGGTCAATTAATGCTCATCTATTAGATTTCTGCAAGTCTAACGGACGGATCTTTGCTGTTCCATAACATACTGGGCTACCAATGCCCATTATCCTATTTGATGTGGAGGAATATGGCTCTGTAGTGCAGTAATGTACTCGATGTGTGTAACATCCCGATAGGTCCACCTCCAGGATGGTAAGGATCCCTACATACCCCCCTCCCCTTCTCGCCAGATCGTATTCTCCAGTGGTGAAACAAATATGTTAACACACTATCACCATACACCAGTTTCCCCACCAAGGTTCACGTCGATGTAGTTTAGTGTAACACGAAGGGAGGGAGGGAGGGAAGCATGAGAGCGCCAACGGATGAAGGAGAGATATAGCATTCGGTCACTATTTCAAAACATATACCCAACAAAATAACGTTAAGGATCATGACCATATTTTTGTGGTAAAGACTAAGCACATATACCCCATCCCCCATCCCACCCCAAATGCATGAGTCCTAACTTATTATTTTCAGCATAGGCCTACATTGTTTCAGATTCAAGGACTTTTTTACGGCGGATTTATGTTCAGATATGTTCAGTGATCAAATCATATTTTCAATTTCTTAAAGTTGAAAACAAAACTACACATCCCTGTAATTGTAACATCATTTTGAATATGATGAAATTCTGGAATGAAGATAAAATAGGAAACGGTTATTTAACGAAGCAGAATATTCGGTTTGGACAATGAACTAAAACGCTAAGATACGCTCATTTTCCACTGCATACAACAAGGAGTATTAAACTTTCCATATACACAAATATACCACAATAACCTCGTTTAAGAACACACAATGTATGGAACCTGTAAAGGTAGGTATTCAGTAACCCATGCTTGTATAAGACGTAAATAAATTGATCGGGTGGCCGTGCCTTTCATCGTATCCGCCTGCGTAGATCGATACCCGTGATGCTAATCACTAGATTGTCTGGTCCAGACTCGACTATTTACAGACCGCCATATAATTTGAATATTGCTGTGTGTGGTGTTAAAGAAACAACGAATAAAGTCACGTGACTACATTCAGAACAAACGTTTTCCGTGTAGAGGTGAGGTGAGGTGAAATTGGGTTTAACGTCGTGCTTGAGAATATTTCGCTCAAATGACGACGTACATGCGTTTGTATGTGTAGGTGCGGCTGTTTGTACTAGCCCAGACTGAAGCTGGTTTTATAGTGCTAGCCCACTGAGATACCATGCCGCAGTGAAGCATGAATACCCCACTCAGACACATTATACTGACTCCGAGCCGACCCATTGTACCCATAAATGCCGAGCGCCAGGCAGGGACCATCAAGTACCATATTTTAACATCTTTTGGTATGACGCGGTCGGGGATCAAACCCGCGACCTTCCGTTTTCTGTGCGGAACAAGAGTGTATGTATGTATATTATGTAAAGGTTGCCTCCACCAAATGAGATATCTAAAAATGACGTTTCAGATAATTTTTATTAAATTAATATAATGCGATCACATGAAACGGGGATATTTGTTCCTGAAGTATTTATAGTCGTCCATAAACAGTGCCGGTGATGTGATTGTAAAATGCTGGTGACATCGCTTGACCTTGACCTACGGCGACGGTGATTGTAAAGTGCTGGTGACGTCGCTTGACCTTCACCTACGGCGACGGTGATTGTAAAATGCTGGTGACGTCACTTGACCTTGACCTACGGCGACGGTATCTTGATATGTTTGAATATGGTTGATATGGCGACAATGATATGTCTTCTGTGACAGTAGAGTCAAGATGCATAAGGTTGTATCAATGAAAGAAGCCAAAGAGGAACGCCAAAATGGCGAAAGCAATCGCTGCGTTAACATTGAGGACTGTTTTCCACCTTGAACTCTGATACAGAAAGTCAATTCTCTGGTCTTCGGAAATCTCGGGTGTCTCGCGAGACTTCCCGTGAGTTTTGGGTATACCACACACACAGTCGACACATCGTTGACATGTAGAGACGTCTTCATCATCCCCGTCGTCCTCCGAATCCTTGTTGGTCATCTCGAAGTCTGGGGAAGCAAATAACACATGTTGGGATTAGTTACATATATTTACATCACGGCAGGTCTGCTTCTGGGGGGAGCAAAGCCCGACGTGCTGCTTCTTTGAGACCTTTACCACATGGGTGAAACCAAACACAGCAGCAAGGTACAAATACACTAAGAGCACAGTGAAATCGAACTGGATCCAAACCAAAGAAACAGTAGATATAGAGTGAGTGAGTGAGTGGGTTGGGTTTTACGCCGCTTTTAGCAATATTCCAGCAATATCTCGGCGGAGGACACCAGAAATGGGATTCACACATTGTACCCATGTGGGGAATCGAACTCGGCTCTTCGGCATGACAAACGAACGCTTTACCCACTAGACTACCCCGCCGCCCCCAGTAGATATAGAACCCAAATGTAGCAAAATAGACAGTATCACTATCTGAGAACAATGGGAACGGGGCACCCACGTAGGGCTTACCACACTCCAACAGCTTGCTGCAACAGCGTACTGCAACAGCGTACTGCAACAGCTTGCACGGGGACGAGTGGTACGTTCACGTCAAGTGTTCAGAATATGTGTGGGGTGCTGGGTAGCCTAGTGGTTAAAGTGTTCGCTCGTCGCGCCGACGGCCCGGGTTCTATTCCCCACATGTGTACAATGTGTGTAGCCGATTTCTGGTGTCCCCCGCCGTGAGATTACTGGAATATTGCTAAAAGCGGCGTAATACGTCACTCACTCACTCACTCACTCACTCACTCAGAATATGAGTTGCTTCCCACATCAAATGTGTCTTTTTATGTCTCTTATTGTTTCGGGGACTATTATAACACTTCTTAAATACTAATAATGATAATAATAGCAACGCAGTACATTATCTCGTCGTCATCATCATCATCATAATCACCATAATCATCATCATGCATCCGATGTTGTGTCAACATGGATATTATGTGGGACACGACCAACAACAATTAGTGGAGGGTCTAGAGAGCAGGTCATACAGCACTCCTCATAGGATACGTGCCCAGAATACCTAACCCACAGTGTAGGACAACATCTAGTCTGTCATACAGACCCTGAAGCAAATATATCCAAGAAATCCCACGCAAGTCTAGAAAATGTGGCAAGTCTAGATTTCCTTAGCTCAGGGTTCCTTTTCATTATATTATATTTTTTTTACTATGACCTTTTTCAGTAAATATGTTCATTTCAGAGACTAGTTGTTAGTCTAGACAACATCTATGATATACCCTTACGTTGACGGCCATTGGCGGGTGTGCTGGGCTTCACCTCGATGTCACCGTCGTCCCGGAGCTTGTCTATCCGAGTCCACCACGTCACTCCACGCAGCTGTGAACGTAATGGAATGACATTATGACATATGTTGGGGTTACATAGGTGTGTCGGGATGTGAAAGTCTGTGTAAGTCCTGAGAAGACCTTACAGTGTTCGTTGTGTAAAAGGGCAGTGGAGCAGCCGTTAGTTTGTTGCAGGACCAGGTTTAATTCCCATTGTGAGCACATTGGTTGGATATAGGTAGGATGAATAATATTATCACATGCTTTTCCTAATACAATTTTTTAAAATAAATGTTAATTGGACATTCTGAATGTATTGCCGTAAAAGATACAGGTTTGGATTACTTCCTTTCAGAGACGAGGCGGGGTGGTAGCCTAGTGGTTAAATCGTTTGCTCGTCACGTAGTAGATCCGGGTTCGATTCCCCGCATAAGTGCCATGTGTGAAACCCATTTCCAGTGCCCCCCATCGTGATATCGCTGGGATATTGCTTAAAGCGACGTAAAACCATACTCACTCACTCACTGACAACGATTGTGAGGACAGGTGTACCTGTTTCTTGGACGGTTTCTCCGACACGAGGCTGAAGACGACGATGGCGATGGAGGTGATGACGATACTGAGGGAGCCGAAGTAGGAGTAGTGTACTTTGGAGAGGATGGCGGGGCGGGTGTCTGGGTCCCCGCAGTCAGGGGCGGGGAAGGCGAAGTCTATCGCCATCCGTATTACCCCGCATGTGTGTCCGAGTAGAATTCCCCAAAACGCTCCCTGGTCACATTGTGGTCACAATGGAATAAAGATAACATATATTGGTGTGTCATAAAGATCAAGGTGAAAAAATGTAATGAAAACCTAGTAGCAACCGTTTGTCAGGAATGCAGTATAATTCCTAACCTTTATAAATTACATCCAGAACTTACCTATCATTCACATAATTCTAAGTACAGTGGTGGTCCAGCTTTTACTTCACACCTCTGTTCCTCAGATTCAGGGATGTAATTGTCGTGTTTTGAATCTGGGCCTAGATTTTCGAAGCTCTCTTAGTGCTAAGATAGTCGTAAGTGCCATACAATAACATTAACTTACGACTATCTTAGCGCTAAGAGAGCATCCAAAATCTAGGCCCTGCTGACGTAGTTTGTCTGTACCAAAGCCTGTGTCGTTGTTACGGCCATAATAGGCCTGGTGGGGTAGCCTTGTAGTTAAAGCGTTTGTCCGTCACGCCGAAGACCCGGGTTCGATTTCCCACATGGGTACAATGTGTGATCCCACTCTTGGTGTTCCCCACCGTGATATTGCTGGAATATTGCTCAAAGCGGCGTAAAACTAAACTCAGTCTCTACGACTATATTAAGAAACATAGTCCCTCAGTGGAGACTGGCGACCGCGCGCATCATGGCATTACTTACATTCGTTTGAAACCATCTAAACGCCCAAGAGTCTAGCATTGAGAAAAGAACACTTCATCAACTTACCTTCTCGTTCATTCTTGGCCACAAAATAGCCCCCAGGAACAGCGCCCCTATCGGCGTTCCCAGATAACCCTGTACGGCCTGGATGTAGGTGAAGAGTTGTCCCCCCGCTGAGGACTTGACCATGGGGATCCACAGAATACTGACTGCACACAGAAACACCACCGACAGCCTACAGATGGAAGTGTAATGATAGTTTGCTAATTATGCTGAAGTGTACATCCTCTCCTTTACACCACATGTTACATCTGACCTGTAAATATGATCTTACTAAGTTAAGTCGCAGTCGGCACTACCAACGACGCATCTTCTGTCTGTAGATATTTGAGTCTGATCTAGGTTGTTTTAAGCGTAAACAGGGATTACATGTACAATGACTGACAATGAGGCACACGATGGACAACAATAATGTGGGTGACCTACGGTACAGGGCTGCGCTGGACTAAACTGTGGGTCACACAATTTTCGCCACCTTTCGCTGAATAAATTTCGCCAATGTCGTGAGTGTACCTTACTTTAATCAATCGGGATATTTCCATTTTACCATTGCTAACGAGAAAGCTGTTATGTTGTTACGTAATTCTGCCATCGGACAGTATTTTTCAGAATTAAGTTTTTGAATAACTCAGTTCTTTGGGACAGGTAGATATGATGGATTTTTGGGTTATAATGAAGAACCACGCCTTACATGTTTGTCCTTTGTATACTGACACACGAAAATAATTCTCTGAAAATATATTTTTTATCTTGTTTCCCTAATTTCTAAAAGGGACCTATCCATGTCCTGCTATGTGGAGATGTGAGTGTTCTGGTAATATGGCACCCTCTGTCACGTGTATCCAGTGATCATCATCAGGCCAATGGCATCCTTAGAATCGTGGATACATATTGATTGAGCGTCTGTATCAAGTGTATCAGTTTACCTGACTCATAACATACACATTATGTCATGGCATTTGCTTTTCGAATACAAACGCTGTACCAGGTTTTTGAAAACGAAAACAAATATTTCTGGGGACTGTCACCGATCGTATGAAAGTATGAGGACAGTTTGCGATAGTCTATCGTCATACATTACCTTCCAACTATGAGCAGCTCCCTCTGCCGGGCTCTCGGGCGCATGCGCCGCCACAGGTCCATGGTGAAGAGAGTGCTGGCGCTGTTGAAGATGGAGGTGAGTGAACTCATGATGGCCGACAGCATCACCGCCATCATGAGACCGCGGAGACCTACACGGGACAAGAGGGAAGCTTGTGTCTGGTCTGACTCATTCATGCAACCCAGGGGTTATATTATTACTTTGACTGAGTTTCTTTCTGGTGAAGCACTTCCATTACCGTGGTGCATGTGTAAGTGTCGAGATGTACAAACACTGATACCTGCAGCGAGATGTAGCTACCCTGTACATGTGTCGAGATATAACTGCCTTTGTGTATAAGTATCAAGGTATGTGACGTACAACACCCCTTGTACATGTGTTGAGGTGTAACTACCTTTGTGTATACCGCCTCCGTGGTGTAGTGGTTAGAGCGTCTGCTTCACTGCGGCATGGTATCTCAGTGAGCTAGCACTATAAAACCAGCTTCAGTCTGGGCTAGTACAAGCAGCCGCACATACACATACACACTCATGCACGTCGTCATATGAGCGAAATATTCTCCAGCGCGACGTTAAACCCAATTTCACCTCACCTCACCTTTGTGTATATGTGTCAGGGTATGTGTCGTACAACAATCCCTGTACATGTGTTGAGGTGTAACTACCTTTGTGTATATGTGTCAGGGTATGTGCCGTACAACAACCCTTGTACATGTGTTGAGGTGTAACTACCCAGAACAGGCGTCAGGATATAAGTGCCACTGTGCCATGTGTCGCACAAAGTACCCACCTATTGGCATGATCTCCAGCACCAGCTTCGGGTAGGCGATGTTGGAGCAACCGACGGGGTTCTCGCAGTACCGCTCACATTCCGCAGGGTCAACACAGCCCACGGAATCTGTGAACACGACACCGGATCTCCAGTTAACTCACCCTATCGTCTGTTTACCAAGGACGTTGGTCGGGGTTACAGCGGAAAACCAGCTAGTAATGGTGCTGCTTTCAAAGGACAAATGTTCTTTATCTAAACGCGGTGTTGATGGAACAGCCTGACCTCTCTACTAAGCAATAATACTTCAGTGAATTCAACGGGTACCTGCAACTTGAGCCTGGACGAATGGTACCAACATTTTAATCTGTCGGTCTGAGCATCAACGGTTAACTGTAGTCACTTTAAACAAAAATGTAAATCAAATTAAGTGAAATAAAGATTGCGAATCCTCATAATTTTACCTTGCCAAATGAACATTTAAATCTCAGAATTTTATTCAACTTAGGATAAAAGTTGTTTAACAAACGATCATATATTCAAATCGTTATTATTGGTTTGTATTACAAGGGGGTAAGCGCAGTAGATGGAACAGTGAAACAAATGCACGTGCGGTACGTGAAGAGCGTTAACTTAGACCAACTCTACTTGTTCTCGGTGTTTCATCTAATGTGCATACGCCCTTGTAATACAAACCAATAATAGCGATTTGAAACTATGATCGTTTGTTAAACAACTTTTATCCTAAGTTGAATAAAATTCTGAGATTTGAATGTTCAATTGGCAAGGTAAAATTATGAGGATTCGCAATCTTAATTTCGCTTTAATCGATTTACATTTTTGTTTAGAGTGAAATTCATCGGTACGTTTTCACTGCAAACAGACTATAGCATTTTACCGTCTTTCTATTTCTCCTGTTGCAACTTTAAGAGAAAAGCTTACTGTAAGTTGGTCCGCAATACGAGACGACTTACTGTCTGTTTATCCTCATTAGCTCACGACCTGGCTAAGGTTCCAGTATTACAGGAACGCTAAAGCAGCGAACAATTGGACCCTTCAACCTACGGATAGATGTAAGTCCAGTGTATGTACGGCTAGTCTTCCTTGCATCCTTACATGAATACATCTTTCATGGCGGCTTCAACAAGTTGGGCTCAATTCTCACATTATGCAGATCACGTGGAACCACAACATACACTTTCCTTGGCAAACTGCTTTGTATTCATCTAGTATCGTTATGTTAACATTTTCCAAAAAAACTGTGCATCACACGACAAGCGCTAGCAAGAAGTTTCCTTGGCAACGGGACATGTACCTGGATAGAGTGCCCGACTGATCATCCCTGGATAGATCATGAGGATCAGGGGGAGCAGCTTGAGGTACCCCGACAGAATTGATCCCCCTTTGGCGTGAGACAAATTCTTGGCCGCCAAGGACCGCTGTACGATGACCTGGACAGAAACACACAAGAAGCTTCATGCCTACCAGCTGATTGGATTTTTTGGAGTTCTCACGAGTGTACGTATCTGGCTTAGACAATTTGCAGAAACAGCTTCCCTCTCTTCATTCCCAGCCTCGGTTTGTCCTGACAGACTAAAACGACTACATTTAAATTTATAAACATGTTGGGTCGCTGGAGGGTTCATAAAGATGAAATATTTTCACTTATAGCACGGGCCTTCTCTGTCTAGCCTAGCGAAGGGAATATCACTCTAAATTTCAAAGGGAGATAACTCCGTTTGCATTTACCTCATGTCCCATTCGTGTTATTCCGGGACAAGCCGAATACCGACTCGTGTCTTCTTTGAGGTTACGGAAAGATGCTAGTGTTGATGAATGCATTACCTCGTCAGAGCGCAAGAAGCACAGGGAGCTTAGTGAAGATAAGAAAACTCTAACATTGAAGGGAGATAACTCTGTTTGATTTACCTGGTCACAGCACCAGTACCAAAGACAGCCTATCGACGACTGGAGCAGCAGTCCAGGCCAGGGGTTGTCTGAGTAGAGGGGGTCACGTAGAATGTGGAAGGCGTCGTCCCTGGGGTAGCCGCAAGTCGTGTTGTTACCTCTCACGCTGGGAACAGCGTTCATATATCGGTGCTCGAGGTTGTCGAATCCGCCTATCTCGACAAACCCTGACAAACCCAAACAAACATTCTGATACTTGAGAGGCACTTGACAAGGAATGACCCTCGTGACGATATATGACCAGCTAAGGGTGGAATATTTACTTGTATAGCCTTCAATCGACTCTGCAGTCCAAGTCACCTGTTTGTTGACTGACACAAGAGTTAGGATGACGTTAAAGTCGAACCAAGATGGACAAAGTAACACTGTGGCTATTCTAGAAGTGCTTTGCTTTCTTTCCTAGAACAATTCTCAGTTCAGATATTTACTTAATAAATCGGTTACATTTCACTTCATTTGCGACATACAACCTCTTGTGCCAATGGATCAGGGATATATCGAGTAATCTCACACACAATAAACAACATATCGTGTTATCTCACACACAATAAACAACTTATCGTGTAATCTCACACACAACAAACAACATATCGTGCAATCTCACACACAACAAACAACATATCGTGCAATCTCACACACAATAAACAACATATCGTGTAATCACACACAATAAACAACATATCGTGTAATCTCACACACAATAAACAACATATCGTGTAATCTCACACTCAATAAACAACTTATCGTGTAATCTCACACACAATAAACAACATATCGTGTTATCTCACACACAATAAACAACTTATCGTGTAATCTCTCACAAAATAAACAACTTATCGTGTAATCTCACACACAATAAACAACATATCGTGTAATCTCGGACACAATAAACAACTTATCGTGTTATCTCACACACAATAAACAACATATCGTGAAATCTCACACACAATAAACAACTTATCGTGTAATCTCACACAAAAAGCAAAATATCGTGTAATCTCACACAATAAACAACATATCGTGCAATCTCACAGACAATAAACAACTTATCGTGTAATCTCGCACACAATAAACAACATATCGTGTAATCTCACACACAATAAACAACATATCGTGCAATCTCACACACAATAAACAACTTATCGTGTAATCTCACACACAATAAACAACATATCGTGTAATCTCACACACAATAAACAACTTATCTGTAATCTCACACACAATAAACAACATATCGTGTAATCTCACACACAATAAACAACATATCGTGTAATCACACACAATAAACAACATATCGTGTAATCTCACACACAATAAACAACATATCGTGTAATCACACACAATAAACAACATATCGTGCAATCTCACACACAATAAACAACATATCGTGTCATCTCACACACAATAAACAACATATCGTGTAATCTCACACACAATAAACAACAGCTCCCTCAGTATATAGTTCCAAAACAATAACGTCCATTTATGAAGACAAGATATTTTGTGACAGAACATGGATGAGCAAACTGTTTTGATTTAAACAAATATTGTTGTCAAGGTACTCTGTAATAAAGGTAGTCTGTCTGTCTGTCTGTCTGTCTGTCTGTCTGTCCGTCCGTCTAACTATCTGTCTGTGGTTCGCAACGGTTGTGTGGAGTCGAGTGACAGTCAGAAACCTCGTCCCAGTATGTGCCCCTGACTGCAAGCCGGCAGGAATATTTACAACTGAGTTTTTTCTTACTGTGGTCGATTATGGGTTAACGCTGTTGACAGCTACTAGATATCAGACACAAAGTGTGCAGCCAACGTAAACAGGAATGTAATCATTTGTTTGTGTTTGTTATCTATGTCACGAAAAGGATCAGTTTAAGCGGCGACGACAGGCTTCTTCGGTTACTTCGTATCTTTCTAGTTGATCAAAGAACCAGGATTAACTCCTGTACAATATTGTTAATGGCGGTGTACAAAATACCCAGTAGTTTGTTTTTGTGTACTTGGTGACTGTGTATGATGTAATGTTAAAGTAAGGTGTGATTGTAAGGAATATGAGACTGGTCCGACCTAGGACTGCCAGGATGATGGAGCCGATTGTCATGACGACTGTCTGGAACGTGTCTGTGTAGATCACAGCTGCCAGGCCACCTGCAGGCAGAGAAATAACATACAGCACATAGACACGGTCAAAGGTTGTCAGTAAACTAGCACCTGCAGGCAGAGAAATAACATACATCACATAGACACGGTCAAGGGGTTGTCAGTAAACTAGCATCTGCAGGCAGAGAAATAACATACATCACATAGACACGGTCAAGGGGTTGTCAGTAAACTAGCATCTGCAGGCAGAGAAATAACATACATCACATAGACACGGTCAAGGGGTTGTCAGTAAACTAGCATCTGCAGGCAGAGAAATAACATACATCACATAGACACGGTCAAGGGGTTGTCAGTAAACTAGCATCTGCAGGCAGAGAAATAACATACAGCATATAGACACGGTCAAGGGGTTGTCAGTAAACTAGCATCTGCAGGCAGAGAAATAACATACAGCACATAGACACGGTCAAGGGTTGTCAGTAAACTAGCATCTGCAGGCAGAGAAATAACATACAGCACATAGACACGGTCAAGGGGTTGTCAGTAAACTAGCATCTGAAAGCAGAGAAATAACATACATCACATAGACACGGTCAAGGGTTGTCAGTAAACTAGCATCTGCAGGCAGAGAAATAACATACAGCATATAGACACGGTCAAGGGTTGTCAGTAAACTAGCATCTGCAGGCAGAGAAATAACATACAGCACATAGACACGGTCAAGGGTTGTCAGTAAACTAGCATCTGCAGGCAGAGAAATAACATACAGCACATAGACACGGTCAAGGGGTTGTCAGTAAACTAGCATCTGCAGGCAGAGAAATAACATACAGCACATAGACACGGTCAAGGGGTTGTCAGTAAACTAGCATCTGCAGGCAGAGAAATAACATACACGCACATAGACACACGGTCAAGGGGTTGTCAGTAAACTAGCATCTGCAAAGCAGAGAAATAACATACAGCACATAGACACGGTCAAGGGGTTGTCAGTAAACTAGCATCTGCAGGCAGAGAAATAACATACAGCATATAGACACGGTCAAGGGTTGTCAGTAAACTAGCATCTGCAAGCAGAGAAATAACATACAGCACATAGACACGGTCAAGGGGTTGTCAGTAAACTAGCATCTGCAGGCAGAGAAATAACATACAAATTACATAGACACGGTCAAGGGGTTGTCAGTAAACTAGCATCTGCAGGCAGAGAAATAACATACAGCACATAGACACGGTCAAGGGGTTGTCAGTAAACTAGCATCTGCAGGCAGAGAATAACATACAGCACATAGACACGGTCAAGGGGTTGTCAGTCTGCAAACTAGCATCTGCAGCATCTGCAGGCAGAGAAATAACATAACATACAGCATATAGACACGGTCAAAGGGTTGTCAGGAAACAGGGTTGTCAGGAAACTAGCACACGGTCAAGGGTTGTCAGTAAACTAGCATCTGCAGGCAGAGAAATAACATACAGAGAAATAACATACATCACATAGACACGGTCAAGGGTTGTCAGTAAACTAGCATCTGCAGGCAGAGAAATAACATACATCACATAGACACGGTCAAGGGGTTGTCAGTAAACTAGCATCTGAAAGCAGAGAAATAACATACATCACATAGACACGGTCAAGGGGTTGTCAGTAAACTAGCATCTGAAAGCAGAGAAATAACATACATCACATAGACACGGTCAAGGGTTGTCAGTAAACTAGCATCTGCAGGCAGAGAAATAACATACAGCATATAGACACGGTCAAGGGGTTGTCAGGAAACTAGCATCTGCAGGCAGAGAAATAACATACATCACATAGACACGGTCAAGGGGTTGTCAGTAAACTAGCATCTGCAGGCAGAGAAATAACATACATCATATAGACACGGTCAAGGGGTTGTCAGTAAACTAGCATCTGCAGGCAGAGAAATAACATACATCACATAGACATGGTCAAAGGTTGTCAGTAAACTAACACAGTAGTTTGACTTTGATCAGTACTGTACAAACTCCTACCCTTCGGCATGATCTGTTATCACACAGCTCTCGGGAAGTATAATCGGCAACATGACACTATAACCTTGTGTGGATGCTGACCTACTGTACCGGACAAATCTAACTCACCTAGTATAGTGTATATGCCCGTGATGACAAGAAGCCCCACAATAGAGATGTACATGTTCCATCCAAGAGCCAGCTTGATGAACAGACCTCCAGCGTAGATGCTTACCTACAGTACCAGACAAAATAAGTCTTAAGTTACAAAGCAAATTATTCAGATTCTACCATGAGGTACAGAATATTTCATTTGACAGACACCTGTGATTGAAACAGCGGAAGCAAACATTTCTTGACATATACTATTACTCTTCTCTAAAAAGTAAGTGTGAAGATTCATTTGGGGCAGAAAATTGGATAGACATCAACGAAGAAAAAGTTTAGAGAGTTCTATTGCAACAAAGTGCTGTGAATGTATTTCTGATACTGGACCACCACGGGGTAAATCACTGTGACGTCTGTCTCAAAATAGCCATATTTATTCCAAATACGTACAAACTACAAACGTTATTGAGAGTTAAAGTAATAGAGACTGAACAAATCAAATTGAATATTGAATCAATCACGTTTTTGTTGCAAATGTTACATGAACATGTTCAGGCAAGTTGTACCCCCTGCGAGTCAAAAGAAATGCACCACTGGCCTCAAAATAACGGATGTAGTTATGGTGACGACATAAAGGATTGCGACGACATGGCAGATGATGACGTCATAGCAGATGATGACGATGTCACTGATGGTTATGATATTGCACATGGTGGTACGACATAATAGATGGGATGACATAAACGATAATGACATTGCAGATGTAACAATTAAACAGATAGTGATGACTTCACAGATGGTGACAATATAACAGATGGTGATGCCATCACAGATGGTGACAATATAACAGATCACACATGAATATAACAGATGGTGATGACATCACAGATGGTGATGACATCACAGATGGTGACAATATAACAGATGTTGATGATGTCACAGATGGTGACAATATAACAGATGGTGATGATGGTGACATCACATATGCTGATGATATCACAGATGGTGACAATATAACAGATGGTGATGACATCACAGATGGTGACAATATAACAGATGGTGATGACATCACAGATGGTGACAATATAACAGATGGTGATGACATCACAGATGGTGACAATATAACAGATGGTGATGACATCACAGATATAACAGATGCCATCACAGATGATGACAGATGGTGACAACATAACAGATGGTGACAATAACACATATGGTGATGACATCACAGATGGTGACAATATAACAGATGGTGATGACATCACAGATGGTGACAATATAACAGATGGTGATGACATCACAGATGGTGACAATATAACAGATGTTGATGACATCACAGATGGTGACAATATAACAGATGGTGATGACATCACAGATGGTGACAATATAACAGATGGTGATGACATCACAGATGGTGACAATATAACAGATGTTGATGCCATCACAGATGGTGACAATATAACAGATGGTGACAACATAAGAGATGGTGATGACATCACAGATGGTGACAATATAACAGATAGATGATGACATCACAGATGGTGATGATATAACAGATGCTGATCCATCAGATGGTGACAATATAACAGATGGTGACAACAGATATAACAGATGTTGATGACATCACAGATGGTGACAATATAACAGATGCTGATGACATCACAGATGGTGACATTATAACAGATGTTGATGCCATCACAGATATAACAGATGCAACATGATGACATCACAGATGGTGACAATATACAATATAACAGATGCTGATGATATTATAGACGTCTTTTCAGATGGTGACATTACACATGATGACGACAGCAGAAAGCGATGCAAAAGTAGATAGTGAACACAGAGTAGATTTTAATCGATGCCTCCCTCACCGCAAGTTTGGTGACGATGTACAGCACGAGTGACAGGACGCTGAGATACAGCCGCAGACGCTGACCCCCAAACCTCTTCTCCATATACTCCGGGAGGGTGTACACCTGGGGCAGGTCACAGGTGTGTAATTAAGACTCTGGGATTACATCTCTTTTGAAAAGAGACACATGACTTCTTTAGGTGGCATTTTAGAAGTTGGGAAGTACAATACAGACAAACTTTATGGATAACAAGCTCGTTATTGCACCCACGAAATAAAGAAGTCGTTATCAATAAGTTTATCTATAAAGATATGCATTAGTCTTACAAGGCGGTCTCCTCTTATTACAATAGTTGTAGACGTCAAACTATCGCATGTAGTTAATATTCAGCCGCATACAACAAAGTATTAAATGGTGAGTACTAAAGAATATTACGTTTTAAACGTAAACCAAATACTAGGACTGGCTATGAGGATCGATAATAGGAAATATCGTCGATAGAAAAAATGATTATCGATATGACAACTGTGCTATCGATAATATCGTACATAAATCTTTTGTGGTAGAATAAAGATTTAATTTACTCACACAATACACAAATTTAGGACGTTATTCAATGGCTGCGTCTCAATTATGTTCAGGAAGCTGTGTTGTAAGTAATCCATACTTAAACATGTCACCTCTCACCGGTGATGTGAAATACATTCATTTGTTTCAGACGCATTTGGCATTTTTTTATAAAAGTTACATCTCCGATATCTGTCGATAATCGTACGATATTTAGTTAACGATTATCGATCTCTATCATTTGTATCGATAGCCTGCCCTACCAAGTACTCACCCCGGCTGATGTGTAAACTGGCAGGAACAACCATCCTAGACACAGAACAAGGGGCATAGACTGAAACAGACAAAGGAGTCAGTATTATCCTAGACACAGAACAAGGGGAATAGACACAGAACAAGGGGCATAGACTGAAACAGACAAAGGTGTCAATATTATCCTAGACACAGAACAAGGGGCATAGACTGAAACAGACTGAAGGTGTCAGTATTATCCTAGACACAGAACAAGGGGCATAGACTGAAACAGACAAAGGTGTCAGTATTATCCTAGACACAGAACAAGGGGCATAGACTGAAACAGACAAAGGTGTCAGTATTATCCTAGACACAGAACAAGGGCATAGACTGAAACAGACAAAGGTGTCAGTATTATCCTAGACACCGAACAAGGGGCATAGACAGACAAGGGTGTCAATTATCCTAGACACAGGGGCATGAGACTGAAACAGTATATTATCCTAGACACAGAACAAGGGGCATAGACTGAGATTATCCTAGACACAGAACAAGGGGTATAGACTGAAACAGACAAAGGTGTCAGTATTATCCTAGACACAGAACAAGGGGACATAGACTGAAACAGACAAAGGTGTCAATATTATCCCAGACACAGAACAAGTGTAAGAAGTAGGCATAGACTGAAACAGACGAAGGTGTCAGTATTATCCTAGACACAGAACAAGGGGCATAGACTGAAACAGACGAAGGTGTCAGTATTATCCTAGACACAGAACAAGGGCATAGACTGAAACAGACAAAGGCGTCAGTATTATCCTAGACACAGAACAAGGGGCATAGACTGAAACAGACAGAGGCGTCCATATTGCCATTCTCAACCTGTTTCCATGGGAGGTCTACTAATTAATCAAGGGTTGGGTCGATGGTAAATGTTGGATGTCAGTAATCTTTTAATTGATATGCTGTTTACAATGTACACTTCATAAAATCCAATTTCTACTGAACACAAACGCCTGTGTCTGCCTTTATGAGTAGGTGTGTAAAGTTGTTTACACAGTTAATGTTTGGTCTGACACATCTTCCAAGCAGCTGATCATTTATCCCGAGTTTCTATGGCCTCCCTAGTGTTTGTCTGACAAATGGGTAGCTCATACTGACAAGGTAAATATACCGTCCATCATCTCAATGACAAATTGTGACACTACCTCCGGATGGGAGTTGTTTCTTGTTTCATCCATCACGCCAGTGAAACCTTTCAGTAAGTCTTAGATTGTGGTAGAGGACGCAAGTGTTGGCAGCAAGGTGATCATATACTCGTGAGCATTAATCAAGCACCATCACTTTACATGATGAGTTCGAAAACACTATGTTAGTTGTAGTTGTATAACGAGAGGTACACGGTCTGATGTTATCTGTGGTACCCATGTACCCTTGCGGATGTTTCTTGGAATGGATGGACTGATGGATAAATATGTGATGGATGGATCGGTGGATTGATGGATAGATGCATGTATGAAACAGGATGACGGATGTATGATACATGATGGATGTATGATACAGGATGGATGGATGGATACATGATGGGTGGATTGGGGGATGGATGGATACATGATGGGTGGATTGGGGGATGGATGGATACATGATGGGTGGATTGGGGGATGGATGGCTACATGATTTATGGATCGGTAGAGACATGCTGGATGGATGGATGGATACATGGGTGGATGGATGGTGGGTGGATGGATGGATGGATGGATGGATGGATGGTGGATGGATGGATGGATGGATGGATGGGTGGATGGATGGTGTGGATGGATGGATACATGATTTATGGATCGGTGGATAGATACATGGTGGATGGATGGATGGTGGGTACATGGTGGATGATCGATGGATGGGTGGATAGCATGGATGGATTGATGGGTGGATGGATGGATACATGATTTACGGATAGATGGATAGATGGATGGATGAGTGGATGGATAGGTACATGGATGGATGGATGGATACATGATGGATGGATTGATGGATGGATAGATGCATGATAGATGGATGGATGGATGGATGGATACATGAATGGAAGGATAGATGGTGTGGATACATGGATGGATGGACACGTGATGGATGGATGGATACATTTATGGATAATGGAAGATACATGGTGGATGGATGGATGGATGGTGGGATGGATGGACACTGGGTGGAATGGATGGACACATGATGGATGGATGGACACATGGTGAATGAATGGATGGACACGTGATGGATGGATGGACACATGGTGGATGGATAGGTGGATGAGGTACACATGGTGAATGCAAGATGGATGGATGGATTATGGAGGATGGATGGATGGACATGGATGGAAAAGATTGACGATACATGATGATGGATGGATAAATGATTTATGGATCGGTGGATAGATACATGGTGGATGGATGGATTAATACATGGTAGGATGATGGATGATAGATGCCAGACGCCATTGAAGCATAATGGATTGATGCTGGTGGATGGATGGATACATGTGTATGTGATAGATGTACAACGATGGATAGATGGAGTGGATGGATAGGTACATGATGGATAGATGGATACATGGTGGATGATCGATGGATGGGTGGAAGCATAATGGATTGATCGGTGGACGAAATTTGTTTCAGAGCATTTTCCCTGAGCAGGAAATTAAACTACAAAATGAATACGTAATGAAGCGAAAAGAATATATTATACAATTAATCCGAAAATATTTGTTAAAATGTAATTTACATATACTTATGTACACAAACTGAATGCCTACACACAGATCAACGTCGTTAGCTTCTATAGATCAGAGAAAACGTACCACTCATGTTAAACCCTCGCCGATGCAATCAAATATTTGTGGTTGCATTACCGTTACGATAAATCAAAAAGACCTATTTGAATGAAATACGATACCTGTCAATGCGATACAATATCTGTCGATGCCATATCTGAAGAAAAAATTAGTTTCAGCGGTATCAGTTCGAAAACGGTTTGCGTCAAGTTTAACCTTTCTGTGAAGAAACATATCCATGTGTACCAGCGTTATAGTACGACAGTGTTAGATTACCAGATTGGCCAAACGCCCACGATATTGTCACTGCGAGACAGCTTGACTCATTGAAAAGAATACGAAGAGATAAAAAAGAAAACACTAAAATAATTATCGTATTGGGTCATCTTTCAAATCGAGGACGTTACTTGACATGATTGCTATTTGATTACAAAACCAGGTGAGTCGTGTATATAACCTTTGTGTTATAGGATGGTGTCAAACGCATGTTTTCGTCAGCCAGGGACAAATGCATCAGTAGAGTATTAGAGTTCACCACACCAGGTGGGCTGCCCTGCTGAGACGTCCATCTGAGACTCACGCGTGCGGCTACGTGAGGTGGGTGTGGAAGATGGGGTGGGGGTGTTATTACTGATTTGTTCAGCTGCTAGGATTTTCACCGGGGACTGACCTGAGATTCTCGACAGCAAACACGCGAACACTCGAACTCCATCAAGCAAATATTTTCATAAAGGCTTGCAAGTGTATATGTATAGTGAAAATATGAAATATGAATATGGGAAATGATTTTAATAATACTTGAAGAGACCGGCCAAATAAGAAATCGGTTTCCAAATATGTAATAAAAATTCGCTCTCACCATCCACTCATACGATACCATGGCTATTCCTGCTGCAGCTCCCGTGCCAGCCAGGCCGACGAAGTGTTCGCTGCCGATGTTGCTGGAGAAAAGGGACGCCCCAACCTGCAGTGGAGCAGAGTCTTAGATGTATTACGGCATTCCAAGGATTGGTTGGGTGGTTGGTTGGTTGGGTGGTTAACGCACTCAGCAATATCCCAACTATATGGCGGCAGTATGTAAATAATCGTGTCTGGACCAGACAATCCAGTGATCAACCGCTAGCGCATCGATCTGGGAAATTGGGAAACGATGACATGTGTCAACCAAGTCAGCGAGCCTGACTACCTGATGTCGTTAGTCGCCTCTTACGACAAGCATGGGTTACTGGAGATGAATTCTAACCCGGATCTTCACGGGTTCCAAGAAAAGGCGGTAGGGTAGCTAAACAGATAAAACGTTCACTCGTGGCACTGAAGGTCTGGGTTCGATTCCAAACATAGTCATAACATGTGAAGCCACGTGTTTCCAAGAGGATATATTGCTGGAAAGGTGGCTGCAGGGATGTAAATCTATAAACATCAGTAATAGTGATATCATGATCTTCAGTGTGGCGTGAGCCTAAAAAAGGGATTTGAAGAAATATTCCAAGCTAATATATTCTTGTAGATAAATGCGAACATTAGACTAGCCAGCACACTCCGTGTCTGTGGACGCTGTACGAACTGTTTTCTTTATTGAGAGTACGACATACTGCAACAATCTCTGTATAAGACCGCAGCCATCTTCGTTTATCACCTCACCGACTGACTGAGTTTGGTTTTACGCCGCTTTTAGCAATATTCCAGCATCATCACGGCGGTGGACACCAGAAATGGGCTTCACACATTGTACCCATGTGGGGATTCGAACCCGGGTCTTCGGCGTGACGAGCCAACGCTTTAACCACTAGGCTACCCCACCGCCCCACCTCAACGAGATTGCTGTGATATGACTGATCACTCCTTCTTGTATAAGCAGTGCACACATTGACATCAAGTGAATACTGAAAATTGGTTGGTATTTACAGGCTGAAGCTGAAACATTAACCTCATTTGGATAACTTCTCTGTATTTGTCACGATCATTGACATTGATGGACATACCAAGCGCCAAAGTCTGAGAATAATCAATCTGGAGTATCTAGCGAGTTTTCTGGTCGTGAGAGAGAGAAAACGATCTTTACTCCAGATGGTGTTTTGGAACAATACCTCAGATGTACACCTTGCGAATGTCTTACCGGAAACCAGGTCATACTCCTTCCGGCGAGAAAGTAGCTCTTGACGCTGCCTCGGTCTGGTCGGCATAGTGACTGGAGAAAAGACAACATTCATTAGAGACAGTCGTGTGTGGGAGTCTTCTAGCTAATCAGCAGCTCAGGATGCAATGATACCGTGTCTGATGTCTGTTTATCTCCCCCATCTCTTTCTTACTCTCCGTTTTCTATCTGTCTCCCTCTCTCACCTCCAAAACTATTTCTTACTCTCCGTTTTCTATATGTCTCCCTTTCCCACCTCCGAAACTATTTCCCGATCTCCTTCAATGTCCACGTCAGCTGTCTCAATACGAGGGGATATAAAAAAAGTTCTAATTTTCACCAAGACTTATTCAGGGTACATACTTTATTTTGCTTTCTTGTCCTTAGGACTTCTCTACATAGTCACCATCCCGAGTTACACATTTCTTCAACCATTTCTTGACCTTGCGCAGACCGGTTAAATAGAAATCCCCTGATTTTATTGAAAACCAACCCTCCACTTCTTGAATGACCTCATTCTTGTCGTCAAAACGACGTCCACGAAGTGGGTTCTTCATCTCTGGGAACAAGAAAAGTAACTTGGTGCGTCCATGGTTACAAGACGTCTGAAGAAATCCTCTTCACCCTGCTCCAGAAGCTCCAATGCCTGTGACATGTCCCGTCGAGCCTGTCTTTGAAGAGGAGTCAGTAAGAGAGGAACCCAGCATGCTGACACTGTGGATATGTGCAGTTGGTTATGAAAGATGTTCCATGCACATCCATATCTCAAGTCGGTCTCATGCATAGCCATGTGTATTGTTACACAGCGATCTTCCTGAACCAGCGCCTCGACTTTGTTCACGGTGTCCATATCATCAGTATGTGAGGGCGTCCACTTCTTGGCTCATCTGTGAGGGACATGTGACCGGTTTGGAAATTCCTTTTCCATCTCACAACAGTGTCATAGAATGGGCTATCATCACCATAAACAGATTTCATCTCATCGTGAATTTGTCGTGCAGTGCAGCCCTTCAAGTGCAAGAACTTAATGACACTGCACGTCTCAATCTTCTCCATACTTGGGGGTACTGGTGTGTAGGATCAACTAGCACAAGACTGAATTTAGTGAAATAGATAGTTCTTGGTCCATTCACTAGATAGGGATCACTGATGTTACAGTCAAAATTTTATCCTGATTGCTCAGTACGTTCTTGGTGATCATTGGAACTTTTTGATACCCCTTCGTATTTCCTTCTAATCTTTGTTCCTCACCTTTTCCAGTCGGTCACATTTTCTCCTCTCTTCATTCCCTTCATTCTACGTCACTTCCCTTTTACTGCCCTGTGTTTTATCCCTACGTAATACTCCCTCACCTTCTTATTTCTGTCTTCTTATCGCATAGCTTCTTCTCTCGTCTACTCCTTCTTACGTGTGACCGCCTCCGTGGTGTAGTGGTTAGAGCGTCAGCCAGGAGAGCCTAAGGTCGCGGGTTCGATCCCCGACCGCGTCATACCAACAGACGTTAAAATATGGTACTTGTTGGTCCCTGCCTGGCGCTCGGCATTAATGGGTACAACAAGGACTGGTCGGCTCGGAGTCAGTATAATGTGTCTGAGTGGGGTATTCATGCTTCACTGCGGCGTGGTATCTCAGTGAGAGAGCACTATAAAACCAGTTGACGTCTGGGCTAGTACAAGCAGCCACACATACACACGCATGCACGTCGTCATATGAGCGAAATATTCTTAAGTGCGACGTTAAACCCCATTTCACTTCACCTCACATTCGTACGTGTCTATATCTTCCAATTTCTCCCCTTGCCTATATTCACTTCTTTCTCTCTTCTGTCTTGCTTTTGTTTATGACAGCACGACAAGATGACATGACCCTGTTTTCAAAATCAACCACATAGCCTTGATAACCATATTTACACTCACACATAGCCTGACCTACATCTTACATCGTTAACATCAACAAACACGTCCCTGGTCGTGTTGACACTTTCTAAACACATTAATGCGTGGATGTGAATTCATTCTCCTCGCCGAGGGGCAACAATCTATATCCATGTCTTATAACCATGTAGAATTATACTCATGCCAATAATGGTTGTCAAAAAAAACCAACCTCCCCACCCCAACCCCACACATACCTCACACCCCAACCCCACATCCCCTCTCCAATTAAAACATTGAAGGTGATGACAACCATTATTGGCATGAGTATATTATGGAAATAATTACAAAAGATAAAAACGAAATCGGCACTTAAATGAAATCGGGAAAGAATATGAAAAATGTCCTCCTTAAATATGGAAGACAATAAACTGCTATAAGAGCTGAAAGGTAATAATGTGCATGTCCCCGGTTAGGTGGTGCCTTCGCGTTGTCTTGAACTGAAAGCCAAACTATAGGTACAATACTGACTGCATTTCCTGGAGGTGATAGCTGGTTGTGGCTGGGTATTGTCTGGCTTTAGGTAATTAACGGGTTATCGCTTACTGATAGAGCTTGTAATACTAGCCGCAGCGAGATCAACCAAACAAAACTAGATTACACACAGACCGTTAGTGTGTGCACACAGATGTTATAAATATAACATTCATGTATACATACAGATGCGTGTTATACGTCCTGTATAACACATAGGACAGGTTAAATTATATCACTGTCAGTTGGTATTGATGGGTTGGGCGGGATATAAAATTACTCAGTTTCTATTTGGGAATGGCAGTCGGCAGATTGCGAGGCACCAATCCTAAGTCTCCGAGAACAATAGGGATTCGGACAACTTGGTACATGGTATATGTGCGTGACATTTCGTGAGCGAGGTCCGCATATTTGTCATGTTTCCAGTAATCTTGTCTATCGCCTTTGTGTGAAAAACAACAGAAAAAGCACTTACATAAATGATTTTAATTATTATTTTCCATGCCGTCCTCCAAGTATCGGGTCATATCATAGAGAGATTATTCCTGCTTCCTTTGGAGTACATTTTACTAGAACATAGTGCAGAAAGTAAAACTTAGTTAGAGTTTTGTCTGTAATTAACGGGTTCTCAGTCCTCGTGTCTGGACATTGGATAACCGGTGTCCGGGACAACTGGCCCTAGGATACAGTAACTACGGCATCAAGTGTGGCCATAAAACATGTCTCTCTTTCATTATTGCAGTAAAGTATGTTAGGCAATGTTCGGTTCTACTGTCTGAATCTCCAATATATGTTCATAATATTTATAAATGTTCCATCTATACAAAATATTCATAAAACTTAACAGATTATAAACACACGTATTAGAGCAACAGTATATGAAATGCCAATGAACTTTCACACAAACGTCACGCGAACTGTTAACTGTAAGTCACAACAGACAGTTTGATGTTGATAAACACCCTGCACGAAACGTCCCCGGAACCGACAAGGTGTAAGACTTACCCACAAGCCCACTGCCAGTACAATCAGGAAATATCCGACGAGGATTGTGATATCTCCCCAGTGCTCCAGTCCTGGTGTGTCCATCGCGATCTGGTAGCATTATGACGGGCACCTGTCTTCTCGTGTACACCAGGGGGCGTTGTCTCGCGATGTCACACAGTGGGTTTACTCGCTTGAAGGAATTGTGAATAACATTAACATGGCAGAATATTAGGACAGGTAAAAAGTTCAAACCACTTTGACCTTTTTCCTACATCGAATTAACAAGAAACTGTTGAACAACATCCGTCTTATGAGCTTTAGTCCTGAAATAATCTGAAAGTGGCAGGTGGCTTTAACGTCTGTCCTGGATAACAGAATCTTGATCCCCACTAAAGTATGTATCTCGCCGGAGATGATGATATGAGTCGGGTGGTGAAGCTCGGTGAAGTGGTCAATACATGTCTTCGAAACCCAGTTGTTGATGTCCGTGATGCCAATCACTGGATTGGTTGGTCCAGACTTGATTATTTACAGACTGCCAACATATAGTTGCACTAATGCAAAGATGCAACAAGGAAACAGTTATAACACTGTGTGCCTGTTTAAAGTGGGAGGAAAACCCGAAGTGATGCAAATCTAAAATACATCCCATCTTGGTAATATACTATCCACCCAAAAACGCATAGGCCAGAAATCTGTTGCGAAAATGTTGTATTTTCAAACATGTATAACTCGTCCACAAAAAGACTTTAGTACATGAATTTTTACATCAGTTTAGAAGAAGGAAATGTCTATACAACCAAGTGGATAATTTTAGATAACGGAAACGTTGAGCGCGATGGTGACGACGTAGCATGGTACCGACGTCGGGTCTCCTGGCCCTCAGTCCAGTTTCTCTCAAACAGTTTGACCGGATATCCTCCGAATACCAGGCACCCTGGCTGCTGTGCTCTCACCCGTGGCAGTACGACCACGCAAATGTAGTACCCTGATGTACCGATCCTGGGCTGCAGTGGTGGCGATGTTCCGTGTCGCGGCGTCAAGACGTGGCGTAGTGATTTGACCTTGAAACTCCTTCAAAACGAAAGCCGATTTCCGAAAGTAATCTGGATTTTTATAGTCAGACAGTGCATGCTCTTTTTGGGATAACTGTACTTCTGAGCAATCGCGTACATTAGAAAATTTACATCTTGATGCTCTGAGAACTATATGTGGTGCCGTTCGTGGCACAAGTCATAACAAACTTTATAATGAAACCAAATCTCAGTCCTTGAGGTATTGCCAGAAGTTAACTTTTTTCTATAAGATGTACAACAACCAATTGCCAAAATATCTTTGTGACCTGATCCCAAACTCCGTCTCCGGAACTACAAACTACAGCTTGAGGAATAACTCTGAAATACAAGGAATTTACAGTCGCACTGCCTCTTATGCTAAATCCTTTTTACCTGCCACAATCAATTTATGGAATGCCCTACCAAATTCCAAAGCGTCATGTAATCTCACAGAATTTAAAAACCTAATTACAAAAACTGAAAATAAGATTTACTTTGACCTTAATTATGGCACTCGTTTTTGCCAAATCGTTCACTGGCGCCGCAGGCTCGGATGTAGCGACCTAAACGCCGATAAGTATAACAGACATTTAATGGACAGCCCTTGTTGTTCTTGTGGACATCAGAGTGAAAACGCCCTACACTATTTCCTCACTTGCCGTAACTATACTCGGATAAGATTTAATATGTATTTTTACACTACCGGTTATAATCTGGATACCATTCTTAAGGGAAACAAAGAACTTACTCACTGTGTAAACCAGAAAATAGTTGAATCCGTCCACGATTATATAACCAAGACACAACGCTTCAAATTTTCTCAGGAAAATAATTAAATTTACTCAACAACCTTCTCATGATTGATTTATATTTCTACAATGGCTTGTGAGACACACACAACTGTAACTCTCTAACGTATGACTACTTAGAGAATAGTTATATTTCATGTAGTCTGTATATATTTATATATTTTAAAAATATTATATTGATGCAATGGTCAGTATCGATGACGTCAAATCCTCAATTTCATGATGTATTATATGCTGCATGGGAGCGGTGTTAATATAAGCAGTAATGCTTGTTCACCAATCCCAATTCATCTTCATGAATAAAAATATGTTTAAATCAAGGAAAGTATATACATGTAATCCCAGAGATGTTCACGAGGTGTTAATTACTATCGATATTATTGAGGGAGCATGGATAATCCCAGAATACTTCATGGGGGAATCAGTATTACAGATAATATTACCACATTATAATTGAGTCCGTGTTTTGATTCTGTTTCAGTCACCTACGTGGCCATGGTAACGAGAATGGGCGGATTCCAAAATATACAATGGATGCGGAAGATTAATTGCTCAGCCTTCACGAACCGTTTGGCGACCCAGTGCAATAAGGTGAGACACCCACTATGCGCTGTGTCCTTGAAGGACTCAAGCAACGTGTGCTGATGGATGGGCCTGTACAACGTGAAAACCCACAATTGAGACTGGGAATAAACGGTCAAAACGTAGTTGGTCTCACCTAGAAAATTATACAAATGCAGCTGTTTTTATGTTTCATATTTCTTCATGTTATCTGTCAACCCCAAGCAATTTTATTTTGCTATGTTCCAGCCTCCCCATTTTGTTTGACTTTGTTATCTTGGTACCCCACAAAACGCCAAATCTGAAATAAATGCATCACAAACTTCAGGAAACAAAATATGCAAGAAACATTTAGTTTATTTCGGATAGGTAAGAAGGCCGCTTGAATCAAGCTGAGATATTAAAGTGCATAAAAAGGCAATTTAAAACTACAAAATCTTGTTAAAAAGACTCCCCCTTCATGTTTACTGAAAGAGCCTGTTTTGGAGACTCTATCCACCCCCCTTTCAGATGACGTAATCATAAGGACATGACTTAGTCTAATGTTTTCACTTATACATACATGATACCAAGGGTTCAAACTAAATACTGAATGGTCACACAAGTGTTAGCTCTCAATATATTGGCCAGCTTGAATATCTGGACACAATGTTTTGGACTGACTAAAATGGGGGTGTCCTTAAAAACAGCCTCCGTCTAAATCTAAATCAAGCAGTCCAAATCTTTGACTGTTGATTGTGACGGGAATTCATCCAATACTATACTGAACACAGTTTATGTGATATTATCTGAGGGCACACCATTATCCAAGAGGTACCAAATGACAGATCGTTTTTCATTTTCTGCAATTGTTTTAGACATTGGTGGCTAATATCTCGTTAACCATATTACCCACATATGTGAAATTTTGGATATGGATTTGATCCTTCAAAATATAATGGACATAGAGTTGGGCCAACTTCTGTTTGACCGACCCTCGCATTGCAGTAAATACATATATATACTCTGCAAAAAAAGAAACGCACAGGTGATAATGAAATTTAAAATTAACTTTATTTTATTTCTATGCAAACAAAACCCGGTTACTTTAACCAAACATAATGGATACTTGTTCATATCCATTAAGTATCGCTCAAACACACCATTTCATGAAATATTGTTGTTTGATGATGGTTTTTGAAAATATCATGAAATTTTCACGTGTAAATGACACTTCGAACGATATGCACGTGAAAGTTGCTTCACCTATGCACCAGTGTGTAGGGTATATGAGGAGAAGGCAGTTTAACGTGTTCAATTCACTTTCAACGCCAGTTTACTGACGAATTCAACATGCCACGACTTAGCGAAGCTGACCGGAACATCGCCATCGGACGTCTTGAGGCTGGCGAATCTCAGTCATCAGTTGCAAGACACTTCAACGTGCATCACACAACAATTTCCCGTTTATGGAGGCGCTACAATCAACTGGGCTCGACCCGCGACCGACCTCGGAGTGGTAGACCACGGGTAACCAATGCTGCACAGGACCGCTACATCCGGGTGTTCCATTTGACGTAACCGGGCCGTCCCAGCAACACAAACAGCAGAGAACGTCCCAGGTCTTCGCCGCGTCTCCGCCCAGACCATCAGAAATCGCCTCAGACAGCACGGGATACGCCCTCGACGACCTCACGTAGGATGCACACTACGACCTCATCATCGCCTGGCACGTGTTCGATGGTGCAGGAACGTCCAGAGATGGAATTGGAGACATTGGCAGCGAATTTGGTTCAGCGACGAATCTCGTTTCCAACTTCAAAGACACGATGGTAGGACGAGGGTCTATAGACGGAGAAACGAACGTTACGCCCGTAATTGTGTAGTTGAAGCGGACAGATTTGAGGGGAAGTGTGATGGTATGGGGCCATTTCTTACAACGGGGAGAAGTGACTTGGTGCACGTCCGTGGTAACCTGACTGCAATTCGTTACAGGGATGAAATTCTGCAACGTCATCTTTTACCTGTCATCAACCCTCAACGTCACGTTTTCCAACAGGACAACGCCAGACCGCACGTGGCTCGCATCACGATGGACTACCTGACGAATCAGAACATCACAGTTCTTCCCTGGCCTTCAAAATCCCCGATTTGAACCCAATAGAGCATTTGTGGGACCAGCTTGGGAAACGCGTTCGACGTCGTCAGCTCTCAACCCCAAACGTTGCAACAACTGTCTCAAGCCTTGCAGGAGGAATGGAGGAGGATCCCCAAGCACGGATTCAAAGACTGATCATGTCCATGGACAGGAGGTGCCAAGCTGTGTTGCAAGCTCGAGGTGGTCACAACAGGTACTGACCTCCACGCCATCTGTACGCCCGGTGCAATGGTTTCAGAGACAAATGATAGCTGCATGTTGTAAAGCTGACTCTTGACAACATCCATGTGAAATTTTACGTTCGTGCGATCATTAGTTAAAGTTTTATTTGGAAACAAAATAAAGTGTTTACATTCCTGAGTTTTCACCTGTGCGTTTCTTTTTTTGCAGAGTATATGTTCATTGATACAATTGCGTTATATATTTTAAAGAATAAAATGTTTGATTACTTTTTCTGAAAATCAGTGATCTTATTTATCTAGTTTATATTTATATTTTATGTGAGTTTTTTTATAAGTTAATTGTGCCCAAATAGAAGGATAAGCTGTATATAGTGAGATTTCCTGGGCACTAACTGGTTGGTTGGTTGGACAACGCCGCTCTCATGTCACATATCGGTTTTTGAAGTCATAATCATAATAAGTCATCTTCTATAGCGTGTAGTCTCCAAACACCAAGTGATTGCTCGCGGCGCTTAATCAGAATCTGATGATTATTACCCCGGATAACCCAAGCTGCCTGTTAGGCGCTAGAAGGTTATAGTCACATGACTTTTTCCAACCGAGTACCCATTTTCTGCTGGGTGAACAGAGGCATTTTTGAACAAACCCACTTGTCTAAGGTGAGACCACATGTATGACATATGCTTTGTTGTGGGGCAGGACTGAAGTCCTAGGAACTCTCAGGAGTCAAGCTGCCAAACACGGTCACCCATCCAAGGACTGTCCGAGCTCGACGTTGCTTAACTTCAACTGATTCGTGACCTGAGCGGTACGCACAAGACCACAAACCGCAAAGTCATGGGGCATCATCGTTATCTCTTGTAGTTGGGTATCGGCGGCATGTTTCAACCAAGTCAACGAGTCGGATCACCAGATCCTGGTACGGATAAAAAGGACATATTTCATTTACGGAAAATTTTCTTTGGTTTCTTTAGGGCACATTTTTATCACTGAGAACAACCCCACTGTTTCCCAGATGTTTCCATGGTTCTGTCTGAACTTTGGCGTCATAAATATGACACGTGTCGAGATCCATCAATCGGATTTAATCGGCAGCTTCACGTTTGAGGATAGTCGAAGCCATACAGAAACGTTTTTTATTGCCTGTCTACCGGTACAGACGGGACAAAACGCTGTCATTAAAAACAGCACTGGACAAAAACATCCGTTAGTTCAAAGTGGCTATGTTGCTAAGATACGAAAGATCTCTGCGTGAGGATCGGGGGGCAGCCCCTGTAACGTCGGGGGCCATTTTGTCAGTTGTGTCATGAACAGTTAGTTTATCAGAAGATAACTGTACCAGTAGACCTTTCATAAATCTAATCAAACCCCTCATGTGTCTGGATGGGCTACCTGCCAAATTTCGTGCATTCGGCTCGAGACTCACGCGTGTATTACTTATGTCATGCTCTCATGACAAAACCGATAAATCTCACGCCAAATTAGGTTCATATGAAAAATAAAAACCCGTTATAAATCGCACAAGTAGGTCACAACACATCGTTTTCAGTGACTTATCTGAGAGGGGAATTAGCCGTTATACGTCGTCTTCAGTGGGGCATCAGGACTTGGATTGGGAAGGCGGCCTTTGGACCCCGGCACCTCAAGCGTATTTATCTTTTGGGATTGGAACCTCTGCGGTTAGTCCATTCGTCTAAGTGGGCACAATACGCTGTGAAGATTTGCGTCCCCTGTGCGCAACAGGAACCTATGATTGTGTTTAGGATTGTGTTTCAACGTACTTCAGTGTCATGTCCAAGCATGTGAGTTTCACCAAGGTGCATCAAGTTGGGGTTTGTTACACCATATAATTACTCGCCGTCATATCACTGGAATACTGTTAAACAGCGTTAAACCCAACCCACTCACTCACTCCAACACTTAGCATTGTTTGGAGAGAAACAAATATCACAATGTCAACTTGCTGTGATTCATTTTAACAGCACAAGACCGACTGTGACGAGACATATATTACTGTTAAAATATCAGTATTATTACATAGAATAACGAGAGCATGTCTCTGAGTTTACAATAGAAATGAATTCCATTTCGTCAGCATTGTATGGGAAGATACACATTAATATAATCTCTTCGTGATTAGTATACAATGACATACATACAATGACATATGTCAAACAAGTTAGCGAGTCCGCACACCCGATCCTGTCATCGCCTTTTACGACAAGCGTGGATTGCCAGTCTGGATCTCCACTCTGTACAATAGTATTTCACGACTTCTCGGCTTAACGTGAGATGAAAGCTAAATGTGACGTAGGAATGATTATAGTCCATGGGCTGATATAGGTGACCCACCACCACCACCACACACCCCCACACACACACACACCCACCCCTGGGGAATTTTTGAAGACTATATTTTTGAAAGCTTATCATATGTACATTCAAATTCCAGGTGTTTGCAGGCTGGTAGTGGGGGACTTTCTGCAGTGACTTCAAAGGGGTCAGGGTGGGAAAACTTTGGGAAAATTAGTTTTGCTTTTTCACAAAATACATTCTAATAACTGCTTTCTATCAGGAACTATAAAAATATTTAAAGTTTATTGATTAGTTACAGGTACAGGAAGACATTAACTTTGAAAAATGCATTGCGTCTAAGGGAAAAATTAAACTTTATAGCTGTTTTTCTACACTTTCTAGTGGGCAATTGTTTTAAGAAGGTATTATTTCTTCAATTGCTCTAAAATGATCAAAATTAATGTTACAGTTATACTTAAAGCATGGTGGTTTATTCTCACTTTGGCTTTTTATAACATTGAGTTACCATTACTTATATTTATGTACCTTTATGCCGAATCATCATAGATTGTGTCCAGAAGACTCTCAATCTCAACTTCGTCTGAATCCTCCATTCTACTTAAATCTAAGTTCTTGCTGGATATTATGTCTGTCAACTCTTGTGGAAGGATGTTGCCTATGGTCCAGAGCATTTACTCCCCCTTTTAGCCACCCTTAGCCCACAGGGTGAGCAACACTAGGGTGATTCTTGTCAGCATTGACCAAGATCAAGGCCTGGTGATCGCACGCTGTATGTGCATGTGTAGGGAGTCTTTGCAAGGTGGAAGGAGTCTCATGTCTACATCATCATAGCTTGTCATAGTCTGTCCTCCCTTGGGTTTTAACTTCTTCATGAAGATTTGGTAGCGAGCCTCACTTACATTGTTTGTGACTTGACCATATATATGACAGACAAAGGAGGCCAATGACCTCAACAAGTCAGAAGCTATCTCATCAGAAAGTCCTATCTTGGATAAAGCATTCACAAACTCAGGGTGAGATTCGAGAAGCTCAATGGGGAACTTTGCCGCATTTGACAAAGGCACTGGTGGTATCACGTCCTGTAAATGCATGAAGGTCTGGCTGGACATTGCACAGAGTGGACCCTTTCAGATTGATGATACTTTGTACATCCAGAAGTCTTCGTTTGTCACCAGTGCCTTTGTCAAATAGAACAGAAGTTTTCACCGTTTGAACAACCTTCAGAAGCAGAATCAACACATCTGTATAATCTGATCATATCACAACTTGTGCAGCAGAAGGATGCTGAGCATCAACATGCAAAACGTGAAGAATGATTCTAGTTTCCACTTCTTAATGTGATGAACACAAAGCATTCTCAGGAGTGACAGATACTGACCCTCTTGGGGGGTCACGGCATGAAAAATCCCCAGCACCCAGACTACAATAAACTATCTCAAAGTCCTTTCATGCTTTAAGTATAGCTGTAACATTAATTTTGATCATTTTAGAGCTATTGAAACAAGAATACCTTCTTAAAACAATTGCCCACTAGAAAGTGTAGAAAACAACAGCCATAAAAATTTTTGATCATTTAGAGGCCAAGGGAATACCTTAATTGTTCCCTTAGACGCATTTTCAAAGTAAATGTCTTCCTGTACCTGTAACTAATCAATAAACTTTAAATATTTTTATAGTTCCTGATAGAAAGCAGTTATTAGAATGTATTTTGTGAAAAAAGCAAAAACTAATTTTCCCAAAGTTTTCCCACCCTGACCCCCTTTGGGGGGTCACTGCGGGAAAAGTCCCCCGCACCCAGCCTGCAAACACCTGAAATTTGAATGTACACATGATAAGCTTTCAAAAAAATATAGTCTTCAAAATTCCCCCAGGGGGGAGAGGGTCACCTATATCAGCCCATGGACTATTAGGAAAGTTTTGACAAAACTGATCTTTTCTGAGATTGTAAATATGCACGCAAATCCAATGCGGTTTCGAGAAGCCACTTGGTGTATATGCCACTGGTCTCAAATACAATACTGTGAATCAGGGAAAGTCCTTAATTGACTGTATTAAGGCGTAAGGTTCATCATCAGACAGGAATTTGATGGGGCTGGTTCAAGCAGTATATATACCAGATTTTATGGAGCTTCGAAATCCAGTACCAGAGACAAAAGCACATGTCTGCAGGTCAAAGGTTGTTTTGACAGATTTCTTCTTCAGTAAACGTACGGTATGTGGTTGTAAGATTATATATGGAACGTATACCAAGTCATCAATTACAAATCATGGTTATGCTATTTTTAGGCTTTGTTGGAAGAACACCTACTTTATTTTCATTTATAGTAGCCAGAGTTCATGCAGAAAGAAAAGGTTCGTTCCAGTTTTGTTCTTCTTTGCAAATTTGTGTACTCTACCAATGGCAACATCACACAGTGACTTCAGCCACTCTTAAAGACATTCAAACGGCCCGTCGTGCCTGTTGACACATTTGTTATATATGCATCATCCAAAAGGATTTTATAGTCATCGTAGAAGACTGTTCTTGATATTTTGGTCCATATTTGAAACACCGACGACGGTTGTTACAGAGAGCAACGTTCTGCACCATGTCCCGACGACGGTTGTAACTGTCCTCACCACGTCCATGTATTTGCACAGCAGACATGAGATGGCGAAACTGACGATAGTTCCTGAAATATAAAATATTGTGAGACATAAAGAGGAAACTGAACCTTTTCTTGAATGCTACGTCAATCCAAAACGTCAATCCCTTGTTAGCAATTTCAAATTGAGACACAAGCGGTGTTTGTTCGATAAATGGAGTTTGTAAGCTATATGGAGAGCTATACTCGTCAATCAACTCTGGAGTTGTACAGTTGGTACTCTACAGAAACTAAGATTGGAGCCAGTTGATTTAGTTCAGGGGCACAGGATATCATCAAACTGCTCATTGTACAGTCGAAGAGTGGAGATACTATGTACATATGGATAGAGGTTTCTCTTCTATTTTCTTACTTTGTGCAGGAACATTGGTTCCTGAAGAAGATGCAACAAATCTTTAAAAACAATGGTATCATGAAATAGTATATACTCCGATGTGACCTGTTATCTTCCTGGAAGGTCCCGACATGTCGCCACACCTCGTAAATAGGACAAGAAACCGAAGTCGTCCTCGGATTAAGTCTGCTTATGTCAATGACGTTCCCTATGAACAAAACATTGATTTGTTGGCACCCACAACCAGTTATCGTCATTGTTATTTATCTCTGAAACATAATTATAGTGGACTACTAACTTTGATTTTAGTTAAAATATTTTCAAAATAAACGAGAAGAGCTCTATCTGTCCAACCACATTCATTCTGAGCATCCAGTCTGTTTATAGCCAAGCGTTCAGCCTCAGCACCCCTCATCCAGCTTATTTAAAGACATTAGTTCAACCTTCGCACGCTACACGAGTCTATGTACAGCAAATGATGAACCTGTGCATCACACGTCCAGTATTTTATAGCAAAACGTCCACTACGCAAGATCCAGCAAAAGGTGAATGACGATCGCTAGAACTCTCTGTAATCTAGGTATATGTCGAGTGATGTCAAATCGGACGATTATTTTTGTATATATTTCATTGGATCCCAAACTTCCCATCTTGGCCCCGTTTGCACAAAGCTATCGTAGCGCTACGACTGTCGTACTTCCTATGGGCCCAGATGCGCTAACATCGTAAGATACTTAACATCTTAACGACTACTTAGTCGTACGAGAGTCGTAGCGCTAAGATAGCTCTCTGAAACGGGGCCCTATGAGTGAATCGCAACGCGACAATTTCCTTTTCAAGCTCATGCAAGATATATTTTACGTCCGTTTCATAAGGCTCCTGGGGTATATACTTCTTGAAATATATAGTTTCCCTGGCGTGTTTTATTCACTTTATACTGTACTTTATCTTATACATCTAGACCTGTTAGAAGCCTCAATGACCGTGCGTGCGGGGAGGGGATGATCGTTGTATTAATTTTTATTTTGTCAAGCAATTTGCGGTAGGGTGTATATATGTTACAGGAAATGTGTGAAACCAGGGATTTCACGTAATCCCTAAAAGAGTCAGTAATTTCATGAAATGCCTGTTACGACCAGGGATTTCATGTATTCCCTAAAATTTTCAGGGATTTCATGAAATTACTGAAATATTAGCTTTACTGAGAGAACACCAAATTTATAATGCGAGTACAGAGTATATGCTGATAAAATTCATTTGTTTGGACAAGATAGACTGTTATGATACAAGCTATTACACTTCAGTAGCACTTTAAAACATTTTCAACGTATCGATTTACATTGGTTAGGACCACAGTTACATTTCTGGAAACCCTGACCACCACAATTCGACTCGAAAATCACAGCTGTGTGGAGGAACTGTTCTTTGTCCATTGTCACATCATTCGTAGAGAGAAGATGCTGAGGACAAACATGAAATATGTGCTTTGAAAAAATACCTTTTCCTTCCCAATGGCCTAATCTGTTTATACTTAAACGTCTATTTTCAATAAAGAAAAGAATTTTTTTTAAAAGCCTCGCTAAATTTTTAATGCCATTTCACAGAATTATGAGAGTCACCTGTGTCACAATATACAGAGTATAATATATGAATATCAAAAATGCAATAAAAAGGGTACAAGTTACATTAAGAAGATATATACAAATTTGCAGTACGCTTTTTAAGAATATTAAGGAAGGTTTTGGCGAATACAAACGATAAACCTGGACAAGCTAGAAATAATAATTAACTTTTTCAACATACACAGATTTTTTTTTAACAAAAACATCTAAAAGACTTGTACATTTATATAAAAGTTGCAATCGCTCATCATCATACAAAGGACAATGCAATAAAACAGGACACTTATCTTCAATAAAATCTTTACAGTAAAATCAAATTCTTTCAGTTTCGATTCTAAGCGAGATCGCTAAAAACAACCTCTGTAACTTTTGAAACTTCAAAAGGAATATTGATACACAACGTTGATATCCTTATATCAACACCCAACGACAAATTATTAATCATAACAATAAGATGCACTTGCAAGTGTGATGCCGCGATAAGATTTTGGGTCTCTCGGGTTGTCAGCTCCAGACTTAGGGGTAGGGGTAATGATCCCCCTGGGCCCAGTTGGAGGGTGACAAGAATAGTAACACACAGAAAACAGTTTATGAAGATAATCTATATAGATGTCATGTGTCAAAACATCAGCTGGAATATTATCGAAACCCGTTGATTTCCCTCTCTTAGCTTAACTTAGTGTCATCAGTAAATAGTAAAGTTGTCAACTCTTAAGACCTAAGGGATGAAATGAGACTAAACAGTAAAGCCGTGAGACAATTAACTTGGTACCCCGACTCAAGGTAGTAATTAGCCAAAAAGCTCATCGGTAATTGTCAAAGTTTTCAACTCCTAAGAACTAAGGGATGAAATGAGACTAAACAGTAAAGCCGTGAGTAAATTAACTTGGTACCCCGACTCAAGGTAGTAATTAGGCAAAAAGGTCATCGGTAAATTGTCAAAGTTTTCAACTCCTAAGAACTTAGGGATGAAATGAGACTCAACAGTAAAGTTTTAAGCTACAAACATTAATTTCACACATTCACTGATATCGTAACAGGGAATGTGTGTAATGGAACACCATGAAAATCAGTAATTTCATGTAATCTCTTGAAATATTAGGAATACATGAAATCCCTTGGGGTCACAGTGATTTCACGAAATCACTGACTCTTTTAGGGATTACGTGAAATCCCTGGTTTCATACATTCCCTGTAACATATACACCAAGAACTTAATTAAGCACCCCCTGTATTTTTGCAATGATAGGTATTCAACACGTATATATAACTTCTCGTGGTGACCACGATGGAAAAACATGAGTTTGTCTGACCCGTATAATCCTTTGACTAAAACAAAACAACAAAATGATTGGAATCCATGTTGATTTTATGATGATAATTGCTCATTTTGAAAAAAACACAATGATTTTCATACAAAAACCATGTTTGTACAAGTATGGCCCTGGAATGTTTAATTCATTGGTGAATGTGAACATTCAAAATGTCATTTTGCGTGTCTTACACGATTCGAGGTCAATACCAAGTGTAGCCTCCATGTGACTGTATCACAGCCAGCACTCTCCTCATCATACTGATCCTCTGAAGATCTACGCCATACCTCGTGTAAAGCAGCTTCCAAGTGCACATGGGGTGAGCCCCGTCCATGCTCAACCGGAAGTTGGTAGTCATCAACTACAATTTCACAGATAGACTGTAAATCCCGGTAGAGAGTGAGTCCCAAACTTTGTAAGATGTTGATATTTCCAAGTAGTAAATGTTTATGAAATCGTCTTGTCTTATAAGCTGAATGGTGATGGATTATAACCCCTATATCATTTGGTCATGGCACATTATATTTGATTTACATTTGAAGCATTTCTTGACGGCGCGAATCGGAAAAGACGAGAAATCGACCACTTTCGATGTCTTTACAACATAATCAATTGAATTCAGTTCACGTATTGTGCATTTTTAGGCTAAATGAGGTTATGTAGCCGCCGTGTCAAGATGTTAGCTTCTGTCAAAGCATACAAACTGATATATTCACTAGAACATTAACTGTACGCATTGATGGTAGTTGCTTCATCACTGTACGGGTTGTTGGTGTCTTCTCACACAAAACTGTCTTGGTGGTTGAAGTTATCGAATCCTGATTCGTTCCCTTTTCCTCTATTGTAGGTCACTATTACAACAAATTGATACACTGAGATTATATGTTCGTTTGCTTTCAGTCATGGGTGGACGTTCCCATTGTTATTATTGCACAGAGAAATCAGAATATTGCAACATTATTAAACATTTGTGTAAGCACCATCCTCATAATGTCACCAAGGTTTGCCAAACGATGTCTGATATTGACAGTAAAAACATGAAACTTCAAACCAAAACATTTGAAAATATAATCCCTTAGAAATCCAAAAATGTGGCAAGTCGTGTACACCAAACCCATTTGCATTGACCTTGAGGGTTGAAGATATAGGGCCCCGTCAAAAAATAAACAGAAGGTGGTTGTTGAAATTAACACTGACCACGACGTTGTGTGCAGCAGCACCAGCAGTCGCTGTGAAACAGTTGCTGATACACAGGAGGATGCCACGTCCGAGGTCACTGAACTTCTTCCAGGTGTCATTTCAGCATTGACAGAATCAGGGCACCTGCCCAGATTGTACATTGATAACGTTGTCACAACGTTAGTATTACGTCATTTTATAACATTATGTCACAACGTTAATATATCGTCATTTTATAACATTATGTCACAACGTAATAACAACGTTGCAAATTTACGTTGAGGAATCGTTATGCTTTGGGCTCCTCACAACGTTTCTTATAACTTGGTGTCACAGAGTTTTCTGTAAAACTTTTCAGAGATTCTTTGTTCACTATTCAGCTCCAGAAAACACACGACCAAAACAACATGCAAATTGACGTTTAAACATTGAAGTGAATTTCTGCTTTGTTTCTTATGTACTGTTCACAACTGGGGAAAGTATTCAACTATTAACGTTAAATAGAACGTAAGATAACGTTAGCATCAAATAACTTTAACCTTGCGGCGACGTAAAAATGACGTCCACAGAATAACGTTGTAACGTTGAAAGCATTACGCTGTGACAACGTTGTGAGAACGTGAAATTATTAGCTGGGTTGACACCTGGATGAAGTTCAACCATTTGTTACACAATGGAAAACGCCCCTTCGACAACATTGCTTTCCTATTGTTTGAAGACGTAATACAGTGGTATTCACTTGAAACAACAACTAAAATTAGATACAAAGATGAGATTAAACAACAATTCTGGAGAACAGGTCAAAAGTGATTTCATCGAAAATTTCTCCATTTGTGTGGAATTAAAAACACAGGTCATTTTGAAGAATCAGATAAAGGTGACTTACAGCCAGAGGATTCGAACGTTAACTTTGCTGTGCCATCATGACACGTTCCGCTCTGACAGCTCCGACTATATACCCATGAACAGGATAACTCCTCTCGGATACAAAGATGTACATGCTGCCAGAACAGGAAGACGTGGTGGAGGCTGTGCGATTGTTTGCAGAGACACAATCAAGTGCTCAGTGGTCAATCATCTCACTGTGAATTCTTTTGAAGTGCTCTCTACAAAATTAAACATCTGCAATGAAACCGTCAACCTTAGTGTTGTTTACAGACCACCAAAGTCAAATCTAATAACCACGTTCTTCACAGAATTTGAAGACTTCACTGACAAGTTTAACAACCAGGGCGGAAAGTTAATCATTCGTGGAGATTTCAACATTCACGTTGACAAAACAAATGACAACATCGCCAAACAACTGAACTTCTTGCTGAAATCCAAAAATCTGGTCCAGCACATTATCCACCCAAATCACATGATTGGACAGACTTTAGACTTATTGATTACAAGGGCCAATGAAATAAATGTTTATGATTCCATCTATGACCATTCCGTTCATTCCAACCATGTTGGTTTACTCTGCTCCACAAATGTTCACAACCCCCAACGATCAACCATTCGAATAAAGTGCCGAAAATTGAAGGATACCGATATTGATTCCTTTACAGCCGATGTTAAGTCATCACTCGATTCAGTAACGTCAGACGCATTGCCGGATGCAGTTAACACCTACAATCAAGCTCTCAGTGACATACTGGATAAGCATGCTCCACAAAAAACAGGGACAGTAACCATGCCCAAACAAAGTGCCTGGCACAATGGCGACATTAGATCAGCCAAGCAAAAGCGACGGAAACTGGAAAGGAAAATGAGGAAAACACAACTGACCATTGATCGTCAGATACATGCTGAACAACGCAACAAAGTGAACAAACTAATTGAAGATGCAAAGAGAAATTACTTCACATCCAAATTAAATGAGGCAAGAAATCAAAAAGAAGTTTTCCAGGTTGGAAACCAGTTGCTCTTCAAGAACAAACAACGAGCACTTCCTTCTCATTCATCGACTGAGAAGTTAGCCTCTTCCTTCATCAGTTTCTTCACAGACAAGATTCTCAACATCAGAAACATCTTGAGTACATCTCGCGACCAATGTGCGCTCAGTGCAGCTCGTGAGGAGTCATATCTGTATATACTCACTTGACATGTTTTGCACCAACCACTGAGAAAGAGATCAGTATTTTAATTGCACAAAGTCCAACTAAATCGTGTTCTCTCCATCCTTGTCCAACATGGCTTATTAAAAACATCCCACAGGCCGTCATGCCAACTATTACATCCATAGTGAACCAGTCACTAAGTCAATGCCAGGTATCATCGTCACTGAAGGAAGCACTAATAACACCTCTTTTAAAGAAGCCAACATTGGAACCAAATGTCTTTAAGAACTATCGTCCAGTTTCAAATCTGCCATTTATTTCCAAATTGATAGAGCGTGTTGTAGCAAACCAACTGAAACAACAGTCAGCATACAAAATAGGTCACAGCACAGAAACAGCTTTGCTGCGTGTGCAGAATCGCCTTCTGCATGCTGTTGATTCCAAGGGAGCGGCATTTCTTGTCCTCTTTGATCTATCAGCAGCATTTGACACAATAGACCATTCCACTCTCTTGGAAACTCTACAGTTACGTCTTGGGGTCACTGGCGATGCGTTATCGTGGTTTCAATCGTATCTCACAGGACGCAAGCAATCAGTTATCATCGATGGGGTAAGGTCTGAGAGCAGAGAATTAAGGCTTGGAGTGCCACAAGGTTCAGTCCTAGGCCCAATCCTGTTCACTGTATATACCATACCCGTTGGTGATATAGCCCGAGCCCACAATCTCAGCTATCATCTCTATGCTTATGACACTCAGCTATATCTCGGATTCAAGCCACAAACTGCATCTTCTGTACAGAATACCCTGCAGGCAATAACAAATTGCATAGCTGAGATCAAATGTTGGATGAACAGTAATTTTCTGAAATTGAATGATGACAAAACTGAGATTCTCATCATCAGCTCCAAACAGACAAAATCAAAGTTCAAGTGTCATCTTTGACTCAACATTAAGCATGGAAAATCACGTCAGTAACATCTGCAAATCTGCATATTTCCACCTAAGGAACATCAGACAGATTAGCAGGTACATGGACACACCATCAGTAAAATGCCTAACCCATGCATTTGTGACATCACGCCTAGACTACTGCAACTCTACTCTATAGAATACAGCAGCAGTACATGGACAAGTTACAGCGTGTTCAAAACAAAGCTGCCAGGCTCATAACACGCACACATGTATGTGCACATAACACCAGTCCTGAAGGACTTACACTGGCTCCCTGTAAAAGACAGAGTTGTATTCAAACTTCATGTGTTTGTTTACAAGTCCATTAATGGTCTTGCTCCATTCTGTCTCCAGGAACTAGTCAACATTCACAAGCCTGGAAGGTCGCTCAGATCAGCTAGGCAGCAAAGCTTAGATGTTCCATCTGTCCGAACCACAACATACGGGGACAGAACATTTAGCAGAGCGGCTACTGTACTCTGGAATGGATTACCTGAAAATGTCAGAAATCGGAAAATATCAACAGTTTCCGATCTTGTCTCAACACCATCCTCTTCAAACGAGCATTCGACTAAGCGCACATGAGCAGGACTCTGGATATGTAGCGCTATACAAGTGTCTAATTTGATTGATTTTGATTTAATTTGATTCTGGATAAGGTTGAAAACACATTTAAGCGCACAGATGGCCAAGGTATCTCTAATGAGGTTCTTGCAAATATTTATGAATATTTCAGTGGCATTGCATTAAAAGTTTGCGTAGATGGAAAAAGACAAACATCCGACCAAATATGTCATTCAATACACAGCTGCATGCTTCAAACCACGGTTCTACCTCAGCTGATAAATAACACCCGTACAGCTTTTCTACCCGTACAGTTGATTTGTTTACATGAGCACCTACCATCAACGCGTACAGTTATTGTTTTAGTGAATATCTCAGTTTGTGTGTATTGGCAAAGGCTAAAATCTTGACACAGCGACTACAAAACCTCATTTAGCCTGAAAATGCACAATTCGTGAAAAGGTTTCAATTGATTATGTTGTAAAGACGTCGAAAGTGGTCGATTTCTCAGCTTTTCCGATTCGCGCCGAAAGAGGTGTCAAGAAATGTTTCAAATGTAAACAAAATATAACGTTTCCATGGAGTTGACTGTCGCACAAGAGGATCATCTAATAACAAACATCGCACAAATAAGGGGGGAATCAGAGCTCTTCCTACAAAGCTTCCTTCCTAGGATAATGATTATGTGGAACGGCATACCACTAACTATCAGACTATCACCAACCTTATCTTTCACATTCCAGACATCGCTCAGGGCATTGCTGATTATGAAAAAACATATAAACAAAATTATAAGCGTACAATCGCAAATCAAAAGCGCAATCTTGACTGAGTCAGAACTCAAGTCTAATGGCTGGTCTCATTTGCAGATGGCAGAGAGGGCCATAAATCAATGCTATTTGTTTATGGTGAATAGCCTGATAGGTGTAAAGTTCAAAATTGCATGTGGTCAGTGAAAGTTTGTTTGAATATTGTCATTAACAGACAGGCAGAAACAATAAAACAGACATTGAAAACGACATAAAGTGAAGTGTCGTCCTTTTCTCAATAGTGTTAACACACCCCACCCCCAACCTTCTCAAAAAGTGTGTGTGTATCCGTGTGTGTGCAGGGGTGCGCACACACTGGAGTATTTACCGACCATTGAAACTCGCTTCCAAGCTGCCTTTCTCAATAACCCATTTCACTAACCTTCGCATGTGCTATGAACGCAACGCCCAGCGCGAGCCCATTTCAGCCCAGCTGATCGCTGACACCACTGAGAAGGCATTGCGTAGGGCTGGGTAACACCAAGTGCCATCTTCTAATGTCTTCTGGTGTGATGCAGACAAGGATTAAAGCACTTCCAATCTCCAGGAGTGAAGACTGACTGACTGACTGAGTTTGGTTTTACGCCGCTTTTAGCAATATTCAAGCAACATCACGGCAGGGGACACCAGAAATGGGTTCGAACCCGGGTCTTCGGCGTGACGAGCCAACGCTTTAACCACTAGGCTACCCCATCGCCCCAGGAGTGGTGACGATGTGTATCAGTGTTGACTTCACCTCTCTAACCCCATGTACAGTGTCAGTATCACCCCATTGCTTATTTCAGGATCCAGAATATGAAGACCTGGTGGTCAAAATGTCAGCTGTTCACCTGGTCCCGATTCCAACAGGTGCTTGTGATACAACCTGACTACTGTAGCTGAAAACACTACTTCTTTCAAGTCCATGGAAAGTAGTTCCATATTATTTCCTGTACATGTAGGGTGAACCGTTTCCTTCAAACAACAGACACTCCCGCAATATTCACACAACTTGTGGATCATTTATTACTCTGAAAAATTTACAGTGACTGAAAAACACGAGTCTAAAGGTGATCTAAATATACACTGACTTTGACGCTGGATATGGGAGGACTACGTTGGACAACCATTAGTCACACTCCGACCAACAGACAAACAGGCAGGTGCTTGGGGACTATTCCCATCGGTAATTATGGAAGTATTAGTTGTCTGTGAAGTTTGAGAATTCAACATCTGGGATGTTGTTACTGTTGATATAACAACAATTCCAAATAACTGTTGTGTATGTCGGCCAGAGTGAACTAATAGCACAAATAAATGCACTGGAAGCGGCGATTGCCGTGGGGGTCGAGAGAGGAGGGACTGAACTCATTGACCAATCAGTGAACAGGACACAAAACTCAATGACCAATCAGTGTACAGGACACAAAACTCAATGACCAATCAGTGTACAGGACACAATAACACAAGGTATATATATATATAATAAAACATGTTTTATACAATGAAGGTACGTCCAACTAGAGGTAGTTTATACAAAATACACTATCAATCAATCTTGACAACTCCATAAATAAATACTTTACTTAATATTGTCGACACACTATGAAGGGGAGGAGTAGGCAGTTCTACAAACGTAAGAAAAATCTTTGATTATGTAGAATTCAATCAAATCTAATTGGACATTGTCAATGAGTAATATAATGTGGAGAAGGTATAATACTTAGTGTGGTATTTTCAATGAATCACAGTTTTCTCAAAGAACACATAGGTCAGAAAAGACAGGCCTGGCAACTTCAGTATGGTCCAGTGCAAGATTGTTTCCAAAATGTATTAAAACTGCTATATATCACATGCATGCAAGCTAAAAGCAATTTATTTTGATAGTTTTTAAAATATTTGACAACATAGAGTTTGATATCAATAAACTTTAAAATAAAACAATGTTGCTGGACGAACCAGGTCAACTTCAACACTGGACTTGAAGACCTTCAAACTGGAGCCATTTTAGGTTAAAATCACATTTTCTAAATCATAGACCATTTACAATTGTATTAGGTTTGCAAATGTTCAAATTAACATGAATGTGAGAAAAAGTTCACATTTCAGCTTATAACAAGTGTCATGTTTCGCTGTGCTGGAGAGTAGTTTTGCCTTATCAGAGAGGTCACATATCAGAGGTCACATATGAAAAACCTAACACTACAAAAATAATTAATGTCACAAAAAATTGAAATACATGTCAATATGAAACATTTGAAACCTTTTGTACAAATCTGCCATTCTGTATGTTGCCAAAATCCATTAATATCTTAAATCCTTCTAAAACAGTGATAAACAACATGCCTAATCACAATACATAACACAATTCTGGAACAGAAATTGTGATATAAATGATACAAAATATCAATTCAGAAGCCAAAGTTTGATTTTCAGATATAATACGCTTTAGCAAAGAATGCAGTAATAGAAGCCATTTACCTGAAATGGCTGATTAACGATACCCATTTTGTTAAGAGGCAGCTACCACAGTTTCCGACTTTGAGTTGTGGCTCACCCTGAGAAATTTGTGTCCGTGGTTACACCAGACAGCAGCAACAGGACCGGGAGGGACACTACAGTGCAGGCTTCACTCGGTCTCCCTGTGTAAGTTCTACATGGTGCGGTAACAGTGAAAAGAAGTCCGCCCTGAGCCAAGTTGCATACATATCAGGTTGAAGGGTCTTTAAGTGCTGTTGGCAACAAAACTTGACAGAGGAACAAACATGTCGTAATGGAAACAAGGACAGCAGCAGATTCTAGTTGCTCCATCGACTTTAGTCACAAATACCATGTCAGTATGTAAATATCATAATTCCTAAGGTACTGCTAATGTTTGTTAACACGCTCGGTGCTGAGTAACAGACTCAGGTGAACCATCATCCATGGCTGACAAAGCCAAATAACTGAAAGAGCAATCACTGAATCCAAGGCCCAATTTAACAATGTGCTTGTAGCATTACTGCAGCTGAAACTCCTATTCTTCAACACAGACTTTCAACAGCAGTAGCTCTAGGAGCACTTTGTGAAACGGACCTGGGTCAAAATTATTACAAGACTTTTAATCTGGTTAGTAAACGAAATACCCTTAAAAATACAACTTACAAAATATTCTAAGTAATGGATTATTTACACGACAATGAGATTTTAATTAAGGTTTGATCATCTGAAGTTTATCAGAGCTCCTGTTTTGCCCAAGAAGCATGTGATGTTAGACACAAGAAAATTGACCCACATGACCAGCTAATAGAGAAATAACCCTGCTGGAGGCCGTGAGCCGACAGCACTTAAAGAGTTACCTCCCCTGCGAGTGAGACCAGAACACTATACAAGTGGGTAGAGCTGCATGTGTGTGCCTATATACAAGACGTATACCCCAGGTAACAATAACATTAGGTCCATCTATGTACAGAGTGCTACACTGAGATACAATGAAACAAGTGATTGTCCTTCTGTCCAGACTACAGACAGCTGCCCACTGCTTCAAGTCAAAGACTACTGTACATGCTTCTTGTTGTCTTCGATAAGTTAGAAAGGACACCCGTAAATGATTTCAACATTTTATGTGGTAACAAGTTCCTCAAATCCTTAACTACAACTAGGTTGCATAACTAACATGTTTTGTTTTTCCCGCACAACTGGAGGAATTGGTTAAACAAGGAGCTTGCTGAACAAGGCTGACGTGTAGGTCCAGTAGGACTGTCATCAACCAGAACTTGTTCAATATGTAGTCCAACCACTACTCATGTCTTGGAAAAAATGACAGAAAGGTATAGGAAGAGTGTGTATGTCAGTGGCATCAAGCATAATGCCAGGCGGACATAAGTAAAGTGAGTAAGTCAATGATCAATGACAAAATAGTGTTATCGGCATAAACGAGCTGAAAGAAAAGAACATGAGCTAGTGACTTCACTCAGACCAGACCCATGGGTTCTAGAGGAAGAAAGTGTGTAGTCAGCTAGTTGGTGTACACAGTCTGGGTGGATGTTTAATGCGAACATGTCTTGTCAGTGTTAGTGTGTTATAATGTCACCTTACACTACAGGAAATAACAATGTTACCATATTAAGCTCATCTGGTGCAGGATATATGCAGCTACACAGAAACAAGGCGTCCTTTAATGGGAGACCATGGAGAATTTGGTCAGTACCTAAAATGGAGCATGAATGTGTAAATATTCAGTAAATATGAAGGATAAAAGAAGTCATTCCTCAGAAACTGCACAGGAAAGGGTTAGATATACCTAAAACTTAACAAACTTGTGCTGGATTAATCTGCTGCTTAAACACCTCAACTGACTGCAATAAGTGACTTGAAAACAGAGTTGTGTTTCCCTGAGACACAAGAAAGGTCAAGGACAAATGGCTCATCTCATTCCAGTAAGGTATGCTGCTGCCTTCGATACATTACAGATTATACACTTAAGTCCAGGATCACTATCTGTGTAAAGCCTAAAGTCAGTTCCCATACAGGATTCTCGGAAGTGGGTCTTGATCAGCTGTGCCTAATGTTCTCAAGGGGAGACAACCAGTAGCAGCTGGACTTGTGACAAGCTTTCCCAAACAACCCATTCCTACCTAGTCCAAGAGTATCATATTTCATGCACAATTCATGGCAATTATTTGACCAGATTTCTGAAGGGGATATTCAAACTGCATCCTCAACTTGCTCCGTGGGCAACTGGCAGAAATACAACATGAAAAAGATGACACACCAACACGACAACTCAAGCACCATTGCCCCTCCACTGCTGCGAGACAAAGAATTCATCAGATCTTATTTTGTAAAAATATTTCAAGCAATCAAAAGCGACCACAAAATTACTGGCTTGTAAGATGATGAATTAAGGTAAAAAAACATATTTGATGCATTCTGATAAATAATTAAATAATCATTGACCTCAGATTTACTAGAGCAATGATGAGTAATTCTTCAGTGTACTGGCAAAACTAATGAGAATACTTCCCAGACCGTGTCATATACTACCCAAAACAAGTCGAGGAAAACACAATGATTTTCATGATTTTAGTTAATCTGTCATATCATGACATGTCATATGTCATGTTATAACACTCATGCTATGAATCAGTACTGATGAATGATGTCTAACAAGAGGAAGTCTCAGATCAGATTAGATTTAACGATAAGGTTATCTTCGAAACTTTGAAATTGGTCTTCAGGGGGAAGGAACCATCAAATTGAAGGAGGGAGCAAAGTCCAGACTGAGAAGGAACTATCTGGTTCAAACCCGGAAATTCTGCAGTTTACCCTGCTGGGACAACATTGCTACAACACTTACACAGTCAAAACATCAGCTGTTTGGTGATGTGTCTGAGGATATTAAGCATTGTTCTGTTTTGTAAAGCCAGCGATCAGCCCAAAACCTACACCAGACCGTACATCTTGTAAAATTTATATTTTGTATTTATTGTACATCTAGCATGGGAAAAACATTACAAGACGATACTTTATAACTGGGTATAAACCCTTACTTAAAGTAGGCACGCTCCAGTTTCCAAGGACACATTCACGATTTGAGCAAAGTAGTGAGTTAGTGGAAGAACAAGAACACAGCTGATAATCTGTGAAGAAAACAGCAGATTTAAATGTATAGTTTCTACAGAAACTGGCAGTGGTGTGTTTAGTGGAGAGAGAGGTATACTCTGTGAGTAATTGTACATACAGAGGCAGTGTAGTGTTTAGTGAGAGAGGTGTGAGTTCTTTAGATACTACAGTCTGTTTGGGACAAAATGATACCGATGAATCACAATCTAACTCCAAATCTAACTTCCCGGCCTTGGGGCTGTTCCTACAACAGTACTACTGGTACTTTACCCTCGTCAAACTTCACACAGAAAATCTAACAAAATAATGACAGTTTGTAAAGAAACTTTGTTATTTTGGAAACAAACGTTATGAAACTTTTTGCCAGAGTTTGTCTGATGTTTTCATTACATTCTGCTATGAAGTGAATGTTTGATCATGAACCAATTTTGAGTTCGATTGTGATTCAAGGGAATCATTTTGACCCAAACAGACTGAAGCAGTGTAGTGCTTAGTGAAAGAAATGGGAGGAGTTCTTTAGATACTAGCAGTGACATGTTTAGTGGAGAGAGGTATACTCAGTGAGAAGTGACTGTGTGACTATATGCATTTTAAGTTGATGAGTGAGATAGCGGACTGACCATGCACACTGTTAATCCCTTCTATCATTAGGCTAATGAGGTTCCATAATCCCTTCTATCATTAGGCTAAGGAGGTTACTGTTTCAGTCCCGTCAGAAATCAGCAGTGAGGACTGGGCCTCCAGCAGTGACATGGGAATAGTTCCATAAACCAGCAATATTGAAAAAATAAATCTGCTTCTCATTTTTGGCAACAATTTGCACTGACAAGCGCTATTATGGCACACTGATCTCAAGTCACTCATTGACTGGCCAATTTCTTTCTTGGAGCAAATACTTTGATTACATACAGGATACACATGTAGCTTATCATCCAACCTGAAGATGCTTTCCCATTGGTCCACCTGTTACATATTTGGAGAGTGCTAGTGAGCGGAGTTATACAAAAAACACAGGGCTTTAATGAAAATGGCAGGTGCTTCTTGTGAAGCAAAACATACATATCCTTTTGCAAACACCTGGTGTTATTACTTATACTTAGTGATCCATTCATAAAATGTACTACATTATTCACCTTTAACACTGAGGATCTATATCAACTGATAATGATGTTCTGAACTCTTTGGAATCAGTCCTCAACATAATGAATTAAAGCTACGTTTTGGCAGTCAATCAAAATCAGGGAGCAATTTGTCATCACAGATGACCTTGAACAGAGTTTCTGACCATTTCTAACAAAAGATCAAGAATTTCGTACACCACCTGACAAACAATGGTGTTAAACATGGAACCAATTCAGGTCAATGCTCCAAAAAAGACATTCGCCAATCACGTGACCACTAACAACCCTTTCACCATGACCTCCATTGCACAATGCTCAAGCAATTTCATCTCAAAATATTTACAGCAATAAGCACAGGCACTGACACACACAGGCAGCAACAAGCGGCACATTCACAAAACATCTCCATTGGCAAAAATAGGCTTGAAATCTGAAACATAGGTCAGACTCTCAAAGAGGTTCTGAGTCCCACGCATGATAAACAATGACTGTGTGAGCAAGTTGGATTCAAGCTGATTTCAACCAATATTTCAGTTATTACACCGCGTGTCAGCTTAACAAGGGAAGAAGGCCCCCTGTGATAGACTGTCTCAGACGTTACCCTGATGAACCTCCAGGGCTATGGTGCTGACATACCTAGAAACATAACAGGGAGTACCAGGACTCACCCACAACAGAGATGCCAACCCTGAATCTAATGAAAGCGGAGTCATGCTTAGCTGGAAGTCAGGCCCAAGCAGCGAAGCTGTGAGTTGGGGGTAAGCGCTGGTCGGCTCCTCCATTTTGTTTCACTTACATACGGGCTATGACATACATTTGGAAAAACTTTGTGAAACTTCGTCGTCAATAACACACAATATACACAAGTGATATTCAAAAGATCACATGCTAAGCTTCCGAATGCTTTTACTGGTGTTAAATCACCGGTGACTTACGAAATTGTATACCAAAAAAAAAATTTCAGAATTCTTTCTATAAAAATCAGAGTTTTTTAAAACCAAAAATCGGACAGCAGATTTCGTATTTGAAAATCGGAATAACTCGGAATGGTTGGCATCTCTGACACAATCATCAGTTCCTCATCGTTGCCCAAGCGATGCAAATCTGCACAGCAAATTGTGATGACAACCTCTGACTACTGATCTACCAGTGCCCGTACTAACAAAGAGGCTGTGTGTCCCAACACCATGTCTCTCTGAGGACACAAGAATCTCATGGGCAGGGTATATGTAATATTGATTCCTTATAAGTAGCACTAAGATCTACAAATGGGGTCACAGAAATCTTCATTGTATGGCACAAGTTTGATCAGACATTCTATACACAACAGTTAAACAAGCTCCAGAAACTTCCTGACAATATATTTTTGACAGCTGTCCGAGGTCCCTACCAGACTAATTTGCCCCCCAAGCGGCAGGGATGGGACAGGAGGGTCAGTCTTCCAAATCTTAAATTACTTTGTAAAGAAGATGCTCTAACTCTTTATAGACATCCTAAAAAATCATAAACAACTCCAAACAAACATTTCATTTTTGACAGTATTTTCTTGTCTGCCTGCAGCTGAAGCCTGGAACTTGACTGAAACACGCCCTCATGTCCACACGCATGGACTGTGCACAGGTAATCTGTGTCCGGCACCAGAACATACCTGTCCACATTGCCTGTTCCATGGACACTCAATGGCACCACTTGACACCGGAGAAACAGATCCTAGTATTTCAGACTCTTGGTCCCTGTTGTTAACTAATTTCGAAAATCATGCATTTTTGTGTGAATGCATCAGGAGAGGATTTTAGGTTTCAGGTTTTAGGTTGCCCAACATTCTTCAGAAAGCCATCATTACAGCAATAATAGTACCTCGTAGCTATTGATTTGTGCTTTCTGCAGTGCTTCATTTGACATGATCATGTTTGGTCTTCATTAGAAACTAAACCAGAAAAGGGAAAGCCAATTTCCACATGAATTAACATCACTCTGTTGCATATTGCGCACAGAGGATTACCTGAAGTGAAAGAAATGTGACATAATGATTGTGAAACAATGTAATTGACCACACAATGCCTTTATCTATAAGTCTACCATCTGTCTGGTGCAGTCCAGCCAGCAATAATCAAGCTAGTATGGAGACGGTTTGTAAATGAATCTGGACCAGACAATACAGTAATTGATATTGTCAGCCATGACCCACACCAAACATGCAATCAACAAAAGTTCTGGACTAATTACCAGATCCATTTGGTCGTTTCTTATGACTGCCATGGGATCCTGACTACTAATTAACTAACCCAAATACCCATCATTGAAGGAGGTTGTATTATGTGGTGTTTCAATTTGACTTCCTAAATGTGTCAACTGCAATCAAGGGAGGTAACCAATTAACAAAAGGCTCAAAAGTGGAGGTACAACAATCAAGGGGAGATAACTGTCAGGTGGCCTAAAGAGTCGAGCTACTTTCATCAAGCTGACTGAATCAGTGTCACATGCCCCTGAGAGCGTAACTTCTAAAATCAAAGGGAGATAACACATATGGCCTTAAGAGCAGAGCAATTTTGATCAAAATGACATAAACGCGTGTGTCAAGTGGCCCGAAGAGTACTGGAATCAAGGGGAGGTAACCATGAGTAGACCAATAGCAGCACCACAACATGAGCAGGCAGTAGCAGGCCGGGGACACTAGCAATGAAATACAACTATCACGTGGAGAAGAAGAAGAAGACTGGCTAGAACTGTACATGTCACAAAAATATAAACTCTTTCACGCATCATCTCAGTATATGAAGAAAATGGGTCCATGAAGTCTGAAGGACCAGACATTGGCACAACACAGAAGACAAAACTAAACTGAAAGGATCCAGTTGCCATGACAATAACAAAAACAATATTCTGAAAAGGAGGTTTCAATGTGCATGCATTTATAGCAGTGAAATAAGGCTGAGTTGTCTCCTCTTGGGCAGAATATTCCCCCAAACTGGACATTATGCATATCAGGAAACAATTTATTTCATAGTCAAATTATGAAATTATCTGTACATTTTCACTGAATAAGAAAGACATTCGTTCCTGAAACTTTAAATTGTGACAAGCTTCAATCACGTTTTGACGCAAAGTCTTGACGTGTCCATAGAACACACAAAAACTCCTACTCTATCTGTTAATGAAGAGTTGTTAGTCATGTCCGTTCATCATGAATAGGTCAGCTATACTTAACTGTATGTAGATGATACATACATCAATTAATGTCTCCACACTCAGTGAGCCAGTGGGCCAAAATATGGGGACATATTAAACCAAGGGAGACAGCTCAGGTATGAGGTAACTGTGTTGGGTTGAGGTATGTTGAAATAATAAATAGTCCCCTAGTGGGGTCATGTCAAAAACTTTACAGCATTTTATCCACATTTCAAACATAATAGGGCCCAATACAATGCTGCACGTTACCAACACAACCAACCGATGGAATATAAAAACAACTAGCATCCTACAAAACTCAATAACTAGTTCAATAATCATACTGTGATTCAACTCCTACAAGCAAGAAATATTTATCTCAATAATGGATGAAGGTGACCAAAGTCTTGCCTTGATAAACAGATACGCAGTCCTACATATTACCCTCACATCAATCTAAACACTTTTGAGTGGTGTTAGCTAAAATCTTGTAAGCACAGTTAATGGTTTCTTTCAGTTCATAAGGAAACACTCCTGTTTAGAAAATTAAAGTAACATTAAAATCAACCCAATCCATTAACCTATTTCCTAGGTTAAAATTTCCACTCAAAGTAACTCTTCAACAACATACAAATAAGGTCTGGCCAAAACAATAATTTAATCACTAACACCCTGAGCTTTCTCATTAAAGAAAACCATACACCTGCAAAAGAGCAATGATGCGTTTAAATGATGGATATCATAAAGATTTTCAGCAATCGCTGAGCCACCACAACCAAACAAATTAAAAACTAATATTTAAATTCAAGTTTTGACATGACCCCCATCTAAAATCAATATGGCAGGATTTATCAATTAAAAACAAAATAGAATTCTAACAAATCACTTAATGAAAATAATAAGACCTAAGAGGACAATACGTAACATATATATATAGACATATATATATATATATATATTATTTTGACATGCACTCCAGCTCGTGAGGAAATCACAGGTCCAACACCAATGTTGGATTTCGCGGGCCCTACCAAATCAGAGTATTCGTAAGTAAACAGTAAACTTTCCTATCAAATCACTTTGAATCAGCCAAACATTCCCCTACACGAATATATATACAAACCTGCACTTCAACTATAGTTGATAAACAGACAATTTCACTATAATTTCAAAATACTTCAAAACCAAGATATTTTCAACTTATAGCTGAACATGGATGGTCTGTTTAAAGAGTAGCATAACTTATTAAATTCCATTTTTAACATTTATTGACACCAAGGAGGGCAGTCAATGCCTAGTCTAGATCAACGGTCTACAAATTCCTTATTCAAAATTCCTAATTTTGCACTCAAGGTTTGCCAAATGTTTCAGCTCTGCCTTCACTGATAATATGACCAATAACATATTTTTTAATGTCTTTCAAACAAACAGAAATTTGAATGTGATGTGTTTTCATAGTCTGCATGTGACCGTACTTAGTCTGAAATTACACATAAAGCTTGGAAGTGTGACACAATCCCATTTCTTTACCCAAATAAAACCCTGGATGTGTGTCACAATCCCACGGTCTATTCATTCCTCAATAATCTTATACCTTTTTCTTCCCCTGACCTCAATTAGCAGTAGACATAAATTACAGGTGAAGGAGCCAAGAAAAACACTTGTTGGTAGATCCCACCACTTCCTCACTTGTTGGTAGATCCCACCACTTCCTCAAATGGTCAAAAGACTGCCAGCATGAACAGTCAGTGAAGCAATGGTCACAGCTCCAGTCAGTGTGGAGAGTACAGCACTGCAAGCTCAACACTGGTATATGTCTGCTGGGTGGGGAGGGAAGGGGTGGGGAGGAACGGGGATATGTGGAGGAGATACCAGCTCATCAGCAGTGAGAGCCGAGGGCCGACACTGACAGGTGACCTGGGGATTGGGGGAAGGGGATATGGGAAGGGTATATGTGGAGGAGATACCAGCTCATCAGCAGTGAGAGCCAAGGGCCGACACTGACAGGTGACCTGGGGATTGGGGGAAGGGGATATGTGGAGGAGATACCAGCTCATCAGCAGTGAGAGCCAAGGGCCGACACTGACAGGTGACCTGGGGATTGGGGGAAGGGGATATGTGGAGGAGATACCAGCTCATCAGCAGTGAGAGCCGAGGGCCGACACTGACAGGTGACCTGGGGGGGATTGGGGGAATCAGGGAGATATGTAGAAGTATATGTAGAGGTACCTTCCTGTGTCGTCACAGAACTGAGAGTTTAGACATGACTCTTGTGGGGTAGGAGGAAAGGGGATATGTGGAGGTACCTGTGGCTAGCCAACGATAAATATCCTCTGATATGAACTCCAGGATGAGGTAAGAAATAAGACTCGTACATAATTCATAATATCATAATGAAAGTTGTGTGATCGATCCAGACTTACCAGCATGCCATACTGTGGTACCAGTTGGTTACTAACTCATAAAAATATACAATAAGTCTAACAAAGTTAACAGAAATTCCATGTGCATAACTCAATCAGGTTGCAAGTTCAGCATGCAAGTATAGCTGCATTTGGTTATCAGGTAAGTAGGTATTTTGACTCTATCCTCATAATACTCTGTAAGGCAGGGCCTGAGTCATGTGCCTCTCATGTGATCACGTCATGTGATCATCATGTGATCAGCACAAAATGGCTTCCACTTGAGCCGTTGGTAGACTTATTGTCCCTACAGCTGCCTGAGATAATCAACAAATATAATGCTTAGTGTAGTTCCTTATGAGAGGTAACAGGAGCACGTGATCAGGCTCCCACTGTTGTCCAGGCAACCTGCCACAACACTTGTCTGTAGAGGTCTGCTAGTCATTCCAGAAGCAGAGTTGCTTCCCTTTCTTTGCCGTGGAGATCAAACTACAGTTACACAAGTACTGAAATATCACAAACATTTTGACCCCATGTTCCTCCTCTTCTTCACTGAACAGTTCCCGCTGCTGGAGTGGGTTCAGCTGCGTTCTGCTCTGTTCAGCTCAGGAGGCGTAGTCTTTGTACAGTCAACAACCTGACATATCGACAATGCTGAGAACAATTCTGCTGCCGTTGTCCTGCAGTAAGTCACACACATATACATCACCGGATCCACATTAAGCTCATCTGCTGCCACAATCACAATAACTCACAAAATAATCACCATTCACAGAGCAGACGTTGCCACGGTTACCTGATCACACAAACTTCATCCCAGACCTGAATTCATGGTGATACTGGCCAGTAAGGTAGGTCCTGCATGTAGCTGGCTTATATCATTTGGCCTACTGTAGTTAGAGCAGTGTCAAGTCTCAAGTCATCAGACAGATGCACACAAAGTCAAGTGTTTGTAATTTGAAATCCCTGAAATAATGATGCGCACCTTAGTCCAACTACAAAAATGCTTCCATATAATATTAATAATAATAATATAATAATAATAATTAATAATAATAATCGTAACACCCCCATGGGGAACGTCAGTTGAGTGCCAGCACGAAGCAGTTTGGTGCTTGTGCTGACCACACTAGCTCGCCACAGCTCCAGGTGAATCCTTGCTGAGAGTCTAATTGGCGGCACTGAATCAGCATGTTGGCAAGACATAATAAACCCACAGTTGGTGGGCGTGACCTTAGGCTACCCGTTTCTCCGAACATTTATAGTTGCATTGGTACTGTCCACAATCTGTTGCCTTTTCGCCAGGGCTATGCTGAAATAGGCGACGAGGAATTTGGAGTTGATTCCCCGCTTGTTTCAGCGGAGCCTTGAGAGCTAACACCTTGCTTGGCAGGACCTGTGAACAGAACAGGAACAAGCTGACAGCAAACCATTTAATCATTCACCAGTTCCTGCTGTATTCTCGGATTCCATTGTAACAGAATACTTTTGGGATATATCCTCTCAGTGCAGAAATGTACCTATCTTACAGAAAGTCTCTCTTTGTGCAGAAGTTTGTCAGAAATATGCCCACATCAAGCCAAACAGGTTTAAAACTAGAAAACAAGCGTAAAAATTTGGTTGAAATTGGATTCTTGGACATGGAATACAGCACGGACAGGCACACAACATTTAGTTTAACAAAATGTAGAGATGTAGACCCACTACTACTACAATCCAATATCAATGTAAATGTCATAAATTGGTACTACTTTAGCAGATTAGCAAAATGGGTGTTTTTTCAGCAAGCTACAATGGTGCCTTGCTTGTGTCGGTAAGTGGCAATGGTGCCCAGATAGTCTCAATAAGGGGCAATGGTGCCGGCTTGTCTCAATAAGTGGTGCCTTGCTTGTGTTGGTAAGTGGCAATGGTGCCCAGATTGTCTCAATAAGGGGCAATGGTGCCGGCTTGTCTCAATAAGTGGTGCCCTACTTGTGTCGGTAAGTGGCAATGGTGCCCAGATTGTCTCAATAAGGGGCAATGGTGCCGGCTTGTCTCAATAAGTGGTGCCCTACTTGTGTCGGTAAGTGGCAATGGTGCCCAGATTGTCTCAATAAGGGGCAATGGTGCCGGCTTGTCTCAATAAGTGGTGCCCTACTTGTGTCGGTAAGTGGCAATGGTCCAAGTGTAACAGGCCAAATTTTCCCTCTGGCCAAAACTTCCCCGGGGGAAACTTTAGCCTAGGCCAAACTTCCCCACCCTTGAATCAACTTTAAAGGCTACTTGTTTCAAACCCCTGTTCTTATATCAAAAGGGGCAGATTCTGGCCAAGCAAGGCTATTTCTTCCCAAACCTTGTTTTCATGTTTATGTTCGTCTTGAAAAAGTCAGAAACGAAAACAAGACATAGCTATTCATGTAAACACAATGATAAGATATTCATGTTGATGTCAAGTTCCATTAACAATTTACAGGTCATCTTAATCTTCATACATAACATGTACATGGGTTCACATTTTGTTTCAATATCCTTAGATAAGGTGAAATTAAAAGGAAAAGCTAACATAGTTTATACAAGGGGGAAAGTTTGGCCTAGGAGGGGAAACTTTAGCCTCACCCAAACTTTCCCCAGGCTAAGAATATCCTAGGACAAAACCTCCCCGGGGAAAGTTTGGCCTAGGCCAGATTCTCCTCTTGGAAAGTTTAGACCGGGGAAGAAATGGCCTGCTACACCGGCTTGTCTCAATAAAGTGGCAATGGAGTCCAGCTTGTCTCAATAAGGCGCAATGGTCTAAGATGCTACACCTGTGTTGTGCTCAGGTAACCCTCTATGTCCACATACCTGTATGAGTGTGTATGAACCACAGGGCACCTGTCAACAGGATACCAATGGCAAATGCTGCAAAGGCAATGCCCACAACAGTTGCAGAGTCCAGGCCTTCTATTATGATGCTCTGCTGGGGCTGTGTGCTGCCTTCTATTTTATCAGCGTTTGAAGATTTCCCTGAATTACTGGATGTGTTTTCCTCTTTTTTCTCTGGACCAGATGTGCCACCTGCAAAGAGACCAATTAGTGTGGAACTGGAACCTGCAACTGATCTATCAGAGGCTAACATTTCTAAAATCAGAATCATAATTTACAATATAAAAATAACATGCTTCTTGTAAACAATTTGCCTGTGTGATGAACACAAACTGAAACAGAACTTTCTTGTCTACTGATTAGGGCTGCGCTAATATAACCTTCATCTGAACCGGTATTTACTGGTTCAGACATGAAAACGATACACATTATGCATTTACTATAATCGAAAACCGGTATTTTGACATGCATTCGAAAAACTTCAGAACACCTCGGAAATCTTCGTGATATTTCCGCTTTTAAATTGTTCTTTTCCTTGTTTCATTAGTGCCAAATATTACTCATATTTTTATTTTGTCATGATTAAAAGTTTTATTAAAGGTTAATCAATCATAGTGATTTTGTTGTGTTTTTGCTTTATAATCAAGCATTAACTCGATTATAAGTAGTTTTGTTTAAAAATAATTCTTGCAATATATTGCAATACATATCGCGAATATATGCTTTCGCATCGCAATATATCACAATATCAAAATTCTCTGCAATACCCACCTCTACTAATGATAGCATCGCTTATCACCTTCATCTGAACACAACGTACCACATGATCACATGCAGCTACACAAGTTACATTTCCTATAATCTCCGGTATCACATATCTCACTCACTATCTATCTATCTATCACATATCTCTTTCACGATCTATCTATCACCGGTACAAAGTTAGAATGTCCGGTAATTTCAAAGACTGTCGGTCATCGTGTCTGGCAAATTTTAAAATCAAGTTTCTAATAACCTCTGTCAATTTTATTTCTCCTCGAAAAAGATTACATTTTCACAATGACATCGGGGTGTTGTCAAATAAAAATGGATATCACAGTAGGTGGTAAATACGATAATATTGCATGGATATCACAGTAGGTGGTAAATACGATAATAATATTGCATGGATATCACAGTAGGTGGTAAATATGACAATATACAGCATCAGTATCAGCAGTGTTTCCATTATCACAGGTAATATTTTTAACCAAGGTCACATTGTAAACGGTAAAAGTGATAATACATAGGTGAGATATCATGAGAGCTGCTAGGTAATACAGACATGTATCAAACAAGTGTAGTAGTGTGAGTCTTACCACCAGGTAATTGCACATCTATGCCAGTCACTTCCCAAGGTCCAGCAACCAGTAACTTGTCACCAATGATGGACGTATGACCGGCTATGTTGGAGGTGTGCTCACAGTTCCTCTCTGAGTCTCGGACACACTGGAACAGAATGTGGGAGTGTTGTATGAGTGAGTGTAGTTTTACGCTGCTTTCAGCAAAATTCCAGCAATATCACAGCGGGGAACACCAGAAGGTGAGGTTAGGTGAAATTTGGTTTAACGTCGTGCTTGAGAATATTTCGCTCATATGACGATGTGTATGCATGTATGTGTATGTGCGGCTGCTTGTACTAGCCCAGACTTAAGCTGGTTTTATAGTGCTAGCCCTCTGAGATACCATGCCGCAGTGAAGCATGAATACCCCACTCAGACACATTATACTGACTCCAAGCCGACCAGTCCTTGTTGTACCCATTAATGCCGAGCGCCAGGCAGGAACCAACAAGTACCATATTTTAACGTCTTTTGGTATGACGCAGTCGGGGATCAAACCCGCGACCTTCCGCTCTCCGGGCGGATGCTCTAACCACTACACCACGGAGGCAGTCGGGAGGGGCTTCACCCATTATAACCATGAGGGTAATCACACCTGGGTCTTCGGCGTGACAAGCAAACGCTTTAACCATTAGGCTACCCCAATCCCCCACTTGGGACATAGTGAATGTATTAACAAGTCAACAAGCATGATCACCCGATTAGTCGCTTCTTACAACAAGCATGGGTTGCTGAAGACAAAGAGGATCTGTATGTGTGAATATAGAGAGGGTGTTGACTGATGGAGGCCGACTCACCTTGGGTATGCTTGAGCCGGCCGCCTGCGGCCCCTTGAGACACACTGCCACCTGGCAGTGCAAGTAGGTGTGTTGGTTGTTGAGGAAGTAGTCACGCACCTGGAAGCTGAACCTGTACACGGACAACGAGCCATAGGGCACGCTGTTGGGGGAGTTGTGCCACATGATAGAGCTGTCCTTGGCACACCTGGAGAGAAGACAAGTCAGGAATGGCTTCATTATCGCGACATCTTGTGCTTCGAGACCGCCATTAATCTATCTTCATTTAACCCTGCATGAAATTAGTTATGTACACGTATATAGCTTTCCTACTTCCTACTGTGTGCTTGCTTCATTCATAACAGTGTTAGTATCTACTATGCTGCATCTCACTCATTATACTCAAGAAGTTGTAGAGTCAATAATTATCCCCCTTGTTCACCAAACCATCTTCTACTGGCAAACAAGGATAAGTTGAGCACCGACATGACACTTGACTGACTGACTGACTGAATTGGTTTTACCGCTTTAAGCAATATTCCAGCAACATCACGATCGGGGACACCAGAAATGGGCTTCACAAATTGTACCCATGTGGAGATTTGAACCCAGGTCTTCGAACGCTTTAACCACTAAGCTTCCCCACCGCTCCCACCGACATGACAATTGACCCGTATTAGAATGTATGAGTGCCACCCACTGGCGCTTTGCCATTGTTAGCGAAGGGGCTCCAGGTTGTCTGCGATCAAGTGTAGTGCGACTTGCTACACCGACGTGATAGTCTTATGAGCAAGGCGTGTGCAGCTACACGCGGAATCAATTTCATCGTCATTCAATGCACGTGCACTAGCCTATATCTGCTCTACCTTTCACAAACCAAATGGGTTTGCTCATTGCCGTACACCGTCTACTTCTCCTAAACGCGTTCTCTGCGCCGGTCCAACTTATCTTTGTTTGTAAATGTAACCATGTGAAGATGGTGTGTTCAGCACTTTCTCAATGTAAGCAACAAGCACCTGCTGTGTATATGGTGACTCACCCATTGCGTATGATGGCTATCCGAGAAGCATCCTTGTCCCTGAAAGTCGCTGCAGGTGTAACCCAGCAGTTGAGGACGCTAACATCCAGGTGAGAGACTGCAATCAGAATCAGATGAACATGGATCAGATGAACATGGATCAGATGAACATGGATCAGATGAACATGGATCAGATGAACATGGATCAGATGAACATGGATCAGATGAACATGGATCAGATGAACATGGATCAGATGAACATGGATCAGATGAACATGGATCAGATGAACATGGATCAGATGAACATGGATCAGATGAACATGGATCAGATGAACATGGATCAGATGAACATGGATCAGATGAACATGGATCAGATGAACATGGATCAGATGAACATGGATCAGATGAACATGGATCAGATGAACATGGATCAGATGAACATGGATCAGATGAACATGGATCAGATGAACATGGATCAGATGAACATGGATCAGATGAACATGGATCAGATGAACATGGATCAGATGAACATGGATCAGATGAACATGGATCAGATGAACATGGATCAGATGAACATGGATCAGATGAACATGGATCAGATGAACATGGATCAGATGAACATGGATCAGGAGGATGAGATGACATGGATGAGATGAAACATGGATGAGATGACATGGATGAGATGAAATATGGATGAGATGACATGGATGATGAAATATGGATGAGATGAAATATGGATGAGATGAAATATGGATGAGATGAAACATGGATGAGATGACATGGATGAGATGAAACATGGATGAGATGACATGGATGAGATGAAATATGGATGAGATGAAATATGGATGAGATGACATGGATGAGATGAAATATGGATGAGATGCAATATGGGTCAGAGGAAACATGGATCAGATGAACATGGATCAGATGAAATATGGATGAGATGAAATATGGATGAGATGAAATATGGGTCAGATGGAATGAAAAGACTTAAGTCAGCACAGATAGGAGAAGTGGTGACTGAAGTCAGCACAGATAGGAGAAGTGGTGACTGAAGTCAGCACAGATAGGAGAAGTGGTGACTGAAGTCAGCACAGATAGGAGAAGTGGTGACTGAAGTCAGCACAGATAGGAGAAGTGGTGACTGAAGTCAGCACAGATAGGAGAAGTGGTGACTTAAGTCAGCACAGATAGGAGAAGTGGTGACTTAAGTCAGTACAGATAGAAGTGGTGACTTAAGTCAGTACAGATAGGAGAAGTGGTGACTTAAGTCAGTACAGATAGGAGAAGTGGGTGACTGAAGTCAGTATAGATAGGTGATAGCGGATTCCCGCGAGTTTGTGACTGAAGTCAGCACAGATATCAAGTGGCTTCACTTAAGTTTTAGGGTACAGATAGGTTCAATAAAATCGATTTGATAAGCCAAAAAAGATATTGTCAGATAGTTTGACTAGGACAAGCTGGCAGATTGTTCCAGAGTCAGAGGACAGATAGTAATCCTGGCTGTTTGAATTGAACAATGCTGTAGATAGGAGAAGTGGTGACTTAAGTCAGTACAGATGATTTAGATAAAGAAATGACTCATGACTCCCAAATATTGAGATAGGAGCATATTGTAAGTCACCATGACTCCCTTTTTAAAGTCTGTGATAGAAGTGGCGACTTAAGTCAGTACAGATAGGAGAAGTGGCGACCTAAGTCAGTACAGATAGGAGAAGTGGGTGACTTAAGTCAGTACAGATAGGAGAAGAGGTGACTTAAGTCAGTACAGATAGGAGAAGTGGCTGACTTAAGTCAGTACAGATAGGAGCAGTGGTGACTCCAGCACAGATAGAAGTGGACACTTAAATGGGCAGCACAGATAGTGCCCATGTAGATTCTGTCAGTACAGATAGGAGAAGTGGCTACCAACGTCAGTAACCATAGGAGAAGAGGGTGACTTAAGTCAGTACAGATAGAAGTGGTGACTTAAGTCGGGTACAGATAGGGAGAAGTGGTGACTTAAGTCAGTACAGATAGGAGAAGTGGCGACTTAAGTCAGTACAGATAGGAGAAGTGGGTGACTTAAGTCAGTACAGATAGAAGTGGGTGACTTAAGTCAGTACAGATAGGAGAAGTGGTGACTTAAGTCAGTACAGATAGGAGAAGTGGGTGACTTAAGTCAGTACAGATAGGAGAAGTGGTGACTTAAGTCAGTACAGATAGGAGAAGAGGTGACTTAAGTCAGTACAGATAGGAGAAGTGGGTGACTTAAGTCAGTACAGATAGGAGAAGAGGGTGACTTAAGTCAGTACAGATAGGAGAAGAGGGTGACTTAAGTCAGTACAGATAGGAGAAGTGGGTGACTTAAGTCAGTACAGATAGTGCTTCAAGTTAGTCCAAGACAAGCAGAAGAGTATGGATTACCTCCGTGTTGAGGGGCACCTGGCACTTCACATCAATCTCCATGCTGTGTGAATGGAAGTCCTCGTCATCTACGTACGTTGCCTCGGTCAGGTCATGTGACCCTGACCCCGACATCTCGGAGTTGTCAAGCACAGCGCTGCCAAGTTCCTCCTCCATCAGAGGATCAGTCACCTCAGAGGAGTGGATCACAATCTGGAACAAACATTTCACTTACTCACTTACTCTGATCTCTCTAACTTCTACTCACAGGAGGCCCTTCTGAACTTACACTGCCTTGACCAGTCAAACTATACTGCCTTGTGAAATCAAACTTTCCTGCATCGCCCAGTCAAACTATTATGGGTGAGTGAGTTTTAGTTTTATGCTGTTTGTAGCAATATTCCAGCAATATCACAGCGGAGGAAACCAGAAAAGGGCTTCACACATTGCACCCATGTCAAAGAATCAAACCCAGGACTTTAGTGTGACAAGCTAATGCTTTAACCCCTAGGCTACCCTTGCGCCTCAAACTATACTGTCTTGCCCAATCAGACTATACCGCCTTGCCCTATCAAACTGTAAATTGCAATGGTCTAAAAGGAAATAGCTTTCCAAAACTATTCTGTTCATTTGTTTATAGTTCTGACCTAGTCTGATCAACTGCCTGGGACAAAGGTTTTTAGTATTCAGTTGGGGTACTGATGTTGATGAACTACTTTGGTAAAGCTCCTTCCTCCCCAACTGTGTACACGACAAGTAAAGCTCACCGCATTGGAGAAGACATTTTCATCATCAACTTGGAGATACTTGGTGTTACATTTGTTCAGCGGAGTCTTCAGGATCACGTGAGTGGCGTTCTCTACTGCTCCACATGACGGGTTCAGCAGAGTTATCTGCTCTTTCACTAAGCCATTCTCCTGCAATGAAGAACATTCATGATTCACTCAGTTGTACAAGTAGCAATATCACACAGAGACACATACAAACATATATATGACTTAACATGTAATAAAAGACGCTGCTTAAGCCAGATCTGACTGATGTCAGTTTCACAGTACTAGCCTCCTGAGTGAGTGAGTGAGTGAGTGAGTGAGTATGGTTTTACGCCGCTTTTAGCAATATTCCAGCAATAACACGACGGGGACACCAGAAATGGCCTTCACACATTGTACCCATGTGGGAATCAAACCCGGGTCTTCAGCGTGACGAGCCAACGCTTTAACCACTAGGCTACCCCACCATGCCCACTAGCCTCCTGAGATACCAGACCACAGTTTTACTCATGTTCCCCACTCAGACACAGTATACCAACACTGAGTCACCTCGTCCGAGTTCCAACCCCTTTAGCGGCAGGGTAACACAAAGGACCAACTTTTAAAGTCATTTTGTTATGAGACAGCCAGGAGAACCAGCCTCAGGTCAGAAGCTGTCTCAATGAGCGACCACATACAGCTATTTACTAAGATAGAGTACATGTATATTCTACACACACCATTTACAAACAGAAACAGATTTGTACTAATATAGACACAATGTACACATACTGAGACACAATGTGTTCAACATGAAGATACAGTATGTATGAAGAAAACAAAAATGTGTATAAAAAAAGAGACAAAGGGGGCACAATGCATGCTGAACTAAAATGTGCACGAAAAAGAGGCACAATATGTACAAAACAGAAATTATGAGTACCAAGGACACACTGTGTACCAACACAGGCACAATGTGTTGGAAATGTATAAAAGTAAGACAAATTGTGAATAAAACTGTAACAAAACAAAAGGATATAATGTGTACAGACACAGACACAATGTGTGAATAAAACAGACACAATGTCCAAAACAGACACAGCGAGTATAAAACAGACACAATGTGTATAAAACAGACACAATGTGAAGAAAACAGACACATGTGAGACATAAAACAGACACAATTTGTATAAAACAGACACAATGTGTATAAAACAGACACGATGTGAATAAAACAGACACAATTTGTATAAAACAGACACAATGTGAATAAAACAGACACAATGTGTATAAAACAGACACAATGTGTATAAAACAGACACAATGTGTATAAAACAGACACAATTTGTATAAAACAGACACAATGTGTATAATACAGACACAATGTGAATAAAACAGACACAATGTGTATAAAACAGCCACAATTTGTACAAAACAGAAACAATGTGTTCTAAGAAGGACACAATGTGTACCAACACAGACACCCAGTTACCTGAAGCAGATTGTTCGGGATGGAGATTTCCATGCGTCCGTCTTTGCAGCGTGTGTGTATTGCCCGTTTCAAGTGGTCGGGGGAGTCGCCCCCATCCGATCCAGGAACAATCCCCGGCTCACTCCTACCAGGTGGGTTTTCATGCAGGGACCATCGATGCTTGTCAGGTACTCTCTTGGCTAGAAATAGTCAAAGCGAAGGACATGACATACTTTCACTGTGGAGCAATGTCATTAATGAAACACTACTTATATATAAACATCAGAAATTCCAATGTATTTTTGTTTCCAAATTTCACTTTAGACTCTCAAATCTACACATAACACAGCTCAACAGTCAAAACACAGAATGTTCATCACACGTCTAAATACTTATCTAGACAGAATCAGACTACATCAGACAACTAGAGGCCACAACTATCCTCGGATATGCTGGGAAATAATTTAAGTACACTTCAAAAGTAATGAACTACGCAAAATGTCTGACTTGGGCCTTGGCTATGTACTCGTACGTTCTCACACAGTGTCTGACTCAGACCTTGGTTGTATCGACTCGTAATGAACTATGCACAATGTCTGACTCAGGACAACTTACAGTTGGGGGAGATGAGTAGCCGGATCCGATTCGCTTGTCGTATTTGAGTGTATGCCTCAACTGGAGCCAGGTAGTAATCTGCCCATGCAATCAGTTCAAGGCCAGTTGCGTTCATAACCTCTCGCCGGAGTGCCACCGTGTGCATCCGGATTCCCTTCAGGTCCACGTCGGCGTCCGTCTGTTGGCAAAACAGGACATTTTCTCACTGAACATATACATACAAGTTAACAAACCCATGATCCTAGAGCCTTGCATGACCAAGGGACGCAACTCTGCCAAGGACCTGAACTGTGTCTGGCCATTCAGAAACTTCAATGTCAGCAGTCAACTTTGAACAAATGTTAGGTTAATTCAGCACAATTCCGTTAAGTTGTTTCATCTGCACCACAATCTGTACCTGTACCCTCCTAATTCTGTTTCCCACCAGGATTGTAAAGTTGCACTTGCAAGTGACTCCTAGTCAATTTGTGAAATATTTAAGGTATACCATAGGCCTGTAGGATATGCGACTTCAGATGTGTGTATGTAACAAGTCAGGCATGTTATAAAAGACAGTCCATCCTTATTGACAAGTGACACTTGAATGGGGAGGTCACTTTCTATTCACCTTTCAATTATTAATACCATACCAAAATACAATTGTTAGTATCATACCAGCAGCCTATCATTCACCTCAACAACCAACCAACTATATCAACAACCAATCATCCATATCAACAACCAACCAACTATATCAACAACCAACCAACTAGAGGTGTGACGATACAGAAATTTCACGATACAATACGTATCGCGATATCTTGGAACGATACGATTCGATTCGATGTATATCACTATATGCTATCTTTAGTTATTTTCTTTTAAAAAATGTATATTTTGATAGCAAGTAACAGTGAAAAGTTTGACATAACCATCAATTTCTGGTGAAAATTTACAATTTTAAGGCCAACGATACATCTCACGATACGAAAAAAAATATCGATATATTTATCATCAGATAAAGTATCACGATAATCGATACTCGATATATCATCACAGCTCTACAACCAACTATGTCAAAAAACCAATCATTCATATCAACAACCAACCAACCAACTATATCTACAACCAATCATTCATATCAACACCAATAGTAACAATCATCCACACCAACTGTATCCAGAATCCCCATGTTCACTCACATCGAAACATCATTCATTACTTGACAGTAAAAGTGGCAAGAAATGGTCCATGGCAATGTTGCTGTGAAAATATTAAATTATTTTCCATGTTTTGTAGCAGTTAAGTCAAGTGATATACATACCACTATTTCAATCCATCCCTGTACTTTCCGACTGCGGACAGCCCACTTGAGTGACGATGGGGACTTGAGGATGAGGTAGAAGTCCTTGTTGATTGGTTCGTTGTTCACTGACGTCACCTCCAGCTCCATGCGACTGTCTCGTTTCAGGAAGGAATCAGGCGGCTCATTCAGCAGTTCAATGATATACACCGGCCTGCAGCAAACAGAGTGAGTGAGTGAGTGATCAGACTGAACAGAGTGAGTGAGTCAACAGCCCATAGCAAACAGGTACAGAGCTAGCAGTAGGAGTTAGCAGTGGCTACTAGTAGCCTGGATATAACATGCAGCATGGATCTACTGTTCCTAGTCTATGGCTACTAGTAGCCTGGACACAAGGTTGCAGCATGGTGTTACCTCTACTGTTCCTAGTCTATGGCTACTAGTAGCCTGGACACAAGGTTGCAGCATGGTGTTACCTCTACTGTTCCTAGTCTATGGCTACTAGTAGCCTGGACACAAGGTTGCAGCATGGTGTTACCTCTACTGTTCCTAGTCTATGGCTACTAGTAGCCTGGACACAAGGTTGCAGCATGGTGTTACCTCTACTGTTCCTAGTCTATGGCTACTAGTAGCCTGGACTGTTCCTAGTCTGGACACGAGGTTGCAGCATGGTGTTACCTCTACTGTTCCTAGTCTATGGCTACTAGTAGCCCGGACACGAGGTTGCAGCATGGTGTTACCTCTACTGTTCCTATTCTGTGGCTACTAGTAGCCTGGCCATTTACCTTGCCATCAGTATCTTCTTGCCCTCTGATACACATCCTGCGGTGGGCTGAGCCTGGATGTGTGACGTCACCGCATGAGGACTGTCGCCCAACTCCGTGATATTGCACTCATCACCTGAACCGGCAACTGCCAACACAGAAACACCTACACATGTACAGAAGCTCACCTTCGTTTGTGGGCACTTTTCACAGAATGCCAACACAAACATTTTAGCAAAAACACATGTTGTACTTGCAGGTCACCTCGTCTATTTGGATCTTAGCACAGATGTATCCACAATTACAAACTGAGATCCCTTGACAGGTATTTTAGGAATCTCCATTTAATTCAAACTTGTCAATGACATACAACATACTTCTTTCTACAGAGCCATAACATTAGTTAATAAAAATGTAATACATGGATTCCAAGTTCATTCAAGGGTTGTTTCAAGCTGAACATTTGTCTCTGAGAGGGTCTGAGAGTGACTTTAATTACTGCTTAGAATCATGCACCTTTCATCTGAGTATAATGCACCCTTCTCTATTTTAGGATCAGGCACCCCTCACAATTTTGGCATCTTGTAGTATCTTAGGATCAACGACCCTATTTATATCTTCGGATCAGGCAACCTTCACAATAATAGAATCTACTATTCCAGAGAAATGAGCTTCAAACAGCGTTCTGGGCCTCCTTTCACAAAGCACTAAGGTGATCGTAAGTCACTAGTGAGTGAGTTAGGTTTTACGCCACACTCAGCAATATTCCAGTTATATGGCGGCGGTCTGTAAATAATCGAGTCTGGACCAGACAATCCAGTGATCAACAGCATGACGTACATCACTAAGGTAATCTTAGTACAATGTTAAAGAAGGGGAGTTAAGGTTAACCTTAGTAAAGGTTGCTTCGAGAAAAGAGCCCCAGATCTATAGTGACCCCCGACAGTCCACTCAACAACTCCTCCCTCCCAACACAACACACAAACAACACAATGACTTCTCCCTGACAGAATGTGTCCTACCTAGTCCAACTCTAAACAGTAGACTGGTTCCCTCCAACTCGCTATACGATGTCACAGCCTTGTAGCGGAGTGTCGTCCAGGACACCAGATCCTGGCGATTTGAGGTGGCAGGCATTTTTAACTTGCGGTCTCTCACACGTCTCCCAAGCTTGCTCTTCTTGATTCGTATCGAAGAATGCTCCGGAACCTGCAACACGGGATGTAAAACAGAATGTCACAACTGTGGAACGTTCCAAGACATACTTTATGGTGAGTGAGTGAGTTTAGTTTTAAGCCGGTTTTAGCAATATTCCTGTAATATTACTGCAGGGGGAGAGAGAAATGGGCTTCACACATGTGGGGAATCAAACCCGAGTCGTTGGTGTGAGGACTGAACCACTTGGCTACCCCACCGCCCCTCACATACTCATATCATCACTGATACTCCATGATCCATTTACGGACATCTACAGTAATATCTGTGTAGAATCCAGAATTGTTGGATGGAAGTTTTATGTTTACAGGGCTTAACCAATTAAATATAGGAGTACTTAAGAGTACATTTAGAAGAATGGAAATTAGTAATCTGCCAGTATAGTCATGCAGGAAGTATACACATATTCTTTATCCGTGAATCTGGAGCCACATGAAGACTGCCAGTATAGTCATGCGGAAGTATAGACAGAAACCACATGCCTGACGACATACTAGTTATATAGTAAATCTGTTATAGCTGAGCAAAACAAGTTTAAGAACACATAAATTCTTTCATATAACAACTCAACCTTTCATGGTGTGACAAATTAATAATGTAATCTGAAATAATCTGGTTTTCTTTAACTTAAATAAACGTTTCTTTGAGTAGATGATTCGCTGATCGTAAAGGGAGATAACCCTTACACTACCACATATATATTGTTTCTTTGTTGCTTAACGCCACACACAGCAATATTCCAGCTATATGGCGGCGGTCTGTAGATAATCAAGTCTGGACCAGACAGTCCAGTGATCAACAGCATCTATCTATGTAACTGAGATACAATGACATGTGTCAACCAAGTCAGCGAGCCTGACCACCCGATCCCGTTAGTCGCCTCTTACGACAAACATGGGTTACTGAAGACCAATTCTAACCTGGAACTTCATAAGTGCCACATGCATACCCCTCTACAACTGCAATGTTTTCAGAGTGAGTGAGTTGTTTTTGACATCAGGTTAAAAACTAATGGCTAAAGACTGAACTGAAGTGAGTGAGTGAGTAAGTATGGTTTTACGCTGCTTTTAGCAATATTCCAGCAATATCATGGTGGGGGACACCAGAAATGGGCTTCACACATTGTACCCATGTGGGGAATCGAACGAGCGAACGTTTTAACCACTAGGCTACCCCACCACCCCTGAACTGAAGTATCCAGCCAAGCTAGAAATATTTTTTCTAACACAAACCGTGTAAAACTATATTTAAGTTTACGAAACTGACGACATCAAGCCCAGCTGATAGAGCAAATATTCTGAAAGAGAAAAGCCCTAAGAAATTAGATGCATCAAACAAACCCAGCCTAAACAGACATGTACCACCCAGCGAGACAAATTACCTCCTTGTAGCCTGGAGCTGTTTCAGATTATCATTTGAGCCCTTGCATCCCTGTACCCAGCCATGCTTTATTTACTATGAGGTCTAAAGGGCATGTTCAAGTGGCCTGGAGGATCACCACCACCACACTACTCACAACCCTTGGGCCATCAGGGGCAACAGAGACATTAAATACATCTCGACTGGTAACACTCATTTAATCCACAGCAAGGACGGAGCTGTGATTCCCATCAACATGCAGTGTTTTCAATGTGATTATTTCAACACATGATACTTTGGCTACTTTGCCAGAATGGAATACATTTGAATTGGCCACAGGCATTTCATATTCACATGGAAGTTTCTTTCACTTCTGTTAACATTTATTAAAACTTGGTTGCTATATGAGAGACAGTTTACACCATAACTGTCCAGGAAAACTGGGTTTCAATTTGAGCTACAGTTTCCGCCATAACTGTCTAGGAAAACTGGGTTTCAATTTGAGGTACCGTTTCCACCATTACTGTGTGGGAAAATTGGGTTTCAATTTGAGGTACAGTTTCCGCCATAACTGTCTTGGAAAACGGGGGTTCAGTTTGAGGTCCAGTTTCCACCTTAACTGCCTGGGAAAACTGGGGTTCAGTTTGAGGTCCAGTGTCCACCATAACTATCACATTCAGATCTACAGGCAACCGACAAATGTAACCTTGGTACACTTAAGAGAGCTAACAAAACAGTTTAGTATTTTGTTTGATTGTGTTGGTTGTTTAACAACACAATTAGCAAAACTTCAGCGATATGATGGTGGACCAGACAATCCAGTGATCAATATTGTAAGCAGAAATCCACGCTACATACAAAAAAATGCAATCAATCATGTCATATTCAAAATAATACCATTATAAGAATTAGTTGTGTTTCAGCATCACACAAAATTATCTGTCAGAATTCTAAATAGAATCTCAAAATTACTGGCAATCAAACATAGGAGCTTTCAGAGGTTCAGATTCATAGGCAATTAAACATAAGATCTTGCAGGGTCTAAGAATTATACTTGAGAAATCTTGCAGAGTCTCTGTCACAGGCAATTAAACATAGGCATGCCCAGAGCCACAGAATCATAGCCAATTAAACACAAGAACTCAAAGAGTTAAGGAATCAGCCAATTAGACATGAGAACACTTAACACTCTAATCAGATTCATAGGCAATAAAACATTGTTGAATCATTAGGCAATTGAAGAAACGAGTTCTGGATTCCAAGAATCACTTGATACAGAGGCACACTGGCCTGCCTTCATTATCTGGTGATAATACAGAATAAACAGCATAAGAACAAATTCCTGTCTTGTGATCTGAGACATATTCCACAGCAGTATAATCAATAAGTTGGCAGCATTTGCTCTTTGGGACAAATTTCAGCTCAATCCTATCCTCCCACTGAAAGTGAAACACGTTCAGAGGCAATCAACCGCACCTCTATCAGCCGAAGGAGAAGCTGTTTCAGTCTTCTCTCCTCTATGTTGAACCTATCCACATTTATAATGAAGTGTATCCGAGGTGAAATAGTCTTCCTGGCAACAAAAAAACCAAGTTGGAGGCCGTTCTTTGTTTTATCTGACGATCAGCAGAGGAAGGGAGCTTCAGCTTTGAAGAACAGCTTTATCACAGAAATCAAAGACCAACACACTCAGAGAAGTTGAAAGCTTTTGACGACAAATGTGTTTTGAGCAGCACATCGTGTGGGGGCCATGTCTTGAGGCCGGGGTTCAAACACAGACCTGCCGACACTCAACACTCCCGCCACCAGGAGACTTGAAATCCCGTGTCTGTGAGAGAGACTGTGGGGCACGACTCCTTGCGCCCAAAATATTCTCTTTCATCCCCCTTCACAAGAAGGATAGGATAATGCACATTTCTAACTCAACACAAAAAGGTGGGAGGTTTTGAATTGTTAAAAAAGGTTACCGGACATTAATACATGTCTTCAAAATGAAATATTAATCTCTGAATCACTTATGAAAGTTACAAACAGTGTGTCTGTCTAATACAGACCTTTGCTGAATAGGCGACCAACTTTACAGCACAAAATTTCTTACAGAACATTCATTTATCGTTAAATAAAATCCCTATAATGTCGAATACAGCCTAAACTAGACTTTTACCCAAGTCTACGCAAGTCCTGTTTACAAACATTTCAGTGTTTAACATTATCAACTGTAAACTATCCATTGTGAGACTTGTAAAATTTTCATCATAACTCTTTAATTAAAAGAAACTGATGCGGTATTTTTCCAGAAGCTGCTGTTATAATTTTGGAAAGTAATGTAAAAGATGACATTAGACTTCCGTCATAGAGACAGCAATCAAACAGTCACAGGACTCTCAAAGAAGATAGTCACGGGACACTTCAACAAGGGAGATAACTCTTCGGGCTTTCGGCGTCCCTTCGAGAAAGTGGAGCAGCTGTAGAAATGTCAAGCGTGCATCTATCTGAACATGACCATCTGCAGGACTTCAGGTAGATGTATTTATACACGTCCTGCGTATCAGATTGACGACAGATGTGCAGCACAATGCAGCAACCTTGTACACAGCCATGGCCATCATAAGCTTCCAGCCCAGTAAAACTCCACACAAAGCACCTAATCTAAAACATGAGGCCAACTCAAGCTAATACGCCTGCCATTTCGCCTGCGATATTTAGAACTGTGGAGGAAAAAGTGTGCTGCACATTGATGATATGAAGCGTGTTTTGCGGGTACCACTTGTTGCCTGCTGCCTTCCATGCACCTGTGGCCCTTGTGTTAGGATCTGGTAGAGGCCCTCACACAAGGCGCAGCGGTCCGCTTGCAAGCCCATCAGCCTTACACACTGTCCATGTGGTAAACACTTGCCTACAACTTCCCTAGCAGCTTTCTAAAGTCACTTCCCTTTCCTAAGATGAATGAACTGCTGCCTGGGTTTCTATGTCCTCTGATGATCACAGGATGTTCTCCTGTTGCTGTGGAGATGATACAACAGCAAGAAAAGGAGTGAGAGTTAACACTATTTCATTCATGGAACATGTCAGCATAATGTGGTAGGAAAGCCAGAAATGACGCAAATCTCACCAATGTCTACACAGCTAAAGTAAGGTGCTGTCAAATGAAAATCCAGCCATTTTGGCAAACGGGGATTCCAACCCATAATTTGGGCATACCCAAGTGGCGACGAACAGAATGTAAATGGAATGACAGGTGGTATAGTGTTACCTGAGTAGGTGATCAAGTGTTGCAGTGTTACCTGTGTCAGGTGATGGGTGGTCTGGCATTACCTGTGAATGTGACAAATGGTCCAGTGTTACCTGAGTAGGTGATCAAGTGTTGCAGTGTTACCTGTGTCAGGTGGGTGGTCTGGCATCAAAATGGTCCAGTGTTACCTGTGTCAGGTGCTCAAGTGTTGCAGTGTTACCTGTGTCAGGTGTGGGTGGGTGGTCTGGCATTACCTATGTAGGTGACGAGTGGTCCAGTGTTACCTGTGTCAGGTGATCAAGTGTTACAGTGTTACCTGTGTCAGGTGATGGGTGGTCTGGCATTACCTATGTAGGTGACGAATGGTCCAGTGTTACCTGTGTCAGGTGATTAAGTGTTGCAGTGTTACCTGTGTCAGGTGGTGGGTGGTCTGGCATTACCTGTGAATGTGACAAATGGTCCAGTGTTACCTGTGTCAGGTGATCAAGTGTTGCAGTGTTACCTGTGTCAGGTGGTGGGTGGTCTGGCATTACCTATGTAGGTGACGAGTGGTCCAGTGTTACCTGTGTCAGGTGATCAAGTGTTACAGTGTTACCTGTGTCAGGTGATGGGTGGTCTGGCATTACCTATGTAGGTGACGAGTGGTCCAGTGTTACCTGTGTCAGGTGATTAAGTGTTGCAGTGTTACCTGTGTCAGGTGGTGGGTGGTCTGGCATTACCTGTGAATGTGACAAATGGTCCAGTGTTACCTGTGTCAGGTGATCAAGTGTTGCAGTGTTACCTGTGTCAGGTGGTGGGTGGTCTGGCATTACCTATGTAGGTGACGAGTGGTCCAGTGTTACCTGTGTCAGGTGATCAAGTGTTACAGTGTTACCTGTGTCAGGTGATGGGTGGTCTGGCATTACCTATGTAGGTGACGAGTGGTCCAGTGTTACCTGTGTCAGGTGATCAAGTGTTGCAGTGTTACCTGTGTCAGGTGGTGGTTGGCCAAATGATTACAGTGTTCGACACAATTTAGCATATAGTCCAGACATTCGCACTATCTCTGGTGTCATTTTGGTCAGCATGTAACCCAAATACAACCATCAGTGTTACATGTAACAACCTAGTGATCACTGTTTGCCAAAGACATAACATTATTCCACGAATCTAACAACCAGAGCTACAGATATTTCTTTGGGTCATTGAGTTATGTACTTGCTTGTGTTCATTTCAATTGGGTATCCTAATTATTTTTTGAGTAACCAAATAAATTGTACCCACCTCACACAAACTCAATTGGGTATTTATCCATTTTCCATTAATTGAAAAAATATAATAAAGTTTAAATGTTGGTTTACTTGTTTGTTGTATATATTTGATCAGTAATGTGAGAAACAATAAGGAAGACTGCAAGTTGCCAAGTTCAAGTGCTGAAATAGAACCTCTCAATATACTTTAACATTTTTGTGTGTAGCCATGTAAGATCAAACATATTGAGTATTTACAAAATTCAAGTGTACATGTACGCAATAGACTTAATAGGAATGGAGTTTTCAAATAAATATATTGCGTAATTTTTACACAGATATGCAGCTTATCTGTACCTCTGTATCAGACACTGAATGTCTGTCCTGGTGCACCATCGTCAATATAGACATGCAACTTCTCACCTCCATCACACACAAGGTAATACTGAAGTTTTTTCATAACATGAGAAAGCACCACATACTGCTAGTTTCTGCATGGAGCTAAACACCGTATCATTTGTCATCTTACAACTTCATCTTGTCCAGTTCCGGCTGAAACATCTGGATACTGCCCACATGAAACTTGGTGCACCCCTGCTCTGTCAGTAAGTAGCGGAGTCGTTTACCTAGTGTGCCGACAGAGGGGAAATTCCTGTCAGTAGGGGACCCCACCTTACATAATCGTCTTCACCTGTACATTCCTCGAACCAAACCAGCTGGAAAACATTTTCCTCCAAATGGGTACTCCTACAAAGACGGGGAAAGGGCTGTGCCCTCCTCCTCCTCCTCCACACTCAGTTGAGCCACATTGTTCAGGAGTCACACATGGTCCAATCATGGCAGTGTGGTGATAGTTTACAGGGGCAGACCTCATAAAGTGACAGTCCTTCAGATGTACGCAGTAAATCCCTTCTCACTCCACTAATTCTGTGGTACATCAACGCCATTAGGATATATTGTTAAATGTCTTATACACGGGTGACATCAGGTTTTATGAAACTATATATCATATCAGTACCAGCTACAGGCTATACTGTTAAATGTCGTATACACCGGTGACATCAGGTTTCATGAAACTATATATCATATTGGTACCAGCTACACGATATATTGTTAAATGTCTTATACACGGGTGACATCAGATATTATGTAACCATATGTCATATCGGTACCAGCTACAGGATATACTGTTAAATGTCGTATACACCGGTGACATCAGGTTTCATGAAACTATATATCATATTGGTACCAGCTACACGATATATTGTTAAATGCTGTATACATCGGTGACACTAAATGCTGGACAAGTTGTGGGTATATTGGTAGCAGGGTGTACTGTGTCAGTGTGTAGGCTTATTATCGTGACAACAGCAATATTAACAATGCTAAAGCACTGTGTGTTTATTTGAAATCTCATACCAATGTACACTACAATAATATCAAATGTTACATGAATACCCACATAGCTATGAGAACATTTTCTAGTAGTGTTGTAATATCATACCCGATGTACAATTCTGACAATATCATGTGCTACAAATGTGATAAACTGCGCGTTGGTGAATACACCGAGTGAACCGGGTGCTGCCGTCACCAGGGTGCTGTAGAAGGGTTGGGGTTCCACCACTGGTGACTTGCCAAGTCTTGGCTTATTCTCCAAGCAGCGCAGTGGAACTACAGCTGTCAGGAGGGAAGTGATTTCCTCCACTGAGCAGCCACTCCTCCCTTCTGTATCATCCAGCTCTCAGGAGGAGGAGGAGGGGGCACCACGGTTGCTTCTTTAAACGAAAATTAAAAACACATCCCCAACAATTACACCAACAACAAACAGCTTTTTGCAACCAGCAAAAACTGCAGAGAAAGTGATTAACAGGTCAAACTCCAGCTTCCAATGCAATGGCCCAGTGGAAGGTATTCCTGGAATGAGATCCCAGGGTGAACTATGCTTGAGAGTAACGCACTGCAAGACAGGAATCCTGAGTGACGAGGAAATAATTTGTTGGACTGCACAATTTATTCCCACTACTTACAGTGGCTAGATGATCTGAAACAAGTCGGGAAGATGTGATTCTTATCCCCAGTAAAGAAACCATGGTGCTGTTCTGCCCCATTTCTAACCACAGCTAGCTCCCAGTACTGGGTAATTGGGTGGGGTTGGTCGTTAGTGGTGCTAATTACTCGAGAATGTGGAACAGCTGGCCTACTTACCTCCCTTGTCTGCTGTACCTACCACCAACAGGCTGCTCTGAGACCCACTAACACACTCATCAGGAAATCATATGGCGAGAGGCAAACCTTGCCAATTCTCAATAACAGCCCCATCGCCTCAACATTAACATCTTAACACCAACCATTAACATCATAACCAGGTTATCTGTTCAACCATCTGTCACCATCATTCAAACATTTCTCACTGCCCTTATGCCATCTGCCACCACCCTTCAACATTCTGTCACCATCATTTAACCATCTGCCAGTGCCCTTTAACCATCTTTCACCATAATTCAACCATCCGCTACCACCCTTCAACCATCTACAATCATCATTCATCCATCTGACATCATTCAACCATCTAACACCATCATTCACTGCCCTTATACCATCTTCGAACATCTGTCACCACCATTCAACCATCTGTCAGTGCCTTTCAACAATCTATCACCATCATTCAACCATCTGTCAGTGCCCTTCAACCTTTTGACTGCAAGCATTGAACAGTAACTTTCCCCCTATTTAATTACCTGGTTTACGGATTTTTTACAGCAATAATCCTGTCGGTAAGTGATAAAAAAGAATTGAAAAAGGTTATTTCAGATATTTTTCTATGTGTCAGTCAAAAGAGTGAGTGAGCGAGTTTAGCTTTACGTTGCTTTTAGCAATATTCCAGCAATATCACGGCAGGGGACACCAGAATGGGCTTCACACGTTGTACCCATGTGGGGAATCGAAACCGGGTCTTCAGCATGATGAGCGAACGCTTTAACCACTAGGCTACCCCACTGCCCCGTCAGTCAAAAGAAAGAGTAGCCTCCCTTTACGTATCGTTTTGTTTCAGCATTTTCACTCGGTAATGTGAATTCGGCGATTTTATTTGTCTCAATATTTAAAATTTTGTTTTGCAACAATGCTAAATTCATGACAGAAAGTCAATTTCAAAAAAGTAGATTTTAAAATTATTTATTTGGATTTTATTTATCGGTGGTATTAAAATTAATTTGATTTTTTTTCCACTTTAGCAAAAAATAATTTTTAATTTTTAATCATAAAAAAGTGTGGCCTTACCACTTGACAATTATGACACAGAAAGGAGTCATGTCAACTTCCCTCGAATGATCCCTCAACCACTACATCAGGTACACCCCTTCCCTAGACTCATGTAAAGTTCGCCCTTTGGACCCACCCACTCTATGAAGTCCACCCCTTCCCCTAGACTCATTCCAACACCATCACAACTCTGTCATTCTTGAATTACAAAGGACACGTACAACAATACCACACAAATTAATATGATCATACCTTTCCATCAAATGTCAAGCACAACTCTACAGCATGATCAACTTTACTAATTGTATGGTTTGGCTGTTCAGGTTACAATAACTACAGTGCTTCCTACAGCCAAGGGCTGGTGGGGTAGCCTAGTCGTTAAAGTGTTCGCTCGTCACGCCAAAGACCTGGGTTTGATTAACCACATGGGTACAACTAGTCACAGTCCCTGAACCACATTATTTTCCCTACTGCCAAGCCCTCTCTGAAGTGCTAAAGCCCTAAATAAAGAAAGTCTCAATTTCCTCAGGTTTTTCTCAATCTCTGGTCTCCCTAGGGCTCATTTTCAATTTAAATTGGCTTGTTTGTTACTATCAAAATTACATATCTTCAGAGACTAAGCATTAGTCTAGGGTACACGTGTGAAGCCCATTCTGGTGTCCCTCGCCATGATATTGCTGGAATATTGCTAAAAGCGGCGTAAAAACAAACCCACTCAATCACCATTCTGGTGCCCCTCACCGTGATATTGCTAAAAGCAATATAAAACTAAACTCACTCACTCACTCACTCATTCCTACTGGCAGGCTCAGGGATTCTAGGGGAGATAACTCTGACCAGTATCATACGATGCCATCAACAACACAATCAGTAATAGGTGAGTGGCTTTGGGTTAATGGTTCATTGAACATAACCCTAGTTACACCACCGAGTGTCATCTAAATGTGGGAGCGATGCAAGACTGTGGGACAAAAACCTGCAGTCCTTAAATACTACTTGAAACCCATCGCCCCCACATACTGAGACTACAATTATGTCTGATTTCAGGTCTGCTGAAAATTAAGTCAAACTTCAAGAAAAGGAAACTTTCTCCGATTTATTTTAATCCAAAAGACACTAAAATGACCCTCTAGATACTGAAGGTTCTTATAAAACTTGTTCTACAGGTTAAAATGTATCACAGATATGTCATTAAGTCTCGCAAATGAAAACATTTTCTTTGTAAGTCTTTCGATTTTCAGGAATTCTCTTCATTTTCTGAAACTGAAGAAAGCCAAGATTTGGAATATTTTTGCTGAAGGTGTAAGACTGGTGGGACTATTGGCATTTTGGAAGTTAGGAAGGATAATATTAACAATCTTTATGGATAACAACTTCTTCTTTTTTCATGTGTGCAATGTTTCAATACAGATTCTTGCATGACAAAGGTACAAGAATCTGTATTGGAATGCATTGTAAAATAAAAGAAGTTGTTTATGCGTACAGTCTTTCAATAGGGAAAGTGGTGTGGTTTGAGTATTTTATTGGATCACTGATGACAGAGATAATGGCTGCACAGACACCTACTGACCACTGTGTGATCTGACATGCTGTGATTATACTGGAGAAGGATCCCTGTTGTCCAACAGACAGCCCATCAGCCCAAACAGAAGAAGGTTGGTGGTTCGATCCTGACCCTGTCACGCACCACATATTACAAGGATGAATTATAAGAGTCAGTGAGTGAGTTTAGTTTTACGCCGCACTCAGCAATATTCCAGCTATATGGCGGCGGTCTGTAAATAATCGAATCTGGACCAGATAATCCAGTGATCAACAGCATGAGCATCAATCTGCGCAATTGGGAACCGATGACATGTGTCAACCAAGTCAGCGAGCCTGACCACCCAATCCCATTAGTCGCCTCTTACGACAAGCATAGTTGCCTTTTGTGGCAAGCATGGGTTGCTGAAGACCTATTCTACCCTGGATCTTTAGGGTCTTGAATTATAAGAAGGGTTTTCAGGGTCACTGAGGTCCTACACATAACAGGTAACACTTAAACTTCAAGCAGAACACCCACAACAAACAACTCCTTCCCCAACTCTCTTCTGGTATGAGAAGCACAGATGAGCTAGCCTCCTTTAAGGTTGGGTGAAACTAGCAACCACACACAAGTAGGTGATTGCCGCCAATTCCCAGCATGAATTTCTGCTGTGAGTCGTTTTCTACAGTTACGGTTAACCTGGCACCCTCCATGGCAACCTCAGCAATTGGCAGTGCCATGAAGGTTGTATAGGAGTGTTGAGAGTACAGCTATCTAAACACACACCCATCTTAATATCTAGTCCTGCCTCTGGAGTTGTACTCATTGGCAACAGGAGCTCGCAATATCTGCCTTTTTATTTCCCACAAGCCCCTCTCATCTCGTTTTTAAACAGTTATTCCTTGACTGATAATCCACTTCTCATATGCAACTTTAGACAGCCTACTCAATGAGGAGATAAAAACACTCCAGCCTCCAATGTGAGAATTAAATACATTGATAAAGCAGCTTTAGCTGGGAAACTGAACTACAGGGAATTCAGAGTGGAAACACCATTGACCCAATTCCTGCTCTACAGTGCTCCAGAGGTGGAAGATACAGTCTGGAACAGATGAACTAAGGGTGTAGTCTATAAAATCCTAAGGATACATACTACATATGAACTGGGGATTTATTGCTTATAATATAATGTCTATAACATCCTTGAGATGAACTGAGGATATATTGGCTATAACATCCTAGAGATGAACTGAGGATATATTGGCTATAACATCCTTGAGATGAACTGAGGATATATTGGCTATAACATCCTTGAGATGAACTGAGGATATATTGTCTATAACATCCTTGAGATGAACTAAGGATATATTGGGTATAACATCCTAGAGCTGAACTGAGGATATATTGTCTATAACATCCTAGAGCTGAACTGAGGATATAATGTCTAAAACATCCTAGAGCTGAACTGAGGATATATTGGCTATAACATCCTAGAGATGAACTGAGGATATAATGGCTATAACATCCTAGAGCTGAACTGAGGATATATTGGCTATAACATCCTAGAGATGAACTGAGGATATATTGGCTATAACATCCTAGAGATGAACTGAGGATATATTGGCTATAACATCCTTGAGATGAACTGAGGATATATTGGCTATAACATCCTAGAGATGAACTGAGGATATATTGGCTATAACATCCTAGAGATGAACTGAGGATATAATGTCTATAACATCCTAGAGATGAACTGAGGATATATTGGCTATAACATCCTTGAGATGAACTGAGGATATAATGTCTATAACATCCTTGAGATGAACTGGGGATATATTGGCTATAACATCCTAGAGCTGAACTGAGGATATATTGGCTATAACATCCTAGAGATGAACTGAGGATATAATGGCTATAACATCCTAGAGCTGAACTGAGGATATATTGGCTATAACATCCTAGAGATGAACTGAGGATATATTGGCTATAACATCCTAGAGATGAACTGAGGATATATTGGCTATAACATCCTTGAGATGAACTGAGGATATATTGGCTATAACATCCTAGAGATGAACTGAGGATATATTGGCTATAACATCCTAGAGATGAACTGAGGATATAATGTCTATAACATCCTAGAGATGAACTGAGGATATATTGGCTATAACATCCTTGAGATGAACTGAGGATATAATGTCTATAACATCCTTGAGATGAACTGGGGATATATTGGCTATAACATCCTTGAGATGAACTAAGGATATATTTGCTATAACATCCTAGAGATGAACTGAGGATATATTGGCTATGGCATCCTTGCGATGAACTAAGGATATATTGGCTATAACATCTTTGAGATGAACTAAGAATATATTGGCTATAACATCTTTGAGATGAACTAAGGATATATTGTCTATAACATCCTAGAGCTGAACTGAGGATATGTCTATAACATCCTAGAGATGAACTGAGGATACATTGGCTATAACATCCTAGAGATGAACTGAGGATATAATGGCCATAACATCTTTAAGATGAACAGAGGATATATTGCCTTTTATCATCCAACAAAGTAACTAAGGATACAGCCAATATCCTACACACAAAGTGAAGATATAGTGAGGATATATCGTTCATAACATCCTAGTGATGAACTAAGGATATAATGTCAGTAAGATCAGATGACCTGAGACTTTGTAGTCTTCACATGGCATTACCCCTGCCTGATGTTTGTTCCCTACATAGCCCCCTGCCACACAAACCTTTCTACACTCCAAAACAGTCATAAATATTGCATTCCTTTACAGCAAGTACCAACATACCACAAGATGACCTTGTTTGCTGAGAGCTGTTCGACCATAACACTGATTCCTTAACTGTATCTGGTCACAGCACTTACCAAATTACAGATGCCATTACAGGCCCCAACTATGTATTTCAGTCTTAAACTGTAGAGGGGGCAGTAGGATAGCCTAGCTGTAAAAGCGGTCGCTCATCCATTTGCAGACCCGTGTTCAATTCCCACATGGGTGAAATGTGTGAAGATGCAGTGACATTGCTGGAATATTGTTGAAAGAGGTGTAAAACTGAACTCACTCAATCACCTGAACTGTACACCATGGAAGGTATCACTAACACCATATTCCAAATTCATTCTAATATGGCCTCAACTGTTATTACAGAGCTTAAGTCACCTTGGTTTAGGGCCACAGTATTGCAGTCAAATCAAGCATGTCAACTTCGAGATTCATACTTTCACAATATCCACCAGCAGGGGGACAAACCCAAAACCATAATCGGGGAGCAGGGGATGCTGCTCTAATAGTGCCTCACAGGTGGTGAGGTGAAATTGGGTTTTACATCGTGCTTGAGAATATTTCGCTCATATGACGACGTGCATGCGTGTGTGTGTGTATGTGCGGCTGCTTGTACTAGCCCAGAATGAAGCTGGTTTTATAGTGCTAGCCCTCTGAGATACCATGCCGCAGTGAAGCATGAATACCCCACTCAGACACATTATACTGACTCCGAGCCGACCAGTCCTTGTTGTAGCCATTAATGCTGAACGCCAGGCAGGGACCAACAAGTACCATATTTTAACGTCTTTTGGTATGACGCGGTCGGGGATCAAACCCGCGACCTTCCGCTCTCCGGGCTGACGCTCTAACCACTACACCACGGAGGCGGTCTAATAGTGCCTCACAACCCCATCAGGCAGAAATTGCAGTTCAAGCATTGTCATAGAATTTTCTCTGATGGGCAAGGTAGCAAGTAGTCTGTCATACAGGCCCTGAAGCAAATATATCCAAGAAAGCCCACACAAGTCTCGAAAATGTGGCAAGTCTAAATTTCAACATCTTCATGAAAGGAAGAATGTCTCAGGGTTCCTTTTTATCATATTATATTTTTTTTACTATGAACTTTTTTTTCTGTAAAATATGTTCATTTCAGAGACTAGTTTGTTAGTCTAGGTAGCAAGTGGTTGGGCTTTCTTCAAAGGACAAGCCACACAAAGCATCCATTACGACTAAGGCTGTAACGATTCACTCACATATTTGGTGAATCGAACCGAAGCCCTTCATGAATTCAATTCGTTATTCGTGGTCACCAGAACCGAATATTAACAAATATTTCCAATTTTTTTTTAAGGGAACATGTTTTACTTGAACCCTTGTGTACTTTTGGAAAGTGAGATATGCAAGGATTGAATATGTACTAGCATTGCAGTAGCTCAAGTCATGTTAGTTTGCCAAGGCCGCACATGGTACTGTCGACTATAACTATTACATACCAAATTTGAGTGTCATGAGATCACTGGTTAATGCTGTGACAAATCAAAACTGTCAAGATGGGCGTTCCATACTGGAAATCAATCACGTAACTACAATAGTGTATTCCTGAATAATTATTCGTATTCGTTACCCAATATTCATGATACGTATCATATTCACCACAAAGTGTATTCGTTGCAGCCCTAATTACGACCACCTACTTTTAAACATCTCCAGCATGGGCAACTGAAGGCAGCCAAGGAAACTGAAGGCATCAGGGTCTGACTCATCCACAGTTTTACAAGAACTGGTCAAAGTATCCTTCACAAGAGTGACAGAGTATCGTTTTACATTGTTTTTAGTAATATTCCAACATCAAACATGGCCTTACAGTGTAATGAAGTTAAGACAATGGTCACGCAGACAATAGCAGATAAAACAATACAGTAACACCCAATTATTCACAAAGATTCATCATTTAGGAATACCTGACTTGCCTTTGCAAGTGTTTGTGATGGGTGTCACTTTTTCACAAATATCTGGTACCACCACTACTTGAAAGTGACACAGAAACTACAGCTTATGACAGTTAGCATCAATGAACTCTGCTTTCAGCTGAGACATGTTTATTGAAAGGTTTTGTTGCTTTTGTTTATTGATGACGGAGGGACCAAGTTGAACATTACTAGTGGTGGTCCGATTTATTGAAATAATCGAAGATTGGTCGCATTGACTAAACGACCAAGCAATCGAACATGTTTTCTCATAATTGAACACGACCAATCTTGGAACACTTGTTTGCATTAACAATATTTTTCACAAGGCTGGTTTTGTCTGTGTCATTAAATTTACATTTCATAAGCACTACATGTACAAGCTCGTTCCAAGTCATGATTGAATTTATCTTAAAGAATCCAGGCTAATGTGTTCCTAACATACTAATCATCATTTAAATATGCAAAATTTGCAAATGGACTTTATGCAATTTGAAAAAAACAAACAAATTACTACATGTTTTTTCTTTATTATTTGGTGCATTAACAAAAATAACAGGAACATTTGATAAATGACGCTAACCAATTATTTTCGATCATTGATCAGTTGTAATGGACCAATCATCAATTATTAGATTTTAACCAATTGCCAACACTAAACATTACAATCAGTTCCCAAGTCAGACAGCAAACTGAACAATGAATGGATAGGAAGGAGAAGAAAGCACCAGGTGTTCAATGAGGCAGATTAGGAGATGAATACACTGTGGCCTAATAAGTAGGTATACAAGCAGCTGTAATGTGTTTCTAATCCCCACCCCCAGCCTTAGACATTGCCAACAAACCATGATGAAACTTGGTAAGCAACATCGCCTGACGATGGTTGTCAGTGGTAACCATCCATGTAGGACTGCAGCTTTAACTGATCCTATAAGTAGGCCTTCTTTTCAAGTAAGAACTGGGCCGACATGCTCAGCAAAGAACTGAGCATACTTGGTACAGGGCATACAATACAGGGTTTAGCAAGGTCAGAACACTATCTTGAGCTTTTGATGAAAGACTCTTCAGGAAATCCCTAGGAAACATGAACCTCAATTACAGTTTATCTTTGTCGGGATCAAGGTAATAATAATAATACCCTTTGACGAACTTTACAACTTTTCTGCATCCAAAACTGACCGTCTGCATCAGTGCTGTGTATGACTAAGCTATATCTGAAAATACTGGAATACAGTCCACTAGAGCTGCGGCTGAGCACACTTGACCTGTTCAAACAGACGACCTATCCACTCACACTGTTTGAAACTAAGCAGGAATGTCAAGTGGTCCTTGTCACAACCCTAATGTTCAACTCACAGATTTAGGAGGTCCCTACATTCATGTTATATTGCTGTATACGTCAAGGTCGCCCTTGACATCAAACCTCAATTTTGAACATTGTATTGAATCTAGCTTAAATCTGTTGTTGCCCAAAAAAGCCTATGACACTGACATCCGCTGATGATGACCTTTAAACAGTTGCTTATCGCTATGTTGGTTAGCCAACCAGTCTTGAACTGACACTTTTGACAGACTTACCAAGCAAATTTAGAGCAAATCCAGCATTATCTGTCAGAGCAGACAAAACACAGACACTGGAGAAAAAGACAACTACCATTTATGAAAATGACCCCTTGACAATCTCAAACACACACTTCAAACATCCACAAAACAAAAAACAGGTGTAATTAATTCTGTAACAAACAGGCTTATATGTCAGATGTTCATCATAGCCACTTGCCATTCTTCATACTGCACCTACTGCACTGTCCTCAAAACCATTACCGCAGGAGGGAGAGAGTCAGTGAGTTGGATTTTATGCTGCTCTGAACAATATTCAAATTAAATCAGCTTAAAGTGAATGTCAAGCCCAAAGTGATGCAGGTCACGGATTGTGGTTGTTTTTGTAATACATGGTTATGATGCCGATCAAGCATAAATATATTCAGAAGGAATCACCTCTGGAAGGAACATACAGATTAAAAGTTCACTCACCACAAAGAGATGTTTACGGCTGGTTGAGGTAAGTCCAACAAGTTCCACCTTCCACTTTACTGCAAGTTCAGAATACAGCACAAATACTAGAGGGCGCTGGAACTTGTCAGGAACATCTGAAACAATTAGACAAATCACAGATCTATAAGAACAGGACACAGATCTGCAATAAGAGGGCACTTCACAGTCAGATGTTAAACAATAGCGCACTTCACAGTCAGTTGTTAAACAATAGCGCACTTCAGTCAGTTGTTAAACAATAGCGCACTTCACAGTCAGTTGTTAAACAATAGGACACTTCACAGTCAGATGTAAAAATAGGACACATCACAATCAGATGTGAAAATAGGGCACTTCACAGTCAGATGGGAAACAATAGGGCACATCACAATCAGATGGGAAACAATAGGGCACATCACAGTCGGATGGGAAAATAGGGCACTTCACAATCAGATGGGAAGCAATAGGGCACATCACAATCTGATGGGAAACAATAGGGCACTTCACAGTCAGATGGGAAACAATAGGGCACTTCAGTCAGATGGGGAACAATAGCGCACTTCAGTCAGATGGAAAATAATAGGGCACATCACAGTCAGATATGAAACAATAGGGCACTTCACAGTCACTTGTTAAACAATAGCGCACATCACAATCAGATGTCAAAATAGGGCACTTCACAGTCAGTTGTTAAACAATAGGGCACTTCACAGTTAGATGTAAAACAATAGGGCACTTCACAGTCAGATGGGAAACAAAGGGATACATCAGTCAGATGGGAAACAAAAGGGCACTTCACAGTCATATGGGAAACAATACTATAGGGCACTTCACAGTCATATGGGAAACAATAGGGCACTTCACAGTTAGATGGGACACAAAGGGATACATCAGTCAGATGGGAAACAATAGGGCACTTCACAGCTAGATATTAAACAATAGGGCACTTCACAATCAGATGTCAAAATAGGGCACTTCACAGTTAGATGTTTAACAATAGGGCACTTCACAGTCAGATGGGACACAAAGGGATACATCAGTCAGATGGGAAACAATAGGGCACTTCACAGCTAGATATTAAACAATAGGGCACTTCACAGCTAGATGTGAAACAATAGGGCACTTCACAATCAGATGGGAAGCAATAGGGCACATCACAATCTGATGGGAAACAATAGAGCACTTCACAGTCAGATGGGAAACAATAGGGCACTTCACAATCAGATGGGACTTCACAGTCAGTACACTCACAGTCAGATGTTAAACAATAGGGCACTTCACATTCAGATGGGACACAAAGGGATACATCAGTCAGATGGGAAACAATAGGACACTTCACAGTCAGATGGGTAACAATAGGGCACTACACAGTCAGATGGGTAACAATAGGGCACTACACAGTTAGATGTTTAACAGTCAGATGGGTAACAATAGGGCACTTCACAGTCAGATGGGTAACAATAGGGCACTTCACAGTCAGATGGGTAACAATAGGGCACTTCACAGTCAGATGGGTAAAATAGGGCACTTCACAGTTAGATGGGTAACAATAGGGCACTTCACAGTCAGATGGGTAACAATAGGGCACTACACAGTCAGATGGGTAACAATAGGGCACTTCACAGTCAGATGGGAAACAATAGGGCACTTCACAGTCAGATGGGAAACAATAGGGCACTTCACAGTTAGATGTGAAACAATAGGGCACTTCACAGTTAAATGTGAAACAATAGGGCACTTCACAGTCAGATGGGAAACAATAGGACACTTCACAGTCAGATGGGTAACAATAGGGCACTACACAGTCAGATGGGTAACAATAGGGCACTTCACAGTCAGATGGGTAACAATAGGGCACTTCACAGTCAGATGGGTAACAATAGGGCACTTCACAGTCAGATGGGTAACAATAGGGCACTTCACAGTCAGATGGGTAACAATAGGGCACTTCACAGTCAGATGGGTAACAATAGGGCACTACACAGTCAGATGGGTAACAATAGGGCACTTCACAGTCAGATGGGAAACAATAGGGCACTTCACAGTCAGATGGGAAACAATAGGGCACTTCACAGTTAGATGTGAAACAATAGGGCACTTCACAGTTAAATGTGAAACAATAGGGCACTTCACAGTCAGATGGGTAACACAGTCAGATGGATGTAACAATAGGGCACTTCACAGTCAGATGGGTAACAATAGGGCACTTCACAGTCAGATGGGTAACAATAGGGCACTTCACAGTCAGATGGGTAACAATAGGGCACTTCACAGTCAGATGGGTAACAATAGGGCACTACACAGTCAGATGGGTAACAATAGGGCACTTCACAGTCAGATGGGTAACAATAGGGCACTTCACAGTCAGATGGGTAACAATAGGGCACTTCACAGTCAGATGGGAAACAATAGGGCACTTCACAGTTAAATGTGAAACAATAGGGCACTTCAGTCAGATGGGTAACAATAGGGCACTTCAGTCAGATGGGTAACAATAGGGCACTACACAGTCAGATGGGTAACAATAGGGCACTTCACAGTCAGATGGGTAACAATAGGGCACTTCACAGTCAGATGGGTAACAATAGGGCACTTCACAGTCAGATGGGTAACAATAGGGCACTTCACAGTCAGATGGGTAACAATAGGGCACTACACAGTCAGATGGGTAACAATAGGGCACTACACAGTCAGATGGGTAACAATAGGGCACTACACAGTCAGATGGGTAACAATAGGGCACTACACAGTCAGATGGGAAACAATAGGGCACTTCACAGTCAGATGGGTAACAATAGGGCACTTCACAGTCAGATGGGTAACAATAGGGCACTTCACAGTCAGATGGGTAACAATAGGGCACTACACAGTCAGATGGGTAACAATAGGGCACTACACAGTCATGTATAAAACAAAGACTACAAACCTGGATCAAGGATGCTCATTGGTTCCACGCGCAGATTCACCTGAATCCGTTTCTCTTTGACCTTGACATTGATGATATGGACTTCCTGCCCCTTGTTGGACGTCATGTTGGTGGTACATCCCTTCCCCATGGTGTAGTTCATCAAATGGGCCTTCACAAAGGGAGAGTCAAAAGGGGAGGTAATCACGCATTTGGTCTTGCTTTTTGAGGCTGAAAATAAAAGATATAGTTTACATATTTAGCAGGGAGAATATAATACATTCAGAGGAAGACTTGTACATGGTCAACTTTAGTGAACACTATTTTTGTACACCAGACTCTTCACTGTTTCAAACCTACAGTCGACATGATCATTTAACAGTGTATTATCAAGATTTACAAAGTAAACATCTTTGGCTGGTGAACTGGAAAAACAAGGACTATTTTTAAATAGTTCACAATTGGACTTCACTTCTGTCAGATTCAGATGTGTTTCAACTCCACGTTCAGTACAATAGGGTTATACTGAGTATTGAAGTACTTCATCTTCTGGTCACATTATCAGCAGAATACCAGTCGCCTACAGAAATATTATAACAGGAATCGCGATATCTATAATCACATTTGGGAATATTTTTTCAGTATTCTAAATAAATGCACCTGGGAGGGAAAATGTGAAATATTCATCATGAACCTAGCAGTTCCGATGACTTTGGTCTGAATAATGGCTTCTAAGCAGGTTGAACTATATCTGTGAGTTTTGTGTCAGTGTATGAAATTGTTTTCTTCGTTCTTGTATAAAGTTCTTCATCAATCTAGCATGGATCGGTCTCCAGTAAAAGTGGGGCAACAAACAGTATTCAAACAAGCTTGCTGAAGGTATTTCAACACGTAGGTCGTCACTTAAGTACTCAAGGCTCTGTTTTACCCATTAAAACAATTCCGCGCCTGTGTTTAACATACACTACCAAGTTATTTGATACGGCAGGGATGGGATAAGGTCTAGTGAGCATACAGCCTTTGGTGAAAAAAGGAAAAAACATCAAAGTTATATATAGGCCAGTGATGTGGAGCCTATTTGGAGGCAGAAGAGGGATGGGGTAATACTACATGAGGACAATGATGAGTGCAAGCTGGCCACCCTGATTCCTGATTGCCCTGGTTACCAGCCCTCCCCAAACACTTGACTCCCTTGTACCCAACCCTACCCTGGCACCTGACCCCCTAGTACCAAACCCTACCCAAGCACTAGACCCCTCAGTACACAGCCTAACCCAGGCATTCGCCCCTCTCGTACCCAACCCTACCCTAGCATCCGACCCCTCGGTACCCAACCCTACCCTGGCACCTGACCCCCTAGTACCAAACCCTACCCAAGCACGGGACCCCTCAGTACACAGCCTAACCCAGGCACCTGACCCCTCGGTACCCAAACCTACCCTAGCATCCAACCCCCTAGAACCCAACCTTACCATAGCACCTGACCCCTCAGTACACAGCCTAACCCAGGCACCTGACCCCTCGGTACCCAACCCTACCCAAACTGGAAAGTGTTTTACTAGAACCTCATTAGACATAATTATGAAATTATGCATACACTGAAACTGTATCTCTACACAAACTTATAAGACCATGAAGGCAAGAGTGCATAGCCCACATTAGCAACTAGCAGTGTAACGATGTTGTGGTTACTGCCGTTAACAGCTTGTCACTTGACTAGGCACTAGGGTGTGTAGTCCTGGGTCCTACACAAGTTACCCATCCCAGCCATGGCTCATCCAAGTACAGAGAGATGGGATTACACTGAATAGGGACCACTGGCCGATGTTCAAGTAATTACAGGAATTTATATGGAGGAGTCCCTTTGTATGTCAGTGTTCTGTTATCACCCTGCATTACCGCCTCATGTTTCAATGGGCAACCTCAAAGGGCACATTGCTATTCAGTGGAGATTAGAAGGGGTTTCATACCATTCACACTTGGCTTCCTTCTTCCACAACACATGGAAAAAACATATATTTTTTAGTCGTTCACCTTGCTGTCAGTGCCGATGGATATGACAATATGGGGCAGGTGAGACGTGAGTACATGTCGACAAACGAGGGGTATGGGCTTGCTGTCCAGGTCGGAGACTACGTGTGTGATGTAGTGTAAACACGCTAAAGTGGAAGGTGCCTAATGTGTCGCAAACAAGTAGTTCCCACTCTCCAGCCATGCCACGGAGACCTCCCTGGGTCTGAATCTAGAGGACTTTATCTGCCCCGCCTCAGAATGATGAATTGCCCATTTAGGTTTACAACTGACTGATTTCAGCAATGACTCCATTGTACTGTTATTCTTTCAACTCTGTCAAATCTGTTGGCAAGCCTCAGAGTGTCAATACACGTGGTAGGCTCTAGTCCTATACAGGGTTAAGCAAGCAGTTCGCTGCAGGGACAGAGCGTGTGACTACAGTACTGGGTGTAAACAGTCTTGCTCACAGTCCAGTGCACGTTCTTCAAAAGGCATTAAAAATAGATGCCACCCATATCCGAATGTGTCTGTAACATTCCTTTTATCAACAGGTATATTCCATAAAAAAATAAAGGTTGTACCTAGGTTGCCCATATTGGAGGGGTCAGATGCACTATTGGGTCACACACGTCATCGTATGCCAATTTTGAGATCGATGCTCATGCTGTTGATCACTGGACTGTTGGTCCAGACTTGATTATTTACAGACTGTCGCAATATAGCTGGAATATTGCTGAGTTCGGCGTTAGACAACACACCATCCAATCAACTATTGGGTCACAGTTCAGTGTCTACCAGTAGCAGCGCAGCTTTTATGTCAATTTGGAATGACAGTGTTCCATTTCTACAAAATAAATTTTATGCAAATTGAATGAGAATATACCCAAACAATGACACATGATATTTTTAATGCCGAACCCATCGCAGGGTAATAACAAGTACCATCTTTTAATGCCTTCATGCATGATGCCGCTGGGAACGGAACCTCCAGGCAGGCACTGTTTCTGTTACACCACGGAGGCAAATTGTCTATCTGCTACACCATGGAGTCAGAAGCCCTACCACAACATGAGACAATCTGAAGGTGAGATGGATATTGGTATCACAATGATGACAAATGTATGCGAACTCAAACACAACCATTCTCACAACTAATTCATATGCTCAATCAACAGCAGAAATAAGTGTCACCTCCCAAAACAGTGAGTGAGCGAGTGAGTGAGTATGATTTTACGTCGCTTTTAGCAATATTCCAGCAATATCACGGCAGGAGACACCAGAAATGGGCTTCACATTGTACTCATGTGGGGAATCGAACCCGGCTCTTCGGCTTGACGGTCGAATGCTTTAACCACTCGGCTACCAAACCGCCCCGTTCCCAAAAGAATGTTGACACTTTATTCTTAAAAGGATCCATACTTTAAAAATCTCAATGGGAATGAGGTGATGGCTTGAGAGACGTGGTTGAGAAAAATGTACGCAAGCTGCATGCTTCCTGTAATTAATTCATTCCTAACAAAACAAGCTCCAGATAATAGGTAAACAGAGGAAAAGTAGACAATCATGCAGGAAGTGGCTTCCTGAGATTACTTCCCCTTGTACCTGATGACTCCATCATCCAGGTGAGTATAGGCCAATCACGTTACCCTGGTCGATCAGTCACCTGTACCACTCAAATCGATCTCAGTTTGAGATCGGTCAACTCTACCATACAATGTGCGATCCATCACAAACCTGTACCACACAATGAACGATGGATCAGCTGCTTGTATCACACAAGTGATGGATCAGTTGCCTGTACCACACAAGTCATGGATCAGCTGCCTGTACCACACAAGTGATGGATCAGTTGCCTGTACTACACATCAAGTCATGGATCAGCTGCCTGTATCACACAAGTGATGGATCAGCTGCCTGTACCACACAAGTGATGTTTCAGCTGCCTGTACCACACAAGTGATGGATCAGCTGCTTGTATCACACAAGTCAAGGATCAGTTGCCTGTACCACACAAGTGATGGATCAGCTGCCTGTATCACACAAGTGATGGATCAGCTGTGTGTACCACACAAGTGATGGATCAGTTGCCTGTATCACACAAGTGATGGATCAGCTGCTATTATCACACAAGTGATGGATCAGCTGCCTGTATCACACAAGTCATGGATCAGCTGCCTGTACCACACAAATGATGGGTCAGCTGCCTGTACCACACAAGTGATGGATCAGCTGCCTGTATCACACAAGTGATGGATCAGTTGCCTGTATCACACAAGTGATGGATCAGCTGCCTGTACCACACAAGTCATGGATCAGCTGCCTGTACCACACAAGTCATGGATCAGCTGCCTGTACTACACAAGTGATGGATCAGCTGCCTGTACCACACAAGTCATGGATCAGCTGCCTGTATCACACAAGTGATGGATCAGCTGCCTGTATCACACAAGTGATGGATCAGCTGCCTGTATCACACAAGTGATGGATCAGCTGCCTGTACCACACAAGTGATGGATCAGTCACATGTACCATCAATGGAGGTAATTAGCATCAACTAGGATAGTCCGAAGGGATAATAAGCATATCCTATATTTGTCAACAGAGATAATCATCACCCATACCAGTTCATGAAGGAAACTAGCATCCCCAATGTCAGTCAACACATGTAATAAACATCACCTATGACTGTCAACAGATGTAATGAGCATCACCAATGTCAGTCAACACATGTAATAAACATCACCTATGTCTGTCAACAGAGGAAATAAGCATCACCCATGTCAGTCAACAGATGTAATAAGCATCTTCTACCTCTGTCAACAGAGGAAATAAGCACTTGTGCATGTTAACCAAAGTAATGAGCATCACCTACATTTATCGAAGGAGGTAATAAGCATCACCTATGTCCATCAAACGAGGTCATAAGCATCAACTATGTCCCACAACGGGTGTAATAAACATCACGTATGCCCATCAATGGAGGTGATAACATTCTTTATACACCCCAATCAGTGCCACATTAGACTGATATCTTATTCTAGCCACACATCTTCATTTCATTACTAGGCAACTGTATACTTCATTCTAAATGGACCAGCATATTGGCCCAACGTGGAGCCAGTGTCAGGTTTTGCTTCTCAGGCAGTACAGGAGATCATGGAGATTGAATATCAAGATTTCATTATTTGATAGTACAAGATTTCAGTTTAAGGTACCATGTTAATCTTTGAAATTATCTATCAACACTTTGATCTCAGTGCTGCTGTGAACACTGACACAAGATTGTAATGTCCTCAAGTCTCGACAACACTGGTCTATACATCATCAGGACACCCTCAATCAGGCAGTAGGATTATCACATGCAAATAGCAGAGAAACAAGGCACCAAATGCAAGATGCGGCAGGAAAGTGAAGCAACGAAAACATCTTTACCCGAACAGTTTTCTGGTGTCGAAAGACCAAGCATAATAATGATTGTAATTTTGAGGTTTGAACCCTCATTCAACAAGACCAGGGTGCCGTTGTACAAAGCGATCTTAGCGCTAAGGTGACCGTAACTCCCATTCATTAAGTAGACTTAAGGTAGCCTTAGCGCTAAGGTTGTTTTGTACAACGGCACCCTGGACAACTCCACACAACAGCTTTGACTACTTGACCACCTATGACCTCAATATGTGTGAGGAATCTGAGGTTTGAACTAACAACCAGCAGATCATCTCAACACAACTCTACACAGCAGCGATGATTACATCGGGTAGTCTAATGGTTAAAGCGTTAGCTCATCACGATAAGGGCCCAGGTTCAGTTCCCCACATGGGTACAATGTGTGAAGCCCATTTCTGGTGTCCCCGCCGTGATATTGCTGGAATATTACTAAAAGCGGCGTAAAACCAAACTCATTCACTCACTATGATTGCATGACTTCAATCTGGGCTTTGAGCAATCATACAGCATTTCCTGATTTGAAACTCCACACAGCTTCTTAGGACACCATTCTCCAACAAAACTAGCAACAAATATTCTAGGAGCAATGTCTTTGAGTTTGGTTTACTGCTGCCTTGAATGGGTTATTCATATATCTATAACAGTTCGTCAGTTTGATGTGTGTGAAAACCACTTTGGTGAAACCGAAGAGCCTGGCAACAATTAACCCCATTTCAGATGAAGTACAGGCAAAATAAAAGAATTAGATTTTCTTCCACTTTTTTTTTAGTGGTATGCATGCTACTGGTGTTTGTTAACTACCAATCATCAATGAATCATCAAAATGCCAGTCAGGATATCATTGCCAAGGCTCCCATTACGTTTATTTTGTAAGTGTATCAACCTGAGCGGCATTCAAGTCATGAATACTCCAGCACACAGAAACAACCACCAACCTCGTGCAGCCCATGGGGAACTAAATCTGAGTGGTTGTCTTGAGTTTTGTTTCCTTCACACAATGCAACAGAGAACCCAGTATGACAACACAGTTGTATGAGGACACGCCAACAACTAGTTAAACTGTCACAGTGATCGGTGGCTGTGTATACACTATAGACATGGTCCTCTGCCAGCACATGATATGTAATAAAAACACATGTTACAGTTCCATTACAGGATCGGGTTTTATTCCCTGTATGTCTAAACTGTACGCATTGAGAGATAAACTGGCAACACATGCACAATTGTAATTACTCATACTGGAACAGCGAGTTAGGTTCAACATCTCAACGAAAAATGTGTCAGTGAGTTATTGAGCTTAGTTCAGTATCATGAACAATATCTTACAGGTAAAGCTGTATAGCTCTCAGTTCAGCTATAGACGCATCTGTGTACAGCACTTACACCACAGATGCCCCCTATACAGCTATAGACGTTCTGTGTACAGCACTTAGATGCCCCCTATATAGCTCTCAGTTTAGCTATAGACGTATCTGTGTACAGCACTTACACCACAGATGCCCCCTATATACCTCTCAGTTTAACTATAGACGTATCTGTGTACAGCACTTACACCACAGATGCCCCCTATATAGCTCTCAGTTTAACTATAGACGTATCTGTGTACAGCACTTACACCACCGATGCCCCCTATATACCTCTCAGTTTAACTATAGACGTATCTGTGTACAGCACTTACACCACCGATGCCCCTATAACTATAGACGTATCTGTGTACAGCACTTACACCACCGATGCCCCCTATATAGCTCTCAGTTTAACTATAGACGTATCTGTGTACAGCACTTACACCACCGATGCCCCCTATATACCTCTCAGTTTAACTATAGACGTATCTGTGTACAGCACTTACACCACCGATGCCCCCTATATACCTCTCAGTTTAACTATAGACGTATCTGTGTACAGCACTTACACCACCGATGCCCCCTATATACCTCTCAGTTTAACTATAGACGTATCTGTGTACAGCACTTACACCACCGATGCCCCCTATATACCTCTCAGTTTAACTATAGACGTATCTGTGTACAGCACTTACACCACCGATGCCCCCTATATACCTCTCAGTTTAACTATAGACGTATCTGTGTACAGCACTTACACCACCGATGCCCCCTATATACCTCTCAGTTTAACTATAGACGTATCTGTGTACAGCACTTACACCACCGATGCCCCCTATATACCTCTCAGTTTAACTATAGACGATTCTGTGTACAGCACTTACACCACCGATGCCCCTATATATACCTCTCAGTTTAACTATAGACGTATCTGTGTACAGCACTTACACCACCGATGCCCCTATATACCTCTCAGTTTAACTATAGACGATATCTGTGTACAGCACTTACACCACCGATGCCCCCCTATATACCTCTCAGTTTAACTATAGACGATCTGTGTACAGCACTTACACCACCGATGCCCCCTATATACCTCTCAGTTTAACTATAGACGTATCTGTGTACAGCACTTACACCACCGATGCCCCCTATATACCTCTCAGTTTAACTATAGACGTATCTGTGTACAGCACTTACACCACCGATGCCCCCTATATACCTCTCAGTTTAACTATAGATGTATCTGTGTACAGCACTTACATAGATGCCCCCTATATACCTCTCAGTTTAACTATAGACGTATCTGTGTACAGCACTTACACCACCGATGCCCCCTATATACCTCTCAGTTTAACTATAGACGTATCTGTGTACAGCACTTACACCACCGATGCCCCCTATATACCTCTCAGTTTAACTATAGACGTATCTGTGTACAGCACTTACACCACCGATGCCCCCTATATACCTCTCAGTACAGCACTTACACCACCGATGCCCCCTATATACCTCTCAGTTTAACTATAGACGTATCTGTGTACAGCACTTACACCACCGATGCCCCCTATATACCTCTCAGTTTAACTATAGACGTATCTGTGTACAGCACTTACACCACCGATGCCCCCTATATACCTCTCAGTTTAACTATAGACGTATCTGTGTACAGCACTTACACCACCGATGCCCCCTATATACCTCTCAGTTTAACTATAGACGTATCTGTGTACAGCACTTACACCACCGATGCCCCTATATACCTCTCAGTTTAACTATAGGCGTTATCTGTGTACAGCACTTACACCACCGATGCCCCTATATACCTCTCAGTTTAACTATAGACGATATCTGTGTACAGCACTTACACCACCGATGCCCCTATATACCTCTCAGTTTAACTATAGACGATCTGTGTACAGCACTTACACCACCGATGCCCCCTATATACCTCTCAGTTTAACTATAGACGATCTGTGTACAGCACTTACACCACCGATGCCCCTATATACCTCTCAGTTTAACTTTAGACGTATCTGTGTACAGCACTTACACCACCGTATGCCCCCTATATACCTCTCAGTTCAACTATAGACGATATCTGTGTACAGCACTTACACCACCGATGCCCCTATATAGCTCTCAGTTTAACTATAGCTATAGACGATATCTGTGTACAGCACTTACACCACCCATGCCCCTATATACCTCTCAGTTTAACTATAGACGAATCTGTGTAGCTATAGACGTATCTGTGTACAGCACTTACACCACCGATGCCCCCTATATACCTCTCAGTTTAACTATAGACGTATCTGTGTACAGCACTTACACCACCGATGCCCCCTATATACCTCTCAGTTTAACTATAGACGATATCTGTGTACAGCACTTACACCACCGATGCCCCCTATATACCCTCTCCCGAGTTTAACTATAGACGATCTGTGTACAGCACTTACACCACCGATGCCCCTATATACCTCTCAGTTTAACTATAGACGATCTGTGTACAGCACTTACACCACCGATGCCCCTATATACCTCTCAGTTTAACTATAGACGTATCTGTGTACAGCACTTACACCACCGATGCCCCCTATATACCTCTCAGTTTAACTATAGACGTATCTGTGTACAGCACTTACACCACCGATGCCCCCTATATACCTCTCAGTTTAACTATAGACGTATCTGTGTACAGCACTTACACCACCGATGCCCCCTATATACCTCTCAGTTTAACTATAGACGTATCTGTGTACAGCAGCACTTTACACCACCGATGCCCCCTATATAGCTCTCAGTTTAACTATAGACGTATCTGTGTACAGCACTTACACCACCGATGCCCCCTATATACCTCTCAGTTTAACTATAGACGTATCTGTGTACAGCACTTACACCACCGATGCCCCCTATATACCTCTCAGTTTAACTATAGACGTATCTGTGTACAGCACTTACACCACCGATGCCCCCTATATACCTCTCAGTTTAACTATAGACGTATCTGTGTACAGCACTTACACCACCGATGCCCCCTATATACCTCTCAGTTTAACTATAGACGTATCTGTGTACAGCACTTACACCACCGATGCCCCCTATATAGCTCTCAGTTTAACAGACATCTGTACACACTTACACCACCGATGCCCCTATATACCTCTCAGTTTAACTATAGACGTATCTGTGTACAGCACTTACACCACCGATGCCCCTATATACCTCTCAGTTTAACTATAGACGTATCTGTGTACAGCACTTACACCACCGATGCCCCCTATATACCTCTCAGTTTAACTATAGACGTATCTGTGTACAGCACTTACACCACCGATGCCCCCTATATAGCTCTCAGTTCAGCTATAGACGATCTGTGTACAGCACTTACACCACCGATGCCCCTATATACCTCTCAGTTCAGCTATATAGACGATCCGTGTACAGCACTTACACCACCCGATGCCCCTATATAGCTCTCAGTTCAGCTATAGACGTATCTGTGTACAGCACTTACACCACCGATGCCCCTATATAGCTCTCAGTTTAACTATAGACGATTCTGTGTACAGCACTTACACCACCGATGCCCCCTATATACCTCTCAGTTTAACTATAGACGTATCTGTGTACAGCACTTACACCACCGATGCCCCCTATATACCTCTCAGTTCAGCTATAGACGTATCTGTGTACAGCACTTACACCACCGATGCCCCCTATATATACCTCTCAGTTTAACTATAGACGATCTGTGTACAGCACTTACACCACCGATGCCCCTATATACCTCTCAGTTTAACTATAGGCGTATCTGTGTACAGCACTTACACCACCGATGCCCCTATATACCTCTCAGTTTAACTATAGACATATCTGTGTACAGCACTTACACCACCGATGCCCCCTATATAGCTCTCAGTTTAACTATAGACGTATCTGTGTACAGCACTTACACCACCGATGCCCCCTATATACCTCTCAGTTCAGCTATAGACGTATCTGTGTACAGCACTTACACCACCGATGCCCCCTATATACCTCTCAGTTTAACTATAGGCGTATCTGTGTACAGCACTTACACCACCGATGCCCCTATATAGCTCTCAGTTCAACTATAGACGTCTATCTGTGTACAGCACTTACACCACCGATGCCCCTATATACCTCTCAGTTTAACTATAGACTATAGGTCGTATCTGTGTCTGTGTACAGCACTTACACCACCGATGCCCCTATATACCTCTCAGTTTAACTATAGACGTATCTGTGTACAGCACTTACACCACCGATGCCCCCTATATACCTCTCAGTTTAACTATAGACGTATCTGTGTACAGCACTTACACCACCGATGCCCCCTATATACCTCTCAGTTCAGCTATAGACGTATCTGTGTACAGCACTTACACCACCGATGCCCCTATATACCTCTCAGTTTAACTATAGGCGTATCTGTGTACAGCACTTACACCACCGATGCCCCCTATATACCTCTCAGTTCAGCTATAGGCGTATCTCTGTGTACAGCACTTACACCACCGATGCCCCCTATATACCTCTCAGTTTAGCTATAGGCGTATCTGTGTACAGCACTTTACACCACCGATGCCCCTATATACCTCTCAGTTTAACTATAGGCGTATCTGTGTACAGCACTTACACCACCCGATGCCCCCTATATACCCTCTCAGTTTAACTATAGGCGTATCTGTGTACAGCACTTACACCACCGATGCCCCTATATAGCTCTCAGTTCAGCTATAGACGATATCTGTGTACAGCACTTACACCACCGATGCCCCCTATATAGCTCTCTAGTTCAGCTATAGGCGATCTGTGTACAGCACTTACACCACCGATGCCCCCTATATACCTCTCAGTTCAGCTATAGACGTATCTGTGTACAGCACTTACACCACCGATGCCCCCTATATAGCTCTCAGTTCAGCTATAGACGTATCTGTGTACAGCACTTACACCACAGATGCCCCCTATATACCTCTCAGTTTAACTATAGACGTATCTGTGTACAGCACTTACACCACCGATGCCCCCTATATAGCTCTCAGTTTAACTATAGACGTATCTGTGTACAGCACTTACACCACCGATGCCCCCTATATAGCTCTCAGTTTAACTATAGACGTATCTGTATACAGCACTTACATAACATGATGCCCCACTGTGGCAACCCGGCACTGATAACCTATACCACGCTATCATCTATCATCTCGCAGCTGAATATTTTATTGTCTACTTCCTTTTTTTCCCATTTATCAGCCTCTTCTTATGACACGACCCCTGTTAATGTTTGCCACCTTCAAAGGGCGCCTACACCAAAAGGTCAACTACTCATAACCTCCACTACAACAAGGCACAAACCTGCTGGGGGCCCTCTCAAAAACATTTTAGACATTAAAGATTCTTAATAGCCAAGATATGTAATGAGAATTATCAGCGTGCATAACTGATACAAGTTAGCGGTGAATTGCCAAAAAGCCTGGTTGCAATCTGATCTGAATATCGCAGCTGTTTTGTCAGATACCTTGTAAACTATGTTGACTTAACTTCACAACAAGAAACCTATACTTATATTTGACACATTGGTAACTGAAATATACATCTGTGTTGTTCCACTGCCTGCTCTTGTTGCCTCAAGTTTTCAAATCCTAGAAACCAAAGTGTTCAAACAACTAGGACAGGGTTAACAGATGGCATTCCACTAGTGTGAGATTATCCCTTATGAAATAAATGAGCAATCCACATTTGTCAATACAATCCTTTTGCTCAGTACTACGCAATACGCTACTAAATCTTTGCATCCATTTCAATACGATATTTGTTTCTCAAGTAGTGTTGGGAATTGGTTGAAATCTCACAATTGATGATTGCTTCATTACCAACTAACAATCATCGAAAAAAATTGGTTAGCGTCATTTTTCAGAGTTTCCTTTCCAGGTTGTTATTGCAGATATGTAAAACATGATGCAACTTGCTACTTTAAATCGATGACTACTATATCATGTCAAGTGTTTCAAAGACTAAAACAGTAGTTCCAAAATTGTTTATGTTCGATTATGAGAAATGTGATCGATTGCTTGGTTGTTTGGTCACTGCGACCAATCTTCGATTATTTAAATTAATCGAAACACCAGTATTCTCAAGTATTGAACAACAATTAGCTACATCATTGTATCCATGGCAATACAATCTTTTTCTCCAGTATTGAACAAAATATAGCAAAATCATTGTATCCATGGCAATACACTTTTCTTCTCCAGCACTAAACAACATATTACTACATCATTGTATCCATGGCAATACAGTACTTCTGCCCAGAATTGAACAATCTATTCCTGAATCTTTGTATCCATAAAATTCCATCATCATGGGGGTAGATCAATATATGAAAATAAATATTTAATGAAAACACACAGCAGAATTTGGGCAATAATTTTCAGCACACTGACCAAAGGACTGTTGTTTGAGAGAAAGTAGTACATAATAGGATGGCCCAAAGGTATTAACATTACGATTACCTTGTCTGGGTTTGAATCCTCACTCACATTGTCATACCTGGGCATGAGCTTCCAGTCAACTGTTACCTATCAAAATTCAAAATTCACCAAAAGCTTTCAAATGCGAATATGTTCTGTATTACCTATTGCCTCCTAAACAGCAGTAACCATGGCAACCAAATTACACAATGGCGTTACCCAAACAGAGAGTATGGACATGTATACTTGTATATAGACAACAAACCCCGTGACACGCCCACTCAGCTGATGCCAAGGCTCGTGTCTGGAAGCACCCAATGCTATCAAAGGTCCTGAGAAAGCATATAACATTCTTACATAAATTATTTCCAAAACGTCAAATGATACCCTTTTTTTCTCTGCAGTTTAACATCTAAGACACGATTTCTTTGAAAAAGTCTGGAAAATTATTTTTGAAAGAAATCTAGAAGAGTTTTTCACGCTGACTTTGTTCTAGGAATTTGCGGAACGCAGTGTGGTGTGTTTTCTTCAATACAAGTCAGCCAGCTGGCTGTAGCTATCAAACTTCAGTGATAAAATAAACAATGAGAAATATGTCTATGTTTACTCAAGTTCCCTAACCATGATGGACTTGTAGAAGACCATGGTTTTAAAGCCATGCTGTAATATCATGGTTGCCTGGCAGTGGCAATCGGCAATCTCAGAACAACAAAACTTGCTGAAACCCTCCAACAAAAATAACTGATGGCAGTGTGAGTCTCTGCCTGGAGCTACCCTGTTGACGATCATGTGAAGAATGGATAACTTGCAGCTTAACTGAATCCCTTGGTAGTATTTGGGTCACCAGTTAAGGCTAACTACCATAAATCATAATAAAATGCCCGAATATTTACCAAGCCACTTGATCTTACTGGGTCAGTCCAGTTATTGAGGTGAGCTGAAGTGAAATGGGGTTTAATGTCGTGCTTGAGAATATTTCACTCATATGACGACGTGCATGCGTGTGTATGTGTATGTGCGGCTGCTTGTACTAGCCCAGACTGAAGCTGGTTTTATAGTGCTAGCCCACTGAGATACCATGCCGCAGTGAAGCATGAATACCCCACTCAGACACATTATACTGACTCCGAGCCGACCAGTCCTTGTTGTACTCATTAATGCCGAGCGCCAGGCAGGGATCAACATCTTTTGGTATGACGCGGTCGGGGATCGAACCCGCGACCTTCCGCTCTCCAGGCAGACGCTCTAACCACTACACCACGGAGGCGGTCAGTCCAGTTATTGAAGAAAGCAAGTTGGGTTTATGACATTGTGAAAAGTATTCACGTTACATCACAGGGAAGTGAGGGAGGAAGTATGAATTGATGCAAGTCCCACATGTATACCACTTTGTATGTTCCCCAGGGAGTTGAGATTGATAAGTTGTGCCGGTGAGATTGAAATCCAATGATCGGGGGAAAAATACCAGCGCCTTGAGCATGTACTAGTGCGTGGATATGTGCGCTATAGAAATATCCTATAATAATAATAAGAAGAAGAAGACAAAGTCATCAATATCCCCCGCAATGGCAAAATACGCTTCATGATTATGTCTATGAGTTATGATTATGTCAAATATTTAGGTGTGTATATAGAAAGGTTGAAGGAGAGTACTGAAAGGTTTTTAAAGTTCTGCTCCAGAAAGCAGCACTATCACCAATTTAAGGCTAAGTCAAACTTGTTGTCAAAATGCCAAAAATATTTGCTCCAGAATTCCAAAAAGGCACAAGTACCAGCACTATCCACCAATTTCAGTGCTAAGTCAAACTTGTTGAGTTCTGCTGGAAATGCCAAAAATATTTCAAACTTCATGGAATATTTAATTCCCAAAACTACCAAAAGGCACAAGTACACCACCAGATCTATCTATGTTTATTGAAGAAACACTGAAGTTTGGTGAAAAGAGCAGAAACATTGAACGGTTTTAGAGTTCTGAAGAAACATTGAGCGGTTTTAGAGTTCTGCTCCGGAAAAGAGCACAACCACCAATTTCAGTCTAAGTCAAACTTGTTGTCATGGAAACGCCAAAAATATTTAATTCAGAATTCCAAAACTACCAAAAGGCACAAGTACACCACCAGATCTATCTATGTGCCAAGTTTGGTGAAGAAACATTTTCATGCTCCGGAAAAGACAAATGTGCATGGACGGACGGACTGATTTGGACGACGCGACGCACGCGACGCACGCACACGCGCATGCACGGAGTCCATTTTAATACCCCCCCACAAAACACGTTGCGGGATAATAATAATACTGTGGTGAAGCCAATACACATGGGTTATATCCATGAGTTTGGTTGGTTGGTTGTTTAACGCCACACTCAGCAAATCCAAGCTATATGGCGACAGTCTCTAAATAATCAACTCTGGACCAGACAATCCAGTGATCAACAGCATGAGCATCATTCTACGCAAATGGGATACAATGACAAGTAAACCAAGTCAGCGAGTCTGACCACCGGATCCTGTTAGTCGCCTCTTATGACAAGCATGGGTTACTGAAAAACAATTCTAACCCGGATCTTCACAGGTGTTATCCATGAGGATTCTGGTATCTAGGCAAACGAGGGTCCCTCGATGCAACTGTGCACAGCCAACTGAGAAGCCTCAAGCTGGGCCACGCAGGCCTCCTGGCCAGTATAAACATTCTTCAATACAAGTTTTAGAAGCAACACCATGCCATCTCCTTGGTCACCCATGACAACAAGTTTGTCACGTTTCTTCTCTCATATCTCTGCGATCAGTCAGTCTTCACAGACTACACTCCTTAATAACAGACAGTCTCAAACGTATCATATTTCTTCTGCCTCTTCAGCCTCCTATCTTCTTTCATGCAGAAAGCAAGGACATCTGAGCTTCAATTACATGAGATGAATGTTATCAGTGGCTACCTAATGACACCGTCATGCAATACCAATATAGACTCCGTATGCTCATCAGGAAGCTGCGATTTTTTTCCAAGTTTTTTTTTAAAGGACGTCGCTTTCAATGTTAGACTACAAAATAAAATTGTGTATGTCAGCATGTCAATACCAAACATGTCAACCATTTTTTACTATTTTTCAGACTGATATTTTAGAAGTAAGTTATTGTTACCGTCTTCTCGAAACAACGTAAAGATCAACCTAAAGATTTTTCTCGGTTACATCTTCTTTTTATTCTTGAGTTTTCAGGGCTTGCCAGAACACCCATCATCAGGTAAAACCAGACGATGGGGCCAGAACAAGCCCGAAACCTGATGATGGGGCCGGAACAAGCCCTGAAATATTGTACTCAAGATAAAAAAAAATATAACCCAGAAAAATCTCTATGTTCATCAAATAGTATCTTCTAAAATGCCAATCAAGCATCTAACGTAACACTGTGCCTGTGCCTCAGGTGCTTGGTGTTCTTGAGCTAATGGGTACCTTATTCAGTTTGCAGATTTTATCGGATGATAGTTGTTTTTCATGATCATGATGATGATGATGATCAAGAAAGATGTGAGATTCAGAACCTGAGGAATTCTGAGGACATGCTTCATTTAGGGTAAGTGAGTGAGTTTAGTTTTTCGCTGCTTTTAGCAATATCCAGCAATACCATGACGGGGAACACCAGAAATGGTCTTCACAGCTTCATTAAGGGCTTTTAGAACATGCTTCCTTGCAGGGAAGGCTAGGCAGTAGGGACAATAATGTGGTTCAGGGACTGAGACAGACTAGCTGGTCTACATCTGACACCAGGTGGTCAGTTGAATGTGGGTATCAGCCGCACTATACAACTATACAATACAAATAATCCACAACTTTTTAGCGAGCATAAGCGATACACAGACACAGGTATTTCTCATACTTGTATTATGGACATGTTTCAGCAGTCATGAAAACATGTATGTGGAAAGAATTGCTTCTGGGTTGAACAGAAATGTTGGTAAGAATATACCTTAGAGTGGTGTGCCAAGCAGCACCCATAGAAGCAGCTGTATCAAATATGGCCATCTAGCACCACTGTTGTAAACAGACAAAGCCAGGGCCAGCATATTGTTTGCAGCAAGTGCCAAGTGTTACTCAAACATTTGGGAGATGACCGATGTTGGGAATAAAAAAGGATGCTTTCTGACATTCTTGAAGAGTATGAAAATCTCAGATGCTGCCTTCTAAAAATAAACTTCCTTTCCGATCCTGCTGCTACAAGTTCCAACCTCACAACCTTGGCTAAAAAACAAGCATCTCTATTATTGCAGGAATCTTCAAAGACATTTGCTGGGATTCATCCTTTGAAGAGCCATGAAATAGTGTGTGGCTGTATCTCTGTACATCATGCTATATCCTGTATTCCACACCATGTAGACACAAGACAGAGACACACAGTGTGTGGCTGTATCTTCATACATCATGCTATATCCTGTATTCCACATCATGTAGACACAGACAGAGACACACAGTGTGTGGCTGTATCTTCATACATCATGCTATATCCTGTATTCCACACCATGTAGACACAAGACAGAGACACACAGTGTGTGGCTGTATCTCTGTACATCATGCTATATCCTGTATTCCACACCATGTAGACACAAGACACTGACACACAGTGTGCGGCTGTATCTCTGTACATCATGCTATATCCTGTATTCCACACCATGTAGACACAACACAGAGACACACAGTGTGCGGCTGTATCTTCATACATCATGCTATATCCTGTATTCCACACCATGTAGACACAAGACACAGAGACACACAGTGTGTGGCTGTATCTCTCATGTATCATCATTCTATATCCAAGACAGACACACAGTGTGTGGCTGTATCTGTAGATCATGCTATATCACAGAGTGTGTGTGGCTGTATCTCTGTACATCATGCTATATCCTGTATTCCACACCATGTAGACACAAGACACAGACACACAGTGTGCGGCTGTATCTCTGTACATCATGCTATATCCTGTATCCCACATCATGTAGACACAAGACACAGACACACAGTGTGTGGCTGTATCTCTGTACATCATGCTATATCCTGTATCCCACATCATGTAGACACAAGACAGAGACACACAGTGTGTGGCTGTATCTTAATACATCATGCTATATCCTGTATTCCACATCATGTAGACAATAAAGTCTAATCTACCATGCTCGAATCCCCAGGTTCAAGAATTGAAGAACGGGCAGTACGAGTTTGTTTGTTAACATCCATTCTACCACACCCGAATCCCAACGTCCAAAGATACAGTAAGGGCAGTACAAGTTTGTATGCCAGCATCTAATCTACCTTGCTTGAATCCTCATGTTCAAGTGATGAAATGACAGCAGTACAAGTTTGTATGTTAAAGCCCATCTCTACCCCATCCGAATCCCCAGGTCCAAGAGATGAAACATAAGGGCAGTACAAGTTTGTGGCTGTATCTTCAAAGTCTAATCTACCTTGCCCCTATCCCCAGGTTCAAGAATTGAAGAAGACGGTGCAGTATCGAGCTTTGTATGTTAAAGTCTAATCTACCTTACCTGTATTCCAATCTCCAGGTTCAAGAATTGAAGAACGGGCAGTACGAGTTTGTATGTTAAAGTCTAATCTACCTTACTCGAATCTCCAGGTTCAAGAATTGAAGAACGGGCAGTACGAGTTTGTATGTTAAAGTCTAATCTACCTTACTTTCGAATCTCCAGGTTCAAGAATTGAAGAACGGGCAGTACAGTTTGTATGTTAAAAGTCTAATCTACCTTACCGAATCTCCAGGTTCAAGAATTGAAGAACGGGCAGTACGAGTTTGTATGTTAAAGTCTAATCTACCTTACTCGAATCTCCAGGTTCAAGAATTGAAGAACGGGCAGTACGAGTTTGTATGTTAAAGTCTAATCTACCTTACTCGAATCTCCAGGTTCAAGAATTGAAGAACGGGCAGTACGAGTTTGTATGTTAAAGTCTAATCTACCCTGCCCCTATCCCCAGGTTCAAGCATTGAAGAAAGGGTTCTCAGTTTGTTTTCAGGGGTGATTATCAATCTGCGGACCAATCATGAAAGCAAACAAGCACTGGATGAACACTGACCTACTTTCCATTCAGAGCCGGAGTGCTGTAGATCACTAGAAAGGAGCCTATATTATCAGTAAGTATGAGGCAGTATAGATATATCTGTCAGTCTCAGGTTCCATCAATCACCAACCATCACCTACTTTGTTACACAACTGTCAACATTACTGGATACTTGGAATGGCGGGTGTTACCATGGTTACTGTTATCTTAGACTTCATCTCATCCCCCCCCACACACACACACTGACAGGCCCCGCCATTATATTCCCCCACCCCACCCTCCCACTGACCAGCCTTACCCTAACATTTCTTAGACTTCATCTCATACACCCCCACCCCCAACACACACACACACACTGACAGGCCCTGCCATTATATTCCCCACCCCACCCTCCCACTGACCAGCCCTACCCTAACATTTCTACCCAACCCACATGAATGAGACAAATAACTTATAATACTGTATTTGGTGCCTCTCTCCTGTTTGAAACTAAAATAATCAATTTGCAAGGAGAAATTATTCAGGCAAAAATATCTTCAAAAATGGACAATGTCAAATCAGCACTAGACCAGAGGAATTTTTAGAAAACACTTTACATGTGATAAAACATGAAACACAGCCGCCCATTCACCATACAATACCAAACACTGATGCAACTAAGATTTGTGTGTGGGAAACAGTCAAAGTCATTTAGGAATCTGGACAGGCCATCGTGATGTAGTGATGCATCTAATCCTCATAATCCTCTCAATTCTCTCCCCACCACCACATCTCCCACACTGACCAAAGCTTGCCGATAATATTCACTCCAGGGCCACCAAGCCCACAGCTTACTGTCTCTTCAGAAACATCAATACACAACTGTCCATGTGTTTTCCCATTTCACATCAAATGGGTCAACATCAATGACCTACTTTCTAAATGTGAGACAGGCTGTAAAATTATGTCATCTACAAATCGCTGAATCTAATAGATGGCATGACAAGTTTCTACTTTCCAATAGCATAACAAGGAGTCATATAGTGCATGTAGCCACTGCCTCACCTGAAACTTCAGTCACAACCCATGACCACGGTGGACAACATGTCCATCCATTCTCACACCTGAGTCAGCCAAACCCTCATGAACAACCAATCTTGTGTTTTTGACAGTGTAGCCGGAGTGGCATGGATTAGAGTGGAGATGCGTGGAGCAGAATATAGGATGGAATCTTAGGTGATTTTGACAGTGTAGGCGGAGTGGCATGGACTAGGGCTGGGACGATACACTATGTCACGATACGATACATATCGCGATATTTTACCTACGATACGATATGCATCATGATACATACACCTTGAAAGAATGACACGGTATCAAGATTGAAAATGATTTATTTCAAGGTATTTGCGTTTAACACTTTTGTAATAAACAAACAAGTAACTCGATCATACCTGCGTATTTTTCTCTAAATAAGTACTGTAATATGTTTAAGATAATACTGTTTTGAAAAAAAGGCGTGTATCGTTTTGTATATGTCCACAATACGGTAGCTGTATCAAACTTAAATGTTTTGCGATGCATTGGTGAATCATCTCAGCCCTAGCATGGACTAGTGCAGAGATGCAAGGGGCAGAATATAGGATGGAATATTAGATGATAGTGACAGTGTAGTTGGACACCAGTAAACAACTTGAGCAGAGATGCGTGGAACAGAATATAGGATGGAATATTAGATGATGGTGAATCATCCCAGCCCTAGCATGGACTAGTGCAGAGATGCGTGGAACAGAATATAGGATGGAATATTAGATGATAGTGACAGTGTAGTTGGAGTGGTAAAGACTTGAGCAGAGATGCGTGGAACAGAATATAGGATGGAATATTAGATGATAGTGACAGTGTAGTTGGAGTGGTAAAGACTTGAGCAGAGATGAGTGGAACAGAATATAGGATGGAATATTAGATGATAGTGACAGTGTAGTGGTAAAGATGGACTAGTGGAACAGAATATAGGATGGAATATTAGGTGATAGTGACAGTGTAGTGGTATGGACTAGAGCGGAGATGCATGGGGCAGAATATAGGATGGAATCTTTTATGCTGGTTTTTATGCCGCTTTTAGTAATATTCTCGCAATGTCATGGCAGGGACACCAGAAATGTGCTTCACATCATGCACCCACATATGGAATAAAACCCGGCTCTTTGGTGTGATGAGAGAACGCTTTAACCACTCGGCTATCCCACCGCCCTGTGTTGAGCGGAGCAGTTGGGAGGAGCAGAAAGAAGCAAGGAGCAAGGCAGAGTGGAGTGGTTTGGATTGCAGAAGATTCAATCACAGGAAAGGATGAATTGTTAGGTGACAAGTCTTCATGTCGCAAACATCAAGCTTGATATACTTATTTTATTTATGCCCCCAGGGTCCTGTTCCACAAAAAGAACTAGGCTAGGTTGATCGTAAACACCATGCACATACACTTATGACAGTCACAGCACTGAGCATGTCAAACTGACGTGGAGGGAAGATGAAATGACGCACACCTCTTGAAACCCACAAGGTCTGAGTGCTGGTACACTAAAAACCTTGACTAACTTGAAATATCACCTGGGTGAGATGCATTGCAAGGACAGGATGAAATACTGAAGCCTTCCTTGTGATTCTGAATCATTTGTGGGGAAAATGAGTGACATGTACAGTCCGTTTGACACAAAATGATACCGATGAATTGCAATCTGACACAAAAACAAATAGACATAAAAGAATCAAACCAACGCAGAGTCCAATAAAAACAACAGACCAACTCTAGAAAACAATCGCATAATTTGTGTCACAAAAATAAACCTAAAATAGTACCATCTTTGTGTAACACTACAAAGTATCCTGACCCAAGCCCATGTGAATAACATCAGAAACTGGGCCCAGTTCCTCAAAGCGATCGTAACCCTAAGACGATCGCAACTCCCATACTTTAACATCGACTTACGCCTTGTAGCGACATTGTAGCAATACAACTTGCTTTGTGGCCCAGTTCCTCAAAGCGATCGTAACCCTAAGACAATCGCAACTCCCATACTTTAACATAGACTTACGACAGTTGTAGCACTACAATTGCTTTGTGGAACAAGGCCCTGTTCAACAACCAGCTTATGCAGATTCTCTAATATTTCCCAGTAATTCTGTTCGATTGGCATTTGACTTTTGTGTGACAACATATGGTTCTATACAGAAATGTTGCATCATAATAGAAAACGGAGGTTGTCATCCTGGTAGTGCCTTGCCTTTGCTATTTCCAGGTCGGCTACAAATAGCATCACATTCACAGTACCCTCTAGTCTATGTTTCTTGTTTCTGACATACAATGTCTTAGAATTATATACAAATGAGATATCTTGTGTCCCCCAACATGATATTGTTGGAATATTGCTAAAAGCGGCATAAAAGCAAACTCGCTCACAACAAATGATGTATCATTGTGATTCATCTGCACAGGGGTGGCAATAACCCATTGCCCAACATCCCAGTCCAGTGTTTTTTTCTGTCGGGCAAGCAAATTTGTGTATCACACTGTACCGGTGTCCAGTTGACTTTCCAATGTTAATTATGTTGTTTATCTAAAAAATGGACCCCCCAAAAATCGGCCGGAATAGTGGAAAAATTATGAAGACAAGTGATTTTACAGGTGCCACTGTACCGGAGTACACAAGCAATTTTAAAGTTATTTCCACCCCTGCTGCAAAAATATATGAACTTGTGAAGTAGAAGTACTGTATTGTGATACAACTCATATCACACCCATAGTATTGGGTTCCGTATCACCCCTAATCACACCATATCATCAATAATATCACACTAATATCAAACACCAGGTGCCCCAACTTCCTGTCCCAGAGTTCTAATCTTTTCCCCCAATAAACTGCTCCTTACAATAGTCTTTATTTCATGTAGACACATCTTATTGCCACTTGCGGCATTGGGCAACAACCTCTATTAATTGGGGCAGTATTAAACAGCTGGCAGAACATGCAACATTGAAACCAGCACATGCCACACATGTATCAGCAGGAACAATGGCTTGTAAATGTGTCACACAATGACATACCAAATTGATTACCACAATTTTTATAAAATTATAATAATTCTACTTTTTCATCCAATTCTGACTTGCAGTCGATATGTAGTAAAGTAACATAACCCACGGTTGCAGGCATGTGCTGGCATATCACATCAAGATGATTTAGTTTAATTCACATGTTAGGCTGCCATCAAGCAGGGAGTTTTCTCGGGTTCCCAAGTGAGCATCCTCATCCCAATATACTAAGGGACCGTTCATAAGTTATGGCTAGGGGAGTGATGATGATTTTTATGGAGAAGCTTGTACAATGTGAATTAAACTCCCCCCATAATTTATGCACAAAATCAGTGACCCCCTCCCTACCCATAATTTCTAAGCATAATTTCAAACATATTTTTATGTACAAAATTGATTTTTTTCCCCGTATGTGTACAAAATTGATGCCCCCTAGTATGTGTGTACAAAATTGATGGCTCCCCTAGCCTGCCAGAACAAAATGGGTGACCCCCTTAAAATCATCACACACACACCCCACCCCACCCCACCCCAGCCATAAATTATGAACAGTCCCTAATACAATAGTTTTTAAACTGTTCTTAATTCCAATGCGGGAATTAGTGTTGACATTTGTGGCAGACTAGAGCTGAATATCAGGCTCAGAGCAGACCTTGATGATTCCTAGTTAGGAGTATGTTCCATGAAATTCTGTTTTCATGGACATTTTAAGAATCAGGTAAGAGTATTGACCTTGACCTCCGTCCTATCGCGCACAGGGCTACTGAGGAAAGAACAGCTGAAGACTTCCTACTCTAGCCCCTGCCTTCCTCAGTGGCCACAATGATTTACACCAGAGGCAAATGCCGGAAGCTGCTGTCAAAGGGTTAGCTAATGCATTTTGTGTGTTTGTTTAATGATAGAATACTTTGGCAACAAGATGTGTTTAATGATCTGCTGTAGTGATGTACTGAGAGGCCTTTCACTCCCCAAGGCCACAAACCTGCACATCACGCCAGCCAGCATATTAGGAATGTAAACATATGCACCAGGCTAACATGTTATGAATACAGAGTGTATACCAACTGTTATTCACCAGTGAACAGATGAATACGAGGGGCATACCAAGAAATCACTGCGTAATTTTCATCTAGCCCTTCCTGCCGATGAACTCGGAGGCAAACTCGGAGGCAAACACAGCCAAACAAGAATGAAGAACATTTTTACTTAGAAATGAAATGAAAACCTTTTTCAGAGAGCTAGTTTAGTTGGCATCAGTGCAAGGATATTATCCATGGTTTAGTTGTCTAGTTTCCCCAGTTACACTGGGAATAGTGCAGTTATTTTTCGCCAAGCCAGAGTGGAGGAAGGTGGTCGACAGCATGAACAAAGATCAAAACCCTTGAGGAATGCTGATTAAGTCAGATAGCTCTCCAACCCTAGAGCCCATCCATAGTTACTGTCACAGTTTCAGCTGCTTCACCAGGAGTGAGTGAGTGAGTCAGTTTAGTTTTACGTCGCTTTTAGTAATATTCAAGAAATGTCCGGGCAGGAGACACCAGAAATGCGCTTCCCACATGGGGAGTCAAACCCAGGTCTTCGGCATGATGAGTGAACGCCTTAATTACTAGGCTACCCCACCGCCTAGATTCACCAGGAAGAGGCAGCACAAACTTTAGGTGCATTGATAATGACATAAGACTCTGACCTTTGGCCCCGTATTTCCTGGCACAACAACATGAAATGAATGGATGTGTTGCCTGGAATGTCTTAATTGCATACAAGCTACGAAGAAAGCAACCATTTGATTTTTTCGGTTGGGTAGTTTCAAACATAAATAGGTGCCCCATACACTTTTTCAAAAAATAAATGGATCAGAACACAAATATAACAATAGATTTCAACCCTACTGACTTCAGTCCAACACATAGCTATCTACCATAGCTGTGTGACAAGTAGACTTGCACAAGTCTCTAAAGTCAAAATTAATAGCTTTAATGACATATCTAGACTTGTCTTTTTGAAGGATAGAATTACTATACATCCATGGGCTCAGCATTCAGTACAGCCTTGGAGCAAGGCTACGAGACAAGCTGGTGAGAGTCATTAGATCATGTGACCTAACCAGGGAAAACCTGAGTGGGTGAGTTCAGTTTAGTTTTACGCCACTTTTAGCAATATTCCAGCAATATCACGGCGGGGATACCAGAAATAGGATTCAGACAATGTACCCATGAAGAGAATCGAACCTGGTCTTTCGCATGATGAGCGAATGCTTTAACCACTAGGCTACCCCACAAAAACAGGGGGCGATGGGGCAGTCTAGTGGTTAAAGCGTTCGCTCGTCACGCCGAAGACCCGGGTTCGATTCCCCACATGGGTACAATGTGTGAAGCTCATTTCTGGTGTCCCCAGCCATGATATTGCTGGAACATTGCTAAAAGCGGCGTAAAACCAAACTCACTCACTCACAAAAACTGAGACTTACGTTACTCACCTGTAGTGACCGTTATCAGTAGTAATCTTGAGCTTGTCATCACACTATGGATGGGGAAGCCATCTAACACTGGTTATAAGTAGGGACATGGGGGCTTGATAGAGATAACATAGTCAACAACCGAACACTGCTTGCACCTTATTTGTTCCTAGATAGGCATCATAGAACACAACAGCCGATACAATATGATCCATATGTCTTAGCTTCACGAGTCCAGTACATATTTGTTTTATAGTGAGTGAGTTTAGTTTTACACTGCTTTTAGCAATATTCCAGCAATATCACCACGGGGAACACCAGAAATGGGCTTCACATATTGTACCCAAGTGGGGAATCGAACCCGGGTCTTCAGCGCGACGAGCGAACACTTTAACCACTAGGCTACCCCACAACCCCTATTTGTTTTATAATAAAATATAATTATCTACTTTATAGTTGGTATTAAATAAGCCATAAAGATTGACATTGTATTGTATGTTGCTATTTATTCTCATGAGCATCACCCTAACTTCTTGATTCTAGTTAAACATAGAATGGGACCAACAATATACACTACATCACAAGGAGTGACATTCCCTGAGCTAACAGCTAATTGATACACCTACAGGGTTACAGAAAAAGGGGGGTACAGGCGTGATATACGCCTAAAAATCAATGAAGTACGACATAACATAAGATTTCAACGCATATCATATACGCACATAAATACCTTTGTACGTCTAACATATATATAGTTTAATAGCTGAAAAGTTGTTTAATATTATAAATAACAAGTGTTTGCCACTAATATGGCAAAGTCCCCCACTGCTAAAGCAGAATGGAATATTTATAACATATTTACTACTTTTTATTTTTTGGTCACACACAAGAAATCACTGGTGTCTGCATAATCACCTAATGTAGGCTGTCGACATAATTGAAGACATTGGTTGCAATGTTTTATGAGACATCACGTTTACATAAGTTTGAAAAGTGGTCAAAGTGTCATGGTGACCTTGAAGATAAGATCAAGGTCACCCAAATCAAATGGTGTCTGCGTAATCCCCCAATGTAGGCTGTCACCAAATTTGCAGGCATTTGGTACAACAATTCGTGAGATACCGCGTTAACAAGAGTTTGATAAGTGGTCAAAGTGTCTCAGTGTCCTTGAAGATAAGGTCAAGGTCAGCAAAATTGACTAATGTCTGCGTAATCCCCCAGTGTAGGCTGTTACCAAATTTGAAGACATTGGGTACGGTTCATGAGATATCGCGTTAACAATAATCGGGACATACTACATACGTACGCACACCACTGAATACATTGTCCCCCTTTCCGGCGGGGGACAACAAACCACATCACCAACTCACTCACACAAAAGCATGTCAGTACTCCTGCAATATTCTCAGTACACCTCCACTTGCAATATGGGGTGTAAGTACACCCACACCGCAAAAAAATTATCTGGAGCCCTACATCTAAACAAGGGGCACCTACCCCAATATAATTACTAATAACAGCTCGCTAAGGTGTTGAAACTTGCACCATTGTAAGCCTTCATATAAAGAAACAACCTGGTACAACATACTTAAGGCGTATGTCTTTTGTTGTTGCAGCAGGATGTGATCAATTGTTAACAAGACTTAGAAGTAAAAACTAAACATAAACCAGAAAAGCTTAAGCAGCAATCAACAGACACACTCATTTCACAATATTTTGCTGCAAACCCAGTCACTTAGCATATCTTATTTTCACTGTTTCTATGACGTATGGTACATGAGCACTTCAATTAACTTTTTATATATTATAAGACAAATCACAACCATTACCATTCACAAAAACACTGAACGTAATGCACAACCTAAAAAAAGTATTGGAAGAATTGAAATTAGCATTCTTACACAGCCATTGTACATAAACACCATCCAGCCGATCTATAATAACCCCCTCCCGGCTGTAGTCTTCCAAAGATGCCCCAATCGATCTCTCATGTCCTGCTTTCTTCTAGAAGCAAGCCGAGATTGTATACCAAATTACCTCGCCACTCTTGCACTTGCCAAAAATACAGGAGCATTGTGGTTGCTTTTCCAGCACACATTGGGAAATAGACGTTAAAATAATCACACTGTCAGAAGAAAACTTCACAGGATGTACTTCCCCGTTTAACCCAGGCCAAAATTAGGTGGTAGATAGATGGTAGTTGCCACGTCCGTTTTTACACAAAACACACAGCAATGTTCGGGAGTGACGTGATGTCAAATGGGAATTAACATTGTGTTCATGATTTTTGCACTCATGTTTTGTTCTGTATATATATAGTGGTGTGTGTGCGTGCACATCAGCAGTTAACAAGTACAATGTTTGGAGACTTGCGGAGACAAAAGATAAAACCCTCCACTCAAGTCTGATTCCAAAACTAATTTCCATACCACAAAAAAGGGAAACATGCAAATCAAATAGATATATGATGAATTGAGCAAGTGATCCAATCAGTTTAGGAAAAGCAGAAAAGTCAATAATAGTTGAGTTGGGATTTCACAATTCTAATTTCTTGTAAAACCCATCTGTCATACAATCTTAGCTGCACTCAGCACAGAAACACAGCATCAGTAATTTACATTTCGGTTAAACTTTTCTAAGAAGCAACGTTTATTAAATTAGTTAAATCATTGATCAATGCCGTTTTAGAAACAAAACTGTCGTTTAAAAACAGAATGTGCATGCTGTCATGAAATTAACCGAAAAGCTATAAAGTGCTATTACATTGTACACAGTGATACTACTATCTCACGAACTAATCACAACTGCATGGTGCCTTGGTCTCAAGACACCAACATAGCAACGACTGAACATGAGACCAAACATTTACTTTTGGATTTAGAAAACAGATCTGCAGGTATAATCACTGTCACTTTCTGTCAAACAATTTAGCTCCCAATATATCGCAACACGTATCACAATACAGATACCTGTATAACAACTGTATTACAATCTATTTGCCTTTGCCAATACAGAGCCCTGAAAACAAAAGACCACAGCTCACATGTCTTGTTCTATCAAGAATCAATATGTTCAAATATACCCATTAGAATCATCATGCTGGTTTCTCTTGAACGTCCATAAAACTAAATTGGCCATGCACTCGATAGTTGTCAAGAAAACATTAGCTAACAGAAGAAGAGAACTATTGAGTTGACAGTTTCTGACCTTCTACAAACCCGTCCTTTCAAGTTGTAATATCTTACCTCCTAAATCCCCCATTACTTGAGCACATGGTTGTAATATTGTCAGCACAAGGTCACAAAACAACACAGCAACAATGACTGTTATTCATGACCGTACATTGGATTTTCTCACACTTGCAACAGAATGCAAGCATAATAAGCCTTTAGGGAAACGTGTTACAACTTTCTGCTTGACAGATTTTCCTGGGTCCAAATTATCCTCAGTCTAAGTTTATAAATCATAAACTGTCATTCTCATACAACCTTTATCTTCATAATCATACAGCACGGAGGCTTCAAAGAACACACAACTGCTAGTCTGAAGCCTTTGTACAATTCTATTGTTCAGTAAGATCAGAAACAAAATGGTGCATATGGCAACACTAATGTACAAGAATGATGCTAACAGCCATGTTGAGTCTCTCAGACTCAAAACGTTCAGACACAGGCTGACACTAAATTGTAAGATCAATTCCACACTATCATTCAAAATGTAAGATGTTTTCTCAAGTTTGGTCATGATATTGAAGAATGCCCTGTACAATCGTTATAAGATTGATGAAAATGTGCTAACTTCACGTGTCCCCAGCACAGATGTTGACAAAGACGGCATTTACCGAGTTTTGTTTGTTTGTTGTTTAACATCAAACTTGATCAATATTCCAGCTGTATGGTGGCAGTCATCAAGATGATAAAGTTTGGACCAGACAATCCAGTGATCAACAGCAGTAGCATCCATCTACGCCATTTACTGAGTAAGCCATCTCTTTGATAGTTGTCTTTCTGATCAAACTGATTGGAGACAGCAACCAGACCTGAGAGTTCGGCCTTTTGACATCTTGTCAATTAGTTGCTATTTTCACTGTATTTATTCAAAATAAATTTGTTCACAAACAAAACAGTTTGCATCAGGATTTGAAATCAAGCAGTCAACAATCATGTCAGACATTAGGACAACCAACTGCTACCACAATATTCTGACATACATAATCGAATCACAACAAATATGATTTATTACCAGTCAAAGTATGACATTTATGACATATGTTTCTATTCTCTGACAAGTAACCTTCATTTTGAGGCGTTAATCTGATCGTGGCTACTGTAAATATTTGTGAGTTGTACCAGTCTTCTGATCAGTTCCACACACGATTTTGCTAAAATCAATGACGATATTGAAGAAAATTTTGGATAAAATCAATGAGACAGATTTAAAGAATCAAGACTGAACACCTATTCGTAACAAGAACGAATCATTAAGGGACTAATGTACTAGACTGATATTTCGTCCCAGAAAGAATAGACGAGCCATTCTTGATTTGTAAAATCATTCTAGACTTGACTTGGACTCCTGACTAATTGATTCTCTTGGGCTTGGAGAGAGACTGCATGTGTAATTTTGTCTGGATTTATAAACTTCCAGATTTTCTTTAGAAAAGAACCATCACATCAAAACTCCATTTTGGTCTTCTCATAAATTTATGACAAAATATGATATTTAGCACCACAACCCACATGATGTGGAATATTCTTGTTTTTGGTCGACTTATTTGGTGGTGAGTCAGGCTGTAGCCTTGGGCAAAAAGTGAGGGAGTATGTAACGTTTCAAACCCCTTTGAACTGTTTTCAAGTAACATCAAGGTGAGTCAGTGTCAGGTCGAAGGAGTGCCCAAGAAGATGTAGGTGTCAGACACTCATCACTAAAGGAAACGACAAGCATGGGTGTGGCACGAGCAAACCTGGAACCATACACAGGGGAAAACCAGGATTCAAACCAATGCCTTGCATCTCCAACGGACACAACTCTGACAGTGCTGGACAATATGTCAAGCAAAACCACAGACCTCAGTATCAAGTCCCATCTTAACTCCCCTGTCGTACACGTCTTGGGGGACAATGTATAGCATCCTTCCTGTGCACTCACATGTGTTATGTAGTATGTACCAAGTCTGCAGGTGGGGAAATTCGGATTCTTGCCCTGGATGTTGTCAGCGAACTGCTCTATTTTTTCTTCAGCACAGGTGATGTTTGGTTTACAGATAGCTTATCAATCCCAATTTCCTGCATGTTCCAGATTGAGAGCAGGTATCTGCTGCAAACCAGCTTACTCCTCTTATCACTCATCCTAGGATGAAGAGAGAAGAACTTGTGAGAACAGGAGCCACACCAGGACAGATCACTCACCCCCACCCCTCCAGCATGAAGGGAGAAGAACTTTGGAGGACAGGAGCCACACCAGGACAGATCACTCAACCCCCAACCCTCCAACACCTCCAGCATGAAGGGAGAAGAACTTTGGAGGACAGGAGCCACACGAGGACAGATCACTCAACCCCCCACCCCCACCTCCAGCATGAAGGGAGAAGAACTTTGGAGGACAGGAGCCACACCAGGACAGATCACTCACCCCCACCCCTCCAACACCTCCAGCATGAAGGGAGAAGAACTTTGGAGGACAGGAGCCACACGAGGACAGATCACTCAACCCCACCCACCCCACCCCAACACCTCCAGCATGAAGGGAGAAGAACTTTGGAGGACAGGAGCCACACGAGGACAGATCACTCAACCCCACCCCCCAACACCTCCAGCATGAAGGGAGAAGAACTTTGGAGGACAGGAGCCACACGAGGACAGATCACTCAACCCCCACCCCCAACACCTCCAGCATGAAGGAGAAGAACTTTGGAGGACAGGAGCCACACCAGGACAGATCACTCAACCCCCACCCCTCCAACACCTCCAGCATGAAGGGAGAAGAACTTTGGAGGACAGGAGCCACACCAGGACAGATCACTACCCCTTCCACCCATCCCCACCACCCACACACACACCTCCCTCCAGCATGAAGGGAGAAGAACTTATGAGAACAAGAAGAGCCATATGAGGACAGATCACAACCCAACTGTGGGCACCCCACCCCCATGTCACAAACCCCCCTCTCTGTGAGGAGTGATCCCTCCCATCTTCCATTCTCAGTAGTTTCAAATTCTACCTATGCAGCTATTTTGCTTTACCTTTTCCATTTCACAAAACGTGTTTGAATAAAACATTCTGCAAGTTCAAACAAAGGTTCAAACCAAAGTGTGTCAAATGTACATCCAGTAAAATAATGTGAGCATGAGTTTGCAGCTGGCAACGTTTACTCAGAGGTAGAGTTGGGAATTGGTTAAAACCTCAAAATTGATGATTGCTTCATTACAACCGATTAATCATCGAAAATAATTGGTTAGCGTCATTTATGAAATTTTCCTGTTTTTTTGTTTGTTTTTTATTAATGAAAAAAAACATAATGAAAAAACATGTAGTTCTGTGGGGTTTTGTGTGGCAAATTTCACATCTTGAAAGGATTACTACTTGACTAGTATGTTAGGAACATAAAATTCCTTGAGTCTTTAAGATAAAATTAATCATGACTTGGAACAAGCTTGTAGTGGTTATGAAATGTAACAGACAAAACCAACCTTGTGAAAAATATTGTTAATGGAAAAAGCGTTCCAGAATTGTTTGTGTTCGATTATGAGAAAACATGATCGATTGCTTGGTCGTTTAGTCACTGCGACCAATCTTCGATTATTTCAATTAATCGGACCACCACTACTCAGAAGGCATCCCTGTAGCAGATACGGTAGTCTGTCATACAGACCCTGTAGCAGATCCGGTAGTCTGTCATACAAACCCTGTAGCTGTCATACAAACCCTGTAGCAGATCACAGTCTGTCATACAGACCTGTAGTCTGTCATACAGACCCTGTAGCAGATCTGTCGACCCTGTAGCAGTCTGTCATACAGACCCTGTAGCAGATACGGCAGTCTGTCATACAGACCCTGTAGCAGATACGGCAGTCTGTCATACAGACCCTGTAGCAGATACGGTAGTCTGTCATACAAACCCTGTAGCAGATACGGCAGTCTGTCATACAGACCCTGTAGCAGATACGGTAGTCTGTCATGCATACCCTGAAGCAGAAAGTCTCACGGCGCCTTTTCACTACATTTTATGTTTGTTAATTCGAACTTTATTTTCTGTAAAATATGTTAATTTCCAAGAGCCTAGTTGTTAGTCTACCGATACGACTGATGTGTTATCTGTTCATGTCCCACGAGCCACCAGTACAATGGTCCTCACACTAGTCGGAGTCTCAAACAACATGTTTTGTTGCCAAATGTAGTTATATTAAACAAACCTCTTGTCTGGTCAACATTTAAAAGAATGATTTGTTTTCTCCCCACAAACCACTGTCTATGATCTGATGGAGTAGAGTTCATGCTACTAACACTACGAGTCCCTGAAATACATGGCATCGCTGTTGAATGGACCACTTGCCTCATAAACTAACACCTCATGTTTATTTCACATGACAGATAAACAATAGCAAAAGAATTAATATTTTCACCTACAAAAAACTAACAAATTGCATGTAAATTTCTTGTGCTAAAGATTTGTATACAGACACATGTGCAGCAGCATGTCTGTGACAGGCGATACAGCTCATATTCCCCTTCACAATGGACTCCAACCAGGATGTTCTGGTACTGCCTAGAAACACTGCTTCCGCCGCTACAATGTAGAACTTCCCATAACTTCCCATGTCACTGTTCCTAAAGAATCAAAAGGGCGGGTTACCAAAATCCTAGAATTTGTGGAATCCAAACTGTTTTCTCATGCTCTGAATTCATACCAGTTTTTATTGCGTGAGACGCTGGCTCCTGTATAGAGATAATTTTTCTTCAATCAATCAGTGCTAATCAAATGTTGGCTTCTTTCGTAGCAAAATTCAATAATGATTAAATATTTATAAGACAATTTCTTGCTCTCAAATGAAACATAGCAAATAAGGAGAGAGCTATGAAGGCTTCCTCCACCATACAATTGCAAGGCCTCCCGGCAATATTTAGCCAGCCCCTAACAAATATGTGCATTGAAGCATTCCTCAGTTCCAGGAATGGAGGCCGAGTATTCTCTATGAATCTTGCTGGCTACTGAACTGCATAAACTGATGAATGGGCTTCTCAGAAGACAAGTGTCTGATCTATATCAACTAATTCATCATCAGAAAATGAATAATTAATAGTACATAAGAACTGTTTTTCAGATGGGGGTCATTGACCTGTGACAAAAACACATTTATGAAGAATATAGGTCAGCAGACTATAGAATCTCAAATGAGGCTGTCCTCTAAAGGTTACAGCATGGCCCTTGAATCTCTCTGAACACTGGGTGGAGAAAAATAACTTGGCAATACGAAAAGCAATTTTAATAGCTAGAAAATTAGTTATTCTTACACAAAACAAAGATTTTCAAAAGTAACACAGAGTTTGATCTTATCACCTCAGTAAAACCCCTGAGCACAGGCATGTAGTGTCAGATCAAGAAACCTGATCTGGGAAACTGGGATTCAAACCCAGGAAATTTGGCGTTTCGTGTGTGCAAGGCTGACAACTCCGTAGGGCAAATTGCAGCGACTTTGACAACTGGGCTATCTCTTCTTAAATGTCTTTTAAAAATTGCTCTTAATTGTATTTATGTATATTTTAATTAACAGTTTTGTTTTAAATAAGTCTCTAATACTCCAAAACTAGTGGCTCAGTAATAAAATACTTGTCTGTCTATGTCAGGATGATCAGTGTTAGGACACCTAAGCCTGTAATTCCTGATTTTACACTCAGATTTTCATTACACCTGAAAATACAGTGGATTTATTATATCCCAAAACAAGCTGAATTCAACGTTCTGGTGATTTTGACTATTTCATTTCTCGTGCTATATTGCAAATGCACATGCGCGATCAGAGTGCACGAGCAGTTTCATCGGTAGGGCAGATGGCCAGTCGCTGTCATGAGAAATTTTATTCACAATGGAAATCCGGAAGGTAGGTTATATAACAAGCAAACCAACATTGATACTATTTCTCCGAGATCGTTAATACCACTTCAGATGCAAAATCAATTGCCTATATAAAAATAGCAAGCAAAATTTCAGTAAGATCAGTTGTCTGCTAGTGACAGGCAATATATAAACCGGAAGCCACGTGATCACGTTACTCTCCCTCGCATTTAGGAGTGAAAAGTATGGATCACTGTCAAAACCCCCACAAAATACCCGAATGTGGAGAGTGGCAATAGTTTCGCCTATACAATGTCTTCAACGCTATTTTTGGAGGAAACACTTGATATTTTTATGTGAAATAGATGAATATATCCTTTATCACTCAAAGTTAGTAAAGTAAAAACTTTAAATGATATTAAAGATAAAAATTACATTTTGTCTTACATCGTCAAAAAACCCTGACACCGGGATGTCTGTACAGTATTCAACATAAGTCGAGATAGGTGCACAACAACGCTTGTGTCCCACACTGCTTATATGATCTTGGGAAATATACAACACTGGTGACCATGGAACCTCACAGTAATGGGGGGGGGAGGGGGGAGGAGACACTTTGTGGTCATCTCCGGCACAGCTCCTGGTGATTGTTAGAACCAATGAGTATGTAGTCATGAGGTACGTTCCACACTGGGTGTTGACAGTTTTCATTTCAATTCTCCCTTGGGTCCAATCTATTGCATAGTTTTACGCCAGTAATTCAGACATCTTTTAAACATAATTATGCTGTTTCTGGCCACTTCTTAATGTGACTGTATTCTGTGTAATGAAATACATGTCTTATTAATAGTGAGACATGGCACCATTCTATTAGTGAAGTAACTCAGGTATGCTAGCTGTAGACGATTATACCTTTGAGTAGTCACTGAGATAATGTACTGACAGGTTTTGAAAATATTTGAATAATATTCAATTATGTTCCCAATTTCACACAAATGTCCATCCAACCTAGAGTTTTGATTCCTGACATCTCAAACATAGAGTGAAATACAGACGACCTATATCTCACAAAAAGTGTCTTGCCTCCCCAGAAACCCATCCCTTCCTTGCTGACCCCGTTATCTCTCCCCCTCCCCTTCCTCACTCTGCTCCAAGGTAAAAACAGTACTGTCTTGCATTGTTTCTATGGAAACTATCAGTATCACACATCAAATATAATCAACTTACACTTAAAACCTATTTTCAGAGCTTTTCAGAAAAGCATTATCACATCCTGAGGAGAAATTCAATTTGAACAGACAAAAATATGATTTCTTCAGATTATCATCCAAGGCTAATAATACTAATCTATGAAAAATTCTACTTGAAATTTTTTTATATTCAACATTCAGTATAGTTTTACGCTGCTTTTAGCAATAGTCCAGCAATATCACGGCAGGGGACACCAGAAATGGGCTTCATACATTGTACCCATGTGGGCAATTGAACTTGGGTCTTCAGCGTGACGTGTGAACGCCTTAACCACTAGGCTACCCCACCGCCTCAAGTTTGAGTGAGTGAGGTAAGGTGTGAGTGAGTTTGGCGGGAGAGAGGTAGGGTTCTGGGAGGGAGGGGAAGACATTGATGGTTCCTGGGCAAAACCCAAATTTGGCAAAACCAAATTTACAAAAAATAATTTGATAAATTAAAATGTCTTGTGGAACAGAATGTAAGTTGTAACATGACCCACAATATCCAGTATCAAATCAGTCAGGGATCAGGAATACGTAAGGAATATGTATTTGCACAATTTTACAATCATGAATATATTTGTTTATCATCCAAAACTGTGTACCATAGGAGATACTGCTTGTGTGTAATATCTCCTAGGAGGTATCATTTTGACAGTAGATTTTGCACAATGCCCTGACAATGCTATGACATCATGAACTTGATGACGTCACAATGCATCGTTGCACTGCAAGTCTAATGGTAGTACTGTGTCCAGAGATGTACAGTTTTCATTGAAAACTAATGAAGAGTGATTTTTGATGATAAATAGAATCTCACCCTCGTGTCTTCTGATATCAAATATATCAACACTCGTTGATAAAAGTATAAAATATCCTTGGCAAGCCTCGGACATTTGTTACTTTATCAACTCGTGGTGATATATTTGGTATCAAAAGACACTTGGGTGAGATTCTCTATGTAGTACATATGTAATATCACAGTAAGCTCCCTAGTATTCATGTCTAATTTATTTTTTTCAGTGTAATAGTTCAAAATCCTGGCAATACAATAAAACATTTCAACATGAGGAAATTTCAAATATCTTCAACATGAGGAAATACCAAATATCTTGGAAAATTCAACCGTTTCACACATTCATTAACTGTTTCATACATTCATTCTCTGTACCACAAAATGTGGGGAATCACCAATCGACTAATTACCTTAATGAAACACTGGAACAGGTCTTATTACACACTGATTAGAAAAAAACGATAACCTGTAACCATAGTAACAGTGTAACTGAGACTTGACAGGAAACATGATCGCAATGACTGCCGTGTAATTCAATGTGATTTCCCTGATATATCCGTCCTGTCACTTTTCACCTGCTCCAGGAGGACAATGGCTTGAGTGTTCAAGTCAGTGATTGTAGATGGTCTAAAAGCTAGTGAGGAAGTGAGTGAATATGGTTTTACGCCGCTTTTAGCAATATTCCAGCAATATCAAGGCGGGGAACACCAGAAATGGCTTCACACATTGTGCCCATGTGGGGAATCGAACCCGGGTCTTTGACGTGACGAGCGAACACTTTACTTGGCTACCCACTGCCCCTTAAAGCTAGCAACAACACTGACCATGATAGCAGTTTGAAGAGTTCCAACAATGGGATCCGAGGAGCCTTCAGGTCTTTTTTACGGTATTTGAATCAGGAGATGCTCTTGATCTTTAACTTATAACAATAGGGTACTGAAAAGGATAACTTCATTTATTGCACACAGTGTCATTGTTTATTATACTTTCTTACTTAATCTCTCAGTAAAGGGCTCATGACATCAATCGCCAGATTGATTGTCTGGTTTGGCTTGATAAGTTAAGGACTGTGACCTCATAGCTCAAATGTAAATGGGTGCAGCGTGAAACAAGAATATTCCATGGTTCATTTTATTATGCATGTAGTTGGTCTGTTTGTGGGAACCACATATTCTCACAAACATGAGAGATGGTGTCTGTTTTTTGTAGGACCATTTAAATATATGTGACATCACTTGCCTTATTTGCATATTTGCATATTTTTCAGTTGAATGAGACAAATGTCAAGGGTGATTAAAATCCCTCAAAGACAATAAACCTGTAGGTGACACTGTCACTGTCACTGGAGGAGAACATGTGGACTGAAACCTTACATGCAATGCAAAACACAACTTTGTAGATTCTCATACCTTTCGGTATGGACTTACAGTAACAAATTATCACAAATGCAAATTCAACTTATAAAGCTGAAAAATAACGAGATGAAAAAAATCCTGCGAAATCAGAGTTCAAACGATTCACTAAAACTAAAGCAGCTGGGGTGAAAAGTGGTTTCAACATAGCACATGTGCAGTGAATAGGTTCTTGCGGCTTGAACCTGGATCCCTATACACAAACAAAGAGCCCTGAGCCTATCGGCAAATGAACCCGCCAATGAAAGTCTTCGTTACACTATGTGCACGCCCACCCGCTCTGACAGGGTTTGGTATTCCCGGTGCTTCGTTTCGAGGGTAGTAAACCCAAGTACAAAATATTGCACTTATGATTTGCGATTGTACGCTTATAATTTTCTTTATTGTTTTTTTCATAATCAGCACCCGCTGTGATATTGCTGGAATATTGCTAAAAGCGGCGTAAAACTAAACTCAGTCAGTCAGTCAGTCATAATCAGCAATGTATATTATATGGCATGAATAAATGATAATTGTGTTTCAATTATGTCTATTTTTTTGGTTGCATCTAAGCTTTAACTTTAATGTAGCAGTGCTGCATGTAGAGCTGGCTAACGAGATCAATACAGAAATATCATCCATAGGAACAAACATCAATGATTATGGATTTTAAATTGTGTCATCAAAAACATCATACACAAGTGTTTGCCACTAATATGGCAATGTCCCCCGCCGCTAAAGAAGAACGAAATATTCATAACATTACTACTTTTTATATTTCTGTCAGATAAAAGATGCCTGAAATGACTGGTGTCTGTATATCACCCAATGTAGGCTGTCAACATAACTGAAGACATTGGGTACAATGTTTTATGGCATATTGCGGTAACAAGAGTTTGAAAAGTGGTCAAAATGGCATGGTAACCTTGATAATGAGGTCAAGGTCACCAAAAGCGACTGATGTCGGTGTAATCCCCAAATGTAGGCTGTCACCAAATTTGAAAACATTGGGTACAACAGTTCATGAGATATCGCGTTAACAAGAATCGGGGCGTACGTACGTACAGACGCTGCTGAATACATAGTCCCTAGTTCCGCGTTGCGACGGGGGACAATCAACTACTGCGATGAAATAAAATTGTAATTTACTCACACAATACTTAGTTAGGTCCTCATCTATGGGCTGCGTCTAATACTCTAAATTATGTTCAGAAAGCTGTTTTTGTAGTAATCCATGCTTAAGCAGGGACTTACGGAATACGATTTCCTGCATCCTATACGCATAAAAATTGACAATGGACACAACAAAGTTTATTACCACGTACACAGGGATGCAGATAAAGTCAAAATACTTTTTGTAAAAATTCCAATCAAGTAACAATAAGTTATCAAAGAGATTGCTACTAGCTGGGTTATGGTTTCATTTGCAATTCAATTACTGTAACAATTAATGTGATGATCATGATACACAATACAATAGCAGTAACTGAATTACAACAATATTACGTCATTGTGCTAATAATATTTAAGTGTCTGGGACCCCCACGTTGTTGTCCAAGGCCCCGTTCCACAAAGCGATCGTGGCGCTAAGATGATCACAGCTCCCATACTTTCACATAGACTGACGACTGTCGTAGCACTACGATCGCTTTGAGGAACGCGGCCCAGGACCCCTGTAAAGTAAGAGTACGAGTCCAGGGACCCTCAAATACAGGACTCAAGGTAAATACCTGCATAAACATGTCACCACTCACCCATAGATAATGTAAAATGCATAAATTTGTTTTAGGCATTTTTGCTAAGGGTTACTTTTTCCCTATTTATCAATCGATCAACACTTAGTTAACGGTTTTCCCTCTGTGATCTTGTTAACAGTCAACCCCAGCTCCATGGAATGACTTCTATGCACAACAGTTATATTTGAAAATATTGTTTCCATCTATCAATGCCAATATTTGTGTTCTTTTGAAGCATATTTTTCAACTCTTTTTCATGACATCGCTGGATTTAACATTTTTAAGAATAACTTTAATTGATAAATAAATGCAACTTTTAAAAAAACACCACAAAATTAAGATATGGACCACATAAGATAAGATATTTATTGCATAGCATTCCATGAAGGAATATTCTATAAACTTCAAATATAAACACATTAGGTACAAAGATATAGAAAGGAATATATATAAGTATATATCCCTTCTTACATCACAACTTTCATCAAAGACATTTCTTATGACATAGGTTGTGAAGGACATGAAAGATTCGGACAGAATTATCAAAATCCTCTTACAATTCTCAGCATAGGCAACAAAGCATCCCAATGGACTATTTTCCTTCCACATGAAGCCCCCCCCCCCCCCTGAACTGTTGGTCAGTTGGCAACACATAACATTCCCAAGCTCATGGGACACTAACCAGGTCAAGGTCAAGGTTAGCCTGTTTACTGAAGCTCTGCAAACAAGGATCAATTATTCTGGAGTATCCCATGGCCAGTATGGATGACCAGTGCCTCAGGTCGTTGACAATCTCAGGTCATGTGAGGCCATGTAGGTTATCTGGGGACACACACACACACCAACAACAAGCTGAATACCGCTCCTGGTCTGGATGTCCATATTAGAGCAGTGAACAGGACACACGCTTGGCACTCCATGACAAACCATCGGTCATTGTATACGCTTGACTGTACATAATTAAGCCCTGGACAGTAAATATTCAGCCCTATCGATTCACTGTCACTGCTTTTCTATATAGAACTTTCTATCCAGCAATAAAACGTAAAGACTCTGGAAACTCCTGTATTAGCTGTGTGAAACATGGGAATTTTATATTTTTCGACGAATTTAGGACATCGAGCAAGCAAGATGAATTCTTGACTTCACTCTCTTCACTAAATTTTAAAAAATCTTAAGACTATTTCGGAAGATAATCAGTCAATGTCCTAGAAAATGAACTAATCTGAAACCCTGATGTTTCAAAAACTGCTATAACTTTGTATCCATTAACATTACCTTTCTAGTCTAACATCTAGTTAACAAAATGAATTTTTGTACAGAAAAAAAACAAGTATTCTGTTTTTCTTTAAAATAAAATAAAAAGGAAACCTGAAAATGAAATTAATCTCAACTATTAGTATTACATTCTTTAAAGGGCATGACTGAATTTACTTGTTTTAGAGCCAATAAGACAGACTAGTACCTTGACATCGTTGTAGAATACTTGGGGATAGACAAGGCATTCTAACAACCTGGTTACACAGTTTACAGTGCTGCTTGTTGACGTCCAGTCTATACCCAGTTGAGTGAGTCCCCATACAATCAGTGACAAACTGATAGAAAAACCATGACAAGAAGACCTATCCTGCTCAACACTTTAACCAACACTTCAACTAACACTTAGTCTTTGACAACTAAGGACGATGGGGTAGCCTAGTGGTTAAAGCGTTCGCTCATCATGCCGAAGACCCGGGTTCGATTCCCCACATGGGCAAAATGTGTGAAGCCATTTCTGGTGTCCCTCACCGTGATATTGCTGGAATATTGCTAAAAGCGACGAAAACTAAACTCACTCACTCACTCTTTGACACTAAGTCTTTGCCTTTGAAAATTTTAACGCTTAGTCCCTAAAACTATAATACTGATACAAGCATATAACATAGTTCAGAGACTGTGAGGCAGACAACTTTGCCCAGTAAACCCGTCCTAAGAAAGTCTCCACTGATGAAAAATTCATTTGCAAATATTCCCAAGGATTTACAAATCTAATTTATAAAATAACATACTGTCCTAGTCAGAACTCATTCTCTAAACATTAGGTAGATTACATGGACTTAACGAAAATACAGAAGGCATAATAAATCACGTTTCAGAGCTCGTGACTTGAGGTTGTAGGTCCATTAACATGAAAAACCTATTCTTAACTGCCCTGAGAACCATGACTACAAAACAGCAAAAAAAGTTCTTGAGACAAGGGGACTGGATCAGTGACCCTGAAAAAATCCCCAACAATAGCACGACCATTTCTGAGCAGTGATGTTCTCTCCTTCTCCCCTAAACCCATCACTTAAACAGGCTATGGGCCACTGAACCCAAGTGACTCCGCCCCAATGTTAATTGCCGACAGAACATGAATGCCTGTAAACAGGTCAAGAAGATGGAGAAATAACAATCTGTTCATGATGGCTCAGCTGGCAAAAAGCAGCTTTATCATGTTGAAAAACACTGCATTCCCTCAGAGTGCCTGCTCAGAAATACGGACAGCTGGAACAGGACCAAGCATCTAAATATTGACGCAACCATTAATCTTGTTTGTCGACATGGCCATATTACACGATGCTAACGGATTCAGTCCTGTTCCTGAACGTCTCTCCATCAGATGCCTGAGCAGAGTTTGAAATTAAGTACACCATTCTAGAGGTTGTTGTCATGGACCTGGTGTCAAAGGAAGCACCAAGATACAAATACTTTAGACATCAAGGTCCCAGGACATCCTCATCTTTGAACGTCCCAACAGCAACAAATCAGAGGACCCCAGGATGAAACTGATTCTTTTAGACTCCAAAAGCAACAAACCTGATGGCCTTCCCCACATGCCCACTACACACCCCCATCAAGATGACCTGAGGATCAAGTCCCCGACCCCTTCATGACAAACCTACCCTCCAACCCTCTAACATGACCGGGAGTAGATGTGATTGCCCTGTCTGGTACTGTTCTGTCAATATACAAAACAAGTGCCTGTCTGGTGCTGTTCTGTTCTGCTGTTCAATATACAAAACAAGTGTCCTGTCAGGTGCTGTTCTCTCAATATACAAAACAAGTGCCCTGTCAGGTGCTGTTCTCTCAATATACAAAACAAGTGTCCTGTCAGGTGCTGTTCTCTCAATATACAAAACAAGTGTCCTGTCAGGTGCTGTTCTCTCAATATACAAAACAAGTGCCCTGTCTGGTGCTGTTGTCTGCTGTTCTCTCAATATACAAAACAAGTGTCCTGCCAGGTGCTGTTCTCTCAATATACAAAACAAGTGCCCTGTCAGGTGCTGTTCTCTCAATATACAAAACAAGTGCCCTGTCAGGTGCTGTTCTCTCAATATACAAAACAAGTGTCCTGCCAGGTGCTGTTCTCTCTATATACAAAACAACGGCCCTGCCAGGTCCTGTTCTCTCAATATACAAAACAAGGGCCCTGTCAGGTGCTGTTCTCTCAATATACAAAACAAGGACCCTGTCGGGTGCTGTTCTCTCAATATACAAGCATATAATATGGTGTGTAGAGGAAGATTGACAACTGGTATTTGTAGGACACACACTGACGGTTTGAATTTGATCCTTGGTGGTTGTACAGTGTAAACATGTAGTAGTAGTAGTAGCAGCCAGAGTAGTGGTTGTAGTAGAGGTTGTAGCAGCAGCCACTGTAGTAGTAGTAGTGAGTGAGTGAGTTTAGTTTTACACTGCTTTTAGCAATATTCCAGCAATATCACAGCGGGGGGACACTAGAAATGGGTTTGACACATAAGAGGAATCCAGTGAGGAATCCAGGCGCGTAGCAAGCCAATTTTTACGTGTAAGCCCGATAAGTTGCAAAGCTTTATATTTAGATAGTATTGAGGGCTTGCCCAACCTTTTCAGCAAAAATCATGTGTAAGCCCAGGGTTTTTTTATAATGGTAGCTACGCCCCTGGAATCAAACTTGGGTCTTTGGCAGGACAAGTTACCTTAACCACTGAGCTACCTATCCCCTACCCCCATAGTAGAAGTCGTAGTAGCAGTACGTAGTAGTAGTAGTAGCAGCAGTCATATTTAGTGTAGCTGGACGATCACAAGTCAACAAACTACCTAGACTAGTTAGATCACGACGAAACCTGATCAATGACAAGTCAAATTGTTCCATGCATAAAAATTATACGGCAATACACCAAACACCTGTGGCATAACCTTTTAGGATTATAAATATTTTACATTTATAGAGCAAACCCTGCAATTAAAACAACACAACATTAGAACATAATCCTCTTTATAAAATAATATTTCAGATACTATATTTTTAAGATGACTGCATCAGAATGCATCTTGTTATGTTATCGGGTACATTTTAACTATGTCACTGGTAGGGGAACATGTGCACTGCACAGTTGATTGCTATTTCCGGCGCTGTATACGAGACAGTTACACATGGTAATCTTAATCCCTGCATATAAGACAATGCCTAGCAAAAACAAATTAGAACTAAATAGGTAAATTATCTTGTCTAGTCATGTTTAAGTGCAAATTTGACTTCTGACAATGTCATCTTCTCCTGTTTGTTCACACGTAGCGATATGATGTCGTTTTCTTACCCCCTGAAAAAAAGTTTGATGAAAGTGTAACCCATAGATAAGCCGACCCTCTTCTATATACTGCTATTTTTTATCCTCAAAATTCGGTTTATCTACTTTAATACACGGTAGTAGTACTGGAATCAGATGACTGGATGTCTCCAATGAAATCGTATTCCTTTGAAGTGTGCTGATGGGTAGCTGATATAGAAGTTATCCAATCTTATGTTATGAAATACATGAACAAACACAAACAAATGTATCACAGAACTGAATCAAATCAGATCTGATTCTTGTTACTCAGGCACCAAACCGGGTGTTAAACTAACGAGGATAATACTTCTTACAGGTATACAGGTATACCACAACAGCTGACTGACTGAGTTTGGTTTTACGCCGCTTTTAGCAATATTCCAGCAACATCACGGCAGGGGACACCAGAAATGGGCTTCACACATTGTGCCCATGTGGGGATTCGAACCAGGGTCTTCGGCGTGACGAGCTAACGCTTTAACCATTAGGCTACCCCACCGCCCCATATATCACAACAGGCTGTTCAAACTATACATACTGCAACATTGTTCAGAGCTGGTATATTGGGTAAAAAATATAAAAAGTTTTGTGATTATCTCTAAGATATAATTTCCGATATACAGAGACTTTCAGTCACAACTGATGTTTCCCTTCATGATTAATTGACAAATGGCACACTTTACATTCTATACATTGTATCAAAAAAGAAAAAAATAATCCATAACTATCCAACCTAATTTTGAGACTACTGTTATAAGAACTATAACATTAATTTCCGGGCACGAGTATGTAGAAAATAGGATCTGCATTTTCAATCAGTGTCATTCACGGTCAAACACTTTAGCTCCCAATATACCGCTATATGCATCACAGTATGGTTACCTGTATTGCAATATAGTACAATACATTTGATTTGCCAACACACAACCCTATCATTTGGAACAGCTACTAGTCATATCCAATTAACTGGCAGTTCATTTCATACTACTGGTTTTTTAAATCTGAATTGACGATAAAGATGTCACTTCTTGCATATTGGCCTGATTTCGTATTGCAATATCCAGCAATAATTATTAATGCATTCTGATACATACTACATATAGCATTTAATAATAGTCCATTTATATTGCGCATTTATCCATGCACATTGCATGTTCAAAGCGCTGACATATTACCCCTGGTCAACTAGTACAGAACACTCCCTGTGGAGAATAAAACCGGTCGCCTGTCAGGCACTCAAGGTTCAAATTCATGCTACCATCGTATCATACCAGGTACCCAATTCTACTGCTGGGTGGACAGCGGCAATTTTGAACAAACTCACTTGCCTAAGGTGAGACCACATGTATCACATGTGCTTCGTTGTGGGGCAGGACTGAAGTCCTAATAACTCTCAGGAGTCAAGCTGCCAAACACCGTCACCCATCCAAGGACTCTCTGCACCAACGCTGCATATCTTCAACTGATTTTGACTAGTGGTGTTTCGATTAAATGAAATAATCGAGGATTGGTCACAGTGACCAAACGACCAAGCAATCGATCACATTTTCTCATAATTAAACACAAACGATTTTGGAGCTACTGTTTTAGTGTTTGAAACGCTTGCCGACGGAATATGTTTTCAGAAGTTGCTAGGGCCAGAAAACGTGATTAATTCTTAGAAAACTCACTTCACTAACTGAAAAGTCATGACTGAATATTTTTTGAGGACTCTGGAAGGTTTATGTTCATGGTGTGTTCGTCATCACTTTACATTGGATTTCAACTGCATCACTTTACATTGGATTTCAACCAAATCCCAACACTAATTGACTAGTAATTGTGACCTGATCTCCATGCACAGAACCACACACCCATTTCCTACATTGGCTGTAGTTTGGACGTGTAATGCATACAAGGTGCTTTCCTCCAAACACAATCAAGTTGATGTCCACCATTTCAATTTTTCTTTCAATGATTTATAAATTTTTCATTTGTTTAAATTCTGCAAGAAAGAATAAATCTAGATTTAGCAAATTTCGACAGCATTACTATTGCTAAGTAAGTCATTTTGAGGCAGTATGGGGAGTGTGTTTTCCTCACCATGTTTAAGATGATGCATTAGATTTGTGAATATCTTATTTATTTACTTTCTGACCCAATTGGGTTTAATTGCTGTTAGGTTTTAGAATAGTTTTTCAAATGTATATTTGGGATGACGAATTTCGGACAATTTTATTTCAAATTGATCAATGCAATCCCCCCATTCAATGACACAATATTAAGTTTTCAGCTGAAAATAGATTTTCCTGTTGCCATCCCTGATATTTGGGGGTTTATTTTGTTTTAGTTTTAATTTATTTCAGTGTTCACTAAAAAAAGAATGAATAATGTCCCTAATGCTTGTTTTAGATATTTGAACATGTTGGAAGTAATGCTATACATACTCCACAATCCTGCAATACATGGGTAACTGACTATGATACAAGGCAGCTGGTAATTCATACTGTCATCAGCAATGTTTGTTTTGGTATCAAAATGACCAAATATATTTCTATGGACAACCAAGTTGGTCAAGAATGCACCAGCATGTGAAACATGTCGTGGCAATATTGACTGCATATTGGGGATACGGCTGTGGTGTTCATAATAATCACAAAACTTCTTATGTTCTGCAACTGACTCAAAATGACTTACTTAGCAATAGTAATGCTGTCGAAATTTGCTAAATCTAGATTTATTCTTTCTTGCAGAATTTAAACAAATGAAAAATTTATAAATCATTGAAAGAAAAATTGAAATGGTGGACATCAACTTGATTGTGTTTGGAGGAAAGCACCTTGTATGCATTACACTATTGCTAAGTAAGTCATTTTGTGTCAGTATTACAGTCACATAAATATGAAAACTGACAAACTACACGAGACTCAATCTGAGCATAATGTAAAAACCAATATTTTGGATGTTGTAGATGGATTGTTGGTGAAACCAGGGAGGTTCAGAGCTTCCTCCCTTAGGACAGGTTCAGAGCTTCCTCCCTTAGGACAGGTTCAGAGCTTCCTCCCTTAGGACAAACGATGATGGTGAGGAATTTCAGTTGCAGAACATAAGAAGTTTTGTGATTATTATGAACACCACAGCCGTATCCCCAATATGCAGTCAATATTGCCACGACATGTTTCACATGCTGGTGCATTCTTGACCAACTTGGTTGTCCATAGAAATATATTTGGTCATTTTGATACCAAAACAAACATTGCTGATGACAGTATGAATTACCAGCTGCCTTGTATCATAGTCAGTTACCCATGTATTGCAGGATTGTGGAGTATGTATAGCATTACTTCCAACATGTTCAAATATCTAAAACAAGCATTAGGGACATTATTCATTCTTTTTTTAGTGAACACTGAAATAAATTAAAACTAAAACAAAATAAACCCCCAAATATCAGGGATGGCAACAGGAAAATCTATTTTCAGCTGAAAACTTAATATTGTGTCATCAAATGGGGGGATTGAATTGATCAATTTGAAATAAAATAGTCTGAAATTCGCCATCCCTAATATACATTTGAAAAACTATTCTAAAACCTAACAGCAATTAAACCCAATTGGGTCAGAAAGTAAATAAATAAGATATTCACAAATCTAATGCATCATCAAACATGGTGAGGAAAACACACTCCCCATACTGCCTCACCCCACACTTTGCACTTCTCAGATCAGCAAGCACCATTTTAACAGTTAAATTATACACTCCCTTAGGATACAGAACACAAAAGAATGTCAGATTTGGACATGTGACAAGCATGACAGAGTGTGATCATTCCTCTGTGAGTGAATGCATTGGCACAGGAGATTATTCCATTATAACATGCCAACACTACGAGAATAGGGATCAACTAGCCAATTTACTGTGTAGGTCTCTACGAGGAGCTTCATAATCCAGATTGTTACTTAACACAATACACACATTGTACATGCTCAATTCAGCAAGCTATTTAGATAATTAATAGATTTTATGATACCAATTCACGACACCATCACCTGTGATTGCGTTTTGTTTGTACAATACACAAATGTCACACAGCATACTAGTATAAAGTATGACTGACTGACTGAGCTTGGTTTTACGCTGCTTTTAGCAATATTCCAGCAACATCACGGCGGGGAACACCAGAAATGGGCTTCACACATTGTACCCATGTGGCGATTCGAACCTGGGTCTTCGGCCGTGACGAGCCAACGCTTTAACCACTAGGCTACCCCACCACCCCGTAGAAAGTATGAAAACTTGGAAACATATACTACGTATATGTTGAAGCTGTTGTTCAAATGGACAAAATGTACCCACTGTGGACATTGACTGCTGGCGTTCAACCTTTCCATTGTTTCAATATGATGTGGTACCGATGCTATTACCGGGGATTTCATCCAGCATCCTCCATATATTAAAACTGATAATAGATACAGAGCTACAGATAAGGGCCGTACAGCCGTAATGTACGCCTAAAAATCAATGAAATACGGCGTAATATAAGATTTCAACATATCATGTACACACATAAATACCTTTGTATGTCTAACATATATGAAGTTTAATAGCTGAAAAGTTGTTTAATATCATAAATAACAAACCACATCACCAACTCGCTCACACAAAAACATGTCAGTACTCCTTCAAAATTATCAGTACACCTCCACTTGCAATATGAGGTGTAAGTACCCCCACACCCTCAAAAGTTATCTGGAGCCCTAAGAACCATAAAAACGTGGCACATTTGCAACAATGCAAGACTGGGTATGAAACCTCATATTTCATAATTTGCTGCCACTTAATATTAATTTCTGTATGTAATCAGTCAAAATATATGAAACTATCAAAATGCCACATGATGTTCAAGTACTTGTACAACAGTTTCAATTAAGAAACTCAATATCCATTTTTCAATCAACTGCCTCTGTCCTCATGTGCAGTCTTACTTTGCCATGCCGTGTAGAAGCAAATTTTCGGAAATTCTTTTATGCTCCCAATTTGTAGTTGAGGGACCCTAGCCTGGAACCCAGTAGAGCTGTGTATCGTGGCCTAAGTGGCGAGACGATATATCCCGATACTAGTTTAATGAGGCGAGACGATATATCATGAAAGTATTGGCAAGGAACCTGCGAGACGATTATCATCACGATACAGTGATGGCGATACGATACTTATCCCGATACTTTACAATCCTAAAAACAGGACATATATGATAGATAAAATGACTGAATCTTCATTTGTTATTCAGCACAACATGTGTTCCATTCACACACACTTAAAAGGCTGTTCATGTAATAAAGTTTCAGCATTTAATGCTTAAGAAAGTACAATCAAACATATTCAGTACACCTTGCTCTAGGTTTCCCTTGGAAAGTTGTGTTTCTGCACCAATGCTTGCACAGGCAATTTATACAGTAATTTATACCAGAATCACTGCAAAAAACTCATAAGTATGCTTTCTAAATTTTATCTTCTCTTTCTTAACAAAGCTAAGACATCGTTCATAGTTGTTAATAAATGGTGTTTGTCAAACAACTAAAACATGTTTCAATTACTTAAAGACAAGTCTTTACAGTTCACAGAGATTGTTCACATGCTTTCACTGATACACTAACTCCTTTGTTCATGTAACAAAGCTGTCAGACACAAACAAATTCCTTTTAGGTTCAGTTTGTTTTTAAAATTCAGAAAAATTTCAAAGAGACTCCCTTCCTATTACTTATGCAATACTCCCTACAACTTTAAGTAATATTTAAGTAGTATGGGGATATATCGTCTCTTGTGGCGATACATCGATGTATCATGGACCCTCGCGATATAAATATCCTGATATATTGCCTAAACATGTTTTGTATCGATGCACTCGTATCGCGTAGTTGACGATGCAAACATCGATACTATCGATGAATCGTTACACCACTAGAACCCAGCACTGAATTATCACTTGTATAATAAGAATACTTTTCAACCATCATGGAAAGTCATTGAATCTCTTTTTACTCAAGTTAAAAAGTAAGTAGTTGTAATATTAAACTTTAAGTTTGCCCTTTTCTCTGAAATTCTTAATACCCCTATTCAACTTCTGAATTCTAAAGCTCAGTTCATGAATCGAACTGTGAATTCAGCCTGTCCATTAGACTAACAACTAGTCTCTGAAATGAACATATTTTACTGTAAAAAGTTCATAGTAAAAAAAATAAAATATAATGAAAAGGAGCCCTGAGACTTTCTTCATTTTCAGAAGAAGCTGAGGAAATCTAGACTTGCCACATTTTCTAGACTTGTGTGGGCTTTCTTTGATATATTTGCTTCAGGGTCTGTATGAGAGACTACCTGTCCATATGCTCATTAACATAGTATTTATCTAGTTAAGTTGTTACGCCTGAATCTATCACTGAATTTACATTGTAAAGTCACATAGTACCGGTATATGTCGGTTTGTAAAACTCTTCGGCATAGAATGTTTTTGTGGCATGTGGAATTCATTTTAACTGCAGCTGCCTGAAGAGATTGATAATGGAAGTATTGTCGATGAGAGGAATTATTAATGAGGACATTGTGTCAATAATAGCTTACATAAACTTCTGTGATGACATAAAGTTTCAATTTACCTAAACATGTGTGCTAAAGACAGATTACAACCTGCCAATCAAATTGTACACACAAAATACACACGTCACTTGGAGTTGTCAGTCACCAATGCATAAATCATGTCTCATCACTCAATAGTGATGAGAAAAATGTTGATTTTTTCCCCAATATTTATCAATAATCAATATTTAAGTGATGATTATTGCTCTCTATCACCTATATTGATGGCCTGCCTCAGGGGTGGAAATAACTTTAAAATTGCTAGTGTACTCCGGTACAGTGGCACATGTAAAATCACTTGCCCTGATCATTTTTCCACTATACCGGCCGTTGTCTTGTTGAATTTTAAAATAAACAACATAATTAACATTGGAAAGTCAACTGGACACCTGTACAGTGTGATATACCGGTACAAATTTGCTTGCCCGACAGAAAAACCACTGGACTCGGGCGTCGGGCAATGGGTTATTTTCACCCCTGCTGCCTCCATTTTAACTGATCACTATGCTCTTAGAACAGTGCTGTGGCACAAATACAAACCTAAGTCCTCATCTTTATGAGAAGTCGGAGTCTAGTCCAGGTTCAGATCATCGTAGTCCTTACAATGCAAAATGATGCTGGATAATAGTTTGAGCTAGACGACCCCAAAATGTTTGCCACCAATTGCAGTAAATGTTTAACCATGGAAATATTCTCACTTTGTACTAAACTGACACAAACAAGATTTACAGCTATCCCTTTCAAACCTATGTTTAATGTATGACATATTAAATGAGATACGTCTCTTGCATTGTGAGTGACTGTTTGTGGTACCCTGCATGGCGGAGCATGGGTTTCCTCGATCTGCTTTCACCCTCGTGCTCACCCAGCTGCTGGCCAGGATCCATCCTGCAGGAGGATCTGAGCACAGCATCCCCCTCACGCGGACTGGTCAATATCATGAACTGTGGCAGAGTATTGATCGGTACAACTCGTTTGCGTTACAGTTCTCTCGGGCATTAAAGCAGTGCTCACTAAAACAATGGATGATCGCTTATTGTCAATATTAAATGATATTACACATGTATTAGGTGTTCTGGTTGTCGTAACAGGATCGCGGTACCTGTGGAGTTAACGGTTATCATTTTCATCTGCTTGTTAAAACAATGGAATAATCACACGGTGCCGGTGTCACCATCTGCAAGCTCAACATACTGACACGGCAATCAATCTCCTTCACTGAACTGAGTAATTTCCTCACATGTGATCTATATCATCAGTGGTTCAAATTAAGAGTCCCGGTGTCCTTCAGATTGGATCTAAGTACCCAGAATTCTTCATTTTTTAAATCGGCCACTGACACCCTGCAATTCATGCCTAATTTCAAACACTGCCTGTAGTTCTAATGAACACAATTTATAACTGACTGACTGAGTTTGGTTTTACGTCGCTTTTAGTAATATTCCAGCAACATCACGGCGAGGGACACCAGAAATGGGCTTCACACATTGTACCCATGTGTGGATTCGAACCCGGGTCTTCGGCGTGAGGAGCCAATGCTTTAACCACTAGGCTACCCCACCGCCCCTCACACAATTTATAAAGGACACAAATAATACACATCTCTCTGTACATTTCCGTTGGTTAAATTGTTTTCAGGTCAACGTATTATAATTAATTTTGGTACAAAAAAAATAAGAAATGATTTCCACATTAATGAATCAGTACCAGAAATACACAATTCATCAATGATTACAGATCAACTGAAAGTTCAAATAAGAACCATCTTCAGGGACAAAAACATACTTTCCATCACGAAACAAAAACGTAAATTAACCAGACAGCAAGAAGGATGGATTGCTGAACAACAAAACATTTCAGTACATCTGAGTATTTAGAGGACCCACTGACAGACTACTTTACGCCGGAAAAGGAAATGGCAAAAATAGACATGTAAATCAATTGCCATTGGTAGCTAGCATTTACTAGGGTACTCTAAACAGCATGATAATTGTAAATTGTCATTGACATCTTGAGCATCGATCTACAACTTGGATATGATGAAATGTCACACAACCTGACCACCTGATCCAGTCAGTCGACTCTTATGACAAGCATAGGTTGCTGGAAACCAATTCTAATATTCTTCACTCTAATTTCATGACGTGAGACTATTTGTAAGACACACAATGACAGTGCTACAGATAACTTTTTTTGTCATTGAGCTATGTACTCGCTTGTGTGGATTTCCTAATTTTCTTTTGAGTAACCAAACAAATTGTACCCACCTCACTCAAACTCATTTGTGCATTTTGCCATTTTCCATTAATTCTAAAAATATAATAAAGTTTAAATGTTGGTTTACATGTTTGTTGCATATTTGATCTGTGATATGGGAAACTATAAGAAAGGCTCCAAGTTGCCAAGTTCAGGTGCTGAAATAGATAATCTGAACCTCTCAATATACCTCAGTTATTTTATCTATTTTTGTTTGTACGCATGTAATATCAAATTTATTGAGTATTTACAAAACTTCAAGCGTACCTGTACGCAATAGACTTAATAGGAATTGAATTTTCACACAAATATTTGCAAAATTTACGCAGATACACAGCTTATCTGTACCTCTGCAAAAATAGAAATGTATCACTCACTCTCACAATACACGAGAAACAAACACAGAGACACACATAATTATACACAAAATACACCTGGGGATTATATATTGAAAGGGGGATTATGTATATAAAGGGGGATTATATATTTAAAGGGGGATTATCAACCTGAATGAGAGGAGGCAAACTTTCAAACAATAACTATCACATCAGTCTACCCTGACATTACCATTGCAAGTATTGTTGTTTACACACCTAAATATCAAGGGCCACACCACCCCATGAATGAGTACCCCTGTTGTACACATAACAACAGCTCTATCTGGGTTACCTACATGTATATATTGCAGAAGACATGAAATGTAACAAGAATGTCATTGACATATTACCAACTCAGGAAGATACAGAAAACTGACCTTTCCACTCACATGACAAAGACCTGTTTGTTTATTCATCTCACAACAAGTTTTAACAAGTAACAGACACCTTTAACTTACACACCACTGAACACAACCCATGCCCCACTGCATGCTATTTGTACAACTGATATTTTCACTCTGTAAATGTAAGATTGTCATAGATGTACTCTGTAATGATATTTCTAAACAATGTCTTAATGAATGGGTAGACAAGCATCTAGTCTCAGAAATGAACATATTTCACAGAAAAAAAACGTGTTCCTAAATTATAATTATAAAAAGGAGCCTAGAGACTTTCTTCCTGAAACTGTGGTTATCTAGACTTGCCATTAATTCTAGACTTGCATGGGCTCTCTAGAATATACTTGTTTCAGGGTCTGTATGTCAGACTAATGAATGGGGAAAGCCTGTGCGTTCAGCAACCAGCAGTGTTGTCCAATGTAATGTACTGATAGTTTGTATTTTTCAATCTCAAACACAGAGCATAAATAATCACAAAAAAACTATTAAAATTCTCATCTTTTGTCAGAAGAGTATTATAAATTACACAAAAAATTAGTCCGAAAAAAAATATCATTTCCGGATGGCGTATATGTCAATATTTACATCATCCACTTGTTTAAAAACATTTTAAGATACAAAAAACACAATAGTGATAATATAACAACATCCGTTATCATCACTGTAAACACTGGTGTCAAACATGGCATGGTGGCACAACACCCCCTGTACCAGATGGCAACATGACACATCGGCATGAATGGAAGTGATTAGGCTAATGACAGTAATTAACAATGAGTGTGGGAGTAGATAAGCTGGTGATGCAAGGTGTAATATTTTGACTACAGGTGCTGTGATTGTGTAATCATTTATAACCACACTGCTCTATTGATTAAGTGATTTGTTTGTTTTGATTGTGGAGCCTCAACCCTGATACAATGTTTTGATTGTTCTGCATGTTGTAACATCACGTTGCGCGCTGTGTTTATAGTCGATTTAACACTAACAGGTCTGTTTTTACTGCTGGGAAGAATTTGACGCGCAAAAGAATGTTGATGTAGACTTTTTTGGGCCTGCGTACTTACCCCGGTCCTGAGGACTCCCTTCGGTAACCTCAGTAATCCACAAAGTTAATAGTATCGATATCCAGTATTTGGGGGGCAGCATATTTGCCCAGCGTTAGGTTTTACAACTTTGTGTATATCCAAGATGATGTATTGAGGGATTCATGGGGCCACCTAAAACTTCACACCGGTCGACCTGGAACAGAAAGGGGAGAAAATGGCGACCTCACTCGTGTAAACAACCTCATCTCTCTCAAGCAATTTTTACATTAGTAAAACGCACCGTGGTTAGTAACGTGTCTAGCACTGAGTTTTAGTGCTGTCCATGCCCCCAGCAAGAGTTATGACAGTCTAGATTTGAAAGACGTCCAAATGCAAGATAGAATCACACCAAAACATCATCGGAGTTCTCCTTCCCCTGGGTCACCGTAACAAAGATGGCGCGGACCGGCCGTGGATCATGCGGGTAAAGCTTTTCGTCCGCTGCGTGTTACGGGAAACAATCCAGCATAACAGTACTAGCCACCCCTTCTACATTAACCAACAACTGTCCGTCCAGCCCAGTTACACGTCCATGACGTACCTAATCAAAACATGCTTAGATTCACATGGAACAAATGGTACCAACACATTTAGCAGTAACCCAGCTTAGGTAGCCCACAACATTGAAATGCCGAAAAAACGGTGCAGTACTCACCACGTGTAGACTCAATTCCTAACGTGCAAGCTGTGAGATGGCGAGTAAAATCCACTACAACAACAGTTGAATCCAAAACAAAACAGTTAAATCAGCGAGCTGTCAGCCCAAGCTCTACACATATAGCGATACGCTGTGCGGCGCAGTGTTGTCATTTTCATCGAGGTTAATTAACCCCATTCCATAAAAGGAATTCTGACGTCATGACCTCATATCGCAGCGCCATCTATTGAGCGGAATTGGGACAAGCACTTGCTGTGTGACTCAGCTCGGAGTTTCCAGGTCGATAGAAAATACTATAATGTTGATTTGTTCACTTAACACTGTGTTAACGTTCACCCTGAAAAGAGTGAATCTACGTGATCGAGAATGTTTTATTAATGTGAACAGATTAATTAAATTGATTCGAACCAAACACTCGATAGAACGTCAACAATGCCAAGACGCCGCTCAGAATTTCACTATCAACATTTGTTTTGTTTCGAGATTAACAGCGATGGAAAGTTTACCTTTTTTTTTTAATCAATTATGCGTTACATTTCTAGCGTTCACAGATTTATTTTTCGAGAATGCCATTGCAATTGGATGTTTGGGTTTTTACCATTTTGGGGCACGTAAGCATTATAGGACGTTTCTTTGAAAAAATAAACCCTGTATTTGTTAATCATGCGTTAGTACTTAAACATTACATTTGGGGCGCAAGTTATCTGAATTTGTATGAACCGTTTCATTTCCACATAAAGAACTTTTGTGCACTGGTTCAATATAGCATCTGCATAATACTCATTGTATGCCCTACCCAACGAAGACCTGTGTTTTGATCGTAACTAATATCTTTTTGTTCACTCACTCACAAGAAATTTAAGTTGTATGGTAACTCTCTCTCTCTCTCTCTCTCTCTCTCTCGCTCTCTCTCTCTCTCTCTCTCTCTCTCTTCTCTCTCTCTCTCTCTCTCATTATTTATTTTCTCCTATCTTGAACTTCTTTCCTCACATAACAAATTTTCTCCTGAAACAATTTTATTTGAAGTACAGAGTGAGTGAGTTTAGTTTTACGCCGCACTCAGCAATATCCTAGCTATATGGCTGCGGTCTGTAAATAATCGAGTCTGGAAAAGACAATCCAGTGATCAACAGCATGAGCATCTATCTGCGCAATTGGGAACCGATGACATGTGTCAACCAAGTCAGCGAAACTGACCACCCGATCCCGTTAGTCGCCTCTTACGACAAGCATAGTCGCCCTTTCTTTTCGACCTATTCTACCCCGGATCTTCACGGGTCTTGAAGTACAGAAGTACAACTTACTATTAACACACAGTTTCGGGGGTGAATTATTATTGTTGCATAAATAATGAAACTGAGGACACAATCATTAAAATACCGGGTACTGATTATTTTTTGACAAAATGTTCATTCTAGTTAGAAATAGCAACACGTAAGCCAATTCAACAATATGGTCTTACATATTGCGTAGTTGTAGTTCGCTTGGCATCTGTTTCCCTTCTGGTAGGTGAGAGTAATGGTACCTTTTTATCTGCAAGACAGGAAACTGAAACCCATAATGTCTTGCACCACACTGATTATATGAATTGAAATAAATATAAAACGTAATAAGAGATAATGATTGATAAATATATACATTAAACCAATTCATAAGTACCATTCACATTACTTTCAGTGTAACATTGATCTACATACTACAAGCTGATGTCTATGACAAGTAGTTCAAAGCATTTCCTTCATCCTGAAGTAATAACTCGCCATCATCTTGGTTAGTTCACGAGGACTGGCACCGGCGTCGGGGCCGAAACAACACCTCCATGACATCTTATACACCAAGAGACCCTGGTGTCTGACATATTTTACAACCATGGCAGGTTCAAAGAATCCTATGAGTTTAAAAGTTTAAAGTTAATTGTTTTCATCGCTGTACTTGTCGGAGAGAATACCAGACATTCAATAAATCGCTGTTTTCCTCGTCATTTGTTCCAGTGTGGTGCACTCGAGACATATGGTATGTCACTTCACCCGTGCACCTATATGTCAGTTAATTCTGGGTACAAAGTGCATAATGCATGTCCATGAACAATTAATGAACAATTCCATTTGAACCAACTCCACATTTATGAATCTTTCGCCCTCATTGACACGTCTATTTCAATACGAGATACACAACCTTCTTTATAAAAAAAAAGCTATTGAGCCAATTCTCAGTTGAATTTATAGGATATCAGATAGAATGAAACACAAATATTCCCATTCATAAACGAATTAATTATCAGCCTTCTTGTCAGTAAACATGTACTTGTTGAATACGCCGGATGTCTTCCACTGAAGGCCGCCCATCAGTCTGAGGTTCACGCTTACAGCGGGCTCACGTCGCACTGGCGACACCAAGGTTGCCTTAACAAGTCACACTGTCATGAATTTACAAAGCGTTCCTTTGTCTGAAGTCTGACATAAATTACAAGATTAAACCATTTGGCCACGACTGAACATTTATTCTTCTAATACCGACTTACATAATAAACTTGTTTTGCCAGGTGGACTTGAAACGGAGAAATGGGCATTGGAGGCGACTCACCTGGTAGTGTACCTGTGTCATTAACAACACACTGAGTGGCATATAGTCCGAAAATAAGGTTGCAAGATAAGACTAGACTGACTGACTGACTGAGTTTTTTTCATCGAGTTCTTTTTCAACTTTATAAGTTGATCGAATTTGCATTTTTGATAATTTGTTACTGTAAGTCCATACCGACAGGTATCAGAATCTGCAAAGTTGTTTTTTGCGTTGCATGTGACATTTCAAGAACAAGCGTAATAGGGCGAGGAATGGTCGATGGTCTGTACTGTATGAATGTACATAACTTGTTTGAGTGGCATATTATTATTAGAAGCTGGGACGTACAAAATTAACAAACTTTACGGATAACAACTTCTTTATTACGAGAGTGCGACGTTTCGATACAGGTTCTTGTACCGTTGTCAAGCAGGAATGTAACATACATTGGTGGCAAAGTATAAATACTGAGTGTAACAAAGAAAACAAGGTAATTAACACAACAGGGGGGGCTTAGAGGTGATGAAGCCAGTGAAGCCTTCCCCCATTGTCTACCCACTGGCTTCATCACCACTAAGCCCACCCTGTTGTGTTAATAATGATAATGATATTTTTAACTATTCATTTTGAGAAACCCAAATATACCCCGGCACTTGTTTGTTTGCTGTCTCAGTGAAAATATTAGAGTGTGCGTGATATAATGAATACATTTACTGAAATATATATACATAGCATACATTAATGGGAGTATGAATTGGGCACGTAAGTGATCTTTAAACATCACTCCTATAAATGGTGTCATGGTCCAGTCGCTAGCTAAATATAGTTACGTTCATAGAGACAAAATATTCATGATATTTCATTATATTTCAAATTCAGGAGTATTATTTTTTTAAACATAACGAATACTTTCTGATAATCACTGTTTCAAGTAAATAACTCGTTAATATATGTCGTTTAAGATATTTGTTTTACAATACTTGCTTTTTATGTAAATACTGTTCGGCTACCAACTAGTTGTTATGCTGGAAGTGATTCAAGTCAATCCTGGGAAACGTCAAACGACCCATTTTCGCTTATATTTTTTGTTAAGACTTTGAGGGCACGCAACATGGATAAGGAAACAAATTTGCCAGTGAGGTTTCTCCGTGAACAGACATGTCTTGGGACATTGATTGTTAGACGTTTTCTGCTGACCTACTTTCTGACATTTGCGCAGATGGAGTTTGGCGATTCATAATGCTGATTGGTCAAATGGAGCAATATGACGTCACACTGCAACATTGTTGGCACAATTTACCCACAAAAGGGAGATAAGCCACGTTTCTTGTTATGTCCCGGCTTTTACGCATTGCCGCTGCAGTCCTGACCGAGCGCGTGACTCACGCCGTTTCGCTCCAGGAGTCATTAAAAATTAGATGTGGCTTCTTTTGCTGAAATTTAAAACAGTTGAAACGCATTTTCTTTGATCAGTGCATGACGGGCCGATGAGTTTAAATTTCTTCGGATTGCAATCACTTTTACAATTTCTTTTATATTTCGAATGATTTTCAAAATTCAAATGGCCATTTAGTTGCATGATTTACTTTACGCCCCGTAAGCTGTTGTATCTTTGAACTTTGCGTGCTTGATCAGGTATCTGTTTTACAAATCCTTAGAAATTTGCTTCAATACCCAGAGGTTCATGTGGGGTGGTGGGGTAGTAGACTAGTGGTCAAAAGCGTTCGCTCGTCACACCAAAGACCCAGGTTCGATTCCCCACATGGGTACAATGTGAAGCCCATTTCTGGTGTCCCCGCCCGGATATTGCTTGACTATTGCTAAATGCGGCGTAAAACTTAGAGCGATGTTTTTATGTAGATTCTTCCACCGTTACCAACTATTAGTGTTGTTGATGCTATGATTGATGTTATAGGCCAGATGTATCAAATAACTGTATAATGTGTAGGAGTGAGTGAGTAAGTGAGTTTAGTTTTACGCCGCACTCAGCAATATTCAAGCTATATGGCGGCGGTATGTAAATAATCGAGTCTGGACCAGACAATCCAGGGATCAATAGCATGAGCATCGATCTTCGCAATTGGGAACCGATGACATGTGTCAACCAAGTCAGCGAGCCTGACCACCCGATCCCGTTAGTCGCCTCTTACGACAAGCATGGGTTACTGAAGGTTCATTCTAGCCCGGACCTTCACTGGTCTGTAGTAGTAGTAGTAGTAGTAGTAGTATAGTAGTAGTAGTAGTAGTGGTAGTGGTAGTGGTAGTGGTAGTGGTAGTAGTAGTAGTAGTAGTAGTAGTAGTAGTAGTAGTAGTAGTAGTCAATGTGTATACATGTATATTTATTATTGGTTAATCAGTTGGATAGTGACAGGTATGGGATTTTACGTTATAGTTGCATTTGAACGATTCAGCATTTCCTGCAAATTGAAATGCAGGTTTTCATTAAAATGACGTGCATATATATCTTGTACATAATAAACCGAGTTCTCTTTGGTTGAGAGGCCAGTGCCACCAACAAGCGACCAAACAATACATTTGGATTCTTTTCACATAAACTTCAACTTCCCCGGGAAAACCCCGAGCGTGAATAAACACATTAAAATCTCAGTGAACTATTGCTTTTTGCTTTTACGTGTCCGGTTTACAATATTTCATCCTTGAAAAAAAAATGCGAATGAAATATTTGTTACCTGTTGGGCAGAATGAACATGATATTAACAAAAACATAAAAAGAATTCTATCTCAGCTAAAGAGACCTCTTTATATGATGAGCTTCGAACAAATTTTTCTGTTTTTGAAACGAGTATTTGGCAGAAAGTAAACATTTCAAGTACATGTATTGAGTTTACATTTATATTCCTTGAACTGGCGTGTGTTGGCGTGTATGGATGCCCAGGGTGGTCACACCCGCTATTGATGACGTGTTCCCTGACTCCAGTCACATTATGTGACTCTCTATGCACTTTTTGAATGAACTCTGATTTGTGTAATTTTTCAGTTTTGACCCCTTGACCCTTTCTTAATGAATGGCGGCAAATGCAAGACTAGCATTACAATGAATCTTCAGTCAAATTATTGGAAAACGACTTCTGTTTGTAAACAGATTATCATAAACGTACTTTGATATACTTTTACAGTGTCTTGGGTGGAATATCATGAAAACCGTGATTTTGTTGTATCGCAAGTGCTTGCCATGCGCCAGCAGATTGGCGGAAGTCCAACCACCATGCAAGGTCTTGTTTGTTGTTTTACGCCGCACTCAGCAATATCCCAGCTATATGACGGCGGTCTGTAAAATATCGAGTCTAGACCAGATAATCCAGTGATCAACAGTATGAGCATCGATCTGCGCAATTTGGGATAGGATGACATGTGCCAACCAAGTCACTGAGTCTGACCACCCGATCCCGTTAGACGCCTCTGACGACAAGCGTGGGTTGCTGAAGGCCAGTTGGAACCCGGATCTTAACGGGTCTCGAGTCACAAGCATTGAATGCCATACTCCTCGCTGTTTAGGAACAGTGGAATCCTGTTCCAAAGGCTGTAATCCGGAATTAATCCTGAACGTGACACGCAGGTGCCAAGATGGCATCGGCAGACACAGGTTACACGCAAAATACTGACCTTTGTTCTGAATTTGTATGCGCCCCATTTCAAATGCATGCGCAGTACATCTCTTTAATCCACTATTTGTCCTTGTTCCCTCATTCGTTTGTACTGACTGTATGATAACACAGGTGTTAACGTCAATACAATGAACACGTGTATAACTGTAAGATAGCACCTGTGCCCGAACAGAACACGTGCACCACGTGTATTGCTTCTGCCCGAGAAACGGCAGGTTGGACATTCTATCACCGGTCTCTTCATACAATAAGACACGTTTTCTTTACTGCCTGACACTCGACAGTCAGAAGACTGACTGACTGAGTTTTCGTTTTACGCCGCTTTTAGCAATATTCCAGCAACATCACGGCGGGGGACACCAGAAATGGGCTTCACACATTGTACCCATGTGGGGATTCGAACCCGGGTCTTCGGCGTGACGAGCGAACGCTTTAACCACTAGGCTACCCCACCGCCCTTAGGTCTTTGTAGTGAACCATATTAATCACCTGCTACTCTACCGTTACAAAATATCTTTGTGGGTCGTAGCGGTATTCCAGTTTATAACGGAAATGTCTGTGGGTATTTATAAAGCGTTACACGCCTACAGCCCATGATCCAGGTAGTCCAACGTAGCGGGTGGCGTTTGACGTCAGCGTGCACGTCTCGCGTGTGCTCTATTGGAGGAAGGTTAGAACTCAGGGCTGGCCGTTAGATATAGCTAATATGTTTTGCTTCAGTTACGAAAAGTCAGTTACGGACTCGGTTATGAAAACGTGCACACTGGGAGCGAGCTTTATCGTCATGAAGGACACACCTGGCCCAACATGGCTCGGAGACCGTGACTCGATGATGCTCAGCCTTCCAGGGTCTTTACGCAGTGATCACAGTGGTCCCGCCCCATATCATTGCATGATGATTGATCCAGGATCGATAAATCAGAAACCAGGCTATTGTACAGGGCAGATCATTATCATTTTGTGTGCGTCTGTTTATAAATCTGCAAATCCGCCCCTGAATTCGACCAGTTCGAAGCATGCCAATAGTCCTTAACGTAGTAGTTCTTAACGTTGTATAGACAACGAATACTATGTCTGAAAAATAGATAAAATTGTATATATATATATATATTACACCCATGTGACGCCATCAGCGTTATGTTCTGTCGCGTTCTAACCTCTTTGCTCTACGCACAAGTATCATTTACCCCATTAAACTTCTCTATCGGCGGAAGCGTTATGTCGTGTCGCGTTCTAACCTCTTTGCTCTATTCTGTAATATAATATCACTTACCTAACAGAGGATCATTGTTTTAGACCACGAACCTAAATGCTAGCGCTGTGTGACATTTAGACGTTGGAAACGTACTCTGTTTAATTGATTATACTTTAGTCGAAAACGTACAGCTGACTATGCCAATCATGATCAACGAGTGAGAGGGGTTGTCGTTTATAGCAGATGCAGGCTCTTTGATGATCAAAAACTCTTGGTCATACCATCCTTACAATCTGTTATACTTCTTGCTCCAACCATCCTTACAATATGTTATACATCCTGCAACAACTATCCTTACAATATGTTATACATCCTGCAACAACCATCCTTACAATCTGTTATACATCCTGCAACAATCATCCTTACAATCCACTATACATCCTGCAACAACCATACTTACAATCTGTTACACATCCTGCAACAACCATCCTTACAATCTGTTGTACATCCTGCTCCAACCATCCTTACAATATGTTATACATCCTGCAACAACTATCCTTACAATATGTTATACATCCTGCAATAACTATCCTTACAATCTGTTCTACATCCTGCAACAATCATCCTTACAATCTTTTATACATCCTGCAACAACCATACTTATAATCTGTTATACATCCTGCAACAATCATCCTTACAATCTGTTATACATCCTGCAACAATCATCCTTACAATCTGTTATACATCCTGCAACAATCATCCTTACAATCTGTTATACATCCTGCAACAACCATCCTTACAATCTGTTATACATCCTGCAACAATCATCCTTACAATCTTTTATACATCCTGCAACAATCATCCTTACAATCTGTTATACATCCTGCAACAATCATCCTGTTATACATCCTGCAACAACCATCTACAATCTGTTATACATCCTGCAACAATCATCAACACAATCTGTTGTACATCCTGCAACAACCATACTTGTAACAATCACAATCTGTTATACATCCTGCAACAATCATGCCTGTTATACCTGCAATCCACTATACGTCATGCAACAACTCCTGCAACAATCAGTCGCGTACTTACAATCTGTTATACATCCTGCAACAATGCACAATCTGTTGTACATCCTGCAACAACCATCCTTACAATCTGTTATACATCCTGCAACAACCATCCTTACAATCTGTTATACATCCTGCAACAATCATCCTTACAATCTGTTATACATCCTGCAACAACCATCCTTACAATCTGTTATACATCCTGCAACAATCATACTTACAATCCACTATACATCCTGCAACAATCATCCTTACAATCTGTTATACATCCTGCAACAATCATCCTTACAATCTGTTGTACATCCTGCAACAACCATACTTACAATCTGTTATACATCCTGCAACAATCATACTTACAATCCACTATACATCCTGCAACAATCATCCTTACAATCCACTATACATCCTGCAACAATCATACTTACAATCTGTTGTACATCCTGCAACAACCATCCTTACAATCTGTTATACATCCTGCAACAACCATACTTACAATCTGTTATACATCCTGCAACAATCATCCTTACAATCTGCTATACATCCTGCAACAACCATCCTTACAATCTGTTGTACATCCTGCAACAACCATCCTTACAATCTGTTATACATCCTGCAACAATCATCCTTACAATCTGTTACATCCTGCAACAATCATGCAACAACATACTTACAATCTGTTATACATCCTGCAACAATCATCCTTACAATCTGTTATACATCCTGCAACAACCATACTTACAATCTGTTATACATCCTGCAACAATCATCCTTACAATCTGTTATACATCCTGCAACAATCATCCTTACAATCTGTTATACATCCTGCAACAACCATCCTTACAATCTGTTATACATCCTGCAACAATCATCCTTACAATCTGTTATACATCCTGCAACAATCATCCTTACAATCTGTTATACATCCTGCAACAACCATACTTACAATCTGTTATACATCCTGCAACAATCATCCTTACAATCTGTTATACATCCTGCAACAACCATACTTACAATCTGTTATACATCCTGCAACAATCATCCTTACAATCCACTCATATACCATCCTGCAATCCATCTAATCTGTTGTACATCCTGCAACAACCATCATCTTACAATCTGTTGTACATCCTGCAACAACCCCATCTTACAATCTGTTATACATCCTGCAGCAACCATCTCTACCTAATCTGTTACAATCTGTTGTGCATACATCCTGCAACAATCATCCTTACAATCTGTTATACATCCTGCAACAATCATCCTTACAATCTGTTATACATCCTGCAACAACCATCCTTACAATCTGTTATACATCCTGCAACAATCATCCTTACAATCTGTTATACATCCTGCAACAATCATCCTTACAATCTGTTATACATCCTGCAACAATCATCCTTACAATCTGTTATACATCCTGCAACAACCATCCTTACAATCTGTTATACATCCTGCAACAATCATCCTTACAATCTGTTATACATCCTGCAACAACCATCCTTACAATCTGTTATACATCCTGCAACAATCATCCTTACAATCCACTATACATCCTGCAACAACCATACTTACAATCTGTTGTGCATCCTGCAACAACCATCCTGACAATCTGTTGTACATCCTGCAACAACCATCCTTACAATCCACTATACATCCTGCAACAACCATACTTACAATCTGTTGTACATCCTGCAACAACCGCACTTACAATCTGTTATACATCCTGCAACAACCATCCTTACAACTACCATACATCCTGCAACAATTACAATCTGTTATACATCCTGCAACAATCATCCTTACAATCTGTTGTACATCCTGCAACAACCATCCTTACAATCTGTTATACATCCTGCAACAACCATCCTTACAATCTGTTATACATCCTGCAACAATCATCCTTACAATCTGTTGTACATCCTGCAACAATCATCCTTACAATCTGTTATACATCCTGCAACAATCATCCTTATAATCTGTTATACATCCTGCAACAATCATCCTTACAATCTGTTATACATCCTGCAACAATCATCCTTACAATCTGTTATACATCCTGCAACAACCATACTTACAATCCTTACAATCCTGCAACAATCATCCTTACAATCCACTATAATCCTGCAACCATCCCTACAATCTGTTATACATCCTGCAACAATCATCCTACAATCTGTTATACATCCTGCAACAATCATCCTTATAATCTGTTATACATCCTGCAACAATCATCCTTACAATCTGTTATACATCCTGCAACAACCATCCTTACAATCTGTTATACATCCTGCAACAACCATACTTACAATCCACTATACATCCTGCATCCCAACAACATCCATACAATCTTACAATCTGTTTATACATCCTGCAACAACAATCTGTCATCCTTACAATCTGTTATACATCCTGCAACAATCCATCCTGTAATCTGTTATACATCCTGCAACAATCATCCTTACAATCTGTTATACATCCTGCAACAATCATCTTCATAATCTGTTATACATCCTGCAACAACCATACTTACAATCTGTTATACATCCTGCAACAACCATCCTTACAATCCCAAATATACATCCTGCAACAATCATCATGTCTGTTACATCCTGCAACAATCCATATTCCTTACAATCTGTTATACATCCTGCAACAATCATCCTTACAATCCTGTTATACATCCTGCAACAACCATAATCTGTCTTACAATCTGTTATCCATCCTGCAACAATCATCCTTACAATCTGTTATACATCCTGCAACCATCCTTACAATCTGTTATACATCCTGCAACAACCATACTTACAATCTGTTATACATCCTGCAACAATCATCCTTACAATCTGTTATACATCCTGCAACAATCATCCTTACAATCCTGTTATACATCCTGCAACAACCATGCTTACAATCTGTTGTTATACATCCTGCAACAACCATACTTACAATCCACTATACATCCTGCAACAACCATCCCTCTTTACAATCTGTTATACATCCTGCAACAACCGTATCTCAATCCTTGTACTTCCTGCACAATCTGTTATATACATCCTGCAATCACCCTGTTAATCCATCCTTTACTCACAATCTATTTATACATCCTGCAACAATCATCCTTACAATCTGTTATACATCCTGCAACAATCTATCCATCCTTACAATCTGTTGTACCTGTCCTGCAACAAATCCATCCTTCATGCCATATGACCTGCAACAACCTGTTATACATCCTGCCAACACATCCTGCATCCACTTTCCTTACAATCTGTTATACATCCTGCAACAACTAATCCACTACATGCACTGTCCTTCTATTTATACAATCAACCCTGTTATACTCCCTGCTGTCCATCCACCCTGCAACAATCACATCCTTACAATCAAATATACATCCTGGTAACAATCTGTTTATAATCTGTTTCCATTCAATATACCTGGCAGCAACCACAATCTGTTATACATCCTGCAACAATCATCTCATAATCCATATACATCCTGCAACAACTATACTACTTACATCCTGGTCATCCTTGTTATTTATCCTGCAACAACCATCTTACAATCTGTTGTTGTCCATACATCCTGCAACAATCATCCTTACAATCTGTTATGCTCATCCTGCAACAACCATTACTCCATTACAATCTGTTATACATCCTGCAACAACCATACTTACAACTGTTATCCATCCACCATGTGTCATTGTACTGTGTCCATGCACCTGTCATCCACCTTTTCATCCATGTCCTGTGTCCTTTTCCTGTCCTCCACCTTTTCTTCCACAGTCCATGCAGTCAATCAGTCCATGTCCACCTGTCTGTTGTCCTCCTTTCTTCCATCCTTGTCTGTTGTACCGTCCACTGATTTGTCCATGCCTGTCCATCCATGTCAGTCCACTGTCCTGTGATCTGTTGTGTCCATGGTCTGTGATCCTGTGTGCGTGTCGTTGTGTCTTCAGTCTGTTGTCTGTGTCCACTGATCTGTGTGTCTGTGCATCCATGTGTCCATGTGTCCATCCAGTCTGTGTCCACAGTCTGTGTCCTGTGTCGTCCTTGTAATGTCAGTCTGTGTCCATAGTCGTCACTGTCTGTTGTGTCCTGTGTCAGTCCTTGTCCTGATCCATGTCCTGTCGATCCTTGTCTGTGTGTGTCCTGTCTCGTCACTGTCTGATTGTCCTGTCCTGTGTCCTGTGTCCACTGATCCTGATTGTGTCCATGTCTGTGTCCTGTGTCCGTCCATCCTGGGTCTGGTGATCGTCCACCATGATCTGTTGTGATCCTTGTCCATGTCTGTCCTGCAATCATGCATCCATATGCGTCCTGTGATCATTTGATCCTGATTGTCCCTCACCTCTGACAACCGATCCTTCCTGATCTGTTATGTCCAACTCATGGTCATCCTTAGATCCACTGTCCTGTCATGCCTGATCTGGCCACATCCTGCAGTGATCATCACCCTGATCTGTTGTGATCAGCAACATCGTCCTGTCTGTTATACATCCTGCAACAACCATCCTTACAATCTGTTATACATCCTGCAACAATCATCCTTACAATCTGTTGTACATCCTGCAACAATCATCCTTACAATCTGGTTATACATCCTGCAACAATCATCCTTACACTTACAATCCACTACACATCCTGCAACAATCATACTTACAATCCACTATACATCCTGCAACAATCATCCTTACAATCTGTTATACATCCTGCAACAACCATACTTACAATCTGTTGTACATCCTGCAACAACCATCCTTACAATCTGTTATACATCCTGCAACAACCATACTTACAATCTGTTGTACATCCTGCAACAACCATCCTTACAATCTATTTTATACATCCTGCAACAACCTCCTTACAATCTGTTGTACATCCTGCAACAACCATACTTTACAATCTGTTATACATCCTGTCCTGACAATCATCCTTACAATCTGTTATACATCCTGCAACAACCATCCTTACAATCTGTTATACATCCTGCAACAATCATCCTTACAATCTGTTATACATCCTGCAACAATCATCCTTATAATCTGTTATACATCCTGCAACAATCATCCTTATAATCTGTTATACATCCTGCAACAATCATCCTTACAATCTGTTATACATCCTGCAACAATCATCCTTAAAATCTGTTATACATCCTGCAACAATCATCTTATCAGAATTCGGACACAGAATAAATACACTTCTAGCAATTGTCTCACTGATTAAATCATTATTGAATCTTTCTCTGTCGTAGAGGTAAGATAGTTTGTTCATTTTGCATCACCCACGGACATCATATTACCATAGACACCCGACACCCCCGACCGATCTAACTAACTCACTCCTTTAAATCGTGTCCTATTCCATGTCGGAGAACACCCGGCGTCACCGCTGTTTATTCAGTTAGCCCGGTGTTGCTGCATATCTATTCAACGTTGTCCCCCAGAGAGTTCCAGAATCGTACATATCAGCACCACGAAAGACCTCACCACTGGAAAGAAAAGAGTAGAATAAAAACAAGTTTGTGCCTATATTAGATTGAACCCGACAGAGTTAGAAGTGATACTTACGCCAATTAAGCCAACAATTGCACCATAAATAACAAAACTTATGCAATGAACAAAACACCCAGTGATGAAAAGACCACCCGGTAATGAACAAAACACATTAAGAAATGATAAAAACAGCAAGTACAGACAAAACACCCTGTAATGAAGAAACCAATATCTAATGTACAAAACACCCATTAATGGACAAAACATTCAGTTATGAACACGGTGTTGAGTAGAGAAGGAAAACACGTCTTAGTGACCGAAACAGTTGAACAGTCGCAGTCACCTGGTTCTGTAATACGAGCATTTGTCGCTGTTATGTGCAGTGTCTCTCTCTCTCTCTCTCTCTCTCTCTCTCTCTCTCTCTCTCTCTCTCTCTCTCTCTCTCTCTCTCTCTCTCTCTCTCTCTCTCTCTCTCTCTCTCTCTCTCTCTCTCTCTCTCTCTCTCTGTTATATTGTGTATATATGTCTATTAAACCCCAAAAGCAGTGCTCAGTATCAGGAATAGATACATGGGTCTCAACACTGAATATTGACCACATTTCTATTTGCATGAGTATATGTGTGTAACTGGTGGTGTCCATTTGTACCTGTCTGGGATTGTTATATACATGTATGCGTGCATGTGATTCTTATGTGACATGTGTGTATGTGTAAATGTGTGTTATTGTCATAACATACTCGTTTGCACATGCAAATGTGTGCTATTGTTATTACTTACTCGTTTGCACATGTAAATGTGTGCTATTGTTATCACATACTCGTTTACACGTGTCAATGTGTGTCATTTTGTACATGTTTGCATGCTTAAGTGTGTGCAATTGAGTGTGTAAATGTGTGTAATTGTCATTTTGTACATTTTTGCATGTGTAAATGTGTGTAATTGTCATTTTGTACATATTTGCATGTGTAAATGTGTGTAATGGCATTTTGCACATATTTGCATGTGTAAATGTGTGTAATTGAGTGTGTAAATGTGTGAAGTTGTCATTTTGTACATATTTGCATGTGTAAATGTGTGTAATTGATTTTGTACATTTTTGCATGTGTAAATGTGTGTAATGTCATTTTGTACATATTTGCATGTGTAAATGTGTGTAATGGCATTTTGCACATATTTGCATGTGTAAATGTGTGTAATTGAGTGTGTAAATGTGTGAAGTTGTCATTTTGCACATATTTGCATGTGTAAATGTGTGTAATTGAGTGTGTAAATGTGTGAAATTGTCATTTTGTACATTTTTGCATGTGTAAATGTGTGTAATGTCATTTTGTACATATTTGCATGTGTAAATGTGTGTAATTGAGTGTGTAAATGTGTGTAATTGTCATTTTGTACAGTTTTGCATGTGTAAATGTGTGTAATTGTCATTTTGTACATATTTGCATGTGTATATGTGTGTAATTGAGTGTGTAAATGTGTGAAATGTCATTTTGTACAAATTTGCATGTTTGCATTTATGCACTAAGGGGCGGGCCTTGCAAATGTGATAACCTTCATTGTTATCCTTCCAACCTGTATCGACAAATTAGTCTTTAATATGAACTAATAGAACACCACTAACAACATGCTGGTGTGTGGTGAAGACCCAACACCTTATAGCTAGAATAATGCTGAGTGCGGTGTAAAACTAAATTCACTCATATCTGACAACAGGTGGAAATGTACAACACACAATCTCATGAAATTGGCTTTACTGCATTTCCAACACACAACTGATTCCTGTTCTCTCAGGCGCTATATGCCATACAAAAGATATTCTGCAAGCTAATTGTATTTGCAACATTAATCTGTTGCTTGTTACCCTCATACTTCCAAAAATATTTTGTGTAAATGTTTTTATCGCAGTCATTACCTAGTACATGGCCTGTAGGTATTGAATAGAGTATTAGACATCTTGTCGTGAGGTTGATCTCGTCCTCCAAAATGACATTTGATTCACAACAGTTAATATTCCTGAGTGGAAACTATTAATTCTTCACATTACTTCTCATCATATCGTTTTACACATATTCCGTTTCCTTTCAGAATACCTCTAATCCCATAGTACAGAGATGCAGCGAGAAGTAGAAAGTAATTTAGTCGTGCTGCATGCCTATCCTATACGACCTTATAAGGTAGCAATATATATGATCACTTGCTGCTTGCCTCGGGTCCATCAATATATCTGACAGTGTATATATTGGTAATTGAAAAATGTTTCTCAAAGGTTAAGACAGCACGAACATTCTCCTTTGTAATTTGATAGAAAGTGAAAAGTTTTAGAAGAAATTTGAAGGGTTTTTTTCTAGACATGCTTAACATTCTCAAAGGTTTGTTTTGTGAAAGAAATGTGTTCGTCTACTTGTTTCAGAGTAAAACAATCATTCACTATACACTCGTTGTTTCCACCCGTGAACGTCGGATTGATGTCCTACCGCCCTTTGGCCTTGCCATTTATATAAAAGTGAATATTCGTTATATATATACGTACGGATAGATAGTGTTTCCTGGCACAAATATATAAAGCAATGTATATTTTACTTCAATAGGTCATTGGTATCGCATAGTAGATGTACGTCAATATGCTATTCAAGGATTATTTGGTATGTTCTGATCATTATTAGTGCTTAAGCCATTACTATTTGACTTGTTCTCTACGATTGTTGATACGTGCTCTCTTAGGTTATTATTACCAGAGTTTGTTCTCTTTTACTATAAGATGCGAGAATGCGAGAACACGATTGCTTGGGACTGCATTCTCTATGCCGGTACATGTTCTACAAGGCGACTGTGGAGGTTGTCCAACATATAGTACTGGAAATAAAGGAATCTGATGTTATGCCATTTTTAATGCAAATTGATAAGAACATGATTTGTGGTGTTTTCCTTAATCACTGTTTCAGATGATAATACTGAAATCTGTATGATTTGACACTAGGCATCGTGACAGGCCCATGAAGAGTTATGGTATCAAAAGTCAGTTAACAAATTTAGTATCTTGTGTGTCCACCATTGGTGTTGATACAGGCGTTGGCATTATCTTGCTGAAGTGTGAAATTGCGTCTCTGTCCTTGAATGAACCTGAGGCCCTATGATCTCATCCCTGTATCGCAGACCTGTCAGATGGCCATTGACAATGACAGGATGTGATGTTTCCCCATACCATAACGCGTACGCCAACAAAGTGTCGACGTTTGACAACGCACGCGTCATCTGAGTTTTTCATGTGAAGTCCCGACTCGTCAGTGAACAAAACACCATCCCAATCTTGTCTCCTGTACCGTAGATGCTGCCTGCACCAGGCAAGACGTGCCTGTCGGTGACAATGGAGCAAAATTGGATTTATTGCAGGCCTTCGGGGCCGGATGTTGTGCTCCCTCAGTCAGTTCCTTACAGTCCTGTAACTGATTGGGCGTAAGCCAGGAATGGTCAGAGCAGTCAAACTGGTAGTCTGGAACTAATTCCTTAGATGGGTCAGCCGAATGTGGTTGTCTTGCTGACGTGACGTCACGCGTAGACGGCAGGTCAGAGGCAAATCTCTCGTGTTACCATTGTTAAAACGTGTTTCAACAGACACCAAAATGTCTGGCCACTTCATTTTGGGACATTTCAGTCTCCAGCAAACCCACGGCGCAGAGGCGCTGATATTCTGTAAGCATGACGTACGCGCAGTTTAGGTTAAAATTAAGCATGGCTTGCTGAAGAACAATTCTAATCCGGATCTTCACGGGTGTTATGTCCACTTGCACATTGAAACGTGTTCCATTACTTGTATATAGCACCATTTGTAAATATTACCCTAAATACGCAATTTCACGTAACACAATCTGATAATGTTTCGTTCCCACACGTAAACACAAACACAATATAGTCGTCAACAATATGAAACGCCATGTCCAATCAGAACTTTCACAAGTCGGGTAATTCAAGCCGAGCCAGGGTGACATTATCAGCTTACATGCTCATAACGTGAATTGTCTTAGAGTGACATTCAACATGACTTTCGCTTGTACTTGTAATGGCTATGTGAGTGAGTGAGTGAGTGAGTGATGTGAGTGAGTGAGTGAGTGAGTGAGTGAGTGAGTGAGTGAGTGAGTGAGTGAGTGTGAGTGAGTGAGTGAGTGAGTGAGTGAGTGAGTGAGTGAGTGGTATGGCGACTGAGTGGGTGAGTGAGTGAATGAGCTCATACATGCTGTATCGAATAATTTCTAGTTCTAGATTCAAATTCACAATTTGTTTCGGTCAGGGACACTGCATAGTATTACAGCTACATCAAGCGACAAGATGGATCTTGTGGTCATCACCGTGATCATCACCGTGCAGTTGTCATCACCGTACAGACCACCATAGCGTCCTGCCTGTAGGCCACCCGTTGTTCATCTTGCGTTTAGCTTGGGATGCTGATGCCAAGTGGCAATACGCATTCCACAAAAACTGAAATATTCTCCGTTTCATAACTATTCTCATGTTTGGTAAATCTACAAGGTAATAACAGTAAATGGTTCATGTTTGGTAGATAATGAAGGTGATAACAGTAAATGGTTCATGTTTGGTAGATAATGAAGGTGATAACAGTAAATGGTTCATGTTTGTAGATCTACAAGGTAATATCAGTAGACGGTTCATGTTTGGTAGATAATGAAGGTGATAACAGTAAATGGTTCATGTTTGGTAGATCTACAAGGTAATAACAGTAGACGGTTCATGTTTGGTAGATAATGAAGGTGATAACAGTAAATGGTTCATGTTTGGTAGATCTACAAGGTGATAACAGTAAATGGTTCATGTTTGGTAGATGTACAAGGTGATAACAGTAAATGGTTCATGTTTGGTAGATAATGAAGATGATAACAGTAAATGGTTCATGTTTGGTAGATCTACAAGGTAATAACAGTAGACGGTTCATGTTTGTAGATCAGCTGGTGGTTCATGAAAGGTTTGTCAACTGGGTAATTAATGAAGATGGTTCATGTATGGTAGATCAACTGGGTAATTAATGAAGATGGTTGATGTATGATAGATCAACTGGGTAATTAATGAAGATGGTACATGTAAGGTTGATCAACTCTGTAATTAATGAAGATGGTTGATGTATGTATGGTCATGTGTAGTTCGAGTTTAAGTCAACGATCCTAGTCGGAAGTTGCATATACGTTCACACAGTATCTTACATGACACGCCTATATGGCATAATACATATGACACACCTGACTAGCCCACAGAAAACATGACATTTGACACACTCACATGCCAAACCATCTCGTATGACACGCCCACAGTACACGCCCATATGTGAAGATGACATGTGAAACACACATGCTTAACCAACGGGTATGATGAGATGGCACGTGAAACACATATGCTTAACCAACGAATATGATGAGGAGATGACATGGGAAAAACACATGCTTAACCAACTGGTATGATGAGGAGATGACACGTGAAACATGCTTAACCAACGAATATGATGAGGAGATCACATGGTTAACACACATGCTTAACCAACTGGTATGATGAGGAGATGACATGGTTAACACACATGCTTAACCAACGAATATGATGAGGAGATCACATGGGAAACACACATGCTTAACCAACGGGTATGATGAGGAGATGACATGGTTAACACACATGCTTAACCAACTGGTATGATGAGAAAATGACATGGGTAACACATGCTTAACCAACGGGTATGATGATCACATGATAACACCATGGTTAACACACATGCTTAACCAACGGGTATGATGAGGAGATCACATGGTTAACACACATGCTTAACCAACTGGTATGATGAGAAGATGACATGGGTAACACACATGCTTAACCAACGGGTATGATGAGGAGATCACATGGTTAACACACATGCTTAACCAACGGGTATGATGAGGAGATGACATGGTTAACACACATGCTTAACCAACTGGTATGATGAGAAGATGACATGGGTAACACATGCTTAACCAACTGGTATGATGAGGGGATCACATGGTTAACACACATGCTTAACCAACTGGTATGATGAGGGGATGACATGGTTAACACACATGCTTAACCAACTGGTATGATGAGGGGATCACATGGGTAACACATGCTTAACCAACTGGTATGATGAGGGATCACATGGTTAACACACATGCTTAACCAACTGGTATGATGAGGGGATCACATGGTTAACACACATGCTTAACCAACAGGTATGATGAGAAAATGATATGGGTACCACACATGCTTAACCAACTGGTATGATGAGAAGATGACATGGGTAACACATGCTTAACCAACTGGTATGATGAGGGGATGACATGGTTAACACACATGCTTAACCAACTGGTATGATGAGAAGATGACATGGTTAACACACATGCTTAACCAACTGGTATGATGAGAAGATGACATGGGTAACACATGCTTAACCAACGGGTATGATAAGAGGGATCACATGGTTAACACACATGCTTAACCAACGGGTATGATGAGGAGATCAGATGGTTAACACACATGCTTAACCAACAGGTATGATGAGAAGATCACATGGTTAACACACATGCTTAACCAACGGGTATGATGAGGAGATGATATGGTTAACACACATGCTTAACCAACGGGTATGACACGCCCACAGGACACACCAATATGAGAAACATACCATGGGGGACACACATGCCAAACCAACTGGTATAACACTCCCACAGGACACATTTTATAGATCAACAAGTTAGTTCCTATCACATGTGTGATACCTTTCAAACTGCTACACATTTACACTACAGTGGGATTGAGAGCGGTGACTGCTACGTCCAGCAGGAACAACATCACTATTGTCCTTCACAGCGAGTGCTGGGTGAGTGAGATGTGTTACCACTGCTGTAAGTTCAGTTGGCATTGCTTCGTATCAGCCTAGATATATACTCGAACCCACGATAATACGTTTCTGGCTCTCCTCAAAGATGCAACACTGCACAATGAATGGACCACCCGTGCCCCCCGCCCATGAATAAGTAATTCATGATGAAACTATCTTTAAAAACCCATGTTTTTTGTTCAGTTTATTTTATCTTGTACGTAAATTCTGAAGGAAGTGTATATATGGTCGTGTCGTGACACAATGCTCGTTTCCACAAGTCTTGAAAGTATTTTTAAACGTACAAGTTCAAAGAATTGAGTACAATGCCCTTCACAGACATGTGCTTCAGAGGCTCCGTGCCCTCGTTCCCCCGTCGAAACAAAACACACACCAAGTGCTTGGACGTTTTTTCCGTAGTTTCTGAATTTCTTCAGGATGGTTGATCCTTTGAGCTCCCAGGCTCCGAAACCACATTATATCCAAAATGTGGCGCCTAAGTGTAAAGTAATTAACCGTGTTATAAGTAAGACAGGCACCATACCACGGGCACAGTGCGTTCTTGTAATATGTTTACTGATACTGTCGACGTTTTTATATTGTCAACATAACTCACAATTTCAGGGGTTTCGAGTGTATAGTTATGTTTCTTGCCAAATGACAAAAGAGTTTCACACAAAACAAGAGTTTCACACAGCTATGTTCTTCTGATGTTTGCACGACGTGGAGTACGATACCACTATCGCATAAAGCTTTCGTTCAGAGTAATAGGTCAGATTTGAACCGGGGGCCCTTTCAGATAGACTGGTTGCTGACTGCCTTTGAGCAGCGACACCTTCTTCCTTGTATACCTGGGGCTGCCTTCCATAGCGATCTGTGTCCGATTAACCAATTTTATTTCTGCTGTTCTGTTACTCTCGACCAGCGTATAGTTACTGTTATGGTATTTATTCCCTATCACATGAATGGGGTATATAGAATATACCAACAGATAATAACTTCATTTTTCACATTTTCAACGTACACAGTTCTCAAGCCAAAATTTGAAAGATAATAATAACTGTACCTGTCGTGAACAGCTTCGTAATTAAACAATACGTGAATATGAAATGTTTACTAGGAATTTCCTTGTGTGTTGTGCACATGTAGGAGATGCATATCAACACTACTGTTGGCTAGACATGTTACAATTTCGGATACCGAATGCTACATTGTCTAAAAGAATCATGTTTATGAACATTGTAAAACACAATGGTTATCAGATGGTATCTGACCGCCTCCGTGGTGTAGTGGGTAGAGCGTCCGCCCGGAGAGCGGAAGGTCGCGGGTTCGATCCCCGACCGCGTCATACCAAAAGACGTTAAAATATGGTACTTGTTGGTCCCTGCCTGGCGCTCGGCATTAATGGGTACAACAAGGACTGGTCGGCTCGGAGTCAGTATAATGTGTCTGAGTGGGGTATTCATGCTTCACTGCGGCATTGTATCTCAGTGGGCTAGCACTATAAAACCAGCTTCAGTCTGGGCTAGTACAAGCAGGCGCACATACACATACACATGCATGCACGTCGTCATATGAGCGAAATATTCTCAAGCACGACGTTAAACCCAATTTCACCTCACCTCACCTCAGATGTTATCTCCAGCCCCTTCTTACATTTAAGACAGTCATGACGTCACACTGGAATGCTTGGAAGACAAATGGAAGACATCACAAGTTTAGGAGATAACGCTACTGTGTTTTGAAATTAGAGGAAGAAGAACGGATTTATAATTTCTCTAACTTTAATTTAAAAGTGAACGCGGTATGCGGCCTCCCATTCCAATCTCAAGTGGTATGGAGCCAAATGGAGTGAAGGGTGGTTAAACCGTCAATAACAAACACCAAGTTTAGTGATATTAAATAACATTTTGTTTATTCACTGCATAAATCACACAGGAATACCTGATAATTTGAAAGGTATATCAAATAGGTTCAAAAAAGCTTGGTTTACATTTAGAAATTCCTTCCCATACTCTTTGCCCACCAATAATGTTAACGACATTGTGACTTTGACCTATTCACGGAAGTAATTGTTTACTGTGAAGTTGCAAGTGGAAATTTGAAAAGATGCAACAAGAGAGCTTCTGACAGTTCGCGCATTGTTCATCTGGTTGTATGATTGAGGTAGAGCTGTGGATATCTGATTACTGGCACCTTGCAACATTGAAGAGTGACGTTTTGGTCTGATTAATCTGAGGTGAGGTGAGGTGAAATTGGGTTTTAACGTCGTGCTTGAGAATATTTCGCTCATATGACGACGTGCATGCGCGTGTATGTGTATGTGCGGCTGCTTGTACTAGCCCAGACTGAAGCTGGTTTTATAGTGCTAGCCCACTGAGATACCATGCCGCAGTGAAGCATGAATACCCCACTCAGACACATTATACTGACTCCGAGCCGACCAGTCCTTGTTGTACCGATTAATGCCGAGCGCCAGGCAGGGACCAACAAGTATCATATGTTAACGTCTTTTGGTATGACGCGGTCGGGGATCGAACCCGCGACCTTCCGCTCTCCGGGCGGACGCTCTACCCACTACACCACGGAGGCGGTTCTGATTAATCTGAGTATGTGTTGTACGTGACTGTTGATTGCTTTGCCCATGAAATTAACGATTTCATCCGCCTCTAGGCCTTTCTCAGCAACAGAAGGTCACTACGGTGGGTCGTACACAGTGAGTGGTGTAAACTGTATTCACATTCGTTTTTGTGGATATTATTTTTAGCATTTTTTGCAAGTTTATTACACCTCAAAAGTCTCAACGTTTTACATTGCCTTTTAATGAAATCCTCTGTACAGGTAACTTCACAGAGTAGAAGGGGTAGAAATATAATTTGTCCCATGTTCAAGGATGGTGCCACTAAAGACCCCAGCAATCATTACAGGAGCATATCATTGATTGACTCTCTTTGTAAACTGTTTACCTGTATTTTAACCTCCAGGCTGAAGAAATGGTGTGATGATAATAATATTATATAGTATGAATAGAAATTATTGAGAATTTTAGGAATATGTTTAATTGGATTTCTAGTATAAACAACCGTGACCAGCTATCAAGTGCTTGGTTTCATTCAAGAGAGACAACTCCGTTAATCCTTTTTCATTAGTTTGTGAAGAGTTATCCCCCTTTGTTTACTTGCTAGCAGACGACAATTTCAGTGATCCTCAGTATGGATGATTAAGAGAAGAGGAAGTTGATTTTAGAGTATTATAACAAGGACACCAGATCAGCTGAAGTGATTTCAAGTAGAACAGGCATCCCTTTGTCCACTGCTTATCGTGTTTTGAAAAATATTGCAAATGGATATGGCACTGAGAACCAGGGAGGCGCAGGTAGGCCCAGAAAATTGACTGTCGGTGACAGGAGGCCGCTTGGTATTCTTGTTTCTAAAAACAAACGAAGGAGTTTAGAAAACTTAAGGCTGGATATGATTGATAGAGGAACTGTGTCTGTCTGTAAGGAGACAATTAGAACTGAGCTGCATGCAATGGGTTGGCAGAAAAGTCGAGGAATTCCATCACCGATCATGAAACCTGAACAAAAGGAGCGAAGGTTGAACTGGTGCTTACAGCATAGAAATATTAACTGGGACAATGTGATTTTCTCAGATGAAAGTTCTGTGTGGCTGTTTCCTAATACACTGAAATTCTGAACCAAACAAACTGAAAAACCTTTGTATCAGCACCCAAAGTACAGTCCGAAATTTAACGTGTGGGGTGGCATATCTGTGTTAGGGGCAACGCCCCTCTGTGTATTTGAAGGGAATATGATTAGTGAGCGGTACAAAGATATTCTCGAGGGACATTTACTTCCATCTGCTCACGTGTTCTATGGAAATTTTTGGATTTTCCAGCAGGAGAACGACCCAAAACATCGTTCAAAGCATTCACAGGCCTGGTTTCGGACCCAACATATGACATTATTGGCCAAGCTATAGCCCTGACCTAAATCCAATAGAAAATGTTTGGGGACTTATGAAGGAAAGTGTCAAAAAGACAAATATTGCTGAAATAAAAGAAGAGGTGGTCCGATATTGGGACAGCATGGACCACGACTTTCTAACTTCTTTGATCAGTAGTATGTCCCGCCGCATTGAAGCCTGCATTGCTGCCTATGGTGACTTGACAAAATACTAACTATTCACCTGTCTTTGAATCTGGAGTTATGTTCTGCTAATATTCACATTTACTACGTGAGTGAAAAAATAAAAAATTACAATCTTTAAATTCTCAATAATTTCTGGTTGTACTGTAAGTGAAGTGCAAGCTGGTTTTAGAGCAAAATACAGCACTGTTGATCACATATGTTCATTGAACGCTGTTGTACAAAAATATTCACGTAGGACAAAAGGGTAGATTTTATTGTGTATTAATAGATTTTTCAAAAGCATTTGATACAATCAACCATACATTTTTATTTGACTGTTTGAAAGATGTTAGGATAAGTGGCAGATTTTATCATATTTGTTGTCGATGTGTTCTAAGCTCTCGGCTTGTGTTAGAGCACCCAGTGGTTGACTAACAGTTGTAAGTGTAAACAAGGCACCCGGCGAGGTTGTATATTAAGCCTCCAGTTATTAATTGTTTTCATAAACAAATTCTTCTCAGTTTTTTAAACATTTGATGGAAAAGGTGTAAATATCAATACTAATGTGGATACTCTTTCTGCACTAACGCTTGCAGATTATGTGCCTGGAACTGCTGACACTGCAGAAAAGGTTAAATGCCCTAGAGTTGCATTGCAAACATACTGGTATGACAATTAATTTAGCTAAAACTAAAACCATGGTTTTCACTAATTCTGGTCCTTTAAGACTTTATGAAAACTGTTTATTTATGGCAAACAAATCGAAGTTGCTACATTTTATAGATATTTTTTAATTGTTTTCATCCCAAGGTTAGTTTGGAGTAAAGCCCAATATTGGGCTTTTATTGCAAATAAAGCACTCATGTCTATCTATTCCTTCCAAAGAAACTTTGGCCATATGACAGCGAATGATCTTTATAACTTGTTTGATGCAGTTGTTTTACCTGTGTTATGGTTGTGTGGGGAACTTCTTACTGTAAGATTATTGAAGGTTGCCAAAGTACAATTTGCAGGCGGTTCTTAAAAGTTGGTAGAGATGTTACTAGCAGTTTAGTTCTAGGTCAATGTGGCAGACTTCCATTACAAGTTGGTAGAGATGTTACTAGCAGTTTAGTTCTAGGTCAATGTGGCAGACTTCCATTACAAGTTGGTAGAGATGTTACTAGCAGTTTAGTTCTAGGTCAATGTGACAGACTTCCATTACAAGTTGGTAGAGATGTTACTAGCAGTTTAGTTCTAGGTCAATGTGACAGACTTCCATTACAAGTTGGTAGAGATGTTACTAGCAGTTTAGTTCTAGGTCAATGTGACAGACTTCCATTACAAGTTGGTAGAGATGTTACTAGCAGTTTAGTTCTAGGTCAATGTGACAGACTTCCATTACAAGTTGGTAGAGATGTTACCAGCAGTTTAGTTCTAGGTCAATGTGACAGACTTCCATTACAAGTTGGTAGAGATGTTACTAGCAGTTTAGTTCTAGGTCAATGTGGCAGACTTCCATTACAAGTTGGTAGAGATGTTACCAGCAGTTTAGTTCTAGGTCAATGTGGCAGACTTCCATTACAAATTGGTTACATGTCTAGAGCAGTTAAATACTGGTGTTGACTCATCCAAGTGGAAACACATAGGCTCCCTGTTCAGTGTTAATATATGTTGAAATCTCTTGATGACTCTGGAAGGAAAACCTGGGCTACCCATATAAAAGATATTTTATTCAAATTTGGATTTGGTTTTGTGTGGCTCTCCAAGGATATTGGTAATAGTAAGAAATTTATGGAAGAATTTGAGCTTCGTTTGTCAGATAATCTTAAACAGTCATGGTATACCTCTATTGAAAGTCTCTCCGATTCCTTTATCTATAAACATTATAAGTTGTTGCTAAATGTAGAAACGTACTTAACATTACCTATCTCACCATACTTTAAATATCTGTTAGCCAAATTTAGATGTAGTAACTTTGGATTAGCTATGGAAACTGGAAGATATACTGGTATACCAATTGAAGAAAGAGTTTGTAGTTTCTGTAGAAGTAATAATATAATATCTGAAAAGAAGACGAAGTCGCCGGTAGTTCGTGTAAGTTTACTGGCATTCACGTTTCAGTACAGGCATTCCCGCAACATTTGCGAGGCAAGGCAAGACACAATCACACACACTGTCAAAACCACGGACAGCACGTGGTTACATCAAAATTACACACTTCCGACAGCAAACGAAATCGGGGGCTACTGCTGGGTGTATGTAATTGTTGAACTGGCCAAAAAAGCGGAAAATTGTCTTCTCATAATTAAAATTCAAAATAACATAATTCATTACTTTCTGACAATATCTATTGAAGATGAAATTCACATTTTGTTTGTCTGTAAATTGTATGATGAACCAAGAAATAAGTTTATTTCCCCTTTTGTGAAATGTTCTGATAACCAACTAAATTTGGTTCCAATAGAAACATAATATGATAGTATCATTCTGTAACTTTTAGAAATGTGTCAGCAAACTCAGGAAATCCTATCTTCATTGACTACATATCTTATGTGCGCTTTAATTATTAAATAACAGACGATTTGTATTTTGGGCCAGTAGCCTTTATATTGAATGAAACTGTCTGTCTGTCTGTGAAAAGTCTCAACCGTTTGTCATCATCCTGTGTGGCGTCCTGTAGCTGCACATTGGTTCAGCGTGTACCAGGGACATCCCGATAAACAGCACTGCAAGTGACACCATAGTTAGGGCAGGTGCATCTTCGTGTGTTGCAATTACAGCAGATGGTGTCCAGGAATGTTGAAGGTGAGTGTGAGTGAGTTAGGTTTTACGCCGCACTCAGCAATATTCCAGCTGTATGGCAGCGGTCTGTAAATAATCGAGTCTGGACCAGACAATCAAGAGACCAACAGCATCAGCATCGATCTGTGCAATTGGGAACCGATGCCATGTCTCAACCAAGTCAGCGAGCCTGACCACCCGATCCCGTTAGTCGCCTCTTACGACAAGCATGGATTACTGAAGACCAATATTCTAACCAAGACCTTCACGGGTCTGTAGGTGCTGCAGTCTGATCTGTCTGTAGTGGTATTCACCGTCCATATACCAAATGCCATCTCCACACTATTGGAGTCATACTGAACCTTTGCCATTATCTGGCAGTAGACACAGAGGTTGTGATATTGTACGGCTGCAGAGGTTGAGTCTGTGGCTCATGTCATACGTTCTCACCTTCACACACATTCGCCAGTTATCCAGTCCTTCCTCCTGAGATCCGCCACATAATAGCAAGTGCATGTTCAGCTGCTTCCATCTCTAGGTCAGGGAAGATGGCCAGTTTGACCATCCAACATCCAGGAAGGGCATACTGGATGTTTCCACAAGACTATCTTGCACAGATGTCCACATAGTATCAGCGAAGGTTGCCTCACTGTCCTGTAGTGGATGGGATGATGATGACAGAGTTCATACTTAAACGGGGCTGGTAGACCTTTCCGCCATTCCCCACCAGCTGTCCGCCTCTGGAATATTAACTGAGGATCCGCCTTCACGCATTCCCCAGCTGATCTTGACGTTTGATATTGTATCGAGCGTGTCTGCTTCATCGGGGTGTTAGACAAACCCCTAACAGATTTTCAAACCATGGACTCTAGATTTTTTTCACCAACCTCTTTTGATTTTTCACATTGAGCTGTAATGCTATCGGTGATGTTAAACAGGATACTGCTATTGACAAATGATTCTCGATGTCCAAGTTACTGATGAGGTCGACAGTGTCACTGACATCTCGAGATTGTCTGGCTCGTAATCTTCGTATCGGTCACAGGTTTCATATGAGACACTACAGATATTCTGAATGACTTGCGGGAACAGAAAGGCCAACAGAAGGCGTTGACTCTCCGTCAATTTTTCCCTCTGTAAGGCCACTGCTTGTAACATGTGAGCACCTGGCAGGGTTATAATCAACACACATGTAGAGAAAACCCAAAGTACGCACAAAAATACCAAGGGTACCCACAAGGGTGGTTATCTGTGTCAGATATTTCAAATATTATCACCACTGTCCACATCACCACCACTGTCCACATCACCACCACTGTCCACATCACCAATGTCCACATCACCACCACTGTCCACATCACCACTGATTCATTCGAGGCTCTGAAGTAACTATCTGAACATACAGTACACTGCACCGTTTCAATACTTTCCTCATCTTACCAGCCAGGACCCGTAACATGTATTGATGGAGGTCCATGGACCCCACTTGTGTAAGTCTAGGTAAAACCCTGGCCTGCCCTGCCATGAGTTCTGTTGACAATACCTGTCACTGACGTGGGTGAGCTTCTGACACATTTAACATCATCTGCTATAGACATATGCAGAGCTATATATCGTGTGTGTACAGATATTGCGAAGTATGGTAACATTTTCACTGATTGATTGAAGGTACTGAAAATCAGCTCTGAAATCTCTTCGCAGAATGTCTACCATGTCCATTTATTGCATCCAGAGTTTAACATTCCACCAGAGTAATCATACCATCCTTTTTCCAGTTCAGTTTACTTTGGATTTCTGTCAATACATCTTCCAAGCAAATGTCTACGGAAGCGTCCTAGTGCCAGTCTGAATTAGGTGATAGCTAAGTCCTAATTAGGAGATATTTAAGTCCTAATTTGGTGATAGCTAAGTCCTAATTAGGAGATGAAAAATATTCAGACTGTGGCACTAGGACGCTTCCGTAAATGTCTTCTACAGATAAATAAGAAGAGACTGCTTTGCCATACAGTTCTTTTGCAGGTTCAAAGTCTGTTGTGTGAGAATTGGTAATGATGCCATCGCTTTCTATTTCCCCTTCTGGTCCTGTCTTGTCAGTTTGGGTGATGTTAGTTGCAGCATCTACTAGTCTATGACCTCGCTCTACTCTGGACACAGCCTTGCCAGTCAACATATAGCACACGGTTTTGTTGACACACACAACCTCAAGGAACTCTTGCAGTCCCGAACCTGCCGTCAGATTCTAATGTTGCCCATTAAGCTCATTGCCATGTACAGTCTTCCAGTCCGAGGCCAATGCTTCTGAGATTACTATCTTTCGGCTGAGATAGGATGACTTATGCATTCAAGAAAAATGGCTGAGCCGATGTAAAGAATGAACAATTACTGTTTCTATTTCACATATTACTCACATTAAAAGCAGAACCATTGATTGGTTTGGATTGTAGCTGTGTCGTCTGCGTCACTGGTTGTCAAGCAAGGGAGATCACTCTCACACTTGTGAAACATATTTTGTGTTAATTATGAGTCCTATTTTTTCCTACATGAATGAACACAAAACCTCTTCTCCTGTTGAAAAGTTGACGAACGTGATACTTAAACTCACCAAACCAAGTGATTTGTATGTATATAATCTTATTAGATTTATGCAAGTGATAACGCATTCTACATGCTTCCTTGTGTCTCTTTAGCCCATTTGATCAAATTCAAATTATTCTAAATTGTCATAGACTTCTATTATATATCTATCCATTAATCTGTTGTCAGTTATCTTGAAATTGGCGGCCATCTTAATTCCAGTTTAGATGTTTTAATCGTCAAAAAGGTGTACCGGCTGTCGAGACTATATTCCTATACAGAAACAGAATGGTTATTTTGTTCTAAGACACAAGCTTTGTTCGTCAATATTTTGAACCCCATCTTAATATTACAAGATATATTGACGATTGGTGGCCATATTGGATTATGTAAATTACGCATGTTGGAATTATTTAAGTCCTTCAGTATGTTGTTCATGGAACCTTGAAATGCATAGTGGGGAAATATTTTCTGTCGCAATTTGTTCAAAGTTGAGTGAAATATTGGCTTAGATTGCCTGAAGACTAATAAATACTTTTGACAAAAAAATTTAAATTATAACTTGGGGACAAAAATCAGTAGGTTTTAAGTGAACATTACAGCTCCTATAATGATGTTTTGCTGCTAAATATGAATCTGTGCATTTTTCTCATGACTGTATGGTTTCGGTGGAATTAAGTCTATTACCCGACTTGTCTCTGTTTAAGTGGAGTGAAGGTTTCTCTTCAGCGTTCGATGGTGATGTATCCTCCGTTATCAGGTCACAATACCTAACCAGATCCTAACCAGATAATAAATTCAATTCAATTTTGAAATTATGTAACAGTCAATAGCTTAATCTATTTTGGCACAGCATGGAAACATACATATTTCTTGCTAATTGTTTTTAGGAAAGCAGACTATCTTTTCGGCCTTGTTCGACTGAATATGTTTTTCTATATTTGTGAAACAACATGTATGTAAAGCCCACATGTTTCTGGTATTTGCGCAAGTAATGAGTTGAGCTCATCATCAACTCATCATTAATCAGCCATTTTGGTGGGCAAACAAAAATAGTGCATTACCGTAAAGTATGTATAATTGTGAGGACGAAATTCAGAGACCAGCATAAGGGGATTATATACCCCTGATACTTTCATTAACCAATCATAATCATGCATTTAATCAAGTCATGGTATAACTCTAAATAACTTTCTCAACTTGGTTTGCAGAATGTGGCATGAACAATGGACCCCGACATCTTCGATTGTTTATTTTGCTTATTGATATGTGAGACGTAATTAGTAACTTATTACAATATGTGAAACAAGACGAAAATGTCGACTACAGAAGAAGAGGTGTTTAATCTGATGGAACTATAACAAGAGCAGACTTACAGTAATTATTGGAAAATCCGTCCATTATAGCCATGGCTATAGAATCAATGAGTAAAAGCAAGATTTATGGATGCTACAACTTCTTTATTGTTAATAACACGACGAGCTCGTGTATGCTTGCTACTTCATCAGATGTATCTTGGATAACGTCAGACAAAAATATGTGAGATACAGCTAAGACACTTCCACATCCGGACAGATGTCCATGGGTCGTCTATACATGACGATCAGCATCCGACAGGGCCTCAGGGTTGTGGGATACAGCTCGATCTACATCCGGTACATCCCTAGGGTGCTGAGGAGTACATTTGCGATCACATTAGCAAGACCTTCCAGCAATATTACGTGGATACATCAGAATGGACATCACACATTGGGCCCATGTGTTGGAATACAACTCGGCCTACAGGTGGTAGACTTTGCAGGCCTTGTGGATACATCTCGATCACATCCGGTAGAAGCCATGGGTTGTGGATACATCTCGATCACATCCGGTTCAGACTATCCAGGGTTGTGGATACATCTCGATCACATCCGGTAGTACCAGGGGTTGTGGATACATCTCGATCACATCCGGTAGAATCCCAGGGATTGTGGATACATCTCGATCACATCCGGTAGACCCCAAGGGTTGTGGATACATCTCGATCACATCCTGTAGAGCCCAGGGGTTGTGGATACATCTCGATCACATCCGGTAGAACCATGGGTTGTGGATACATCTCGATCACATCCGGTAGACCCCAGGGGTTGTGGATACATCTCGATCACATCCGGTAGAATCCAGGGTTGTGGATACATCTCGATCACATCCGGTAGACCCCAAGGGTTGTGGATACATCTCGATCACATCCGGTAGACCCCAGGGCCATTGTGGATACATCTCGATCACATCTGGTAGAACCCAGGGGTTGTGGATACATCTCGATCACATCCGGTAGAATCAGGGTTGTGGATACATCTCGATCACATCCGGTAGAATCCAGGGTTGTGGATACATCTCGATCACATCCGGTAGAGATCAGGGGTTGTGGATACATCTCGATCACATCCGGTAGACCCAAGGGATTGTGGATACATCTCGATCACATCCGGTAGAATCCTGGGGTTGTGGATACATCTCGATCACATCCGGTAGAACCAGGGGTTGTGGATACATCTCGATCACATCCGGTAGAACCATGGGTTGTGGATACATCTCGATCACATCCGGTAGAATCCAGGGTTGTAGATACATCTCGATCACATCCGGTAGAGCCCAGGGGTTGTGGATACATCTCGATCACATCCGGTAGAGCCCAGGGATTGTGGATACATCTCGATCACATCCGGTAGAACCATGGGTTGTGGATACATCTCAATCACATCCGATAGAACCCAGGGGTTGTGGATACATCTCGATCACATCCGGTAGACCCCAGGGGTTGTGGATACATCTCGATCACATCCGGTAGAGCCCAGGGATTGTGGATACATCTCGATCACATCCGGTAGAACCATGGGTTGTGGATACATCTCGATCACATCCGGTAGACCCCAGGGGTTGTGGATACATCTCGATTACATCCGGTAGAGCCCAGGGGTTGTGGATACATCTCGATCACATCCGGTAGAACCATGGGTTGTGGATACATCTCGATCACATCCGGTAGAACCCAGGGGTTGTGGATACATCTCGATCACATCCGGTAGGGCCCAGGGGTTGTGGATACATCTCGATCACATCCGGTAGAGCCCAGGGGTTGTGGATACATCTCGATCACATCCGGTAGAACCATGGGTTGTGGATACATCTCGATCACACCTGGTAGATTCCAGGGGTTGTGGATACATCTCGATCACATCGGATAGAATCCAGGGGTTTTGAATACATCCCGATCACATCCGGTAGAATCCAGAGGTTGTGGATACATCTCGATCACATCCGGTAGAATCCAGGGGTTGTGGATACATCTCGATCACATCCGGTAGGCCCAGGGGTTGTGGATACATCTCGATCACATCCGGTAGACCCCAGGGTTGTGGATACATCTCGATCACATCCGGTAGACCCCAAGGGTTGTAGATACATCTCGATCACATCCGGTAGAATCCAGGGGGTGTAGATACATCTCGATCACATCCGGTAGACCCATGGGTTGTGGATACATCTCGATCACATCCGGTAGAGCCCAGGGGTTGTGGATACATCTCGATCATCACATCCGGTAGAATCCAGGGGTTGTGGATACATCTCGATCACATCCGGTAGAACCATGGGTTGTGGATACATCTCGATCACATCCGGTAGAACCAGGGGTTGTGGATACATCTCGATCACATCCGGTAGAGCCCAGGGGTTGTGGATACATCTCGATCACATCCGGTAGAACCATGGGGTTGTGGATACATCTCGATCACATCCGGTAGAATCCAGGGGTTGTGGATACATCTCGATCACATCCGGTAGAACCAAGGGTTGTGGATACATCTCGATCACATCCGGTAGAACCAAGGGTTGTAGATACATCTCGATCACATCCGGTAGAGCCCAGGGGTTGTGGAAACGTGCGTAATTCCAGGGAACTAACTTAGCAGACGTTGCTAGATTTGAGCGAAGCATCCTTTAAAGGGTGTAACTGTGGCATTAATATCGTTAGCTTGTATTTATGTCAGATCTACCTCAATGAGAGAGACCCTCTGTTTGATGAACTATCTGATTCACTACAGGAAGATGAACATGACCTAGTTTAACCTCTGTTGCTTGAGTAATCCCTGCCCTCAGGAAACACATGTCGATGTCCATGCAGGCAGCTGAAGATCCTCACTATAAGCTCTATGAAGCAAACAAAGTAACAAATTTGAACCCTGACTGGCGAAGGTGAAGCACCCTGTGACCTGACGGATGAGGTATCTCCTCGGCTGTATATTTTACGATGGCTTCTGGCATATCCAGACGCATTCAGTGAAACATAGACTAACAGCTCGTCTCTGAAATGAACATATTTTACAGAAAATACGTGTTTAAATTAAAATAAAATACAATAAAAAGGAGCCCCGAGACTTCACTTTCAGACTGTGGTAATCTAAACTTGCCACACATTCTAGACTTGCATGGGCTGCATTGAGTATATTTGTTTCAGGCTCTGTATGACCATTCATGTATTGTCATTCAGAGAACAAGACTAACTGACTGAGTTGGTTTTACGCCGCTTTTAGCGATATTCCAGCAATATCACGGCGGGGGACACCAGAAATGGGCTTCACACATTGTGCCCATGTGGGGAATCGAACCCGGGTCTTCGGCGTGACGAGCGAACGCTTTAACCACTAGGCTACCCCACCGCCCCTCAGAACCTGAACCTGAGGAGTGAGTGAGTATGTTTTACGCCGCTTTTAGTAATATTCCGCAATATCACGGCTGGGGACACCAGAAATGGGCTCCACACATTGTACCCATGAACCTGAGGATAACTAGAGGGCTAAGCAGTAGGGAAAATAATGCGGTTTAGGGACTGTGAGTGAGTGAGTGGATTCAGTTTTACGCCGCTTTTAACAATATTCCAGCAATATCACGGCTGGGGACACCAGAAATGGGCTCCACACATTGTACCCATGAACCTGAGGATAACTAGAGGGCTAAGCAGTAGGGAAAATAATGCGGTTTAGGGACTGTGAGTGAGTGAGTGGATTCAGTTTTACGCCGCTTTTAGCAATATTCCAGCAATATCACGGCGGGGGACACCAGAAATGGGCTTCACGCATTGTACCCAAGTGGGGAATTGAACCCGGGTCTTCGGCGTGACGAACGGACGCTTTAACCACTAGGCTACCCCACAGCCCCTTAGGGACTGTGAGACAGACCAGGTGTAAAGTAGCCTGCCATACAGATCCTAAAACAAATACATCCAGTCTAGAATATGCCAGTCTAGAATATGCCAGTCTGGAATATGTGGCAAGTCTAGATTTCCACAGTTACTGAAAATGAAGAAAGTCCCTGGGTTCATTTTCACTATATTTTATGATATTTTTTTATGAAGAGTCTTCTTCTGTAAAATTTGTTCATTTCAGAGATTAGGTGTAAGTCTAGGTGTAAAGGTGCACATGTTATGAACGGATGACTGAAAATCAGTGAACATCAGTGAAGACACCAGGTGTCGGGTAGGTGGTTTTGACTACCGTGGGATTACATGTTTACATTCTGCATCATAAACGCGATATATGTATTCAGACCACATGCAATTACACCCCCACCCCCCACACCACCCCTTTAGCAATATTCCAGCAATATCACGGCGGGGGACAGCAGAAATGGGCTTCACACATTCTACCCATGTGGCGAATCGAACTTGAGCCTTCGGCGTGACGAACGTACGCTTCAACTACTAGGCTATCCAACCCCCACCCTGTGGAACAACAGCTGTACTATAGACTACACAGGTTCTCCCAATCATTGTTGCAACAAAATGAAGAAAGTATTGTCTGAATTTCGGGTTTCGTTAAACATGTAAGTGAACAACTAACGACGTAATGGTGGTGTGTAGCAGACACAGACCGAACTGAATACTGAATACTGATAATTGTAGCATTTCCGACAACAATCGAACGTGCGAGCATTGCATGAAAACACTATACAGCGTTACAGAGTGTTTCTTAAGACCCCCACACTCATGGGGAACCCCGCGTGTTGGAGTTTTTGTACGTTTGTACGTTCGTACGTTTGTTGTTTGCCACCTTCAGACCCTGAATCAAATATATCCAAGAAAGAACATGTGGCAAGTCTAGATTTCCACAGCTCTGAAAATGAAGAAAGTCTCAGGGCCCCTTTTCATGATGGTTTTTTTTTCACTATGAACTTTTTTTTTCTGTAAAATATGTTCATTTCAGAGACTAGTTGTTAGTCTATTTACACCGTACTCGGCAATATTTCTGCTTTACGACCGCCGTTTGTAAATAAGTCTCGATCACACATGTTATTGACATCACGAGACGATGGGACACGATGACATGTATTGGTTGCTGAAGGCCACTTCTGACCCGGATGTTGATGGGTCAGTTACCAAGGGAGGAACGCATAGAGAGACGTTGTTTCTGGACGTCCAGACCTCCAACCCTGGGAATAGTACAGTGTGTACTTTCACGAATAGCCTATCTACGACCAATGTCCTGGAGAAGTGAAATTCACATCTGACCTTTCCGAATGTCCATTAGATATGTGACCGCCGTCGGGTTTTTATAAAACGTCGAATGCCTCTCGTTACGTTCATCGTGTCAACCATTTTAATTCTTGCACTCGATGGAAGTGTATCAATACGAGCTGTCACGTTGACTGACTTGCTGAGGTTCTTAACAGACCTTTCTCATCCATGAGAATATTTTAAATACAACTGTAAAATTGTAACCAAATTAAAATGAAGTAACTATAGATCAATTTGAGCATACGTTCACCTCTCCTTTTGAGGAACTATGTTAATCTGCAAAAACGCTGGAAGTCATACGCTCTAAACACTCCTGGTTTCCTTTGAAGTATTAACTAATGATATGAATAATTATGCCATTTGACTTTCGCGTTGTGTGAGGTCAATTTTAAGTGTAGGTTGAGGGTACAGCATTCATAGAAGGTGTATAGGTGTGAACATAATGTGCCTGTAGTAGAGATGGAGAATGTATGAATATGAGAGTAGATGGAGGATGTGTTGATGTAGTGAACCCGTGTTGAAGGTGTGAAGCCCATTTCTGGTGTCCCCCGCCGTGATCTTGCTGGAATGTTGCTAAAAGCGGAGTAAAACCAGACTCTCTCACTCATGTTGAAGGAGAATAGGGGCGGTGGGGTAGCCTAGTGGTTAAAGCGTTGGCTCGTCACGCCGAAGGCCCGGGTTCGATTCCCCACATGGGCACAATGTGTGAAGCCCATTTCTATGGTGGCTGATTAGGGCCATCGCTTTCTCGCCTTAAAATTCGGAGGCGAGAAAGCGAGAAAGCTAGAAAGCGATATCACGAGACGAGAAAGCGATAACACGAGACGAGAAAGCGATAGCACGAGACGAGAAAGCGATAGCACGAGACGAGAAAGCGATAGCGCGAGACGAGAAAGCGATAACGCGAGACGAGAAAGCGATAACACGAGACGAGAAAGCGATAGCACGAGACGAGAAAGCGATACCATTACGCGAGAAAGCGATAAAGCGAGAAAGCGATAGAGCGAGAATGCGAGAAAGCGATAAAGCGAGAAAGCGATAGAGCGAGAAAGCGATAGAGCGAGAAAGCGATATTACCCACAATTCAGTGCTGTCTGCGCATGATCGACTGCAAACGGGAGCTCAGTCGCCATCGTAATTTCTGGATAGTATTTAATGGCTTTCAGTAATGTTCTTGCCCACGAATGGCGGTGTATGACTAGACTTTTAGAAAATATCTTATAGAGATGTAGACTTTCCTTTGACATGTAATTTGCACGTATGCAATAGTCATATCGTGAAATAACGGAAACGTTCATTTTGTGATGTGACTTAAGGAATTACATATTTTTTGACATAACTGGATTCGAATTGTCTTAACCAACTTAATCACACCAACCAATTGAATTGTTTCTTTGATGGGCATTTTAGATTTTGAGTTGATGAAGAATAATGACAATTATATTGGATATACAACTTCTTTTATTCTGTGGAGGCGACGTTTCGACATAGATTCTAATGTCGTTGTCAAGCAAGTGATACATGAGTAACAAATTGAGAGAATATATACATGAATTGTTATTACAGTAGATAGGGAATGAGTTGTTTATACATTAAATGAGGTTGATGTACAACGCTTGTAGAAGAGATTGAGTAAGTTGATTGGAAGCCAGAAGGGTGATATACAAGGACTGAATTAGAATTCATAGGAGGCCAGGTGGATGTATATACAAAAGATGGGTTTGATGTACATAGTTGAATTGAAACAGATAATGTACACAAGAAATATTATTGATTACTTTATCAAGTAATAATAGGCATTGGGAATGTACTATCCTTCATCTCTGTTGAGAGCGGATCATATCTTCTTGATGTGTACTGCTTCCAAAAGTTTCCGAATTTTCTAGTCTGACTGGTTCTTTTTTATGGTTTTCTTTGAATTATGATGTTGTGTGACAAATGTGTCGGAAGTGCCAGATGAACGGGAGGGACCTATGACAAATAAGGCATTGTGACGAGTATATTTTCATGTCGATTTCCACCATGAGTGGCCAGCACTAAGACAATCAACCACATCCAAACCAGCATCCTAAAATAAAATCACCGAGTGAGTGTGTGAATTGAAATATATGTCGCCTAAGAGCAATATTCATGTTTTAGGTTCATTGTTGATGGTTTTGTGACGCCATATTCTACGCCATCAGTTCAATTCCAACTTAATGGAATGGTGAGTTACACTTACATTTCAAACAAATTGGAGCTTGCGTTTCTTTTGCAGCTCAGTTTATTACATATACATCACATTCAGAGAGTTTTGAAGTATGTGACACTATAAATGAGCTGTATGTAGACAATTCAAAAATAATTATCAGTTCTCGCTGTTTGGTTATAGGTGGAGGAATTAGAAATGAGGCATGGGAACTTAACCGTTTATGTTTATGTCACTTTATTGTATTTCAGGGTGATCAAAATACAGCTGTAGTTTCTTTGAATTAATAAAGACGATGAAATTTATTAACTGAAGAACTTCACCTACATGAACCCAATTCGCTCCTACCCAAAGATAGAGGAGACGCACGTGATAGTAAAGCACCTTGGTACCTCAATGTAGTAACAGAACCATTCCACAGTCAATGGTGTAATCTAAGCAAATAAAAGGATGCAGTCAAACGTTCGTCTAATCAAAGCTGAAAATAGTACGCAGTTAAACGCTGGTCTAGCCATATATAGTGAACTTCTTTGGATGGCATTTAGAAGTTGGTGTGCTTAACAACGGGGAAAGTTATATGGATATACAACGCCTTTATTATAATGTAAGAGACATTTTGGTCCGCCAGTTTCAAACCTGTTCTGCCATCAAAATATCTATCAAAACCCATCTTTTCCGCCATGTTTTCTTCTGACAAAAGTTAGATAATAGACATGTTATACCAACAACTGGTTTTCTACAATATATTATTACCTTCCGCCGCTATTTTGACTGTATGTAATAATTGATGTGTGTGATATGTACTCTTATACCACCATTGGTGGTCTATTGAGAATAAAAGTAAAGTAAAGGCTACAGCTGGACGTAGTCGCATAGGTTTTGAAAAGCTGATTAGTGTATCCAGTTAATCTTTCGTAACATTTTCGTTTCCAGAGGACTTGAAACTCGTTCAATATATGGAACTATCTACCTGTATCATCTTGTTTATAACCTGGTCAACTCATGTCAAAACGATTCAAATCGAATGAGAGCAATAGGTGGCATTCACTGGGATGCAGACAAATAAACCCTCCTACACATCTACAAAACATTTATCTTGTACACACAGGAGTGAGTCGCTCCCGTCCTTCTCTATCCCCAACGAAACTCCTTACAATATATTAAAAAAAGCCACAGGTGCAAAGACTAGTACCTACTACCTATTACTTAGAAGAAACCAAATGACTCAATAACTACCAGACTGGGTCAGAAAATAATATATCAGAATATATACAGAATAAACCCTTTAAAACATCCCTATCCAGCCACACATTACAGTGTAAACTCGATTATCCAGACTAACTCACAATGTCAAGGCCACGCACCACACGTTTCACAACCAAAACATAAACACCGTACCCTGGCTCCCAGCCCTACTTTTTAACATTTAACCCCAATTCATCTATTTAATAGACTCCTTATTAGCTTATCAGCAACAGTTTAACTGTTCTGCACAATAAGTCACAATATACTTTACACCACTTACTTAGTTGAACTTATACGCAATCAACTTCCCACCTTCTTCCGTCCAACTTCTCAGCTCCCCATCTAAACTAACTTATTTTCAATATACAGGTGTTTATCATATATTGCTTTATTCCCCAAGCTATAATTTTATTACGTTTTGGTTAAACACACCTACCACGTCGGTCGATGAATTGTGGCACTGTCTCAAGTGGATAGTTGGGAGTTCGGGGACAGACATATACGTATGTACACAAGCCATTCTTGTAGAAGTATGAGAGGTTATGGCACATACATTTAGAACAATACCTTTTTTCACATAATAGTAGATATATATATGTGTGAAATATGCACACATTAAACGACCAGATGAAAGGCACATGGTGCATAAAATTCCATCACTGATACAATACAGCCCGACGGGGAGTTGGTTTGGTTGGTCTGTTGTTTAACACCGCACTAGGCTATATGGCGGCGATCTGTAAATATTCGAGTATGGACCAGACAATACAGTGATCAACATTATGAGCAAAAAAAACGCCACGGAGTTGGGTTACGATGACACTGTCAACCAACCAAGTCAGCGAGCCTGACCACCCGATTCCGTTAGTCACCTTTTAGGACAAGCATGTGTTGCTGAAGACCAATCTAACCCGGATCTTCACGGGTAACATGGGGAGTAGGCAAATGTGTAGCTTAGCCCAGTGAAAAACAGAGCTCATAAAACAGGACTCATAAAATACCTAAAGGTATTAAGAGCAGTTATGGGCGTAAACTTCTGTATTTGTATAACACGATGCAACGGAGTACATTCTTATTCTCCATCGAGTGAATGAAAGCTGAAGACGTACAGTGATAAACAAACAGTGATAAGATAACAAGGGAAGCCAGTACTTAATTAGTGCTAAATTGGTAGGGTGGATGGACAAATGGAAGCCAGGGATTGTTAATCCCGGCATGAATAATGAGATAACAATGGTGGCATTTAACAAGGGAAATGACAATAAAGAAATGCAAGCCAGGAATTAATCCAGACCTCATTTCAAAGAAAACACACTCGGTTTCTGGTGTTATTGTTGGATTATTGTTTGGACAAGTCAAAGGATTAATTACAAAAATGCCACAGAATTCGAAAGCATGTTCATTTTGTTTCTATACGATTAAACCAAATGACAATAAAGCCTCCTGTTGGATTAAATCATACACAGGTTAGACGTAATGTGCAGACAGGGCAGAATTATGTCAAATATCGCTTTCTCGCTCTATCGCTTTCTCGCTTTCTCGCTTTCTCGCTTTCTCGCTCTATCGCTTTCTCGCTCTATCGCTTTCTCGCTCTATCGCTTTCTCGCTTTCTCGCTTTCTCGCTTTCTCGCTTTCTCGCTTTCTCGCTCTATCGCTTTCTCGCTCTATCGCTTTCTCGCTTATCACATATCACACACATCAATTATTACATACAGTCAAAATAGCGGCGGAAGGTAATAATATATTGTAGAAAACCAGTTGTTGGTATAACATGTCTATTATCTAACTTTTGTCAGAAGAAAACATGGCGGAAAAGATGGGTTTTGATAGATATTTTGATGGCAGAACAGGTTTGAAATTGGCGGACCAAAATGTCTCTTACATTATAATAAAGGCGTTGTATATCCATATAACTTTCCCCGTTGTTAAGCACACCAACTTCTAAATGCCATCCAAAGAAGTTCACTATATATGGCTAGACCAGCGTTTAACTGCGTACTATTTTCAGCTTTAAATTAGACGAACGTTTGACTGCATCCTTTTATTTGCTTAGATTACACCATTGACTGTGGAATGGTTCTGTTACTGCATTGAGGTACCAAGGTGCTTTACTATCACGTGCGTCTCCTCTATCTTTGGGTAGGAGCGAATTGGGTTCATGTAGGTGAAGTTCTTCAGTTAATAAATTTCATCGTCTTTATTAATTCAAAGAAACTACAGCTGTATTTTGATCACCCTGAAATACAATAAAGTGACATAAACATAAACGGTTAAGTTCCCATGCCTCATTTCTAATTCCTCCACCTATAACCAAACAGCGAGAACTGATAATTATTTTGAATTGTCTACATACAGCTCATTTATAGTGTCACATACTTCAAAACTCTCTGAATGTGATGTATATGTAATAAACTGAGCTGCAAAAGAAACGCAAGCTCCAATTTGTTTGAAATGTAAGTGTAACTCACCATTCCATTAAGTTGGAATTGAACTGATGGCGTAGAATATGGCGTCACAAAACCATCAACAATGAACCTAAAACATGAATATTGCTCTTAGGCGACATATATTTCAATTCACACACTCACTCCGTGATTTTATTTTAGGATGCTGGTTTGGATGTGGTTGATTGTCTTAGTGCTGGCCACTCATGGTGGAAATCGACATGAAAATATACTCGTCACAATGCCTTATTTGTCATAGGTCCCTCCCGTTCATCTGGCACTTCCGACACATTTGTCACACAACATCATAATTCAAAGAAAACCATAAAAAGAACCAGTCAGACTAGAAAATTCGGAAACTTTGGAAGCAGTACACATCAAGAAGATATGATCCGCTCTCAACAGAGATGAAGGATAGTACATTCCCAATGCCTATTATTACTTGATAAAGTAATCAATAATATTTCTTGTGTACATTATCTGTTTCAATTCAACTATGTACATCAAACCCATCTTTTGTATATACATCCACCTGGCCTCCTATAAATTCTAATTCAGTCCTTGTATATCACCCTTCTGGCTTCCAATCAACTTACTCAATCTCTTCTACAAGCGTTGTACATCAACCTCATTTAATGTATAAACAACTCATTCCCTATCTACCGTAATAACAACTCATGTATATATTCTCTCAATTTGTTACTCATGTATCACTTGCTTGACAACGACATTAGAATCTATGTCGAAACGTCGCCTCCACAGAATAAAAGAAGTTGTATATCAATATAATTGTCATTATTCTTCATCAACTCAAAATCTAAAATGCCCATCAAAGAAACAATTCAATTGGTTGGTGTGATTAAGTTGGTTAAGACAATTCGAATCCAGTTATGTCAAAAAATATGTAATTCCTTAAGTCACATCACAAAATGAACGTTTCCGTTATTTCACGATATGACTATTGCATACGTGCAAATTACATGTCAAAGGAAAGTCTACATCTCTATAAGATATTTTCTAAAAGTCTAGTCATACACCGCCATTCGTGGGCAAGAACATTACTGAAAGCCATTAAATACTATCCAGAAATTACGATGGCGACTGAGCTCCCGTTTGCAGTCGATCATGCGCAGACAGCACTGAATTGTGGGTAATATCGCTTTCTCGCTCTATCGCTTTCTCGCTCTATCGCTTTCTCGCTCTATCGCTTTCTCGCTCTATCGCTTTCTCGCTTTATCGCTTTCTCGCGTAATGGTATCGCTTTCTCGTCTCGTGCTATCGCTTTCTCGTCTCGTGTTATCGCTTTCTCGTCTCGTGTTATCGCTTTCTCGTCTCGCGCTATCGCTTTCTCGTCTCGTGCTATCGCTTTCTCGTCTCGTGCTATCGCTTTCTCGTCTCGTGTTATCGCTTTCTCGTCTCGTGATATCGCTTTCTCGCTTTCTCGCCTCCGAATTTTAAGGCGAGAAAGCGATGGCCCTAATCAGCCACCATACATTTCTGGTGTCCCCCGCCGTGATATTGCTGGAATATTGCTAAAAGTGGCGTAAAACTAAACTCAGTCAGTCAGTCAGTTGAAGGAGAATATGTATAGATATAAAATACATGCAGATGGAAATTACTTATAAGCGGGGAATGTGTGCCCATCAGTATTAATAGAATCAGATTATTGTTTTTTTTATAAAAAAGACCCCAGCCAAACAGCGGCTAAAATAATCCATTTTAGGCGATATGGGAGGAGAGGCTCCACGCTATATAGTTAGTGCGTCTTATATTTCCCAGCCCTAGCGCGCATGTACCGTCAAGGTCACATGTAATCTGTTCTTGTTCATCTAGAAGGGGAGACTATGACGTTTTGACGCGCATCGTTGAAAGAATGAGAGCTCGGAAGAATTCCAGAAGCACTGTATGATGTGTCCCGAATCCGAGCAATGGTGCACCCATTGCCACAGTCAACTCATCTCCCTTCGGTTATCTCCCCTTTAACACCCAATACACAATAATGAGTGCTATATTTAAGAATAGATTACTACATGTAGTTGTGTACGTTGCCTCTGCTGAAACGTATGCTATGAATGTTATGGCGTCAAGCTGTGTGCACATTCTCGTGTTATAGTCTGATAGTTTGTTTACCTCGACGCCCGCCTATGGTGTAGGGTTAGTGTAGACTTGCACAAATATCTAAGGTAAAAAATAATGGTTTAAATGATAATTTCTTAAAAATAATAAATAACAGACTGGGTAGTCTGTCATACAGACCCTGAAGCAAATATATCCAAGAAAGCCCACGCAAGTCTAGAAAATGTGGCAAGTCTAGATTGAAAAGGAAGAAAGTCTCAGGGCTCCTTTTCAATAATTTTATCCTTTTTACTATGAGCTTTTTTCTGTAAAATATGTTCATTTCAGGGACTGGTTGTTAGTCTACAGCTTGGGGTCCTTGTACTGTCCGCTTATCTAGACTTGCCTCTTCGAAGGATAGAATTACTATACATTCATGGGCCAAGCATTCAGTACAGCCTTGGAGCAAGGCTAGGGTCAGTGCTTCAACCTACCTGTACTTGTAGGCAGGTCCGTTGAGTGGCTACCTTGTGTGGATGTGCCACATTTTATCATCCCAAACTGTGTTCCACAGGAGATAATACTTGTGTGAGATCAAATGATATCTCCTAGGAGATATCGTTTTGACAGTAGATTTTGTACAATGCCCGAACAATGCTATGACGTCATGAACTTGATGACGTCACAATGCTATGACATCGCTGCACTGCAAGTCTAATGGCAGTACTGTGTTCAGAGATGCTCAGTTTTCATTGAAAATTAAAGAAGAGTGATTTTTGATGATAAATAGAATCTCACCCTAGTGTCTTTTTATATCAAATATATCAATACTCGTTGATAAAAGTGAAAAAAGCCTCGGCAAGCCTCGGATATTTGTAACTTTATCAACTCGTGGTGTGGTGGTATGAAGTCATCGGTTTGGTTTGGTTTGTTGTTTAACGCCGCACTCAGCAATATTCCAGCTATATTTTGGCGGTCTGTAAATAATCGAGTCTGGACCAGACAATCCAATGATCAACATCATGAGCATCCATCTACGTAATTGGGAACCGATGACATGTGTCAACCATGTCAGCGAGCCTGACGACCCGCCTCTTACGACAAGCAAGGGTTGCCGAAAACCAGTTCTAGTCCGGGTCTTCACGGGTGTGAAGTCATTGGTACCTTAGAAACAGAACATGTAATGACACGCTAAAGCATACGACATTCACAACAACATGTGCTCCGTTTTGTTCAAACGGTCGCACAAACATGTATCAGTGATAGTGTCACGTGCTGTAAGCACAACATATGCTCATTATACATCAAAGTCATCAATTGTGTAAACTCAGCTCTAATCATAACCAATCACTCTGTACAGCAACCTCCTCTGCTGGAATCACTAATCACATATCCAACGTACATCAACCTTGTTAATTGTATATACACTATGCAGCAATGTATATATTCTCCTTGTTTCAAATTGCTGTGTCACTTGCTTGATAACGGCGTTAGTACCTACGCCGAAACGCCGCACTCATTGCAATAAAGAAGTTGACTATCTATAGAACTTGGTTTTCCTTCATCTTCACAACTTCTAAGATGCCTCTCAAAGAACCGACAAGAATTCGTTGTCAGACAGACAGACAGACATTTTATTCAGTAATAGGCCACTGGCCCAAACTACATTCATAAGTATGATAAGAAGTTACATGCGTTTTACATAAAAAAACATCAGAATCTCTTATTTTCCCAACATTATATAAAAATAGGCATAAATTATTTATAACATTTATGTTTCTTGAAGTCATTATGTTTATAAAACTGTGATGTGAAATAGGATGTTTCAAATATTTACCCAGAAACTTATTCCTTATATCTAGGTAGGCTTTACAATAAGTAAAACATGTATTTCACCTTCAATTAAATTAAGATTATTTTTGTAGCAAAAAGGACAGAATCTTGAATAATAAGGGGACATTGTTATATCTACCGGTCTCAGAACTAAGTTTAAATTTACCGCATCTAAATTTTGTTTAACAATTTCTTAAATATGGGGCAATACCTAAACTGAGATAAGTTTCAACATTCAGGAGGGACTTGAAAAGTATATAATTAGAACACTTGGTTATATTATGTAGGGATGAGTACCAATCTTGTGAAAGATTATCAGACAATCTTTGTTTAAAAACAGAAATGGAACCATCAATATCTCCAATATCCTGTGAAATCCAAACAAAGCCAAACCCAAATCTAAATAATATATTCTTGATATGAGATGCCCATGTCGTCCGTCCAGATTCATCCAAAGACTTAAGCATTAAATAAAACTGATGATGTAATCTACAACTTGGAAGAGTTAAAAGTCTACACCAATATTTAACTGTCCTTGACATATAAGTAAGTTGAAGAGGGAATCTGCCACATTCACCAAGAACCATATTGTTGCATGTATTTTTACCAACTTTTAAGAAATATTTACATGTCTTTATCTGGATTTGTTCAATGATTTTAAGAATTCAGTGAATTCGCTGTGAAACCACTACACAACAAAGAAATGCGATATAAGTAACCACTGTACTGACATATATCTAAGTTTACATATCAATACACGTCACTATAATGGAATGACAATGGCTGTGTAAGGTAGAGAAGCAATGTAAATACAGCGGCAGTACAAACAGAACGGCAAAATGATATCAAAGGCCATATGTCAAAATATTCTGTTTCTTTTACCGCCCCACCCAAAATTCAACCCGACACTGACATATTTTTTATTTTTTCTCTAGAGAATATGCTTTGACTCTAAAAATGTGCTTGAATTTTTCACACTTGTAAGTTTTGATTTTTTGTCGGAGAAAAGGTGTGAATTTCGAGAAATCAAGGGCTTTTGGACACAAAATAAACTTAAGATGTAAAAATAAAATCCACCAGTCAGGCCCATACAAGAATAGAGACCATTTCTGGCAGCAACGTTTGGTCACATCGTCAGCAATGGTATGAAGTCAGTAATGGAAAAAGTAACGAGAAACAAGAATATAGTGGCCTAAACATATGATGTAATTACAATAATAAAGACAGCGATGATAATATGATGATGGTATTTATGGAGAAACATGTACAATGCCATTGACTCCCTCATCCCCTAAAATGTGTATACAAAATAAGTGACCCCCCTTGCATGTCATGTACAAAATCAATGACCCTCCTCCCCTTCCCATAATTTCTAAGCATAATTTTAAACATATTTTAATGTACAAAATTGCTGACTCCCCCTAGTACGTTTGTACAAAATTGAGGACCCCACTCTTTAGCTCCCCAGAACAAAATGGGTGAAATCCCCCCTCCTCCTCTCCCTAAGATGCATCATGTTTGTTTAGGCACAGACAAATCAACATGTTCATTAAATCACATGTATATCAACATGTTTGTATTTTCATACACACAACATCATACACATGTATTCACCGTATATCATCATGGATATGTGTAGATCCAGATCTAGATAGGTAACAATGGTGGGCAGACAGAAGGAAAGGTGTAATACAGTAAGCCTTATACGCATCGCCTGAAGCGTCTTCAAGTATAATGATGGATCTAAACTGCAATAAAAATAATTAAATTCCCAGGAAACGTAAACCAACACCCCTACCATCAGCTAATAATAAAACCTCATTTGCAATAAACTGTTTCCTACCTTCCCAGGATAGCCTGTTTGAAAGGTTATTTTACAGGATCAAGGTGTGGGTAATATTACTAGCTGACATATTGGAGAGCCCCCCTCACGCCTCCCCCACCAGAGTAACGACATCTGGCTCCCCTGGCCTCATCCCACTCACGGCGAGGACGTATATCGTGTGTGTGGAAGCTGCTATTGCCTTGCTATTGCCTTGACATTTCACTGTCACGAAAGTAAATGATTTTCGCGAAAAGATCGGATCGAAATACGATAATGGACAGGCGATAAATGCAGACGTTAGTTGTGACATTAATCATGTGACTGGTCTTTTGAAATAGTCTCTTATTCTATCAAAGCAGTCCTGCCCTCACATACTCTACCTATCCTCGCCATCATCTGGTGGGGTTACGATGTGGACTATACGACTTGCAACATATGTTCGCGATACAAGTTTGACGAAAATATAACTCTTGTAATGCTCCTGTCTGTCTAAGTCTGTCCCACATCTCTCTTCAGGTATGACAGATTTGTAGTGTTCAAGCAGAACATCTTTAATAAATAAGCACCGGAGCGAACACTGTTTAATGCCACGTTAAGCTATTAACAAGTAGAATGTATATCTTTTTACCGTACTACCACAACTGCGACATAATTAACGGGGCCTCAAATATATTCCCCATTGAATCGTGAGCGGGCGAGAGTGTTAAACACAGGTAATCTTCCATCCCTCTCCCACCTTGCACTTGTCTGGGAATAATACCCCTAATACCCCAAACTTACTAGGTATTGAGGTGGTGGGGTAGCCCATTGGTTTAAGCTTTCGGTCGTCACGCCCAAGTTCAATTCCCCACATGGGTACAATGTGTGAAGCCCATTTCTGATATTTCGTGATTTTGCTGGACTATTGCTGAACTCACTCGCTTAATAGTCAAACTCCACTCCCTCACTCACTTAATGCGTGTCGGATAGTCAAACTCCATTGTCCTTAGTATCGACCACTGGACTCGTGTGCGGATCCAGGACATGGGCTTCGCCAACGGAAAAATCTTCAATGTGACCTTAAGCCATTTTCAAGGGGAGGGTGTGTATGTGTTGAACCCGTTGAACTCCCCCTCTGGATCCGACAATGGGACTGGTTATTCCGGACTCGGTGACTATAAGGACATAACTAACCGTGAAACAACGCATATCCACAAGCAGTCACTTAAGCTATATATGCCGCTACAGTAGACTGTGCATACACAAAGATGACCAACTGAGCTCATCAGATGTCTTCATATGTTGGTCGAGTGCATTCAACTTGTTATAATTAATATCAAATTTTCTTAATTTAGAATTGTTCTAATGAAAATGTATCATATTAAGCTGTTATTTCGTGTATTTAATCAATACGAGTGTGTTCAGGTAATCAGTGGTTGTTCGGTAGTAGACGTTAACGAAAATGATTTAATCTGCAGAAAATACATCATCGGAATATGTCGGCACTGGCGGAACACCGACGACAATGAGGGGACACTGACGACACTGGGGGGTCACGGGGGACATTGACGACACTGGGGGTCACGGGGGACATTGACGGCACTGGGGGCACACTAGCGACATTGAAGGACACTGGCGACACTGACGGGACACTGACGACACTCAGGGGACACTGACGACACTCAGGGGACACTGACGACACTGGGGGACACTGACGACGACACTGGGGGACACTGACGACGACACTGAGGGACACTGACGACACTGAGGGAAACTAACGACACTGAGGGACACTGACGACACTGAGGGGACACTGACGACACTGAGGGACACTAACGACACTGGGGACACTGACGACACTGAGGGACACTGACGACACTGGGGACACTGACGACACTGAGGGACACTGACGACACTGAGGGGACACTGACGACACTGACGACACTGACGACACTAACGACACAGAGGGACACTGACGACACTGAGGGAGACACTGACGACACTGAGGAACACTGACGACACTGGGGAGACACTGAGGACACATGAGGGACTCTGACGGGGACACTAATGACACTGGGGGGACACTGATGACACTGAGGGGACACTGACGGGACAAAGGGACTCTACGACACTGACGACACTGACGACACAAAGGAGCCTCTGACGACACTGAGGGGACACTGAGGGGCCTTTTCAATACATAAGCCCTAAATGAAGCAAGTCAATGTGTTTCTTCAGGTTCTGATTCTTCCAGCTCACTTGGGCTTTTTCGATTTAAATAGAGTTGTGTGTTTCTATAAAAATTATATATTTTCCAAGACTAAGCTTTAGTCTAGCGTGTGCGCTTGTGTGTATTTGGAATATCTTCAGGAAGAAGCTAGCCCTCGTGACCCATGTACAAGAGTGAGTGAGTTGGTTAGGATTAGCTCCACTTTGAACAACATTCCGCATCTAAACGTTGTGTCTGTTTAATTAGGGAGAAAACCCCGAAGTGATGCAAGCCTCAGACGAACCAAGAAACGTAAACGAGTAAAACCGGGAGTCGAACCTACGATCAAAGGTATCTGGCGCAGAGGATAGCAGCAACTTGGACTACGAGTGTATGCGTATGTTTATCAAGAAAACCTACCCTTGGGTGAGCCCTCGTGCTTCGTGTCTATGTGTGCCGATCTGAGTACGTGCGTGCGTGTGTGCGTGTGTGAATTCCGCGCGTGGAAGAACTACCCATGGTTCCCCATGTGTTAGCTGGATTGTGGATAACTGATGTAAGGAGTTTGAAGGCCAAATCTCGAAAATCCAAAGTATTTCCTCTCATATGTTAAGAAAATAAGAAAACGTATCGCTACATTCAGTGTTATGGAATTTGTGGTTTGTTTATCACATTTTACCCTTTCATTCAGAATCCCGAGAATTCGGTTCTAGTACATTATCTGGCCTATCAAGTTGCACCACACTGAATGTCTTACCGAAGAAATTCAGAAAATTCTCTCCCCCTCCCACGCACGTTACGAGATCAACCGCAAGAGGGCGCCTAGTCACACGGTATGTTAACGGGGAAGAAAACAACCAGCTTGTTTGTAGGTCAAAGGTCAGCAAGTCCACTCCCAGCACGTGAAAATCATGCCAAACTCGTCGTACATGTGTTCAGCCTACAAGACAAATGTCCGATGCCGAAAACCAATTACTTACATTTCTTTTCAAAGAATATTATGAAGGCTGTGCGATACATAGACAAGCTTTGCATGTGCGAGTGGGGATGCAGCGCGGGCGACGATAGTGTGTGTGTAGACTAAGGCTTAGTCTCTGAATATATATAATTTTGATAGTAACAAACAAGCCTATTTATATTGAAAAGGAGCCCTAGGGAGACCAGAGATTCAGAACCTGAGGAAATCTAGACTTGCTTTATTTAGGGCTTTAGCACTGCAGAGAGGGCTTGGCAGTAGGGAAATTAATGTGGTTCAGGGACTGCGAGACAGACTAGTGTGTGTGGTTCACATACATACCAGCACTGCCAGCCACGGAACTCTTTCCACTGTACAGACCAAACAAAGTCCAGCTGAAACATACTGGTTCCCCTGCAGTTCATTTGGATATATAGTTACAAACAATACAATTTGAGAGTCATTTGTCATGAGGATGGTTTTACTGGGATAAGCAGACATGGCAAAGGAAATGTCTATGAAGACATAAGTATTAGTATATGCCAAAGCAATGAGAACATAGCCTAAGGTAGTGCAAATACACGAAGCTTTAATACTGCATGGATTCAACAATATCGTTACCTGTGATGTACCTTAATTCACAGCAGCAACAGCAGTAAACGTAATCTTCAGTTGCTTTAATAATGACTGACTGAGTTTGGTTTTACGCTGCTTTTAGCAATATTCCAGCAACATCACGGCGGGGGGACACCAGAAATGGGCTTCACACATTGTGCCCATGTGGGGATTCGAACCCGGGTTTTCGGCGTGACGAGCGAACGCTTTAACCACTAGGCTACCCCACCGCCCCTTTAATAATGAAGGTGATGGAAACCTTTGTGGTCAATGTAACTTCAAAGTTGATGGACCATCGGTAGAGGAGTACACTGATACTATACAGAAAACTATGGTAGCAATCTGTGTGGTTCATTACACCTGACTGCCTGAACAAAATGTGATCAGAAAGTCCAAATCTCACAGCACCAGGGCCTGATCGAATTCGAAACGGGTATTAGATACTCTCCCCTTGTGTGCAAACTCCAATACTTTACTTTATCTCCAGGATGCTGGGAATATTCCGTCTTGGTTTTGTAGACTCGTGAAGGTCCGGGTCAGAATTGATCTTCAGCAACCCATGCTTGTCGTAAGAGGCAACTAACGGGATCGGGTGGTCAGGCTCTCTGACTGGGTCGACACATCATCGTATCCCAATTGCATAGATCGATGTCCATGCATTGGATCCCTGGATTGTCTGGTCCAGACTCGATTATTTACAGACCGCCACCATATAGCTGGAATACTGCCGAGTGCGGCGTTAAAACTAAACTCACTCACTCACTCTTGGTTTTGTAATAGTCGAACAATACTTCTCCGAAAGTAAGGTGAGTTGACTGGTTCTAATACCTCCCACCCTATTGTGTTTGAATACACAATCCAAATTATGTACAGAGTGTCTTACAGATCCCGTGTCATCATGTTACACCTCCGATGACATTTTTCATATGGAGCAGATAGAAGCCAGAAAGTGATGTTGGGGTTGCTTCGATCAATTGTTGGTTCAAAGAATCATCCCTGAAGAGACAAAAACCTATCATCGCAACGTGTAAACATGTCGGATAGACTACAGAAACCACCCACAGAAAAGCTTATGATTCTGCAATGATCACAAATTGATTTTGAGGTCAATCGATTGTATTGACTTCCCAGAGATATTACTTGTTTTCCTCAAGTCTTTGATGACTTGCTGGTCGTATTCGCAGGGGAACTTCTATCAGAAGAGGAATGTTTCATGGGATTCCTTTAGTTATTTTTCTGTCTGTCACTCTTTGAGGTTTTTGTTTAACAAAGGGTATGGCTATTGTCATGGACCTCTCTCATTCCCTAAAAAAATCTTACTCACCTCCTTTACTTGGATGACCTTGAACTTCTTACCATGGGAGAATCCACACTGAAAAAAACGGGGCGGTGGAGTAGCCTAGTGGTTAAAGCGTTCGCTCGTCACGCCGAAGACCCGGGTTCGATTCCCCACATGGGTACAATGTGTGAAGCCCATTTCTGGTGTCCCCGCCGTGATATTGCTGGAATATTGCTAAAAGCGGCGTAAAACCATACTCACTCACTCACTCACTGAAAAGAACAACATTTGCCATGTCGAGTCCTTTTCCAGTGACGTCTTATTCTTTTTGGGTTGTAGATTGGACGAGACAAGAAATTCAATTTTCAATTGGTATTGACCCTCTCACGCAAAGAATCATGTCAGACAATAGAACCCCCCACCCTAGTTCTTCCTGCAGTAGCTTATATCTATCCAATAAATAATAATAATAATAATCTTTATTTGCACTGAGAAGGCCACAGGCCTATAGTACATAAAGTTATGTTACATTTGAGAGGAATTTAGATCGGGTAATCATAGCATAGTAAATGAACATTGAAATATTTTGTAGAAGAACTGGATTTTTACTACTTAACAGCGAGGAGAATTTTATCACATTTGGATGGACATAGTAATATCTTTTAATATATTTTGTTCGCAACCGGTCATAAAATGGACATATTTGGAGAAAATGTAATTCATCTTCTATTTCGTTAAAATTACAACGTGTACATATTCTATTTTCTCTTTTTACATTCATATATCTGCCTCTTTCAATCAACAAATCATGAGAAGAGCATCTGAATCGTGCCAGTGCTATTCTAAACTTTTTAACATTAACACATTTATCAAATATAATGGGAGGGCGTGGTTTGATTAAACCTTTGATCCTCTTTTGGAGTGAGTGAGTGAGTGTGAGTTTGGTTTTATTCCGCTTTTAGCAATATTCCAGCAATATCACATCGGGGCTCACCAGAAATGGGCTTTACACATTGTACCCAAGTGGGGCATTGCAACCGGGTGTTCGGCGTGACGAGAGAACGGCTTAGCCACGAGGCTACCCCACCGCCTTTGTGAAGCATGTGAAAACAAGGCTTTCTATACTATCCTTATATCAATTATATTGGCCATAGTCTCAATGCCGATGTTGATTCTGGTGATGGTTCTGTAGCTGTAGACTGTACAGAAATGTGTGTCAGTCAAGCTATGTGTCACATTAATTCTACACAGTTGATGTGCTGAGTGTTGAGGAGGAGAGCAAGAGAGTCCGCGGCTTGGATAAAGACGGCTGGCCTGAAAAGTGAAACAGAAGGCTGCTCAGAACCAGTCACTTGCCACTCGAAACCGTCAATGTGTGATTTTGCTTCAGTTGTAAACGTAAATATAGATCATACAATGAATTTGAAGAGATTGTCCAATACCTTGTCACTGGATGCACAGCACTGGCACAAACATGGTATCTTATGAGACCTGACTGAGTGCCTCCTTCCTTGTATTACCGTCTTGACTTTCAGGTCCATCCATGGTTCGACCCAGAATGAGCAGGAAATGGTAATGAAGGATGCTTTGGAACAGGAACATGCACTGCCTCAGACGTTACAATCCTACAAACCAGGCCATGTCGTTTTTACAAAAAAAAACACTAATGAAATTTTACATTGAATTCTCTGGCCCTTTGACACTCACGTGATTGACAAGATTCAGGAAACATGCAAATATGCGGACCTCGCTTACAAAATGTCACCCCAAGCATCCCAAGTACAAAGTTGTCCGACTCTCTATTGGTCTTGGTGCCTCCGGTTTGGTACCTCCCAATCTCTTGACCGACATTGGGAGAGTACCTCGGTTTTCCGCCAGGAACACTGACCTTCTGGCACTCTTGGTAATGTAGAAGGCTGCAGCGTGGGGAGTCTACACATTCTCCCAAAGGTTCTTGGTAGGTTCGATAAAGCAGTGCTTCCTTTGCGAAGTGCCATTCATTGCCAGGGAGTAAGAGCTGCACTGGTACTTGTTTCGGATGAATCCCAATCCAATTGAACACAAGTCCTAATCAGTTAACACAGAGGCAGCTCATGTCAAATCTATTGCAGGAGTGAGTGAGTGGGTGAGTAGGTGAGTGAGTGAGTGAGTGAAAGGTAGTTGCCGTGAGCCATAGAACATGTACTTACATTAGCCATAGAACATGTACTTACATTAGCCACAGAACATGTACTGACTGACTGACTGACTGAGTTTGGTTTTACGCCGCTTTTAGCAATATTCCAGCAACATCACGGCGGGGGACACCAGAAATGGGCTTCACACATTGTACCCATGTGGGGATTCGAACCCGGGTCTTCGGCGTGACGAGCCAACGCTTTAACCACTAGGCTACCCCACCGCCCCCACAGAACATGTAAAAAAGTGGAGCTATGAGCTAAGCTGAAACCTTTCGACCCGTCATTCCGTCCTTAAAGGTAATTATGATATTAACATTAGTTATTCCTGCTAATAACAGATTACACACGATTTTTAATCCCGCGAAGACTTTAAAAACGACATCCATCCAAGGTAAACTTAATCAGACTCCGCATCGAAGTACGTCGTAATCCACATTGTGTCAGATTGCTTTGGAATAACACACTTCTTCACATTTTTAATAATCCTGAGATCTCATATTGAAAGAAAAACTTCTATGTTAGTTGCGTGATATTAATCTATCCATTTTTTGTTCAATATAACGGATCGATATAGCCATGGCATTATGTTGAAAAGGTTACAACCATATTCAATATTATAGATGAAAGTCAAATTTGAAAAGTGCAAGTTGCTTTTTATAATAGAAATTGGCACAGTTATGAGGTTACAATTTACATTGAGAAAACCGACATCATTGGAATCTGATAATCCTGTAATTTATTCTTTGGAGTTCAGTGAAACTGACAATTCGCTTTCATCATGCGACTTCCATTATCTTTCACCTGTGGGAAACATATATAGTTCATATAAACTAGTGCTTAAAAGAAACTATACACCGCAAAATATGACATAAAAATAAAATAAAGATGATGTGATAAAACCACACTGAGCCATGTAACACACGAACACATCCATTCTTTCCATGAACAAACGGCGAAACCAGTTAACGATTCGCCCAAACGTCGCAAAAAATCCAAAAAGACGTTTTCTGACGAAATGTACGTGCATACTGACGGTATAAAACAGCCTACGCGACACGTGAACAGAACAGTAGTAAAGAGAACACAAAAATATGCCACGATTGAGGCATATCGAAAGAGAGCCAGAGCTGTCGCAATGACCCAACAAGGAGCTAACCTCATTAGGCCAGTCAATTTAGCAAAAAGGTCGGGGAAAAATGATGAAGAAATGAAACTTTGCAGATATGTTCTACAAACCTTCCTACATAACATACTAAAAGTCCCATAAATCCGTAGTGCACGTGCAACTATGCAACTTTTGCAACCTAGAAGGCCCATTGTGCTTGATAAAATAGTCACAACTTCTTTATTTCTGTACATAAATACATAAATGTTTGACAACTGAGTGAATATATCTCAAGATTGTTGACTATTATTTCAGAAAGAAAAAAAATCACATTTCGGAGTTTGTGCTTTGCTTGCTAAAAACAGAATTTTTATATGCTTTTGAGATACCCTTTCTGGTGACATCAACTAAGGATCTTGTGGCCAGTACTTTAAGGCAAAATAGCAGTTTCCTTCCACGAATGCTAGAAATGATAACACCACCACCAAAGTGAGCTAGCAGTTTTGATCTCAGGGTTTCTTCACTACATTCAATCTCACCATCAACATGAAAATCTCTGTTTGCTTACAAGATCCTCTGTTGAATACTGACATTCATCATTTTGTTCCAGAAATTGAAACAAATCATCAAAGGCTCTGCTAAGTTTTTCATCTGCAGGTCTACCCTTCCCTCGGATAGAACGTGGTCTGTTAAAGAATTTCTTATAACATGTATGGTGATACCTGGCTTCGGCAGCCACTAAATCTATGGCGCTTGATTTCCGTTCAATAACAGCTGGACCCAACACCTCACCACGATATTCAGCCATGTCAAGAATAGAATCTTTGGAACTAATCGTTCGAACTTCAAATATATCCCTCTTGTCTTTAGGTTTTTTAGTCTCTGAAACTATATCACAATTTTATCCACAGAACAAGCAATTCATTTTGAAAATGAAAGTTTCCAGTGATGATCTTTAGGAAACCGTCTTTCGAGGTGAGGGAACTGAAACTGAAGATATTCTAGATAATATTTCAGCAATTCCATCTTTGCGCCTTATAGTACTTTGCAGTAAGGTAGTTAGACCTCTTGTGACGGTGACAATATCACCAGGAGATAAACTTTTGCTGCATATGATACAACACTCTGTTGGATCCATCGTGAAATAAAACATGTCCGTGGAAGTGGCAGGTTGAAATGTGGATATGCTTCAGTATGTCATTGCTAGGGACCCTCTCAAAGCTATATTGAAGAGAAAAGATGGAAGCAAGGATAGCATGTGAGAAGCACATGCAATCGATTTCTCACAAACAATCAAATCAAATTGGTCCGTCAAACTAGAAACGTTATAAAACTGTTACTGCATCTGTTTCTGTGAATGGTAATATCAGAGGCCTTCTCAAATCACTTGGAAGAGAAGGGTTTGTGGCAAGACATGTATTCCTCACCAACCAAATAAGCTACACAGAATAGAAGCTGTTCAACTTCATTGCTAATTGTTCGTGTTAAACTATACGTTTGATACACTTGATCAATGGTATGCATCTTAGGACCCCTTAAGTGGAAGATGGTAGTTGATGAGCAATTATGGAAGAAAAGAGCAAGTGGTGGTTTACCACCCCAGGGAATTGTTTCAGCCATTCGTGGGTTTTTGTGAAATAATTGTTGGTTATGTATCAGTGCTTTTATAATTGTTGCGATTTTCAGTGGAAATGAAATTATAATTATAAGCATAGTTATTATTTTAAAACTTTCAGATAATGTTCAATTTGCCATGAAAGTATTAAAATGTTTACTTATCAGTAACTTTGATGAATATAATTGTGATAAGACTCAAGCATACTGGTTATTACAAAGCGAGGGGATAGGGGTTGGGGGCAACACAGTTTTCTGGCTGGTATGCAATCAATGAAATTTCGCGTTTTTCCAGTTTCAATTTAAATGTTTAAATGAAATATGTCTTCCAACTATTTGGTACCAAAACCATTGGATAGATAAATCATAGGGCAATTTATTCATGTCTGTATAAGACCAATTAAACTTCATATCAAAAAGTTGCAGGCCAAAATTCAGACCCAGGGTCACAATTTCCTAGAAATCTATTTTTAGAACAAAACGGGATGTGCACGTGAGGCAAATAATTATTTTCTACTTTTTAAAATATTTTGATATACGTGCCCTATTATCCATTATATCTGTCAAATTGGATGAGATTATATTCATAAATAAAGATTTTATGAGCATTTCTTAGAGAAAAATTATCGTAGGGTATGCATGTTTGCACGTGCACTGTGTATTTAGCTCAAGTGGGATTTTAGGGGACTTTAGTGTGTTATGCAGGAAGGTCCATAGAATATATATGCTAAGTTTCGTTTCTTTATCATTTTTTTCCGACCTTGGCCAAACAATGGCTAATTTGACTGGCCAATACGCCTGTCAAAGTACTCTCACATAAAGTTTTGCCACCTCTACTGCACCAATGTAATCTGGGGAAAGAAAATCACCTACGTACATTGAAGCAACCATGATGATGGGAATTAAAGGGGAGTCCATTGTACGACTATATCGTAACCATTCGTCTGTGAATCGTTGTCACAAAATTAATACAGTTGTTCGCGGAAGGGTGAGTACATGTATATCCTTACCTACCATAGCACACGTCACAAACACATGTTAAGACAAGTCAATCAATCACTTGAACAAACACGGGAAATATGGTGTTTAATGCACGACTTCAAGCTCGTATAGCTTTCAGTGTTTATTGCTTGCATGACACCTGCTACCTACAGATATAAGAGTTATTGAAAGGGGAGATAATCAGTAATCAGTTCACGTTAGCTTCCACATGTCAACCACGAGGATTGCGCCGTAGAAATCCATCGTGTTGTCTGTATGTTGTTTTATGCAGCAGCTGTATAGAGGCGGTGTATAAAAGCCGGGATACTATAGTCCGTTTGGCTCAAAAGCGGACCGATGAATTGCAATCTAACTCGAAAACTTATAAACATATAATACTCAATGAAACACTGATCATTATCAAAACGTCAGACCAACTCTGTGAGTTTTTTGCAGAATTTATGTCCTAAAAATAAAAAAGTTGTTTAACAAACTATCATTAAAATATTGACACAGTTCACTATTTGTTACGAGGGAGGAGTGCAGAGAAAGGGACAGCCAGGTGTGCGAGAAAGAATGGAGACGGCACAGCACAGGTTAATGAATCAAGAACTTTGTCGGCACTTGTGCACGTGCTTCTCTAAGCAAAATTAACTAAAACGCGACACGCGACACGCGACAACGCGACATTTCGCCCATTTGTCGCATTGTCGCGATGTCGCGTGTCGCGTTTTGGTTTATTTTGCCTCACTTTACTTGTTTTTTGAGAGGGCGACAATGCGACATAGCGACAATGTCCCTTCCAGGATTCCATAGTTTTGTCATTAAAACATTTTGACATGAAATAACTGCACCACTTGCAGGTGTAACATGTTCTAAAGTGTTTTAATAAAGATGCAATTCCAAAGGGCCTCCGTATTAGCTCTATTAAAGACAATGGGACCTTTTTGATGAACAACACTAGAATATCGATATTGTTTGCGTGTAGCAGCGCAACATTATATCTTTTCCGTCCTAGAACTCTAATACTGAAAACTGCACCACGTCCTGTGTGTTTCCTTACCCCTTTTTGATAGTGTATATTATCCATCTTCGTAAAGATATTTAAGTGTATTAGTCAACTATGTTTAAACCTTATTATCTTTAATCATGAACGCGAGGGGCGTTGCTGCAGCCTAGTGGTTAAAGCGTTCGCTCGTCACGCCGAACACCCGGTTTCGATTCCCCACATGGGTACAATGTGTGAAACCCATTTCTGGTGTTGCCCCGCTGTGAAATTGCTGGAATACTGCTAAAAGCGGCGTAAAAAGCCAAATCACTCACTCACTAATCATGAACGCAATGAGTTGATTATATTTTGAAGACAACGTTAAGTTAACACCATCGCCTGCGGGTAGTAGGTGGGTGGGTGTCGTTGTTAAGACTGTATAAGAAACTGCTAGGACTTTGTCCTGTCCAACACTTAAGCACGGTACCCGTAGGGGCTCTGCTAAGAACTATGCCTATGTTCAGTGGGTAGCAAAAGGGCGTTACTGTGCTTTTACTCCTGTTTGATATCAACATCATCATCATAATACATCGCCATGTTCTTCCGTTTTCATATACGTGGCACGGGTGGTCAACTAAATAACCAGGCCCCGATTTCCCCGAAACAAACTTCAGTATGAGTTTTGACTTAAGTTAGAGTTTTCACTCAAATTTGAGAAAACGCAGGAAAATGCATTTCCCAGAATGACCTTAAATTGATATCAAGCTTAAACATGGTAGACAATTTGAGTTTGGTGGATAGATTACTTAGTAGTTTGGACATTTTTATTTTAAAAATGCAGTTGATTTAAAATTCAGCTGTTTCAATTGCTAAACTCAGTTTGAAGTTTGGGTAAAAAACTTAAATTTGTTTCGAGAAATCGAGTCCAGATTTCACTGTGTAGAGGTATGTCGGCTTGTAAGCGGTGATCGTGGGTCGAATCCCACCTTCGGCCTGGTTATCGGTGTGTCGTCGTACCCGTGTCTGTGAGCTTAATCAAAATGGCAAACGTCAGAGATGATTATTTGATTTGATTATGTGATTTAACTGAAATACTGGACAAAGTAGTGGCATTCACTCACTCACTCACTCACTCACTCACTCACTCTACCAGTGAAGACCCGTGCTATAATTGGCCTTCAGCAACCAATGCTTGTTGTAAGAGGCGACTAACGGGATCGGGTGGTCAGGTTCACTGACTTGGTTGACACATGATAACAGTTTAGGTAAAACTTAGTACCATATTTACTGTAACACTTTCGTGACCAGTTAATGAGACATTTTACACATGGATTCCAAAATATCTTTCCATATCAATAAAAATCGTATATTTTGGTAAAAACTCGTGCAAGTATATGTGTGCAGTCAGGACAGTTGATATTACAATGCTCAAACACACCTGCAGTCTATATCCTGCAAGTAATGTTAGCATGACGTTGTGAGGCCACAGCTGGTTTGGAAAAACTATCAGCTTTCAATCGTCCTCCTGATGTCAAGTGTTATCTCTGTAAACTTACACCGCTCAGTGAAGTTTAATCTTGCAACCGGTTCACTGACAAATTAGTTCGTATGTCGAAACTTCATAAACGACCGTACCTCATCTACCGGTATCAAATTGTTTTACAAGATGAGTCATCTCGTAAGCTGCACAGTGTTTCCAAAAACATGTTGGTTATTTTATGAAAGACATGAAACGTTTATGGATAACACCTATATAAGTGTTATTGATTCGTCGTCGGCATATTTTCTTTCAAGTTTGTCCTTCGTAACACTCTGTAGTCAGTTATTCAAGTAAGAGTTACGGCACCTGTTGCCATGTCGTCGTAGTCACCGCAACAAGATTTGCAGGTTGCAGTTGTAACATAGACTTACGACTGTCGTAGCGGTAAGGTGATCGTAACTTCCATACCTTAACATAGACTTACGACTGTCGTAGCAGTAGGGGGATCGTAACTCCCATACCTTAACGTAGACTTATTACTGTCGTAGCAGTAAGGTGATCGTAACTTCCATACCTTAACGTAGACTAACGACTGTCGTAGCAGTAGGGGATCGTAACTTCCATACCTTAACGTAGACTTACGACTGTCGTAGCGGTAGGGGATCGTAACTTCCATACCTTAACGTAGACTTACTACTGTCGTAGCGGTAAGGTGATCGTAACTTCCATACCTTAACATAGACTTACGACTGTCGTAGCAGTAGGGTGATCGTTACTCCCATACCTTAACGTAGACTTACTACTGTCGTAGCGGTAAGGTGATCTTAACTCCCATACCTTAACATAGACTTACGACTGTCGTGGCGGTAAGGTGATCGTTACTCCCATACCTTAACATATACTTACGATAGCCATAGCGATAAGGTGATCTTAACTCCCATACCTTAACATAGACTTACGACTGTCGTAGCAGTAGGGTGATCGTTACTACCATACCCTAACATAGACTTACGACTGTCGTAGCGGTAAGGTGATCTTGACTCTCATACCTTAACACAGACTTACGCCCCATGCCTTAACATAAACTCACGTCCATCGTAGCGTTAAGGTGATCGTAACTCCCATGCCTCATGGATTCAGGACAGTCCCAGAGCTGAGGGCACGCCCGAAACCTATGATTGTGGGTGCGAGTCACGGTTCGCCCCGTTTCTAGGTTTGAAGGCACCACATCTGATTTTCTGGGTTTCCACCAGACTCGGACACGGTTTAGAACTGCATGATTAATCTAACCAGCCACCATATATATAAGTGGAATGCATTTTACAGTAGCGTTAACCCAACTTACTCACTCACTGTCAAAAGACCAAAATGCTTTTAAAGGCCAAGAAATTTATTGGTCGTTGAAATTGGCTATTTTACGAAAGTAGCAGAAACTAACTTTTAAACGTATAAAAATGTAAACAAAATAGCATGTAGTGAAATGCCTGGGTTTTTAAAAAAAAAAAGAAAGAATATCCTTTATCGTGTTGGAACCCTTATTGAAGAGATGAGTTCCAAGCAGGTTTCCGGTCAATTATTTTGTGAGCATTAAGTCTCAACAATGTGTTAGACTTATACAAGAGTTAGACAGAAAGATCTGGAAAGCTTATTCCAGAATCTTCTTTCTTAGTGTTCTTGCGTCTTGTTTTGTGAAAAAGGGGAGCTAGCTATTGCCTCTCATCTAACATTACATCTCAAGCCACAAGAAGATCAGCATTGTATGTGATGATCATACCCTGTATACTCTCTTCTGAGCCCTTTCTTCCAAGTGGGATAACTTTTGCTGAGAGATGAATATTACCACCATTGCCTCCATTGCTATATTCACTGCTTTTGTATTACAGAACCACTGAATCTGTACCGTTACACAATTCTGTCCTGCCATAGTGATAATTTGTACTGATTTGTGAACATGTCAATTTGGGAATACACCTGTTAATTACAGCACATCGCTTTGTTGTTTGCCGGATTCACACCTGGTTCTCTTACTGATTGATTCCCGGTTACTTTTAACTTGGGAATCAGCAGGTGGCATTAACAAACATTAACACTGGGACTGGTTGTTGCCATGGAAACAACGTAATTTACATGTCAGAAAATCCGGCACCAAGTGGTTAATTATTTTGTACATCATTTTCCGTTAGCATAACACTACATATTACATATCTGTCATGCTGTCTTCCCGCAACAAGCTCAATCAACGTATTTAAAACTTTCACTATTCATAGCTTTGAAAGAGTTCCTGGTGGCGAGCTGATTAATGATGAATGTTTTCTCTTTTCCCTAAGCAACAACATCTTTTCCAGAATCATATGAAAAATTATTTGCTAAAAGCACAGAACGTTGTATGTTTCCGACTTTTTGTCTAATCATGTTTATGAATCACTATGATTTGTGTACACGCGACAGGTCCTGTCCGACAAAGGGAAGTCAAGTGTCCTGCACGAAAAACAAGTATCAAATATAGAATACCATCGGACACATTTTAGCCACATCACTGGCATATACTTAAATCTCCTGCAATGTTCAACATAAACCTTTTACTGAGGCCTTACATCGTTCAACATAAACCTGTTACTCAGACCTTCCATTGTTCAACATAAACCTTTTACTGAGACCTTCCATTGGTCAACATAAACCTTTTACTGAGACCTTCCATTGCTCAACATAAACCTGTTACTGAGACCTTCCATTCTTCAACATAAACATGTTACTGAGACCTTCCATTGTTCAACATAAACCTGTTACTGAGGCCTTCCATTGTTCAACATAAACCTGTTACTGAGACCTTCCATTGTTCAACATAAACCTTTTACTGAGACCTTCCATTGGTCAACATAAACCGGTTACTGAGACCTTCCATTCTTCAACATAAACCTTTTACTGAGGCCTTGCATTGTTCAACATAAACCTGTTACTGAGGCCTTCCATTGTTCAACATAAACCTTTTACTGAGACCTTCCATTGTTCGACATAAACCTGTTACTGAGACCTTCCATTGTTCAACATAAACCTTTTACTGAGACCTTCCATTCTTCAACATAAACCTTTTACTGAGACCTTCCATTCTTCAACATAAACCTTTTACTGAGGCCTTCCATTGTTCAATATAAACCTGTTACTGTGACCTTCCATTGTTCAACATAAACCTTTTACTGAGGCTTTCCATTGTTCAACATAAACCTTTTACTGAGACCTTCCATTCTTCAACATAAACCTGTTACTGAGGCCTTCCATTGTTCAGCATAAACCTTTTACTGAGGCCTTCCATTGTTCAACATAAACCTTTTACTGAGACCTTCCATTCTTCAACATAAACCTTTTACTGAGACCTTCCATTCTTCAACATAAACCCTTCACTGAGACCTTCCATTGTTCAACATAAACCTGTTACTCAGACCTTCCATTGTTCAACATAAACCTTTTACTGAGACCTTCCATTGTTCAACATAAACCTTTTACTGAGGCCTTGTATTGTTCAACATAAACCTGTTACTGAGGCCTTGCATTGTTCAACATAAACCTGTTACTGAGACCTTCCATTCTTCAACATAAACCTGTTACTGAGACCTTCCATTGTTCAACATAAACCCTTTACTGAGACCTTCCATTGTTCAACATAAACCTGTTACTGAGACCTTCCATTCCATTGTTCAACATAAACCTGTTACTGAGACCTTCCATTCTTCAACATAAACCTTTTACTGAGACCTTCCATTGTTCAACATAAACCTTTTACTGAGACCTTCCATTGTTCAACATAAACCTGTTACTGAGACCTTCCATTGTTCAACATAAACCTTTTACTGAGACCTTCCATTGTTCAACATAAACCTTTTACTGAGACGTTCCATTGTTCAACATAAAGCTTTCACTGAGGCCTTCCATTGTTCAACATAAACCTTTTACTGAGACCTTACATTGTTCAACATAAACCTGTTACTGAGACCTTCCATTGTTCAACATAAACCTGTTACTGAGACCTTCCATTGTTCAACATAAACCTGTTACTGAGACCTTACATTGTTCATGATAAACCTTTTAGCCACGAGTTTATTTTATTATTCGACACGAAGGGAAAGCTGACTATTGGACAGTTGACGCCTTCTTGTCATAGAGTCTAGTGGATACTTTATCGACAATCTAAATGGAATGGAAAGATCTCAGCATGAGACAGGTGATCACGTTGTCTCTTTACTCTCTTTGCCTTTCATCGTTCCAGGCACTCTTTTCAAGCACTTCAGATATTATATCATTTCGTTTCAGGTGTGACTTCTCACAATGTAAATTTCGTTGTTTTTATCTTAAAATGAATGCACAGAAATTACGGCTTAAAACAACCGCAGTCAAAATGTAATCTTTCTGAAAACGAAATCGAATATCATTTCTTGTTACTTTGTCCAATTTACAAAAGAACACACAAAACAACACCAGAATTATTCCTTTGTATTATCCTCTGTGGTCAAGTTTGTAAATCCTCTTCTGTCCAGCATTGAATCTATCCTGCGAAAAATACTTTATTTTTAAAATGAAATGTACCTCCGTAATTATACATAACTATTTGGGTGTGTCTATCTGTAATGAATGTGCATATCACTATTTTTTACCATGTAAACAAACTCATGTGACCGAACATGTCAGAATGTTCTTTCCACAACTAACCTTTTATCAAACCTAATCTCTGATCTTGCTTATCTAATTAATAATAATCAATTGTTAATAAATAACATTTTCGTTTCGTGCTGATCAGCACTAGCTTTCAAAAGTGCAAAACTTTCTTCAGCTGAAGTCGACTATGGCTATGGGTGTCGTTTACACCTGCACTGTTCATGTTTCATTCAAACAAAGGTATTGGTGTTTTTGTATATATGGTTGTAACAATTGAATCTATAAAAGAAATCATATGAATAAGGATACATATGTGTATCAATGTATCGCCTTACCAATATCTTCATTGAAATAAGTTGGGATCATAAAACTTTGAAACATAACCTTTAATTACATCTATCAGAAGAACCGAAGCTGCTTGCTGAAGATAGAACACTATATCTCTTGTTCTGACAACTCAGCATTTACAAATATCAATTCCAAACATATTTCTTCATAATCTTCACTCAGGTCTTCTATCTTTTACATGACTTATCCCAGCGTGTACCCATTTTCTGCTGGGTGAACAGAGGCAATTTGAACAAACTCACTTGCCTAATGTGAGAGACTACATGTGCTTTGTTGTGGGGCAGAACCGAAGTCCAAGAAACCTTCAGGAGTAAACCGCCAAACACGGTCACCCATCCAATGACTGGACGCCCAATGTTGCTTAACTTCACCTGATTTGTGACCTGCGCTCTATGCACAGGACCACACACTGCATCACACACCATCACTAAGAAATTGTTGTGTCAACTGAACTGGTATTTCTTGTGGTATTTTGTGTGTGTGTGTGTGTGGGGAGAATTATTGATGATCGGTAACCTGTTTACAAAACTGCCCGCATTCAACAGCCATAGTGTTGAAATCGGTCGAAATCAATCAAAGGTATGGATGGAGGCAAAGGCATGGTTGTACAAAGGCACTGAGGAGGTCATAATCCAAGGTGTGGTCACCGTCATAATCCAAGCTAAGTCCACGTCACAATTTAAGGCATCGCTGAAGTCATGGCCCCAGGCATCAAAGTCAAAGGCTTGGTTGTCGTCATAATCAAAGGCATCATCACGTCATAATCAAAGGCATTGTCACGTCATAATCAAAGGCATGGTCACGTCATAATCAAAGTCATGGCCATGTCATAATCAAAGGCATGGCCACGTCATAATCAAAGGCATGGCCATGTCATAATCAAAGGCATGGCTACGTCATAATCAAAGTCATGGCCATCGCCAGAGAATAACCAGTTTCAAGACGAAACAGAAATAGCGTTGAGACACCTTTAGATTTCTGGACATCATAGATGACGTCGATGATCAGTGGTGACGCCAGATACGTCGTCATGAACGTCATTGTCATTTCTATTGACGATATTGGAGTATTTGTTGTCATCCAAAGACCATCTTATGTTCCTTGTCGAAGGTCTTTGTGAGATTGAAATTCCACAGGTAAATATTTGGCACTATTTTGTGACTGTGCCAAAATAGTCGAGATAATAGTTGGTTTAGAATGAAATAAAACATGTCCCTAAAATGTGAGTTACGTTCATCTTATAGAAATTGTACGAACAGAGATTTAAAATAAACATGTGTGTGCTGAAAAAAAAATTGCCTGCAAGAGTGTCAACACGAATCACTGTCAAATTATTCAGATCCTAGTAATAAAGATTTCTCTATGAATGTGTATAAATATTTTGGGTCTGGGTGTCAGTGCCGATCTTTTGTTTGCAGTATATAACCTGTCTGGCAAAAGAAACCATATACTTGTTCAATTGGATTTGACTAAAAACTTACCAACATTATCAAAACGGTACTAAGATGAAACCATATTGACATATTGCAAGGTCCAAAACACCGCTATCAGAGTCCATTACCGGTAACAAAGAAACCGCCATCGGTCTTGTTTGTTTCACGTTTCACGTTGTGCACCTTCTTCACCTAGGTGTGTATCCAAATTCAAGCGCAATGCGGCAATAACTGACATTATAGTCTGTTTGCAGTGAAAACGTACCGATGAATTTCACTGGTAAATCGAATAAAGTGAAATTAAGATTGCGAATCCTCATAATTTTACCTTGCCAATTGAAAATTCAAATCTCAGAATTTTATTCAACTTATGATAAAAGTTGTTTAACAAACGATCATAGTTTCAAATCGCTATTTTTGGTTTGCATTACAAGGGGGTATGCACTTTATATGAAACACCAAGAATAAGAAGTGTTGGTCTAAGTTAACGCTCCTCACGTTCCGCGCGTGCATTTGTTTCACTGTTCCATCTACTGCGCTCATCCCCTTGTAATACAAACCAATAATAACGATTTCAATCTATGATCATTTCTTAAACAACTTTTATCCTAAGTTAAATAAAATTCTGAGACTTAAATTTCCAATTGTCAAGGTAAAATTATGAGGACTGGCAATCTTAATTTCACTTTATTTGGTTTAGTTTTGTGTTGAGAGTGAAATTCGTCGGTACGTTTTCAGTGCAAACAGACTATAATCTTACTTATTTATATCACTGATGGCGTTTGAAAAAAGTATATGTTATAGTATCTTCGTTACTATTTTCCTATATACCCCAAGGCATCTGTTTCGATAGATATCAAAGACTGATTATGTGTTTGTCGTCTACAGTATTAGTCATATGTCAAATGCTAATGACGCTGGTAACTTGATTATCGCACATGAACTAATAGAAATGTACTCAAAATAGCCAGACCCATCGCACCGAGGCAATACAATCCAAACAAATCATCGTAAACAATACTTTCATATGGCATTTTTTCACTTTACACTACTAAAGTGCAAAAGCAGCGCTAATGACCTCACGGTAACTATTTCTTACGACCAAAGGTGCCATGCGCAAAACGAACCGGATTTTACAACTGGGCTGTTAGTACAGTGGTCCTTGGTTGCAGGCAATGAGCGTTTTGTGGTCGACGTTAAGAGACAAAGAGAAACGTATGTCCATATCATTATTAGATCATGGTTCCACATCTTAAAGTTTACAATAAATTGAGGAAGATACTTCAGCTCTTGCACCATACATTAAGGCGAATTAGTACATACTTAAGCGCTTTCACATTTCATTGAGACGACGTAGTACATGCTTAAACTCTTGCACAATTCATTGAGAAGAGGTCGTACACTGTACATACGTCAACTCTTGCACAATTCATTGAGAAGACGTAATCCATACTTAAACTCTTGCACAATTCATTGAGAACAGGTCGTACACTGTACATACTTCAACTCTTGCACATTTCATTGAGAAGAGGTCGTAGTCAGTACATACGCCAACTCCTGCACCATTCATTGAGAAGAAGTCGTACTCTGTACATACGTCAGCTCTTGCACCATTCATTGAGAAGACGCCGTACTCTGTACATACGTCAACTCTTGCACCATTCATTGAGAAGACGCCGTACTCTGTACATACGTCAACTCTTGCACCATTCATTGAGAAGACGCCGTACTCTGTACATACGTCAGCTCTTGCACCATTCATTGTGAAGACGCCGTACTCAGTACATACGTCAGCTCTTACACCATTCATTCAGAAGACGCCGTACTCTGTACATACGTCAACTCTTGCACCATTCATTGTGAAGAGGTCGTACTCTGTACATGCTTCAACTATTGCACCATTCATTGAGAAGACATCGTACTCTGTACATACGTCAGCTCTTGCACCATTCATTGAAAAGACGTCTTACTAAGTACATACGTCAACTCTTCCACCATTCATTGAGAAGACGTCGTACTCTGTACATACGTCAGCTCATGCTCCATTCATTTAGAAGACGTCGTACTCAGTACAAACGTCAGCTCATGCTCCATTCATTGAGAAGACGTCGTACTCAGTACATACGTCAGCTCATGCTCCATTCATTGAGAAAACGTCTTACTCTGTACATACGTCAACTCTTGCACCATTCATTGAGAAGACGCCGTACTCTGTACATACGTCAACTCTTACACCATTCATTCAGAAGACGCCGTACTCTGTACATACGTCAACTCTTGCACAATTCATTGAGAAGACGTAATCCATACTTAAACTCTTGCACAATTCATTGAGAACAGGTCGTACACTGTACATACTTCAACTCTTGCACATTTCATTGAGAAGAGGTCGTAGTCAGTACATACGCCAACTCCTGCACCATTCATTGAGAAGAAGTCGTACTCTGTACATACGTCAGCTCTTGCACCATTCATTGAGAAGACGCCGTACTCTGTACATACGTCAACTCTTGCACCATTCATTGAGAAGACGCCGTACTCTGTACATACGTCAACTCTTGCACCATTCATTGAGAAGACGCCGTACTCTGTACATACGTCAGCTCTTGCACCATTCATTGTGAAGACGCCGTACTCAGTACATACGTCAGCTCTTACACCATTCATTCAGAAGACGCCGTACTCTGTACATACGTCAACTCTTGCACCATTCATTGTGAAGAGGTCGTACTCTGTACATGCTTCAACTATTGCACCATTCATTGAGAAGACATCGTACTCTGTACATACGTCAGCTCTTGCACCATTCATTGAAAAGACGTCTTACTAAGTACATACGTCAACTCTTCCACCATTCATTGAGAAGACGTCGTACTCTGTACATACGTCAGCTCATGCTCCATTCATTTAGAAGACGTCGTACTCAGTACAAACGTCAGCTCATGCTCCATTCATTGAGAAGACGTCGTACTCAGTACATACGTCAGCTCATGCTCCATTCATTGAGAAAACGTCTTACTCTGTACATACGTCAACTCTTGCACCATTCATTGAGAAGACGCCGTACTCTGTACATACGTCAACTCTTACACCATTCATTCAGAAGACGCCGTACTCTGTACATACGTCAACTCTTGCACCATTCATTGTGAAGAGGTCGTACTCTGTACATACATCAACTAATACACCCTTCATTGAGAAGACGTCGTGCTCTTCATATACTTCAACTCTTGCATTATCTGAGTAATTTTAGCGGAGCTCTGCTGTATGGGTGTCAGCTTTATGCGAGGGGACGTGAAGATCAGGGTTAGAATTGATCTTCAGGAACCCCATGCTTGCTTGTCGCAAGCGGTGACTAACGGGATCGGGTGGTCAGACTCACTGCCTGGGTTGACACATGTCATCGTATCCGAATTGAGTAGATCGATGATCATACTTTTGATCACTGGATTGTCTGGTTCACACTCGATCATTTACAGACTGTTTCTATGAGGCTGCGATATTGATGGGTGTGGCGTTAAATAACACACACGAAACGTAATGTAAAAGAACGTGCTCACAAACCTAGACACTATCAGCCCCAAGTCGGGTTTCATAGCATTCATTTGACAAGCCTATCCCGGGCAATTCTGTGCAAGTATTCGTAGCGCCTTGATCACTGTAGCCAGTCATTATATGGAACAAAAAAAAAACAGCTCTCGAGACACAAGGAATAGATATTTCACGGTGAATTACTTACATGGATATAAGAAAGACTGCAAGAAAGCCGGCTTGAATATCACAAATGATTCACATTTCTTGCAGCTGAACAGTAAACAGAAAGAACACAGGAACAACAAAGATGATAAGATTATCTTTCTTCAATGCTTACTGCGTAAGAAACGATAGATGGTGGTAATAGATTTCTAACTTCTGAGTGTTCTCAGAGCAATCAAAGTTTTTAAGCTCAGCATGGAGAGAAATTCCAACTTCGAAATCAGTGAATGGTGAAAAGCTGAGCCGTGGACAGAAGTGGGAATGGTTGAGGCGTGGCTGGGTGAGTGAATGGTTGAGAGGTGGATGGGTGAGTGAATGGTTGAGAGGTGGATGGGTGAGTGAATGGTTGAGTGGTGGCTGGGAGAGCGAATGGTTGAGTGGTGGCTGGGTGAGTGAATCGTTGAGAGGTGGATGGGTGAATGAATGGTTGAATGGTGGCTGGGTGAGTGAATGGTTGAGAGGTGGATGGGTGAATGAATGGTTGAGAGGTGGCTGCGTGAGTGAATGGTTGAGAGGTGGATGGGTGAGTGAATGGTTGAGTGGTGGATGGGTGAGTGAATGGTTGAGAGGTGGATGGGTGAATGAATGGTTGAGAGGTGGATGGGTGAGTGAATGGTTGAGAGGTGGATGGGTGAATGAATGGTTGAGTGGTGGCTGGGTGAGTGAATCGTTGAGAGGTGGATGGGTGAATGAATGGTTGAGTGGTGGCTTGGTGAGTGAATGGTTGAGATGAGCTGGGTGAGTGAATGGTTGACAGGTGGCTGGGTGAGTGAATGGTTGAGGCGTGGCTTGGTGAGTGAATGGTTGAGGCGTGGCTGGGTGAGTGAATGGTTGAGAGGGGCTGGGTGAGTGAATGGTTGAGGCGTGGCTGGGTGAGTGAATGGTTGAGAGGGGCTGGGTGAGTGAATGGCTGAGAGGGGCTGGGTGAGTGAATGGTTGAGAGGGGCTGGGTGAGAATGGTTGAGAGGGGCTGGGTGAGTGAATGGTTGAGGCGTGGCTGGGTTAGTGAAAGGTTGAGAGGGGCTGGGTGAGTGAATGATTGAGAGGGGCTGGGTGAGTGAATGGTTTTAGGCGTGACTGGGTGAGTGAATGGTTGAGGGGTGGCTGATTGAGTGAATGGTTGAGAGGGGCTGGGTGAGTGAATGATTAAGAGGGGCTGGGAGAGTGAATGCTTGAGAGGGGCTGGGTGTGTGAATGATTGAGAGGGTCTGGGTGAGTGAATGGTTGAGGCGTGGCTGGGTGAGTGAATGGTTGAGGCGTGGCTGGGTGAGTGAATGGTTGAGGCGTGGCTGGGTGAGTGAATGGTTGAGACGTGGCTGGGTGAGTGAATGGTTGAGAGGGGTCTGGGTGAGTGAATGGTTGAGAGGGGCTGGGTGAGTGAATGGCTGAGAGGGCTGGGTGAGTGAATGGCTGAGGCGTGGCTGGCTGAGTGAATGGTTGAGAGGGGCTGGGTGAGTGAATGATTGAGAGGGGGCTGGAGTGAGTGAATGGTTGAGGCGTGGCTGGGTGAGTGAATGATTGAGAGGGGCTGGGTGGGTGAATGGCTGAGGCGTAGCTGGGTGAGTGAATAGCTGAAGCGTGGCTTGGTGAGTGAATGGCTGAGGCGGGCTGGGTGAGTGAATGGTTGAGGCGTGGCTGGGTGAGTGAATGGTTGAGAGGGGCTGGGTGAGTGAATGGTTGAGAGGGGCTGGGTGAGTGAATGGTTGAGGCGTGGCTGGTTGAGTGAATGGTTGAGAGGGACTGGGTGAGTGAATGATTGAGAGGGGCTGGGTGAGTGAATGGTTGAGGCGTGGCTGGGTGAGTGAATGATTGAGAGGGGCTGGGTGGGTGAATGGTTCAGGCGTAGCTGGGTGAGTGAATGGTTGAAGCGTGGCTTGGTGAGTGAATGGTTGAGGCGTGGCTGGGTGAGTGAATGGTTGAGGCGTGGCTGGGTGAGTGAATGGTTGAGAGGGGCTGGGTGAGTGAATGGTTGAGAGGGGCTTGGTGAGTGAATGGTTGAGAGGGGCTGGGTGAGTTAATGGTTGAGAGGGGCTGGGTTAGTGAATGGTTGAGAGGGGTCTGGGTGAGTGAATGGTTCAGGCGTGGCTTGATGAGTGAATGGTTGAGGCATGGCTTGGTGAGTGAATGGTTGAGGCGTGGCTGGGTGAATGAATGGTTGAGAGGGGCTGGGTGAGTGAATGGTTGAGAGGGGCTGGGTGAATGAATGGTTGAGAGGAGCTTGGTGAGTGAATGGTGGAGGCGTGGCTGGTTGAGTGAATGGTTGAGAGCGGCTGGGTGAGTGAATGATTGAGAGGGGCTGGGTGAGTGAATGGTTCAGGCGTAGCTGGGTGAGTGAATGGTTGAGGCGTGGCTTGGTGAGTGAATGGTTGAGGCGTGGCTGGGTGAGTGAATGGTTGAGGCGTGGCTGGGTGAGTGAATGGTTCAGAGGGGCTGGCTGAGTGAATGGTTCAGAGGGGCTGGGTGAGTGAATGGTTGAGAGGGGCTGGGTGAGTGAATGGTTGAGAGGGGTCTGTGTGAGTGAATGGTTCAGGCGTGGCTGGGTGAGTGAATGGTTGAGGCGTGGCTGGGTGAGTGAATGGTTTAGGCGTGGCTGGGTGAGTGAATGGTTGAGAGGGGCTGGGTGAGTGAATGGTTGAGAGGGGTCTGGGTGAGTGAATGGTTGAGAGGGGCTGGGTGAGTGAATGGTTGAGAGGGGCTCGAAGAGTGAATGGTTGAGGCGTGGCTGGGTGGGTGAATGGTTGAGGCATGTCTGGGTGAGTGAATGATTGAGAGGGGCTGGGTGAGTGAATGATTGAGAGGGACTGGGTGAGTGAATGGTTTTAGGCGTGGCTGGGTGAGTGAATGGTTTAGGGGTGGCTGGTTGACTGAATGGTTGAGAGGGGCTGGGTGAGTGAATGATTAAGAGGGGCTGGGTGAGTGAATGCTTGAGAGGGGCTGGGTGAGTGAATGGTTGAGAGGGGTCTGTGTGAGTGAATGGTTCAGGCGTGGCTGGGTGAGTGAATGGTTCAGGCGTGGCTGGGTGAGTGAATGGTTGAGGCGTGGCTGGGTGAGTCAATGGTTGAGAGGGCTGGGTGAGTGAATGATTGAGAGGGGCTGGTTGTGCGAATGGTTGAGAGGGGCTGGGTGAGTGAATGATTGAGAGGGGCTGGGTGAGTGAATGGTTGAGGCGTGGCTGAGTGAGTGAATTGTTGAGAGGGGCTGGGAGAGTGAATGGTTGAGGCGTGTCTGGGTGAGTGAATGGTCTAGAGGGGGCGGCGTGAGTGAATTGTTGAGAGTGGCTGGGTGAGTGAATGGTTGAGTCGTGTCTGGTTGAGTGAATGGTTGAGAAGGGCTGGGTGAGTGAATGGTTGAGGCGTGGCTGGGTGAGTGAATGGTTGAGAGGGGTCTGGGTGAGTGAATGGTTGAGAGGGCTGGGTGAGTGAATGGTTGAGAGGGGCTGGGTGAGTGAATGGTTGAGGCGTGGCTGGGTGAGTGAATGATTGAGAGGAGCTTGGAGAGTGATAGGCTGTGAGGGGCTGGGTGAGTGAATGGTCGAAAGGGGCTGGGTGAGTGAATGGTTGAGGCGTGGCTGGGTGAGTGAATGGTTGAGAGGGGCTGCGTGAGTGAATGGTTGAGAGGAGATGGGTGAGTGATTGGTTGAGAGGGGCTGGGTGAGTGAATGGTCGAAAGGGGCTGGGTGAGTGAATGGTTGATGCGTGGCTGGGTGAGTGAATGTTCGAGAGGGGCTGGGTGAGTGAATGGTTGAGGCGTGGCTGGGTGAGTGAATGGTTGAGAGGGGCTGGGTGAGTGAATGGTTGAGAGGATATCGGTGAATGAATGGCTAAGAGATGGCTTGTCGAGATATTATTGTTATTTTTTAATTATAATGAGAATCCCCAATGCAGATGTTATCAGTCTCTACATATTACCTGTCAACCTCAATCAAATTGGGATTGTTATGTTCCAGCCTCACGATCCCCATTTTCTTTGACTTTTTATCTTGGTACCCCCCAAAACGCAAAGTCTGCAATATGTGCATCACAAACTTCAAGATACAAAATATGCAAAAACATTTTGTGTGTTTGAGGCAGAATCTAACGTAGATATTAAAGTGCATAGAAAAGCTATTTGAAACTATATACAATCGCTTGTTAAAGTGACTCCCCCTTCATGTTTATTGAAAGAGCTTGTTTTGGTGTCACTACCCACGCCCTTTCAGACGACGTATTCATAAGGACATAACTTACTCCAATGTTTTCACTTATTCATACATGATGCCAAGGGTTCAAACTAAAAACTGAATGGCCACACAAGTATCATCTCTCAATATATTGTAAACAGTGCCAGCTTGAATATCTGTACACACAGTTTTTGAAAGATTAAAATGGGGTTGTCCTTGAAAAACAGCCCCCTATTAAATATAAATCAAGCAATCCAAATCTTCGACTGTTGATTATGACGGGAATTCATCCAATACTATCCTGAACATATTTCATATGATATTATCTGAGGGTTTACCATTATCCAAGAGGTACCAAATGATAGATCGTTTTCCATATTCTGCACTTTGTTAAGAAATATTATACCCCAATGTGTTGTGATGACTGATATCTCGTTAACCACATTACCCATATATGTGAAATTTTGGATATGGCTTTACTAATGATTCCTTCAGAAAACAATGGAAGCTTTTCAAACATTGGACATAGAGAATATATAGTTAGGCTGACTACTTTTTGAACTTCCCCCGTACACACGAACACGCACACGCACGCACACGCACTCACGCCCGCACACACACATTGAGCATTAATAACATTTCGCACACGCTTGCAAGTGAAAACATACCTGGGACCACGTGACGGCATAATCTGGCAAGATGTGGTGATACTGCTTGGTCCAGTGCCAAATAGCGCACAATCTTCTCTGGGACATTGGCGTACCATTGGAGCTTCATAGACTACAGTGCAGCTGGTGCAGGTGTGTGTAGACACGTCTCAACACGTCGTTCTTATTGATAGAATTCATCGCATTATTGCGTAAAGAGAGGATGACGTTATCTTAATCGGATAATATTGTGTTGATTTGGCAGGTTTAGAGGATGGTGTAGATCGTTTCACGTTTTGTTTTATCTGTGCCGAGGAAATAAACAAAGACTGGTTGCAGACCTACTGTAATAACGACATCATAATAAACATGGACTGGTTGTAGACCTACTGTATTGATGACATCACAATAAACAAGGCCTGGTTGTAGACCTACTGTACTGATGACATCATAATTAACAAGTTCTAGTTGTAGACATACTGCATTGATGACATCACAATAAACAAGTTCTGGTTGTAGACCTACGGTATTGATGACATCACAATAAACACGTTCTGGTAGTATACCTACGGTATTAAGGACATCACAATAAACAAGTCCTGGCTGTAGACCTACGGTATTGAGGACATCACAATAGAGAAGGCCTGGTTGTAGACCTACTGTATTGATGACATCACAATAAACAAGAACTGGTTGTAGACCTACTGTATTGAGGACATCACAATAAACAAGAACTGGTTGTAGACCTACTGTATTGAGGACATCACAATAGAAAAGGCCTGGTTGTAGACCTACTGTACTGATGACATCACAATAGAAAAGGCCTGGTTCTAGAACTACTGTATTGATGACATAACAATAAACAAGGCCTGGTTGTAGAACTACTGTATTGACGACATCACAATAAACAAGTTCTGGCTGTAGACCTACGGAATTGAGGACATCACAATAAACAAGGCCTGGTTGTAGACCTACTGTACTGATGACATCATAATTAACAAGTTCTAGTTGTAGACATACTGTATTGATGACATCACAATAAACAAGTTCTGGTTGTAGACCTACGGTATTGATGACATCACAATAAACACGTTCTGGTAGTAGACCTACGGTATTAAGGACATCACAATAAACAAGTCCTGGCTGTAGACCTACGGTATTGAGGACATCACAATAAACAAGTCCTGGCTGTAGACCTACTGTATTGATGACATCACAATAAACAAGAACTGGTTGTAGACCTACTGTATTGAGGACATCACAATAAACAAGACCTGGTTGTAGACCTACTGTATTGAGGACATCACAATAGAAAAGGCCTGGTTGTAGACCTACTGTACTGATGACATCACAATAGAAAAGGCCTGGTTCTAGAACTACTGTATTGATGACATAACAATAAACAAGGCCTGGTTGTAGAACTACTGTATTGATTGATGACATCACAATAAACAAGTTCTGGCTGTAGACCTACGGAATTGAGGACATCACAATAAACAAGGCCTGGTTGTAGACCTACTGTATTGATGACATCACAATAAACAAGTTCTGGTTGTAGACCTACTGTATTGACGACATCACAATAAACAAGGCCTGGTTGTAGACCTACTGTATTGATGACATCACAATAAACAAGTTCTGGTTGTAGACCTACTGTATTGATGACATCACAATAAACAAACCCTGGTTGTAGACCTAGTGTATTGATGACATCACAATAAACAAGTTCTGGCTGTAGACCTACGGTATTGAGGACATCACAATAGAAAAGGCCTGGTTGTAGACCTACTGAATTGATGACATCACAATAAACAAGAACTGGTTGTTCGCCTACTGTATTGATGACATCACAATAAACAAAACCTGGTTGTAGACCTAGTGTATTGATGACATCACAATAAGCAAAACCTGGTTGTAGACCTAGTGTATTGATGACATCACAATAAACAAGTTCTGGTTGTAGACCTACTGTATTGATGACATAACAATAAACAATGCCTGGTTTTAGACCTAGTGTATTGATGACATCACAATAAACAATGCCTGGTTGTAGACCTAGTGTATTGATGACATCACAATAAACAAAACCTGGTTGTAGACCTAGTGTATTGATGACATCACAATAAGCAAAACCTGGTTGTAGACCTAGTGTATTGATGACATCACAATAAGCAAAACCTGGTTGTATACCTACTTCATTGATGGCATCATAATAAGCAAGAACTGGTTGTAAACCTACTGTATTGATGACATCACAATAAACAAGAACTGGTTGTATACCTACTTCATTGATGGCATCATAATAAACAAAATCTGGTTGTAGAACTAGTGTATTGATGACATCACAATAAACAAGAACTGGTTGTAGACCTACTGTATTGATGACATCACAATAAACAAGAACTGGTTGTAGACCTAGTGTATTGATGACATCACAATAAACGAGAACTGGTTGTATACCTACTGTATTGATGACATCACAATAAACAAGAACTGGTTGTATACCTACTTCATTGATTGCATCATAATAAACAAAATCTGGTTGTGGAACTAGTGTATTGATGACATCACAATAAACAAGAACTGGTTGTAGACCTAGTGTATTGATGACATCACAATTAACAAGAACTGGTTGTATACCTACTGTATTGATGACATCACAATAAACAAGAACTGGTTGTATACCTACTTCATTGATGGCATCATAATAAACAAAATCTGGTTGTAGAACTAGTGTATTGATGACATAATCAACAAAACCTGGTTGTATACCTACTGCATTGATGGCATCACAATAAACAAGGCCTGCTTGTAGAACTTCTGTATTGATGACATCAGAACTATGTCGTCGCAAGCCATGGCTATAGCAATGTCCAGCTGTATGCTCCAATCCAGTTGTCAGGGGTTCGAACCCAGTTTGGGCCTTGGTCTATTATTTGGTGAATCAGCACCATACCCGTGGGTTCCACCGAGGAGTCAAACGTCAAAGACCAGCATGACTCCGGGTTTTCCTCCTTCATTAACCCGACACGCCTTGCACTGACTGGCATGACGTTAAACACTCTCCCTATATAATTTATATAAACAATTATTCAGGAAGAATATATTAGTGTTGTGGAATATAATTGTGGTGGCGGACTCGATAACCATGGAGGACGCCCTGTTCACTGACACCAGTTAGGAAGGAAAGCCAATTTGAGTTATTAACGCGAAGGTTCAGACAAGTGGACTTAAATTTGGTTTTGCACAGAAAGTGAGGTTACGAAATGAATGTCATATATGAAAGACTTGCATAAACAATAGAAGTCCTCTGGCTACAGATTTTATGAAAAGTTAGCGGTGTTCACTTCCTTGAAAACGACATTCTGCTGTGTACGGCAGCTCGTAATTGTCGCAGACATTGTTCACTTGTGACGAGTGAAAGAGAAATTGTGGCCGTCGATCTGATGTCCGTGACAACATTTTGACTTAGTCGTGTGTGAATCTTGATCTAGTATGGACAGCCTTAATCCCCTGATCTATCGCTGAAACAGACAGCCCGGCGTTCAATGATATATCTAAAGTGTCTGAATGCACAGTGGTCCTACAGCTGGTGAGGCATGGCAGTTAGACGGTTATTCCCTCACGAGTGCTCTCCCTTTTGGACGTTATCATTCGAACGTTCATCCACAAAAAGTAAGGACTTTCCCATTGTACTGTTTAATTTGGACAATTGGTTATATTATGTTAATGGTAGTTGTAATGGACAAAATATGTGTGATGCGACACGTCATAATTGATACCATCTGTGTGAGAACTGTTCAGTCGGGAAGTTGGCGTCCCCGAGGGCACTCTCCCGTCATCCAGTATACCACGGCGTCATCCAGTTTATTACTCACGTGGTCAACGTATGGGCAGTTGCATACTAATCTCGTACGTCACACGAGTGTCGTATCGCATTGACCTGTGTCGTAACGACTTGACCTGAGATTCCAACGATTTGATTGGATAACCGATGACCTCTCAATTAGGTCACATTCTGACGTAACTATTTTTTCATTCATAACAAACACGTGAATTCATTCATTCAACAACTTAAATGCATTGTGGGAATGTAAACATTGCGAACGTTGCCGTATCGCTGTTTAATTGTGAGTCATCACGGCGTCATCCAGTATACCACGGAGTCATCCAGTATACTACAGCATCATCCAGTATACCACAGCATCATCCAGTATATTACAGCGTCATCTAGTATACCATGGCGTCATCCAGTATACTACAGCTTCATCCAGTATACCACGGCATCATCCAGTATACTACAGCATCATCCAGTATACTACAGCTTCATCCAGTATACCACAACATCTTCCAGTATACCACGGCGTCATCCAGTATACCACAGCATCATCCAGTATACCACAGCATTATCCAGTATACCACAGCGTCATCCAGTATACCACAGCATCATCCAGTATACCACAGCATTATCCAGTATACCACAGCGTCGTCCAGTATACCAGGCATCATCCAGTATACCACAACATCTTCCAGTATACCTCGGAGTAATCCAGTATACTACAGCATTATCCAGTATACCACAGCGTCATCCAGTATACTACAGCATTACCCAGTATATCACAGCATCATCCAGTATACCACAGCATCATCCAGTTTACTACAGCATCATCCAGTATACCACAGCATCATCCAGTATACCACAGTGTCATCCAGTATACCACAGCATCATCCAGTATACCACAGCGTCATCCAGTATACTACAGCGTCATCCAGTATACCACAGCGTCATCCAGTATACCACAGCGTCATCTAGTATACCACAGCGTCATCCAGTATACCACAGCGTCATCCAGTATACCACAGCGTCATCCAGTATGCTACAGCATCATCCAGTATACCACAGCGTCATCCAGTATACCACAGCATCATCCAGTATACCACAGCATCATCCAGTATGCTACAGCATCATCCAGTATGCAGCATCATCCAGTATACCACAGCATCATCAGTATACCATCATCCAGTATACCACAGCATCATCCAGTATACCACAGCGTCATCCAGTATACCACAGCATCATCCAGTATACCACAGCATCATCCAGTATACCACAGCATCATCCAGTATACCACAGCGTCATCCAGTATACCACAGCATCATCCAGTATACCACAGCGTCATCCAGTATACCACAGCGTCATCCAGTATACCACAGCATCATCCAGTATACCACAGCGTCATCCAGTATACCACAGCATCATCCAGTATACCACAGCATCATCCAGTATGCCACAGCATCATCCAGTATACCACAGCATCATCCAGTATACCACAGCATCATCCAGTATACCACAGCGTCATCCAGTATGCTACAGCATCATCCAGTATACCACAGCGTCATCCAGTATACCACAGCGTCATCCAGTATACCACAGCATCATCCAGTATACCACAGCATCATCCAGTATACCACAGCATCATCCAGTATACCACAGCATCATCCAGTATACCACAGCATCATCCAGTATACCACAGCATCATCCAGTATGCTACAGCATCATCCAGTATACCACAGTGTCATCCAGTATACCACAGTGCCATCCAGTATACCACGGAGTCCAGTATACTATCCAGTATACCACAGCATCATCCAGTATACCACAGCATCATCCAGTATACCACAGCATCATCCAGTATACCACAGCATCATCCAGTATACCACAGCATCATCCAGTATACCACAGCATCATCCAGTATACCACAGCATCATCCAGTATACCACAGCGTCATCCAGTATGCCACAGCATCATCCAGTATACCACAGCGTCATCCAGTATGCTACAGCGTCATCCAGTATACCACAGCATCATCCAGTATACCACAGCGTCATCCAGTATACCACAGCGTCATCCAGTATGCTACAGCGTCATCCAGTATACCACAGCATCATCCAGTATACCACAGCGTCATCCAGTATGCCACAGCGTCATCCAGTATGCTACAGCGTCATCCAGTATACCACAGCATCATCCAGTATACCACAGCGTCATCCAGTATGCTACAGCATCATCCAGTATGCTACAGCGTCATCCAGTATACCACGGCATCATCCAGTATACCACAGCGTCATCCAGTATGCTACAGCATCATCCAGTATGCTACAGCGTCATCCAGTATACCACGGCATCGTCCAGTCCAGTATCCAGTATGCCACAGCATCATCCAGTATACCATCATCCAGTATACCACAGCATCATCCAGTATACCACAGCATCATCCAGTATACCATCCAGCGTCATCATCCAGTATACCACAGCGTCATCCAGTATACCACAGTGTCATCCAGTATACCACAGCATCATCCAGTATACCACAGTGTCATCCAGTATACCACGGCATCATCCAGTATACCACGGCATCATCCAGTATACCACAGCGTCATCCAGTATACCACAGCGTCATCCAGTATACCACAGTGTCATCCAGTATAAGTGTAATCCGTGTGTTTGAGTGTCTGCAGTTAAGTGTAACCCGTGTGTTTGAGCGTCTGCAGTTAAGTGTAACCCGTGTGTTTGAGTGTCTGCAGTTGAGTGTAACCCGTGTGTTTGAGAGTGACAGTGGCGAGGTTACTGTCACCATCGGGGGGGAACTGATCTTCCTCGCCACAGGCTTCCTGTTTTCCCGACGCCCGAAACTGCCACATGGTATGTTACTGATGTTACGGTGTTGCGTGGATGCGAATTGGTTATATCGTGCATGTTACAAAGACATTACATTTTAATAGTAGGGGCGGTGGGGTAACCTAGTGGTTAAAGCGTTCGCTCGTCACACCGAAGACCCGGGTTCGATTCCCGCATGAGTACAATGTGTGAAGCCCATTCCCGGTGTCCCCTCAGTGATATTGCTGGAAAATTGCTATGGGCGGCGTAAAACCATATTCACTCACTACATTTGAATAGTAAGCTTCGGGGAAGTATGACTTGTGTGTGCCGTGCCTGTAGATGTGTGACTGCTTCGAAAGGACATGGATCCTGCAAACGTTTCACGTTGTTTCACCGAGTGTGTTCTGGTTCTGACTGCCATGGAGGCTGGGAATCGATCTTTATCGGAAGATTCATCAGTAAAAAATGTCTCGTTCATCAGTTCATCAGTGAAACCACGAGACAACTCGATCTCCCCATGGAAAGGCACATGGAAAGGTTTTTGCCAGACGAAACTTGAAACTTGTCGATCTCTCCAGTAAATGTTCCAATGTTGTACATTTTTTATCTTCAAAGGGAACCACGCCCTGTATGTCGCGGAGAGATATTCACATAATTGTTTACAGAGGTATCACTGATTGCGCAAACAATTTTGAATTCAAGACTAGAATCAACAGTTATAAACGATAAAGGAACTTGGAGGAGTGTGATTTTTTTTTCATAAATACCTGTTTACATTACAACTGCGGTAGATATAAAAAGTGTTTATCACGAGTAACAGGTTTGCGTTCCATTGAAGGATGTGTGAAGCCCATTTCTGGTGTGCCCCGCCGTGATATTGCTGGAATATTACTGAAAGCGGCGTAAAACTAAACTCACTCACTCCATTGAAGAACGAGTTACTTATCACTGGATTAAAGTCAAGAAAGTAGTTTTCACCATCATCATAGAGCAGCCAATCATGGCTGGAAATCGATCTCACATTGTTCATACCCCCAGCGGGCACATAACGTTGAATCAACGTTGAATCAACGTTGAATTTTGGTTGTTTGGTTGATCAACCTTTCATAAACGTTGATTCAACGTTTATCATGCGACCAAAGAAAGTTAGTCGAGATTCGTTTAGTTGTCAACGTTGTTTCAACGTAAGGAACCAACAAAATGTCAACTAATTGTTTCCTTGGCAAATTTGATACATAATTCATATTGGTAATAGGTATCCAACTTAGCAACTATCATTTCGAACATTATTTTCATAAAAGATCAAGATCGAGCTAGTGACAGATATAATCTTATATATTATTTGATTGTGCATCGATCAACGGACGGAAATATTACGTAAATCGCAGTTTTAGGTATAAAGTCATCAGTTATCCAAATTGCATTACATTTGATATTTTCCCACAAAACTGTGAAAATTGTATAATTCCCGACAATTTGCTTTCAAACACAAGCCAGATGTTGACCTTCGATCGCCTCGTTTGGCCATATCCGGACATGCGCACAATTATCGCGCGCGCAAAGGCAGCTGATCGTTGTCAGTTCACTTTGGCGAAGTTCAACGCAATATCGTTCTATTTTCACCATCTTCACGGCATGCTGGTGTTTATTTGGTAAGTATGTCCTTCATGTATAATGAAAACGTAGGAATGCCGTTTAAATCTAGCAGTAGCAAGAAACTCCGAATTAGGGCTCATGTTTTATCTCACAAGGTTACCAGTATGTCACAGTACATGTTTCTCAAAATTTAGTGGAAGCCCGTGTTTTCCATGTATTTCTTTTGTTATTTTTCAATATATTTGCATGCATATATTTGGCATTTTACTATATAATCGAATAAGATTTCCTTTCGTACCCATCACCTGATTTGAATTTTGCAAATATACATTTTCAAATAATCAATGAAGTACATCAATATAAGGAACCGTTCATAATTAAATATATGGCTGCGGGTGGGGGTGTTGATTGTAAGGGTTGGAGGGTGGGGTGGGGTGTCACCCATTTTGTTCAGGGGAGCTAAGGGGTCAGCATTTTTGTACACACGCACTATGTTTAGAAATTATGGGAAGGGGAGAGGGCGTCATAGATAATGTACATGACATGCAGGGTGGGCCGTCTCTTATTCTGTACATACTCATACACTTTAGGGGGGGGGGGGAGGGGTGTAATTCACATTGTACATAAAAATCAACATCACCCCAAAGCCATACATTATGAACGGTCCCTAAGGGCAGCTATACAAAATGGGAAAGGATTAATCAACATTTTATATTGCATCCCATTATTATGAACATTTGTTCGTTTGAATAGATCTATCAGTAAATGATGCATTGAGCACGCCCTGAACCCTGTCAACATATGTATATTATTGGGGGGAGGGGGTGGTGGAGAATGGTGTAAGGAAATGCAACGAAAATTTTCACTTTAAAATGTCTTGTGAAAGTCTTTGTTAAGGATGAAATTGTATATAATATATTTTAACTTTTATTTATTTACAAAAAGTGTAACTTCACTAATGATTCTTTGATGGGACACCAAACGTTGCACCCACAGACTTTCATTCTTACACTTGTTTGGAAGGGATATGATAATTCATGTCTCTTAAAGGTTAAAATCTTACATACAACAGAAGTAATTTTAATGTAAGGAACATTTAATTATGAAATAAGATTATTTTAATGGAATTTGCAGAAATCTCATCTTCGAAGACTGGGTGGCAGCAATTTTGTGGATCACATAAAAGGAGCAAGGCTAAGGTAACACGTTTTTAACATTTCACTTGTTTCCAGTATATCCACCACAAAGTTTAAGAGAAAGATGATAATGCTCTTTCATTACCACCTGTTTTGAATATTTGTGATAATGTTTGGTCTTTTTTGGTGATAATAGTTGGTCTTTATTTTCATTTATATATTAAGGTTGATCATTTAAGAGAAAAAATTGACAATGATTTCTCCCGGAGATGTTTAGTTTAATGAGCACTCCCTTGCTTGGAGCCATATTGTTTTTCGACGTAAACAGCTGGATGCAAGATAGCACGCGAGAGGACAGAAGTCATACATTTATAGATATATAGAGATGTTTATTGCTGGGAAACACACTCTTCAGGTATTTGGTCAGCTGTAGAATTTGAATATGATGTTTTTTATTATTGTCAAAGGGTAGGTTTTTCATTATTTGCAATCTATTATGTGTGCAGTGAAACATACTGAGATTTGGAAGAGTCCATTATTTAAAGTACAGGTGTTGTTAGATATCAGCATTTTATGTACATGTTCCCTTGTTAAGATCATCTATCGAGTATATTAGAGAGAAGGTGTATATTTGTAGTGTTTTAAATCAGAGTTATTTTCAGTGTATGACCTACATTTCAATATGTTTTGGCCACCTGTCACCCCTTTGGTCAAATAGAGTAGGACTTCCATTTCTTGGAATTGAGAGTCAGAGATGCACTGTTTCCAAGAATTTGCGTGTGCCAGCGATGTTTGTTTACGAGTACATTTAAGTCTTTTTGAGTGTAGATTGGAGTTGTAAGAGATGTTATTCAATGTCTTATTATTCATGGTATGATAGATTATTTCTGGCAATGTAGAGTTTAATCTCATTATTTTATTGTTCATGATTCAGAGAAGCATAGTTATGACGTTGCAGATAATACGCACACATAATTCATTATATGAGAGATTTTCTAAGCGTTCCTATAAGAGATTAAGTGTAAACATTTATGAATTATAAAAAAGTTATTTATCTGAGTTTTATGAGTGTACAAATGACAAAGAGAGAGAGAGTAGATAATAGAGAATATATTGTATACTTATGAGAGCTCATTATTGTTTTCAGAACTCCATGATCCATACTTCCTTGTGTTTGGGAACAAATGGTGTTGGGAGACCTCCCACAATAGACTTGTTCTTTGACCTGTGAACCACCACCCATTTTGTTTTCTTATCATTTAATGTAAAATGGCTTTTGTTACAATTTATGACAAATTGCTACATCAGTTCAACTCCTATTAATTTGAAATAATCATTTCCAAGAATCCCTAAAGAAAACTAAATCTGACAGAATAACAACAATCTTCCATTGTTTTGCAGGACAATGTCAAACAATTTGATGTCAAGAATGAATGTTGATGGGCAAAACGGCAAGTTTTCTTCTAAGAATACAAGGTTGTATTCTATCATCTCTGGTAAGTTAATTACCAAGTGCAGCATTTTCATCATGACCATAGCAAATAATATATGACAGTAAAGCATCGTCTAATTCATCCTACCGGTAATTCATAGTCTAATTAAATAATCAACTTGCAATTGAGGATTTTCTTTGAAAATGTTTAAGAAAACTTCCATTCCTTCGGTTGAAAATATAAATTGTTTACACTTTTCGTCATATTTTGTATTGATGCTGTTCATATGTTCACATGCCAAGTTACAGCAGTGAAATGAACCTTTCAAGTGATTGATTAAACAAATACTTGAATCATTTAAGACAATATATCTTCCATATAACTTATTCATGTATTTAAATATAAAATTTCAGAATGTGTCCTATCTCAAGGGAATGAGATGGGAATGCATCCGAAGCAAATTTCAAGAAAGAGTTAGGAACGTTTCTGAAGTATCCACCTGACCGCCAGGCAGGAGTGGCAGAAAGAAGAGGAGCTGATAATTGTGTTTTGGAGTTGTAATTGTGTTGAAAAATCTGAACTGTGGTATTGAAATTGGTGGCGTAAATGTCACTTTGATGCTCTATGCAGATGATATTGTGTTATTAGCACAACAGAGATCACCTACAGACTATGTCATGTGTGATGTTTTACATTATGCATTAAACCACGTTTTCTGTGTGCGTGTGTGTTCATAAAGATTTCATGAAAAGTGACTTGTTTTATGTGCTGTCTTCAGGTATAGTTCCTGGTCATCTTGGATCCCTTTCATGGTGAAAGTAATTGCATTGTGTTTATTCAGGGTCTGTCTAAGAGCTGAAATTCAGACAAAATGTCTTCTCGACAATTTCCACCTTTTCAAGATAACAATACAACAGTAAATAGTTTTTCTTAATTTGGAATACTCTTTTCTTCTTACTGGAATTATACGTCCAACTGACATAAAACTTAAATGAACATTATATTGAATGTGGAATTTTAACCAAGTATTTTATCAGGTAAATATTTTTACTGCAATTTTCTGTTTGAACACTGTTTATTGCAGGTAGCTTTTTGGGTATTTTAGCTGGATGCAGGAGTTTGGTGCTACTTTATTGTAGTTTAAAGATGAAGTGCGAGTCTATTTACAGGAAAGCGTAATACCTCCCAGACACAACCACGAAACAACCCATTTTCAACGTTAATAAATATGTCAGACTTCAACATTGATTCCACGTCGGATATCTACGTCAAAAAAACTTTCATATACAGCCTATTTTCAATCTATTTTCAACGTTGAGGATCAACCTATTTTCAACGTTGATAATCGGTCAAACTTCAACGTTGATTCCACGTCGGATATCTACGTCAAAAAAACTTTCATATACAACCTATTTTCAATCTATTTTCAACGTTGAGGATCAACCTTTTTTCAACGTTGATAATCGGTCAAACTTCAACGTTGATTCCACGTCGGATATCTACGTCAAAAACTTTCATATACAACCTATTTTCAATCTATTTTCAACGTTGAGGATCAACCTTTTTCAACGTTGATAATCGGTCAAACTTCAACGTTGATTCCACGTCGGATATCTACGTCAAAAACTTTCATATACAACCTATTTTCAATCTATTTTCAACGTTGAGGATCAACCTTTTTCAACGTTGATAATCGGTCAAACTTCAACGTTGATTCCACGTCGGATATCTACGTCAAAAACTTTCATATACAACCTATTTTCAATCTATTTTCAACGTTGAGGATCAACCTATTCTCAACGTTGAAACAACGTTGATGTGCCTGCTGGTAAACCGAACACCTAATACCCCCAAGCCACACTTTTTACATATATCAAGTGCTTATGAGTTCCTTATAAAACATTTAATACGCAGCCCGTACGCTCAAAATTGCGAATTGTTCGATCACTTTGACTTATGTGTGCCGCACATCAAGCCTATAAATAACGAATTCAGCACATCCATTGCCTATTAAGTACGTATGATTTGAGAAACACTATTTTTCTTGCCGCAAATAGCTGCATATGCACTGCGCCGGTGTCCTCTCATTCTGCCTACATCTCATTCTGCCTACATCTCATTCTGTCTACATCTCATTCTGCCTACATCTCATTCTGCCTACATCTCATTCTGCCTACATCTCATTCTGTCTACATCTCATTCTGCCTACATCTCATTCTTCTGCCTACATCTCATTCTGCCTACATCTCATTCTGCCTACATCTCATTCTGCCTACATCTCATTCTGCCTACATCTCATTCTGTCTACATCTCATTCTGCCTACATCTCATTCTGCCTACATCTCATTCTGCCTACATCTCATTCTGCTTACATCTCATTCTGCCTACAGCTAAAACAACGCAAGTCATGGTCTGTTGGTCACAACTGTGAAGGCAGAATGAGAAAGCGATAGATAATACTTGACCCTACCTCGCCACAAGAAAAAATGGAAGAGCCTGATTTTTTGTGTGTCTTTTTTATTGTGTCTTCGGTTTTTTGTTTGAGTTGTTTTGATATGCGGACTGCTAGCTTCATCCTGTTTATAAGGACAGTGTTATGTTTTTATTACTTACTGTTTTCTTATTGTTACCTATCAATTAAAAACAGTGAACAGACTGGTTTCTCTCTAATCCACATTTAATCCTTTTGTTCTTCTGGTTAATTAGTTTTCTCTATCAATTAGCTATCTATTAAAAAGATAAGCACTGTTGATAAGTTTCTTGGAAACTCATCGCTACATAACCACGGTGTTATAGAAGATCCGACTACTCTGCGACTGATGAGTACCTTGAGGACCCGTGCCAGGAAGGAAGTCACACCTATTCAACAGATCTTCGAAGATGAGATGAGAACCCTGACCGACAGAATTCCGGTGTTCTCCACAGAAGACATGATGGAGACTATGCAGAGTGCCGACACCCTATTCATGGATGGTACATTCTATTCCTGTCCCAGCCTTTGGAACCAGCTGTATGCTGTTCACTGTCTCTCTGGTTCCACCATGTTCCCCGTTGCGTTTGCCCTAATGCCAAATAGACAAAGAGTGACACCCTATTCATGGATGGTACATTCTATTCCTGTCCCAGCCTTTGGAACCAGCTGTATGCTGTTCACTGTCTCTCTGGTTCCACCTTGTTCCCCGTTGCGTTTGCCCTAATGCCTAATAGACAAAGACTGACCTCCATCAGGCTGTTCCAGCAACTGAAGAATGTTGTCCATACTGTAACAGGTCCTGATCTAGATCCATCTACCATCCAGACCGACTTTGAGCTTCCTGCCATTCAAGCACTCGAAACTGTCTTCCCCAACTCTCATCTACGAGGATGTCTTTTTCACTACAGTCAGTGCATCCTTCGCAAGATCCAAACCATACGTTTGGTTCGACAGTACAGAGAGTACACCCCTCTCCTACACGACTTCTGCGACTGCATGGTGGTAAACCGAATGTTAGAACGAGTATATCGCGAACTTGATTCTCGTTTGAAGAGACTAAAGGAGGCCATTTATCAAGGTCGAAGGACAAAGCTTCAGTTTTTAGATGTCTCTGGTCATCTCTTGAAATTGAAATTGTAGATTGATGATGAAGATGATGATGATGGTGACATTACAATTATAATAATGATGATAATGACGGGGAAATATGAGATTTCTGGTATACAAATGTCTATATTTCATAGACCGCCTCCGTGGTGTAGTGGTTAGAGCGTCCGCCCGGAGAGCGGAAGGTCGCGGGTTCGATCCCCGACCACGTCATACCAAAAGACGTTAAAATATGGTACTTGTTGGTCCCTGCCTGGCGCTCGGCATTAATGGGTACAACAATGACTGGTCGGCTCGGAGTCAGTATAATGTGTCTGAGTGGGGTATTCATGCTTCACTGCGGCATAGTATCTCAATGGGCTAGCACTGTAAAACCAGCTCAAGTCTGGGCTAGTACAAGCAGCCGCACATACACATACACACGCATGCACGTCGTCATATGAGCGAAATATTCTCAAGCACGACGTTAAACCCAATTTCACCTCACCTCACCTCACCTCACCTCACCTATATTTCATATATATCATGTTATCTACTATAAATAAAATATGAATACAATCATGAATGTGTGATGTTATTGTCATGGTCAAGTCCATTGCTAAATTAGGAGTGGCCTGATTTTTCTCAATCTGCCTACACTTTTATTATATCTCTAGGCAGAATGAGATGTTGGCAGAATGAGATGTAGGCAGAATGAGATGTAGGCAGAATGAGAGTAAACCAGTGCGCCTGTCGAGCGTATTTCGGACGCACACAACTTATGCCGACCGCATGCCTAACGCACTTCCGACGAATGCCAGGACGTATTCCGAGCGTATTCCCGATTTATTAAAAAGGCGGCTGTTTTCGTTACCAGTGCAGATTCCATAGCGTGAACATCAACCTTTTGTCATCAGGGGCCGCCCGAGACATCATTTTATACCAAATCTCTAGTGTACCCTGGATGCTCGGCAAGTACGCTATTTATACACTATCTGTGCGTTTGTCATAAGTCACAAATATATACAATACGCTGCCCGATCGCAGGACAAACGGTACTAAAGTACTGTCGAAAATAGACAAAAAACTGTTTTTAGGCTGTTACTCTGTATCCCTAAAATTTACAGAATTGCAAATAGCATATGTCGAAATAACCCACTTCGGCCTAACTGGGCGTTCAGTGGGATGCGTAATAGGATATCCAGAAAAGCATGTTTACCCGTAAAATCGGGCAAAACTTAGAAAAAATACGAATAGCTGCTGAAAACAATAGATCAGACTATAGATGGCAATTTGGTCGGTCAGCCAAGTATGACGACGGGCCGTCGACTCACCTGGCATGAAATGCACGTGCTGCCTACAGGCACAAGGGGTCATCTCAATGTTTTTTTTGGTGCTTTTTCATGTGTGTTGACTATGCCTCATCTATTGATTAACATCTTACGTGTCTTTCTTTCATAATGTTTATGTTGAGATATGTAAAAGAGTATGATATCTGATAACCATAGAAACGCATCGCATTGAATGTATTAGGTGGCATGACCAACCCTGATCGCGAAGATCGACAGGACTGGATATTATTTGTAAATTGTTATGACATTCCGTGTACTTCCCCAGTATAATTGCCTTTAGGATTATCTTATCTTAGCTGATATCTCTATCCCCAAGCCCGACCCCAACGACCCCACCCGTCCAGGTTTTGCTTTTGAGACGACCCCTCCTACCTGTTTCTTTTTATAGTGACAGTGAGACAACATGGTAGCTACATCCTTAATAGTTTCAGCATGAAAGTTATTATTTTTTACGCCAGCTATCGTTTATAATGAAGCTACGTCTAATTTCAAATTGGGCATTTAAAAAGTGTCCTTTGTAATACAATATCGTCTCACACTAATTTGCATAAAGCCATGGTCTGTTCCAAATTAATCGCTTTGGACTTAGAAAAAAACGCATTGCTTATTTCTGCACTAATCTCTCCTCAGTAAAGTCCTTTTTCTTCGTTTCTTATGTCCCTACCACTGAGACTTGTAGTTAGGCCGAACTTAGTTTTACAGATATTTCACACTTGCACTTATCAACTACATAAATTGTAGAGATCAATGAGAAAATACAGTTTTTTTCTATTTCCGACAGTACTTTAATTCGTGCAATACGTCAGCATTCACTGGGAGTTCGTTCAGCGTGTGTTGTATCTGAGCTGCAAGTACGTTATGTATACAGTACGTCCAACGTACGCGGCTCATAACTCGTGCCGTGAGATCAGCGTATTGCCGCGTATGAACCGCGCATCCCCACGAACATTACAGCAGACTCGCACCGCGCTCGACCGATACACTGCGTATTTATAACTTATGACCTGCGTAACAAAGCGTACGCAGCATAGTTTTGTGCATGCCCAAAACTACCAAGTGTCCTGGGCCGTAATGTGCGCATACTGGCATACATTAAACTTACACAAAACCTATTGTGCGTTACGGCTGAATATGAAAGAAATGTCAATGCGCAACTCAAAAGTGTGACAGGGCCCCTTACTGCCTCGACAATCAAGCCCTAGAAGATCTTGGTATTGGAATCCTCAACAAGTTCATCGAACAACTGTAACACCTCTGGCACTCTTCAAACAACAACACGTGGCGTATTGACGTACAAACAATGGGCGTGGTGGCGATTAGGTGCCTGACTCTGAGGGGTGTGGGTTCGAATCCCGGATGGGACTCAACACAACAAAAGTACTAGAATCTGTACTTTTCTGAGAATGTGTAATCCCAAATATAACATGTGTTGCATTTGTCCATTTTCTAAATGGCATTGTGCATTCATAGCTTCAGCCTTGGGAGCAGTGCCAGTTTACACTTATCAGAGGGTTCACACACAGTCCGTGGTCTGGACTACTTGTCCGACTTCCATTTTGTGGCTGAGTTGGTTAGGCGGCTGACTTTGTGTCCTGGCGATTAGGTGCCTGACTCTGATGGTCTGGGTTCGAATCCTGGATGGGACTTAATCCAACAAGTACTAGTATCTGTACTTTACTGAGAAAGTGTCATCCCAAATAACGTGTGTTACAGAGAAAGTGTAATCCCAAATAACGTGTGTTACAGGGAATGGGTGTTTTTTTTCTCGCATGACACCTAAGTGAGGCAGGGCGATCAGCTGACACACAGTTTACACACAGTTTACAAAGTCCGACAGAAGCTAAAAGGAGAAGAGGGTGAAGTCAGACCGTTACTTGGGAAGAAGACATACTTGCCAACAGTCACGCCTTTGACTTGAGACTCACACTTCTATTTCTCATGTCTCTCTCTCACGACAAACTAGGTTCATTCTTTAGTATACACATTTTGACAACTTAAAATCACACAAACAGGTCTGAATACCTCGCTTTCAGTGACTTTTTTAGAGGAAATTATTTTGTAATCATGCGTTGGCCTCGCCCCAGAACCCCCTTCCACGTTCCATCCTGGGCCCAACCGGGGAGGGCCGCCCTTACACGGTTGCACCCCAGTATCTTAAGCTTTTTATCTCTTGGGGTTGGAAGCTCTGAGTAGATGGGCTGGATTGCCTGGTCAGTGTTCCTCCTTGTCCCTGGCTTGTCCTTCTGCTGGTCTGTGCGTGTTCTATCCGCTATCTGTCCACGCCCTGTCGGCTTCCCCTATCCTGCTTGCTTTTAAAGGCAGATGAACGACTAGCAATCTGTTTAGGTCGGCATCCTCATGGTCATTATGTGCTTAGCTTGTCATATTTGTACAAGCTTGACATATCTCTGACAATTGCACACGACTAATAATGTTACACTATACAGTGTTTTTGTTCAGTAGACAAGAGCTACACTTGTTATGCCACTGAATCATTAATCCTAGAAACTGAATCTGTATGCGTGGTTCACTCATACATTTTGACGTACATACGTTCTTCGCGAAATTGCATTCTTTAAATCAGTCAGTACTGACGACCCACTCCAATGACACTACATTTCAATCATCGGAATATTTATCAATGTCGTCAATATTATGAACATTATCAGCTGTTTTCCTTCATAAAGATGTGTCTCAGTCGTTGTTTACAGTGTACAGAATTCGATTCAGTGTGAATCATTCTTATCATGACATCCTTGACAGATGGGAAGATAATCACTCTGAACAATGGGGGACATAGAAGAAGAAGAAGAATACTTTAATGCCTTTTCAGGAATTTGTGTTACATCAGCAGAGCTACTGACACATTAGAGAGATACAAAACATATTTAAATAAATTCTTTGATTTAGGTATCTTCACATTTGTTTAAGAGAGATATGGTACTTGGAATAAAGGATGTACGGGGAAATATTCTCCCGTATACTTCCAGGTTCTCCAATAACTGGCCAAACTGTTGTAGATCATAACAGATTCGACAGGTATACATAATTGAAAAACTTTTTATAGGAAAAGTTTGATCGATACGACTGCTGATAACAGAATAGGAGAAAATCTATGCTGAGTGTGAATTATTTTTAACTTGCTTTCTTGTAGGGTTATCATTGACGTCTGGAACATCCAGTGGTCAGTTTCTGTTTACTCCAGGTAATTGGGTGTCAGCATCGACATCTGCAGTTCCTTGACGTCCTCTGACAAGTCCCAAACCATACACAATAACCATGCTGACAATGAACCTTCTGTGGATTGTTTCGTTCAGTGGAATGTGTTCCAACCTTGTTGCTGGGACGTCACCAGACATACGATATGGGGAATTCAAGAGGGCGCCAGGCAGACCTGTAACATGGGTTCCAGGGGGTCGTCTTGCGGAGTGCGCTGTGTACTGCATCCACGATGACAGGTGTGTCGCCATCGGAGTCGACAGGGACTGCATCGGGTTCAAGGAGATGCCCAAGACATCGACGAGCGTGTGGATGCGGGTTTCCGGAGCAGGTGCGCGGTCATTGGCTCGGTATTGTTTTGTATATATGATCTAGAGGGGCGGTGGGGTAGTCTAGTGGTTAAAGCGTTGGCTCGTCACGTCGAAGACCCGGGTTCGAATCCCCAAATGGATACAATGTGTGATTCCCATTTCTGGTGTCCCCCGCCGTGATATTGCTGGAATATTGCTAAAAGCGGCGTAAAACCAAACTCAGTCAGTCAGTATATGATCTAGAAGAAATGTTTGACTTAACATCTCTACTGAAACGTCGCATCGAACTTAACATCTCTACGCATAGAATGATTAAGTACTTTAAATTGACTAGCCAAGCCTGCCTTTTCTTCTATATTTTTTCAGTGTTACAGATGGTGGTTATTTTTGGGGTACATCAGCTGTGCTACAACGGCTACGTCTACTTAAATATGTTAACCGGAGCAAGATAATACCATTACATTACCACTGGATTTAGTTTTATGCTGTGGCAGTAATATATTGGTCTGGTCAGGTTTGATCACTCTCTGTGTGTGCGTGTGCGTGTGCGGGCGTGTTACGATATCTGGTTGCTAGATTGCATCACGACGGCATCTGTATTTGACAGAATCGGACGAGGCCTTGATCCCGAACACTGCCGCATGCCACCCAAGACACTCCAGGACATTGATCAGCGTTCCAAGGCCTTCTTCCTGCTGGCTAGTAACCGATCGCGCACCCTGACCTTGCTGGAGGGCCACAGAGGAAGATTAAGACCTGGACCCCAGACATACCGTCTTCTGGCAACACGTTCGGAGAAGACATTGCTGGTATATCTACTGGCGAAATGTTCGTGTACTACTACAATAAATTTGCCGTCTACAGAGGAAGTTTTTTCCAGACCCACATGGAACGTATGGTGATAAATGTCGGTAAGTACGACAACAGTGACGTTCCTTATCAAGTCATTGCATTGTACATTGCTATTCCTTTTGGTTGGATGTCTGTGGTGGCGCGTGGTCCTGTGCTCAAAGCTCAGGTCACAAATCAGTGAAGATTAAGCAGCGTCGAGGCTCGGAGAGTCCTTGGATGGGTGACCGTCTTTTGGCCGCTTGACACCTGAGGAGTGTCTAGGACTTGAGTCCTGCCCACAACGAAGCTACACATGTGACACATGTGTAGTCTCACCTTAGAGCAAGTGAGTTTCTTCAAAATTGTCTCCGTTCACCCAGCAGGAAAATGGGTACCCGGTGGAAAAAGTCAAATGACTATAACCTTCTAGCGCCTAACAGGCAGCTTGGGTTATCCGGGGGTAATAATGTGCTGCAGCCTGATTGTTAGCGCTATGAGCACACCTAGTGTGGAACACATTATTATTAAAGGGACACATTATTTTTTTTATTATTATTATTTTCGCGGATTCCTGTGTGCACTTGCAAAATCTCTTTACAAGTCGTTTATTGGTTACAGTTTGCGTGGGACCTTGGTAATGATTGTTTTCGTAATAATTAATGGAAGACAGTAAGCTTGATATTGTGTTGTTTATGTTCATATTCACCGTTTGAATATGTTCTATACACATACAAATAGGGTTGAGAATAGTGGCGACAGGGTAGCATAGTGGTTAAAGCATTTGCTCGTCACCACAAGACCAGGGTTCGATTCCCCGCACGGTTACAGTCTGTGAAGTATATTTCTGATGAGCTACGCCATTGCTGGGATATTGCTATAAGCAATCCTTGCTCACTCCTAAACCTGAGAAATACCTGGTCTCCTGAATATATATTTTAAATATATGTTTTAGATAAAAGAAAAACAATTAGAATATGTTACTCACGCGAAAAATTATTCATCGATTCCTGTCAGCAAGTGATAAATTTGGCGAGGAGAAAATATTTTTGGTAAAGGTTTCTTCAGAAGATTAGGTAAGTGGTTCAAGTATTTTCACTTGTTATTCTGAAGATCTGGGTTCGAATCCATACCTTCACACTCGTTCCTGTTATATTCGGACACTTGACGTAACTTCCATAGACTTACATGTTATTTCAGTGTAGCATAAATAATATTCATGAAGTGAGATTAGGATCGATCTTTGTAAAAATTTGACAGGCAAATTTAAAATCATCTCTGCTCTGCGCACATAATTTCAGTTCAATTTTCCGACCACTATTTAACTAATGACATCACATTTATCAACTTAAGTATAGTTCCACAATGCACAATCCCATAGACCGCCGTGTTAAAGGAGTTCACGGCACTGTACATATGTTGCTTGAATTGTTGCCATTCGATAAATAAGCAACGGAAAATTAAACAGAAATTATGTCATTGTAGGTAAGATGATTCCTCACAAATGTGCAAAATTTGACTTGGATCATACGAAAAAAAAATTCATGAAAATTATTTATGCTACACTAAATTAACATTTAAGTCTATGGAAGTTACGTCAAGTGTCCGAATATAACTGACACGGGTCAGTAGGTACACTGTCTGGATCAAATTCTTGGTGCCCCTTGACAAGTTAGTGCTGGAGTTATTCCGGTGATAACTTCACTCGCGGTTTGTGCTTCAGATGGTATAATAGGGGGTTTCGTGGTGTACCGAGACTCGGCGTTCTTCTCAGCTGGGAGGAAAATCAAAAAGATGGACTTGACCGACCCCAAGTTCAGGACAACGATCCTTGACACAACACCCGTGAACGCCGTCCCTGTATACCAGGATTACATAGGCGGGAGGTGGTGAGTGACAGGGTGATGTTCGACATTTCATTGTCAGGTGTAGCTTCTTATTGCTTAGTCCTCCCTATCTTACAGAATGTACTGGCTGCCGAACAGCTATCGCCATATTTTAGTGGTTTTTACAAAATTACTCCGCCGTTCGTTAAATTAATGAAACAGAATTAATTATTATACTTATAATTAGCTATTCGCCGATGTGTCCAGCCCATTCACTGCCGCCGATCATGTTTTTATATAACGCGGCGGAAGGGAATCATGGCAGTATAAAGAGATGTTTTCTCACAACTGACTGTAACAGTTATTGCTATTTCAGAATGTCTCATGTCATTCGTGAAATAATATATACATTATATCATACAGTAACCTCGAATAATTGATTGTGTGACTATTTGAGTGTTTCTTTTACAGTAGTGTGATATAGGGAATGAAACAATTAATGACTTGTAAACTTGAACTTGCAATATATAGATCGTGTGACATCCCCCCGACTAAGTAAAACAAAAAAATAGGGTTCATAAACTTATCTTTAATTTTTTAATTCTTATGTTACTTACCGTAAAAAAAAGTTCTTTTGCTGCTCTGAATTGTTGTCAAATACCGTGGGGAAAAATACCGGAATTGTAATTGACCGGAACTGCGCAGGTGTGATACTGATGTATTGGCGATAACTGTTACGTGGCGATAACTGTTCCTCAGCCAGTACGTATATGTAACACAACTGGTTCTGGAACATCCGGGAACTGGTCTTTGATTTGCATGGGCGGATCAATCGCCCCCTTTCAAAATTCCTGGATCCGCCCATAAAACGCAACTTGTGTGCTTGGTGAGCATAAACTATGAAATATTTCGTTTCATATTTTCTTACTTCACTTTCGAAATTCAAGAGGGATCAGTATTAAAACTTTGTGTTGGTGTATTGCAGCAGAAGATATTGACAGTCAGTGAGTCGCGTTTGATACCTGTTTGTACAGTATTTTACTTGTATCATCCCGATTCATTCATGCAACACAAAGTAAGCAAGTCGCCCTTGACCTTGTTAGAAAACCCATGAACAGAAGATGAGTGTACAATAATATGAAGCCAGGGTTATATTCTGGGTTTGAACCTACGACTATTGCACCAGCTGAGTAGTTATCTGCTATATCGTGCTGTATGATAATTAGCATGCTGTATCACGCTTTAGTGTTGTGGACAAACTATACTCTGAAAATCAGTGTTTGGTTGTTATAATTTCGCCATTACGATGCGGGTTTGTGTACATGGAAAGAAAGCACAGCGCAAAAACGCATTTTGGAAACTTTAATGCACGTTTACATTCGAAAGTGCAAACATGCATGAAATGTCATGGAGAAAAAAATGCTTTGGCAATATTACAGTTCATCACAAAGTGCTTCCATGGCCTTCAAATCGCCAAACCTCTCAACGCCATCATCCGGCATTGGTGGGGCAGGACTTCTGTCCTACGCGCACGTGAACGTCAACCGGCGGCCCAGACGTTAAATCAACTGTTGCAGGCCAGAATTCCACAAGAATTCAAAGACTTATTCAGTCCATGCCGAGACGGTGATGAGTATAGGGGCTCCGTGGTGGCTACATCAGATACTGAAGAATACAATTCAACTGTAACGGACGCCTTCACCTATTAGTGAACTGTTTATCAGCCATACAGGCTACAAGATATTTGGCTGCAACTGATCCGGGAAGAACATGTGTTATCCCCATTTTAAAGTTATAGAATCGTGAAAATACACCTATGCGTTTCCCTTTTGCCAGAGTATATATACATGCACGGATATGGTATACCCGTATTTTTGACCGAGTGTTGTGACAACATTGAATCGGGTTATTTTCTGACCTTGACCTTCTTAATATACGTCTAGATAGATTCAGGACCGATGTCATCCAAGCTGAACCATTGATCCTATCTCTCGTCTGTCTGCCCTTATCATCTCTTGGGCTGAAAGGAAAATAATAGGGTCCAGCGCCTCCTTTGGTAAGAGGACAATGCGGAAGATGCAATCCGTTGGTGGCCACTGGCGGCAGGAAGCTGTGGAACTTCCTCAGCACATGACCATTGACGTACACCGTAGGTACATGTTGGTGTATTCACAGGGGCGGTGGGGTAGTCTAGTGGTTAAAGCGTTGGCTCGTCACGTCGAAGACCCGGGTTCGAATCCCCAAATGGATACAATGTGTGATTCCCATTTCTGGTGTCCCCCGCCGTGATATTGCTGGAATATTGCTAAAAGCGGCGTAAAACCAAACTCAGTCAGTCAGTATATGATCTAGAAGAAATGTTTGACTTAACATCTCTACTGAAACGTCGCATCGAACTTAACATCTCTACGCATCGAATGATTAAGTACTTTAAATTGACTAGCCAAGCCTGCCTTTTCTTCTATATTTTTTCAGTGTTACAGATGGTGGTTATTTTTGGGGTACATCAGCTGTGCTACAACGGCTACGTCTACTTAAATATGTTAACCGGAGCAAGATAATACCATTACATTACCACTGGATTTAGTTTTATGCTGTGGCAGTAATATATTGGTCTGGTCAGGTTTTGATCACTCTCTGTGTGTGCGATGTGTGCGTGTGCGGGCGTGTTACGATATCTGGTTGCTAGATTGCATCACGACGAGGTGAGGTGAGGTGAAGTGGGTTTAACGTCGTGCTTGAGAATATTTCGCTCATATGACGACGTGCATGCGTGTGTATGTGTATGTGCGGCTGCTTGTACTAGCCCAGACTGAAGCTGGTTTTATAGTGCTAGCCCACTGAGATACCATGCCGCAGTGAAAGCATGAATACCCCACTCAGACACATTATACTGACTCCGAGCCGACCAGTCCTTGTTGTACCCATTAATGCCGAGCGCCAGGCAGGGACCAACAAGTACCATATTTTAACGTCTTTTGGTATGACGCGGTCGGGGGATCGAACCCGCGACCTTCCGCTCTCCGGGCGGACGCTCTAACCACTACTACACGGAGGCGGTCTAGCCTAGTGGTTAAAAGCATTTGCTCGTCACCACAAAGACCAGGGTTCGATTCCCCACACGGTTACAGTCTGTGAAGTATATTTCTGATGAGCTACGCCATTGCTGAGGATATTGCTATAAGCAATCCTTGCTCACTCCTAAACCTGAGAAATACCTGGTCTCCTGAATATATATTTTAAATATACATTAGATGTTTTAGATAATAAAAAACCAATTAGAATATGTTACTCACGCGAAAAATTATTCATCGATTCTTGTCAGCAAGTGATATATTTGGCGAGGAGAAAATGTTTTTTGAAAAGGTTTCTTCAGAAGATTAGCTAAGTGGTTCAAGTATTTTCACTCGTTATTCTAAAGATCTGGGTTCGAATCCATACCTACACACTCGTGCCAGTTATATTCGGACACTTGGCGTAATTTCCATAGACTTACATGTTATTTCAGTGTAGCATAAATATTATTCATGAAGTGAGTTTAGGATGGATCTTTGTAAAATTTGACAGGCAAATTTGAAATCATCTCTGCTCTGCGCACATAATTTCAGTTCAATTTTCCGACCACTGTTCAACTAATGACATCACATTTATCAACTTAAAGGTCACATGCAACGTAAAACACAACTTTGCAGATTCTGATACCTTTCGGTATGGACTTACCGAAACAAATCATCAAAAATGCAAATTCAACTTATAAAGTTGAAAAATAACGTGATGAAAAAAAACGCGCGAAATCGGAGTTCAAACGATTCACTAATTTTCCCCCGACTTTTCTGGGGAAAACTGGTTTCAACAGCTGGGCTGCGCTCATAGCACGTGCGCAGTGAAATAGGTTCGCGCAACTTGGAAGCGGGCTGTCCGGTGAATACTCGGTGAAGGCTTTGGTGTGAGCTATTTTCCTAATGATTTGTTGATATCTCACAGGCGCGAGCTTTTTATATGTTATGACAGTAAATAAACTGTTTATATAATTTCATTTGTCTATTTCACCACACGTTCTTCTTACCGACTCACTTTCTCAGTTCGATACTTAAAAGCAATGTCATTATTTAGCGTTGACAGAATTTCTAACTGTGATATAGATATGTCGTTGTCACAGACAAAATTCCATGTCTTGTTTTATTGACATCTGTGTGTCTGCCTGCCTGTCTGCTAATGACAATATTCAATACACAACTGCGATCACTGACCACATGCAATTTGAACTTAACACCAATCAGGCTATACACCATAAACAAAATGCATTGATTTATGGCCCGAGTTCGGTCTCTGTCACATTATGTAATTACACAGACAGACAGGTGTGATACTTGAACACATGACATGTTATGATGTCTGTTGATTGCAAAATGTTATACACAAAAAATGAGCATATATTTACAAAACCCAACATCTCTATATATACACACACAATGAGCCGTGAGGGCATACGCAAATGAACCAGCCGTTACACTTAAGTGCACGCGCACCCGCTCTGACTGGGTTCGGTATCCCGGCTGCTTCGTTTCTTGGGAAGTAAACCCAAGTACACAATATTGCACTTTTGATTTGCGATTGTACGCTTATAATTTTGTTTATATGTTTTTTCATAACCAGCAATGTATATGATGTGTCATGAATAAGTGATAATTGTGTTTTAATTATGTTTGATTTTTTGGTTGCATGTGACCTTTAAGTGTAGTTCCACAATGCACAATCCCATAGGCCGCCGTGTTAAAGGCGTTCACGGCACTGTACATATGTTCATTGAATTGTTGCCATTCGATAAATAAGCAACGGAAAATTAAACAGAAATTATGTGATTGTAGGTAAGATGATTCCTCACAAATGTGCAAAATTTGACTTGGATCATACGAAAATTAAATTCATGAAAATTATTTATGCTACACTAAATTAACATTTAAGTCTATGGAAGTTACGTCAAGTGTCCGAATATAACTGACACGGGTCTGTAGGTACACTGTCTGGATCCAATTCTTGGTGCGCCTTGACAAGGTAGTGCTGGAGTTATTCCGGTGGTAACTTCACTCGTGGTTTGTGCTACAGTTGGTACAATAGGGGGTTTCGCGGTGGACCGAGACTCGGCGTTCTTCTCAGCTGGGAGGATAATCAAAAAGATGGACTTGACCGACCCCAAGTTCAGGACAACGATCCTTGGCACAACACCCGTGAACGCCGTACCTGTATACCAGGATTACATAGACGGGAGATGGTGAGTGACAGGGTGAAGTTCGACATCGTCTGATTTCTTATTGCTTAGTCCTCCCTATCTCAGAGATTGTACATATGTGTAACGAAACTGGTTCTGAAACATCCGGGAACAAGTGTTGGATTCGCAAAAACAGATCAGCTTCTCGGATAGCGTTTACCAAAACGTACTTGTGTGCTCGGGGAGCATAAACTGTGAAATATTTCGTTTCATATTTCTTACTTCACTTTCTAAATTTCAAAGGGATCAGTATTGAAAACTTTGTTTTGGCGTGTTCCAGCAGAAGATATTGACAGTGAGTGAGTGATTGATCTCGTTTGATACCAGTTTGTACAGTATTTTACTTGTGTCACCCCTGTATGTCCGATTCATTCATGCAACACAAAGTACAAATCGCCCTTGACCTTGTTAGAAAACCAAGAACAGAAGATGAGTGTACAATAATATGAAGCCAGGGTTATATTCTGGGTTTGAACCTACGACTATTGCGCCAGCTGAGTAGTTATCTGCTACATCATGCTGTATGATAATTAGCATGCTGTATCACGCTTTAGTGTTGTGGACAAACTATACTCTGAAAATCAGTGTTTGGTTGTTATAATTTCGCCATTACGTTGCGGGTTTGTGTACATGGAAAGAAAGCACAGCGCAAAAACGCATTTTGGAAACTTTAATGCACGTTTACATTCGAAAGTGTCAACATGCATGAAATGTCATGGATAAAAAAGTGCTTGGCAATATTACAATTCATCACAGTGCTTCCATGGCCTTCCAAATCGCCAAACCTCAACGCCATCCGGCATTGGTGGGGTGACTTCGTCCTACGCGCACGTGAACGTCAACCGGCGGCCCAGACGTTAAATCAACTGTTGCAGGCCAGAATTCCACAAGAATTCAAAGACTTATTCAGTCCATGCCGAGACGGTGATGAGTATAGGGGGCTCATGGTGGCCACATCAGATACTGAAGACAACACCCAACTGGGAATGGACGCCTTCACCTATTAGTGAACTGTTTATCAGCTATACAGGTTACAAGATATTTGGCTGCAACTGATCCGGAAGAACATGTGTTATCTCATTTTAAAGTTAGTAGAATCGTGAAAATACACCTATGCGTTTCCCTTTTGGCAGAGTATATATACATGCACGGATATGGTATACCTGCATTTTTGACCGAGTGTTGTGACAACATTGAATCGGGTTATTTTCTGACCTTGACCTTTCTAATATACGCCTAGATAGACTAGACCGATGTCATCCAAGTTGAACCATTGATCCTATCTCGTCTGTCTGCCCGCAGTATCATCTTTTGGCCAGAAAGGAAAAATAACAGGGTCCAGCGCCTCCTTTGCAAGAGGACAATGCGGAAGATGCAACCGTTGGTGGCCACTGGCGGCAGGAAGCTGTGGAACTTCCTCAGCATGACCATTGACGTACACCGTAGGTACATGTTGGTGTATTCACAGGGGGCGGTGGGGTAGCCTAGTGGTCAAAGCGTTCGCTCGTCACGACGAAGACCCGGGTTCGATTCCCCAAATAGGTAAAATGTGTGAAGCCCATTTCTGGTGTTCCCCACCGTGATATTGCTGGAATATTGCTAAAAGCGGTGTTAAACCATACTCACTCACTCACTCATTGCGAGTGAGTCGGTGTCTATCTCACGGCTGTGTTCGGGGATCAGGCCTACATGGGATTAGATACGCCTCACAACTATTCACTGGTCTGTTACCATCCTAATCAATCAACCAGCAAAATAGTTGCAACAATTTGACAAAATATGTATGAATATTTACCACTTTTGTTCAACCAGTGAGCGATAGAAACATATCAAAGGTAGGAAGGATTCGGATTTACGATTTGAACTAACGAACACTGGTGGTGCTTAGCCTAAAAGGGGTAGCCTAGTGGTCAAAGCGTTCGCTCGTCACGACGAAGACCCGGGTTCGATTCCGCAAATAGGTAAAATGTGTGAAGCCCATTTCTGGTGTCCCATAATTTCTAAAGCGGCGTAAAACTACACTCATTCACTCACCTAGCCTTCAAACTATAACTGGGGCGGTGGGGTAGCCTAATGGTTAAAGCGTTGGCTTGTCACGCCGAAGACCCGGGTTCGAATCCCCACATGGGTACAATGTGTGAAGCCCATTTCTGGTGTCCCCCGTCGTGATGTTGCTGGAATAGTGCTAAAAGCGGCGTAAAACCAAACTCAGTCAGTCAGTCAGTCAAACTACAACTGCCCTTTGCACGCAGGAATAAAGTGATGTATTTATAAGAACGAAACGTTCTTACCAAACTTTTCTTTCATCTTCTTTCATCTCTCCTGATGAAGTAGATCCGTGAAGATCTGGGTTAGAATTAGACTTCGGCAACCCATGTTTGTCGTAAGGGGCGACTAACGGGATCGGGTGGTCAGGCTCGCTGACTAGATTGACACGTCATCGGTTCCTAACTGCGTACATCGATGCTCTTGCTGTTGAATACAAGATTGTCTGGTCCAGACTTGATTATTTTCATATAGCTAGACTATTGCTGAGTGTGGCTTTAAACAACAAACAAACAAACCAACTGATGAGATATATACAAGAAAATTCGAAATATATCTAAAGCCAACATCAATCATCGTGTACTACTTTTACAGGTCACGCCATCTTCACCCTGTCAGCTGTTGGCGACCTATGTCGCCTTGACGATATTGCATCTAGATACCCACGCCTACAAATGAAACGGGTGGTACGACTCGCGTACCCGGCGGTCCTAGGTCAGATGCTGATGCACCATGGGAACAGGGTGTACATAGTCAGACCCAACAAGAAGTGAGTATATCGGCTTAGAGTGAAGTGGGTTGTCTTGCAGTGATTGTGAGATTAGTTTCCATAACAACTTTGTTCTTTGCTTGTTTGTCTTTGAAGTTCTTTGCACCCATATATTTTTCGTGCTTTCATAATTTGGGGGTCATCATAACGGGAGTTGGGGGACTTTATTTAGGTGTGATTGTGTTTTTGTTGACAGAGCAAAGGTTATTTATTGGGACGAAGCAGGGGTTTGAAGCCATTAACAGCGGATCCTGACACTGCAAGAGGCCGCAACCCTGCACATCAACAGTTAACTATGCCCGTATTGCATTTATGGCATTACGTTCGTGCAAGAAAACGATAGTACAGATTTATCCCATCCTTTCCTTTCAGAAATATTGATGCCATGGATATGAAAATTCGTGTCTTCATCCGCGACATGGTAAGTGGCGACTGTCTGGACGGTCCCCCAACTGCCGTTACAATAGTGAAGTAACACCCAGTAGCTGAAGGTGTTCAAGATAGGCCTATATCCTTTCAAGCAACAAACACAGCGAGATTTTACAGCCAACTCCAGTTCGTTGACATCAACTTTCAGCAGTCTCCGGTACCACCGGTTTGTGTGAAGTGTTTATGTGACTCTTGTAGCAAAACTCGATTACGCGACACTTGTCACAGCCTCGATCACTTCAGTGATGGACGTAGTTTCTTCAACATGAGAACACAACAAGTTTATGATATTATTTGGATTTCTGTTCCATATATGAGGATACCAATGAAACTGCTGTTCGCGGAATGACATTTATCGTATTTGAAGAATGTCTTTGTAATAAGGTTCCGTGCAACCAGTTATGGCTTATATACGACAGTTCAGTGTGACGTTGCTGCCATGGGTGTTATGGCGTACATATAAAACAGCTTAGTGTGGCGTTGCCTGGTTGTCCGTGAACACTATTCACTTCTTGACAGTCTTTGCCATATTTGGATCTGCAGTGGACTGGGTAAGTTCTACCTGCCCCAACAATAACAGTCGTCTTGATTGGACGGACCTGTTCCGAAGCGAGGGAAGTCTTATGTGCAAGGATCGGTTTTAAATCGGTCTTTTTCACCCTTTACACTGAAAACTTGGGCACAGCATAGAGAATTACCACTTCAATCGACATATCTATGCTGATGACACACAGCCTGCTAACCCTACCTCCAGAAGCAACAGTATATAGCAAGATTTTGAGACGATGTTGATGTTAATGTTGAAGAATGGACGTCAGCCAACAAACTAAAAATATGTACGGCGAGTGCATAATGGTTTATCGGAGTGAAGACTGGACTTATATTATAGAATTCTCCTTGATGATTCACTTGTCGCCCTATAACAACCCGTCAAGATACTGGAGTAGTGCCTGATCCTCAGCTCTTTGGGAACAAACATATCAATCATTCAGCCAGAAGCTGCTTGTTAGGAACATTGAGAGGATCAGAAAAACCCTACAAACGAATCAGCCAAACTATTCGTGAACGGCCGGGTTGAATACGGCCACCGTCTCTTTGCAGGTGCCCCTTCACATCTGGTAAACAGGTGTCAATGGAAACAAATTACTGACTGACTGAGTTTGGTTTTACGCCGCTTTTAGCAATATTCCAGCAACATCACGGCGGGAGCCACCAGAAATGGGCTTCACACATTGTACCCATGTGGGGATCCAGAACCCGGTCTTCGGCGTGACGAGCCAATGCTTTAACCACTAGGCTACCCCCACCGCCCCATACAAATTACTGCTGCGAGGGTAGTGTCCTCAGTCACAAGCACGATCACCAGGTAATACCTACTTCCTGTGTAACAGAATAACTTTCAGAATTCCCTGACATGTCTACCTGTTCTTGTTTAGAGGTGCTCAACTCTTCTTATATATAAAAACAGTACAGTGTTCCACAGAGTTTCCAGGCTATCCATGATGTTATGGCTTAAATACAACAGTACACAGTGTTCCACAGTTTCCAGGCTATCCATGATGTTATGGCTTAAATACAACAGTACACAGTGTTCCACAGAGTTTCCAGGCTATCCATGATGTTATGGCTTAAATACAACAGTACACGGTGTTCCACAGAGGCGTTTCCAGGCTTTCCATGATGTTACGGCTTATATACAACAGTACACAGTGTTCCACAGAGGAGTTTCCAGGCTATCCATGATGTTATGGCTTATATACAACAGTACACGGTGTTCCACAGAGGTGTTTCCAGGCGATCCATGATGTTACGGCTTATATACAACAGTACACAGTGTTCCACAGAGGAGTTTCCAGGCGATCCATGATGTTACGGCTTATATACAACAGTACACAGTGTTCCACAGAGGAGTTTCCAGGCGATCCATGATGTTACGGCTTATATACAACAGTACACAGTGTTCCACAGAGGAGTTTCCAGGCTATCCATGATGTTACGGCTTATATACAACAGTACACAGTGTTCCACAGAGGAGTTTCCAGGCTATCCATGATGTTATGGCTTATATACAACAGTACACGGTGTTCCACAGAGGTGTTTCCAGGCGATCCATGATGTTACGGCTTATATACAACAGTACACAGTGTTCCACAGAGGAGTTTCCAGGCGATCCATGATGTTACGGCTTATTTACAACAGTACACAGTGTTCCACAGAGGAGTTTCCAGGCTATCCATGATGTTACGGCTTATATACAACAGTACTCAGTGTTACACAGAAGAGTGTGCCGGCAGTCCATGATGTTACGACTTATATACAACAGTAAACATTGTTCCACAGATGAGTTTATTGGTCAGCTGACTAGATATAGGCTGTGTGAGGAGGTTGTCCTACCAATGAACACAACACTACGAGACCAGTACTGCGAGGTCCTGCTATTTAGCACCTATCTAAACCACAATGCTTAAATACATGTCACTGGAACAGAGGTTGACAAAAGCAATAAACTTGACTCAGTCCTCTGAAACATTCAGTACTGTTGTGCAAAAACAGAGTATATAGTAGCATGTGTCTTGCTGGGAATCTGAATACACACAGCTGTTGTGGTGCACAACATGTATATGTTGGTGATCAAAGTAGACAAATTTAACATATGTATTGATATAAGAACAGGGCTTGTGATGTATCAATAGTTGGGGCTCAACTTCAAGAGTGATTAATCTAGGACCTTTTCTTGTACGCTTTTGTGTTGTCATAAATGTGCACCAAACTTCGCACACAAGTTCAAACTGATCCAAATTATGGAGTGCATTGTGGAAATAGATTTCTTTAGTCATTTACTGTCCTTTGGTCACCACTGTCCTCCACCTGTCTGGCATGAGCCACTGCAGATCGAGCAGATCCCATTCATTACAGACATCAAAATATTTTGATTAAGAAATCTAGTTTTTCTTAAGATGATCCAATATGTTCCTTTTCTTACATAGCTACGTCCTACATAAAAGGTTTCTTCAAACAAAAAGACAATGTTTTTCTACATATTCTTTTCAATTTAATCAATGAAATAAAAATAACTTGAGACGCAAACAACTCTTCATAGTCTTGAAATAATCATCTCTAATTTCAAGAAGAACCAAAAACCTGAAATACATTTACTTATCATGAAATGCATCATTTCCAATCTGACTTGCCATTAAGGATCCTATGGACTGAAACATAACACAAAATAAACTACTGAAAAGAAGTTAAGGACCACCAATTTTCATACATCACCATATTTAATGAAGTCATTACAGATGGTAATACGAAAACAATTGGGTGGTTTAACTTATTTAGAGCAGTAAATACCGTTGCAGAAGCAAAAACGGGATCACATGCAAATAAACACTATAAATGTATCACAAATCACAGTCAAGCGTTGGAAGAACAGGGTACAACACTGGAACTATCAGCAGGTGCCAGCTGTGGCACTGGGATGCAGGCTACACAACTACACTGAGTACAAACTGGGACATAAGGACTGCCAGTCACAAATATAGTACAAAAGTTGTCTTTGTGACAGGTCTTGAGAAAGACTTACAAAAGAATGGACTCCCAGTCTTGGTCAGTGTGCAACAAATCTGACAAAGGTTTTACATGTCTTGTCTATATCACAGCAGGAGACACTAAGCATGGGCTTCAATAATACTTCTAAAACATGGACCAACATATCCTTTCATATCATACTACAAACTTAAGTTAACTATGTTAGTATGAAAGAAACCAGTGGTCCTAAACACTACATTGTTTTGTGGTAGTATATTTTTACATGTAAATAATCCAGAGTCTTCATCCAGAAAAGCAAACTAACTCCAATGTTAGATCTCTCAGAAAGTCCTGGTGACTGTCGGGACATCCTTAACTACTGAAGGTTTGTTGTCATGTGGATGATTTACAGCAGAATTAGGCTCACATTTATGTAGCACGGCACTTCCTCTTTGTGTCAGCTTGACATAGGGAGGCAGCGTAATGGGAGTCTGGTTGAAGATGTATTTCTCACACTGATCAGTTGCAGATTGACCAAGGACATTTACCCATGTCAATCTGGGAATCAAACCTGCATCCACTGGATCCTGACACCTAAGGGGCATAACCCTGTACAGCAAGTTATAGCAGCTTGCATCATCTGGCCACCCATACACACCTTATGTGAAGAACAGCAACAAGTACGATCAGTAATAACACTGTTGTAAACACCAGGGTCTAGATTTTCTAAGCTCTCTTAGCGCTAAGATAGTCGTAAGTGCCATACATTAACATTAACTTACGACTGCCTTAGCGCTAAGAGAGCTTTTGAAAATCTTGGCCCTGGGTGTAAGAAGCATGAGCAAGCAAACTGAGACAAGTCTTTAACCATGACTTCCTTCCAGTCATGGCAACATTATCCATTGTATAATGATAAATGATAAATACACACAAACAATACATCTCCACATCAGTGAAAATACAGGAGGATTGTTGGTGCTACAGAGGAACAGCAACACAAGTACTCCATCACATGAACAGTAGGTGACATTGGTGGTAAACCACATCAAGGAGAAATGAGGTATTAAGACGTCCATGTTGATGGTATGTCTGACGTCCACCAACAACATCAGATAGACTCAAGCAGGAACACATACACCGATTTTCTCCATTTATTTTCTCTCCATTCGATTATCATAAACACTCTAGGTGCATATACTACCATGCTTCCCTTGGGAAAAGCCTTGGAAGGCTCCACAACACATGCAGGAAGTTATCATGCATCAAACACAAAACTTGCAACATGAAAATCTGAGATCCAGAGTTATAAAGAATTTCCATGCATGCCCATTGTCGTAATGGGTTAATGCTTTAAAACACATTCAGCTGTTCACAACACAACAGAAATATAAATATGAATAATCAAAACCATTCAACACTTTTTCCAAACCCTGGTTGACAGGTGCTTGAACAGGCTTAATTGTCTCAAACCGAACAAAAATAATGTCTTTACTTCTCAGTATCTGTTTCAGCCACAAATCATTATTTTACCATTTTGAAAATCTGACAAAAAGCAAAAATACTTTCATTTCTCAATAAATACAAACTAATGCTTATAACTGAAGTTTATTATATTACTACACCAGAAGCAAGCCCGCGACACCAGATAGTCATTAAAACCATCCCTCAGTCTCTGATTATGTTCATGACAAATGCAGGTGCTTGATCATGTGGGACATGAGTGATATCACATGTACACCTTTACTGTGGCCATGTGTTCTACATACAGCCTTCCCTCTCATCCACAAATCCACAGTCACAATAAGCAATAAAGTTAAATGACACATTTACACACACTCATAAATACATAATACAAAGTGAATCATAACATCACAAGCTTCTCCATCAAACATTTAGATACATGATGTTGAGAGACAGGCAGCATGTCTGCTACAGCAAGGTAACATCAGTCATCAACATGTATGATAGTTTATAAATAATACATATTACATATTTTGATTAATAAATCAAGGAAATGATATATTCTCCAAGAATTCCATGGAAACTGTTGCCAAAGCCATCAATCAAGTCACCAGTACAAAAAAATTGAAGAAAATATTTATCAAAATATTTACACTAAAATAGTGTTGCCATGGTTTCATGTGCTGTGAAATTTTGCCACCTTTGTTACAATGTGCAATGCCATTATTACAGCTTGTATTGTCACAGAAGCAACATATGCAGTAAATATGTTAAGCATTTCTTATATCCGTATCTTTCAAATGAACAAACAGTTCATGAATTTATCGCCAACAATAAAAATTGGAAACCATCTTTTATGTTCAAGAGGGACACCGTTCTGACAGAGATGATGAGATCTGACAGACATGTATTGTTAACATACCAGGGTTATTATAATATATTTAGCAATGTAACATTTGATAATAAAAATTGAAATATAAATGTCCTATATGAAATCATATGACATATTGATTACTTCATAGTTTCACATTATAATAATTTAACAGTGTGCCCTAAGGTAACAGGTATTCCTATATTGCCAATAAGTTCTTATTGATCCATGCTGGCACCATACATGACACATACATTACTGAACAAAGTCGGTAGAGTATGCACTTAGACTTCAAAATAGAGTAATGATGGACCTGTCATTCACACATTCACACAGATGTTTTTATTAAGATCAATACTTGCAAGTACTGACGGCAACCATTTACAATTTTACACCGGATGCGTGTTGATGGAATATTCTACCACATGTTTTGCTGGTGGTTGGCAGGTATATTGTTAAACCTTGCGACCATAGCCATAAGCCTTGCATGAATATGCACAATCTGTGTCTGATGAACTGAGGCAAGAATCAACATAGTCAATATCAGTAATAAGTAATATCAGGCAGAAACAAGGACAATACAGAGTATCAAAGAAAGAAGAATACAAAATATAAAATGTCATGAATTCAAAGAAGTAAACAGGGTCACAATGAGGTAAGTACAATGGCCTAGCATAGAGAAAATAGGAGTGTTGGAGCAGAGCATCAGAGACAGGCTTCACAGTGAGCAGAATGAGATGTATCCAGACATCAGTGAACTGTCCAAGTGAGGATGTTTTTAACGCTGCATTGAACAGTATTCCAGTTTTATCAGGGCATGGCAGTTTCTCAGTGTTCGGAAACCAGGGAGTAATGCACCACTTCGGTGACACCCACAAGCATATCTCTAGTAGTAACGTCAATTGGCACCACCCCTGGGACTGAATGGCCACCACATCCTAGTGTCAACATGCCTGCTGTATCCTGGTCTTCATTCGTCATACACAGCCCCACCCCTTAGGACTGAATGGCCACCCGGGAATCCTAGTGTCAACATGCCTGCTGTATCCTGGTCTTCATTCGTCATACACAGCCCCACCCCCCAGGACTGAATGGCCACCATAGGAGTCCTAGTGTCAACATGCCTGTTGTATCCTGGTCATCATTCGTCATACACAGTCCTACCCCCCAGGACAGAATGGCCACCATAGGAGTCCTAGTGTCAACATGCCTGTTGTATCCCAGTCATCATTCGTCATACACAGCCCCACCCCCAGGACAGAATGGCCACCCCAGGAGTCCTAGTGTCAACATGCCTGTTGTATCCTGGTCTTCATTCGTCATACACAGCCCCACCCCCCAGGACAGAATGGCCACCACAGGAGTCCTAGTGTCAACATGCCTGTTGTATCCTGGTCATCATTCGTCATACACAGCCCCACCCCCAGGACAGAATGGCCACCACAGGAGTCCTAGTGTCAACATGCCTGTTGTATCCCGGTCATCATTCGTCATACACAGCCCCACTCCCAGGACAGAATGGCCACCCCGAGTCCTAGTGTCAACACGCCTGCTGTATCCTGGTCATCATTCAGTCATACACAGCCCCACCCCCAGGACAGACCACCATGAGTCCACCCAGTCATCATTAGATCATAGGAGAGTGGCCACCCTAGTGTCAACATGCCTGTTGTATCCCGGTCTTCATTAGGTCATACATGGCCCCACCCCCAAGGACTGAATGGCCACCACTCATTAGTCATACACAGCCCCACCCCCAGGACAGAATGGCCACCCGGGAGTCCTAGTGTCAACATGCCTGTTGTATCCCGTCATCATTAAGTCATACATGGCCCCACCCCCAGGACTGAATGGCCACCATCAGGAGTCCTAGTGTCAACATGCCTGTTGTATCCCTGGTCATCATTAAGTCATACACATGGACTAATGGCCACCATTCCCTAGTGTCAACACGCCTGTTGTATCCCGGTCATCATTCATCATACATGGACTACTACATTCTACAAGTTGCAGCTCAGCTGACTGAAGCACTGAACTTTGGGCATTGATACATGATGCATCAAATTTGGCACAAACAGATATTTCAAAGTTCCTATCAAGGACATACATCTCTACACATCAGATCTACATTAGGACTGGTTGATTTAACTTGATGGGGCAATGAGATAGTATTTAACTAACCCTCCCCTCCTTCCTCCATCCCCTTCCCTCGATCTACAGAATGATGGCAACACAACTTATGTACTACACACATAAAACTTAACCATGTCCATGTGCAAAATATGAGCATGTAAGCACTGTCATCTAACATGCCTTTGAATTAAATTAATTTTTATGTGTTGGTAGAAAAAAATTAATAAATTACATTTATTTGTCTTTGCATACAAACATAACAGATTAATGCATATCATCAGACAAACACTGCCTTTACTTGTAACTAGTGACAACCATGTATGTGATTTAATCCATACACGTGACATCAACGTAGATCACGGTACATGAGGAAGTCATTTTAATTGAGAATTTGTTGATGATAAATTCTTTGTGTGTGCCCCTGACAGGGTGTACAGGAATATACAAGGTTAACTGTCTTGTATGCCACAGTGAGTGGACCTAGTGGGACCTATCAGTCATGGATGGGGACAATCACCGCCATCTTTAACCCCTCTGGAACATCCATGATGAACCCCATATCGTACCTCCATTCTGATATGATACATACCCTGGACCTATTCTCCACTACCGCTTTGTTCAGTGTTCAGTTTGAATGACACAGCTCCAATTACAGATGTAGAATCAAACTGCAATGTTCTCCCATGGTTATAAGAAGCGATATCACAAGTCTGCATCTCAACTCTATGTCCTCACAAACACAACCCAGTTCTCAGTAAAACATCTTTCCCTATCAAACAATCATTCATAACAGCATTGTGATTCATCTAGATAGATCAAAGGCTCGCTTGGATAGGATTGTGAATTTTGAAATAGATCTGTGCAAACTTGGGTGATGTCTTTTGATTGGTTGTTGATTTGAAGCTCATGAGCAGGAGGAATACTCTAGATAGGTGATAATGAGCTGGAACCGGGAAGTCACTTCCTACATGATGTATCGGAGGCAACAAGTCCAGGGTATGATTCATTACAAAATGAAAATGTACATCGAGGAACACATTACAGCTTCATGTTGACAGCATCAGCTTCTAGAAACTGCAAGAAAGTTCTCCATATCATGCATGCAAAAAGATGGTTATACGAAAAGTTACACATGACCCGAAACTAAGGGGTTAGCACAACCAATATGTCTGCTGTGCCTGCATCGCTGGTTCTGGAATATGGCACACAGTTACTGAAATACTCAGCTCAGATCCAATACTTCCAGATATCTCATCCATGTGGAGACTGACAGCATCACACAACAACTGTGTACATTAACACATGGACATGCTACACAGACTGGTTACCATGGTTGTGCTGGTGTATGAACTGCATATCAATGACATCACCATGGATACACAAAAGCAAAGATTATCACTATGGATACACAAGAGCAGAGATTATCACGATGGATACACCAAATTATTCATATGTAAGCTATCACCATCATTATGAGAAGTATATCACCATGAACACAAGTAGAGAGTATCACCATGGATACACAAAGGTAGATCTATGTTATCACCATGGATACACAAAGGTAGATCTATGTTATCACCATGGATACACAAAGGTAGATCTATGTTATCACCATGGATACACAAAAGTATATCTATATCATCTCCATGGATACACAAAAGTAGATCTATGTTATAACCATGGATACACAAAGGTAGATCTATGTTATCACCATGGATACACAAAAAGTAGATCTATATTATCACCATGGATACACAAAGTAAACATTAGCAGCACGGTTACATCAAAAGTGTTTTCACAGGTTTCAAAAGAACATTGAGTCTCAACAATCAGTCCTTCAACCAATGTCATCACAACACACATAAATCAACACTTATACATATGATAAAAAGGTACACAATTCAGTTTGGGGCACTGCCACATACTGTCGTGGGTGATGACTGACACAGTATGGTAGCAGGCCCTGAACATAACGATGACACAACACATACTGTATGCAGTATGGACACTGGTGAACAAAACAACACTTCACCATGGTGGCACCGTGATACAATGACATCATCAGATACAAGGGAGATAACCGTGCAGTCAACACCTGGTGAAGACAAGCTCTTCAGTGACTTCAGATAGAGGTGGAGATGTCAGACATATCAGATTGAATATCAGGATATTAACTAGTTAAGATAAAAAAATTTAAAGTGTCATCACTTTGTGATTTGTATTCGGATACAATCTATCAGTAATTACTTTACATCATCCAGATCATTTGATGTAGAAGAATATTTTTGCTAACATATTTCCACAATGAAAGAGAGGTTTTTGAGACAATTGTTGAGAAATCTGTGAATATCTCACCTGACATTAACTGAAACATATGAATATCTAGAAACAGATTTACACAAAATATGTCATACTCTTGACCCTGAAACACAGCTGATGACAAATGATCAGGATCTGTATGACCCCTTGTGAAACACTGTCCTTGACTTTTCATGTGACCTTTCAGTTTAACTGGCAGGAAGTGCCCAGCTGACGACTGTACGATCAGCACTAGTTGTGAGGAAAGCCAGCTGCGAGGGATGCCAGCGACACTGGATGACCTTGTCTCTGTGCTCCGCAACCACCACACTCGGGAGGGGTCGGAAAAGGTCACCTGAAACAAGGCACTGGTTGGTGAACACACAGATCATATTTTTCAGAATGCAGAAGAACACATCTACCAATAACAATGAAAATGACAGTTCAGAAAAAAGGCTATTGTCCACAATAATGTTCCTTTGTTCTCATACTGTGAGTGAGTGAGTGAGTGAATTGAGTTCTATGCCGCACTCAGCAATATTCCTGTATTATGGCGGCGGTCTGTAAATAATCGAGTCTGGACCAGACAATCCAGTGATCAACAACATGAGCATCGTTCTGCACAATTGGGAACCGATGACATGTGTCAACCGAGTCAACAAGCCTGACCACCCGATCCCATCAGTCTCCTCTTATGACAAGCATGGGTTACTGAATGTCAACATTCTAAACTGGACCATCTCGGGTTTGTTCTCATACAGACAACGCTCAAATCATCTAAAAAGTTTCTGACTGAAGAGGAAGAATATTTAGGATATTCAAAAACATTCAAGCTTGATGAAATGGAACAGTAAAATAATCATGACATTATCAATAACGAGAGTCTGTGTTGTTTTACGGCAATATTCCAAACTGACAACAAGGACACCAGAAACTCACACTTGCACCCACGTAGGGAATAGTGAATACTTATACCAGCAAGCTACCAATTACCCCTATTGTCATTAATACTCTGTGTGTTCAGATGTAACCTGTTTCACAAAGACTTAACATTAGACTTCTCACCTCTCAGACTAACTTCTGGAGTATATTATGTGCCAAGAGTCATCAACCAGCCATAAACCTCCACAACCATCTATGTCATTTCAGTGACATGAACAAATTTTAATGCTCCACATGTATGAAGGCTCAAACACATACCTGTAGCTATGGCTCATTCATGCAATCATTAATGAAGGATATTGGATCATCCAGATACGTGAGTGAGTGAGTTTAGTTTTACGCCCCACTCAGCAATATTCCAGCCATTTGGCGGCGATTTGTAAAGAATCGAGTCTGGACCAGACAATCCAGTGAACAACGGCATGAGCATCGATCTGCGCAATTGGGAGCCGATGACATGTGTCAACCAAGTCAGCAAGCCTGTGTCCAGATACGATATATGATCATTAAAACAGAAAATGCTTCATGTTAATGCAGTAGGTGTGGAACGTTTCAGTTTCTGAAACTACTTCCACAAACACAATGAATTCGTTTACTTGATCGTTTTTTGTCTTTTGTACTATATCTCCATTGATAATGATATCACAAGGGAATCAGCATCAGGGAAGCAACAACCAAGTCATTGTGTCGGACCGCTCCATCCAATCAAGGATCGTTATTACTGAGTTGGGGAAAATGGACTCCAAAAGCTAGTGTTCTTATCAAGTATCAGAACAACACATTCCAACTTATTATCCATGTAACTGAATGACACAGGAAGCAGTGGAGTTTCTTGGCTGTCTGACTGAACATATGGCACACTAGTGTGGCACAGTACACATGGTGCCCACAGTTCACGTACACACTGGTACCTGACGTACCAAGTCCTGTGACCACAGTCGCAGTTAGCACATACACCTTTGTTTACAGCTTTCCGTTGGTAAGTCTCCCCACGGCCAACAAATATGGAACTGGGTTAGTGTAAGCAGATTATCTCCCTTGCATGGCTACTTGAGCAGCTAATCAAAGCATGCATATCATTGTACCAGGATTAGTCACTGAACCTTGATCCCATAACTCGCATAGCACCAGCCTCCACACAGCTCAAAGCAGATGACATGTGTTATTTAACATCAGAAGTGAATCTATTATTCTTTAACACTTCTCAATGCAAAATAATGTTTTAAATTGATAGCTTTAGCAATGATTTTACCTACAAAGTACTGACTGAACAAATTTGTCAACAATATACCAAATTTGTCGTTATATTATGAAAGTTGACAAGGACCAACTATATCACTAAAGTTAAAAATATTAACTAAACAAACTTTGTACTCAAACAGGAATATTATTTAATCATGATGGAACAAGAGGCGTGTAACCAGCTTGGTCATCCATTTAACAAATACTTTATGGGGTGGGGCCTTGCACCATTGCCAATGGGAAGTGACTTCCAACACATGCCCAGGGGAGATAACTCCAAACACATACTCAGGGGGAGGTAACTCTCAACACATGCTCAGGGAGAAGTTATTCCAAACATATTCCAGGTGATGTAATTCCCAAAACAGAAACTCCTCCCCAACCCCATCATTACTGTCACCAGTGTGGAAACAACCATTACAAGAATGTGAAATCTTTGGAATTGGTGAATTTTATATCAGATTGGTTCAAGACTGCATAAAAGCAACCAACCTCCCTTCAACATTATGAACTTCCCTTGAACCGCAAAATACATATTACAACAGGCATCACTAGTTTGTAAAGTGTTGATGTCAGGTCAGGTGGCCTGTCCCAGTTTCCCAATGGAAAGATGCATCTATTACCCATGGAAGACTACACCAAACATATGCCTGGGGCTGTAACTTCGTCTCAATCATACAGGGTCCCTTCACAAACAGCTGGCTACTGACCCCACTGCCCCTCCCCACAAACAACTGGCTATGACTGTCATATGAGACAACCAGGATCCAGTTGTGAACTCCTTCCAGACCACAACTGTTGATTCCCATGTTGTCATTTCTGTGACAATTATATATGTTTCTGATATTATTCGGTCAACAATTACTGAAGCTGACAACCTCTGTATCATTCCATTGTCATCATGACATGTCAGACAAACAGAAAGTGTCCTCTACAAGCTGAGTTTAACTTCTAATTATACTAAAGCCAGTTTTGACAGTTAAGCACCTGTGTTGTGTGTTATCAACTACACACTACATCTTCCGAACAGTCACTACACTTGGACATCTTCATCGAATCTTACATAAGGCCTAAAAAAAATAATGTTGTGGTTCCGATTACCCGACCGACCCTTGAATTCTGGTGCCGACCCTACTTTTTTTAAGCTGTATAAATGAAATAAGCTTTTAGATACCACTGTTTTTTTCCAGCACCGACGGACATCGATCATTCTGATAGAGAAAGTCGACATGATGGCCGAAACCTTGATAATACATTGATAAATGTATTATTAGTTTGTACTTTACTTCTAAAAAAAATGTTTAAAAAAAAATCCTACCTAACTACCCTAAACTTCAAAGAGGTGTAATCGGAACCACAACATTTTTTTCATTTGGCCTTACTTCCAGCAAAATCCCCATGACAATGGTTGTTGTTATACCCAAACCTTGTGAGTTAAGAACTCCATCCGTATTTTGGCACTACCTGGTGGGACATGTTTGCCACATCATGTAGGAATTCACCAAGTGGGGACATGCAGATCTGATTTGGTAATTTCATAGGGTGGGCATGGGAATTTAAACCAATCAGAACAGCTGTAGCATTTGTTGCAAAAAATAAACTACCGAAATCTGATACTATCAAATACAAGAATACATGTTGCAGCATAAAGCAAAACAGGAGCCACACATCACAGGTACACAGAGCCCCGGACTGCAGATGGTTAATACTGCTGCAGTAAACCAATATATACACAAATACACTGATGTTCCCTCCCATGGCTCTGTTAATATGACAACTACTGATCCATTCAGAAGATCAAGATGGGTTACATCATAAAATTACAAACTAAAACAGTGGCATTGCTATGGTATTAGATCATAAATTTTACTAAAGCTGATTTGTCAAGTATTTAACAGAATGTCAATAACATGTTAGCACCAAAACATAAGGATGAGGTATTCTGATTGTTTCCAAGCCTTCAGAGAATGGTTAGGGTTAGGATTAGTTGTATGGAAATTAGCAGTATACATACTCTCTCCTCCTTCTGTGGAACAGGATAAAGATGCATAAAATACTCAGATCACACACATAACTGGGAATATTAGACATTAAACACCAATGACATGGGAGAATAATCATACAATGTTACACAGGGTCATGCTATGGTAGTTTAGGGATGATGGCTAACATTCATGCAGATACATTCAAATAAATACATTGATATTGCCACAAGAATATGAAATCAAAACTACTGCTAGAAGCATGCAAATAAATGAATTAAAGGGTAACAGTTCAAGATCCTAATCTAGAGGGCACACAAACATACATATAATCCAAAAAAATCTAAGGATCATGAATTCTTTCATAAAACATTCTTGATATTATGTATTCAGTCTTCTCAACAAAAAAGATGTCCCCCAAATATTCATGATCCTTACCTTCTATTGGTCAGTATATATCAGTGTAAAGGCTGTGCCTTGAAAACAGAGCCCTAGGTCAATTTCTGTAGGGTTTGTGGGCAAATAATAGTTTGTACGCCTGGTATTCAATGACACCTGAAGGAATTGTGAAATTCAAGGGAAAAGAAGAAAATCGTCATGGCACAGCCTTAGCAATCAAGGACACATGCCCTATGCTTCAAGGTTGCAATTTGGGACATACCATGAAGGTCGGTGAGTACAACCCGGCCGTCGTAGGAACCAGAGAGAAGGTAGTAGGCATTCATCGAGAAGCGAGCTGATCGGCACTCGCTGGTGTGTGGCTTGAATGTCTGGACCACCTTGGCCCCCCGGATATCGTACAGCATGGCCACTCCGTCCTCATGTCCAGACGCCAGAAGGCGGCCTGACGGGTCCACGCACACTGAGGCGAACGGACTGCCTGTAACAGAACACACATATCTCTAGTTCTGCTGATTAACATGCTGTCAGCACAGTTTGATATATATCATGGTGGCTTGTATGTAATTGAGAAGACCAGGCAAACCAGTGACAGAAAATACTTTCAACGATCATATAATAAGTTACAATACATAACAACCAAGTCACAGAGACTTCATATCTAATTAACTATTCTCTGAAGACCATGAACCCCTTTCCAAATGTGAACCCCCGATAGGAACCCACCTCCCTTGCTGTCTGTAGATGCATGCCTCTTCCCTTCCAACCCACTCTACATGCATGAATCATCCCTACCTGTCTGGCTGGCTACTACAGTAATGGCAGTGGACGCTCGCAGGTCCCAGAAGCGAGCCGTCTTGTCTTGCGATCCACTCACGAACATACATCCTCCCCAGGTGTGCAGAGCGTACACATGACCTGAACAATACAACAGGTGTATTAGTAACTGTGACTCTCCAGGTGTGCAGAGCGTACTCATGACCTCAACAATACAACAGGTGTAATAGTGGCTGTGACTCCCCAGGTGTGCAGAGCGTACACATGACCTGAACAATACAACAGGTGTATTAGTAACTGTGACTCTCCAGGTGTGCAGAGCGTACACATGACCTCAACAATACAACAGGTGTATTAGTGACTGTGACTCTCCAGGTGTGCAGAGCGTACACATGACCTCAACAATACAACAGGTGTATTAGTAACTGTGACTCTCCAGGTGTGCAGAGTGTACACATGACCTCAACAATACAACAGGTGTATTAGTAACTGTGACTCTCCAGGTGTGCAGAGCGTGACATCCTCAACAATACAACAGGTGTATTAGTAACTGTGACTCTCCAGGTGTGCAGAGCGCATTACACATGACCTGAACAATACAACAGGTGTATTAGTAACTGTGACTCTCCAGGTGTGCAGAGCGCATTACATGACCTCAACAATACAACAGGTGTATTAGTGACTGTGACTCTCCAGGTGTGCAGAGCGCATACATGACCTCAACACATAGTGACTGACCTGTGCAGAGCCGCACAACAATACAACAGGTGTATTAGTAACTGTGACTCTCCAGGTGTGCAGAGCGCATTAACATGACCTCAACAATACAACAGGTGTATTAGTAACTGTGACTCCCCAGGTGGCAGAGCAGAGCCTCAACAATACAACAGGTGTATTAGTAACTGTGACTCTCCAGGTGAGAGTGTACAATGACCTGAACAATACAACAGGTGTATTAGTAACTGTGACTCTCCAGGTGTGCAGAGCGTACATTATGACCTGAACAATACAACAGGTGTATTAGTAACTGTGACTCCCAGGTGTGCAGAGTGTACACATGACCTCAACAATACAACAGGTGTATTAGTAACTGTGACTCTCCAGGTGTGCAGAGTGTACACATGACCTCAACAATACAACAGGTGTATTAGTAACTGTGACTCTCCAGGTGTGCAGAGCGTACACATGACCTCAACAATACAACAGGTGTATTAGTAACTGTGACTCTCCAGGTGTGTAGAGCGTACACATGACCTCAACAATACAACAGGTGTATTAGTGACTGTGACTCTCCAGGTGTGCAGAGCCAAGTTGTTTTCCACGGTTATGGTAGTCTTATCAACTTAACTAACAAAACTCTTTAAAACTAAATTTTCATGAAAATCACAAAACAAAATAAAGGACTTCAGATAGGACTTATTGCCATACAATATTTTTAAAGGATATAAGTTAGATTCTCCTGTGTTTAGATTCATTTGAACTAAGACCTGAAATCGTCTGTAATGACAAAAAACCGTCATGTAAGATGGTCCCACAATCAAATATAAACATTCTTAACATTAAACAGATTACAGAAACAGAATAATTATGTTTTACTTCTGTTCTTATTGAGATACTTTCTGAGTAGGACATAACCCACCTGTGTGTCCTGTCATGGCTCTGATTGGTGTCCCAGTCTCGCAGTCAGACGCGTAGATCTTACAGTCACCTGCACCGCCACTGATGAGCAGCGACGATCTGTTGGTTGTGTCCTGCATGAACACCACATCGCGAATGGTGCCGTCATGGAAAGATAACTCCAGTTCTGCACCTGAAACCCAGTACAGTGTTACACCTTATGCCGACTGAAGTAGGCAGGGGAGAGAACTCAGTATGTGGATGTTGTTTATGCCCAGTCAGCAATATCACTGCTGGGTCTCAGAGTAATTGAGTGAGTTGGTTTTACATCTGTTTGGAACAGTATCTCGGTCATATCATCTTTATGTCAGTGATATGCCTGAAATGATGCATGTCTTCTTTGTTGTTAAATGCTGCTCTGCAATATTGCTGCCATCAGAAATGTTACCATTTTGGAGAAACATACGTAGATATGGTGCTGACAAACTGGAATCACAATCACAGCAAATCTTTGGTTCAAACCCATGATTGAAGGTTTTGTCATGCCAAAAGGATTCATGAATCATACTGCCTGAGATGACAGTGCCACTTAATCAAACGTACAGCCACAGAAAATGAACAGAATTGTTCATCATAATAACAACTTAAACCAAGTAAAATCAAAGCTGTCTGTTAGCGATACAAAGCAGTCTGTAAGTGATACCAAATCTATCTGTGAGTGATACAAAGGCTGTCTGTGAGTGATACAAAGCAGTCTGTAAGTGAAACCAAATCTATCTGTGAGTGATACAAAGGCTGTCTGTGAGTGATACAAAGCTGTCTGTTAGTGATATCAAGGTTGTCTTTGAGTGATACCAAGGTTGTCTTTGAGTGATACCAAGGTTGTCTTTGAGTGATATCAAGGTTGTCTTTGAGTGATACCAAGGTTGTCTTTGAGTGATACCAAGGTTGTCTCTGAGTGATATCAAGGTTGTCTCTGAGGAAGGATACAAGGTTGTCTCTGAGTGATATCAAGGTTGTCTCTGAGTGATACCAAGGTTGTCTCTGAGTGATACCAAGGTTGTCTTTGAGTGATACCAAGGTTGTCTTTGAGTGATACCAAGGTTGTCTCTGAGTGATACCAAGGTTGTCTTTGAGTGATATCAAGGCTAACTGTAAGAAATCACAACCACATACTAATGATTTCAGTGCAGCCTGTACATAACAGACATCAGGATTGATATATGGTAACCACTTGAGTCTTCTGGCTTCAGTTACCATCCAGTCTCACTGTGTCTTCAGTCAAGAATGGGCATATGAAAGGACACAGACGCTTCACTACCTCCTGTGGCAGCAATCCTTACCATCTGGCTTAGCCGCATCTGTGTTGAAGCGCATCAGCTTGATGGTCTTGTCGTTGGAGCCGGTGGCGATGAGGTCCCCGAGGGGGTTCCAGGCCCGCGCAGTAGATGGAGCCTTTGTGATGCCTAATGCTCTTGTGGACCACGACTGCTTCCTGGGTCACGTGATCCTCTCTACAACAAGACACTGCTATTTAGTGTGATCACACAAAACACATTGTTTCATCATAAAAAAATACTCTCTTAACATTCACAAGAAAACTAACTGTGCATGTTGTCTTCTTAAAGAGTCCCTTCTAATGATCTCATCTTCCTAAGAATCCCAGCTATTGATCTAATCTTCCTAAGAATCCAAGCCATAGACAGCTAGAGACATAAACACACATTGTCAAATACTACAAGCATGGAGGGTAACACACACAAGGGTTATTATGCAGCAATCTCACAGTAGGACCACTCTAGAGACCTTTTCTGCCACAGTGACTCTCTACATCTGTAAAGCATAGCTACCTAAGTGCCAATGTGAAAGAAACCCCATATAATACCCTCGAAGAGCACGAACCTATGTCTCGAACAAGGTTCACTGAACAATTTCTACGCACACCTACCTAAGGGCTGAGGTGTCTGGGAAACGACAGATACGGAGCATCTTGGAGTTGGAGCCGACAACGTAGAAGTCTCCATTAGGATGGAAGGCCACGTCCTGATAGCCTGCTGATCCTCGAGGGTGGACACCGCCACGAAGCGCGGCCGATTCCCGCCCTGCAATACAAGACACACTATACAGACAGTGTTTGTTTCTATGTTAATGCCACATTCAGCACTATTCGATTATAGTAGTAGCATACAGAGTCAGGCCAAATGAACGAGTGACTGATCATATGAGCACCAGCTGTCACTCATGGAGTTACCTGTATTACAGGTTGCTAGGGACCTCCTCTGACCAGGAATACAGGTGTCGTATAGTACAAGTAGCCACATGGCCAATCCCATAAGATAACATTTTTGTTGGGATCCCAGGATTTTATTCATAAATGCCTTTCATGCACTTTTAAGATATATATGCTATATCTCTAAAAGCAGGAACAGGGTAAATGTTACTTTTCTGGACCTGTCAAGCATGTTCAGTGAACAATTTCTTACAATGAAAATTATTTCATTGAACTAAAATATTCACTGTACTGTGAGACATCACATAAATTAGAATAATTATCAGTCAGTGCAGTATACACAAGTTCAAGGCTGTTACCACCAGATCTTCCTTTGCTCAGTAGACTGAAATATGTTCAGCACAAACTGGGACAAGTACAGCTTACTGAGATTAATGCCAATAACAGAATTACAAGTTTGACCCTTCCATTCAACCATGAACTACCCTTACAGTTTTTCTCACCATGAGAAATGTGTTTGTTGTTGCATGTAAGAAAATAAACAAGAATGAAAACACAGCAGTCTTACAGGCCACAAAGGGGAGTTGCCCACGCACTCGGGCAGCCGCAGTCTCCGTTTGCCAGACATCATCCATACATCGCGCATTTTCCCCTCAGACATCTTTAACAGTGAGGAAGCACTTGCTACTTGTTTGGGATTCTATCTCATTTACTGTCAACAGTGGGGACAACAGCCATATCCTGCTCTCATGTCAGTTCAGACAGGTACGCAGATCAAACCCAGAATGTGTCCAAGTTATAGAGTACTATTTTAATACGACTCCATAAATCATGCCTAGTTGCTAGGCAACATCACCATTATCCATCTAAATATACCCAGTATCATGCCCACTTGTAAAGAAAATATTCCCCAAGCATATTATGTCCAGTTGTTAGGTAAACATCCTCAAACCACATCCAATCATGTCCAGTGGTTAGGTAAACATCCTCAAACCACATCCAATCATGTCCAGTTGTTAGGTAAACATCCTCAAACCACTTCCAATCATGTCAAGTTGTTAGGTAAACATCCAAAATCACATCCAATCATGTCCAGGTGTTAGGTAGACATCCCCAGTTGTTAGGAAAACATTGCTGTGCATATGGTTGTTTGAGAAACATCACCAAACATTTCTAATCATTTCCAGTTGTTTGACAAACACAGCTGAAATCTACAGATGTGGTTTGCAGTTTACCAGCCACTGGTTACACAGCACTAACAGTTTCAAAGTGAAGTCAGCTCAAACTAATCACATATATTCATCCAAGAAGAGTTGTACCAGCTCCAGTGTTATAAGCCCAGTTCATACCGCTATGAAAGCTAACAATGTCCACAAACTGTTTCATCCCTAGAGGCATGGTACACGTCCTACCATGACATCTAGGATCAAACTAAGCTGGATGGCGTGTCAGTAATCTCTCACTTCAATCCGTGAGGTGGTTAGTGTAGGAACCGCACCATATGAAAGAGTTGGAACTGCGCCATATGTGACGGCTGGCATCGAGCTGTACGTTATTGCTGGGACTGAGCTGTACGACACTGTTGGAATGGAGCTGTATGTAAGTGCCGGCACTGAGCTGTAGGTCAGGGCTGGGACGGAGCTGTACCTCACGGCTGGGATCGACGTGTAGGACACTGTCGGGACAGAGCTGTAGGCCAGGGCAGGGATAGAGCTGTAGGAAAGTGTTGGGACTGCCCCATAAGTCAGTGCAGGGACTGAGCTATATCCTATGGTTGCAAGGGAGCTGTACGGCATTGCTGAACGAGTCTGGCTGGCTATCAACTTGAAACCCACACAACTAAGCTTGTACCGTCACAACTTGACACCAACAGGTTTACCCAACTTAATGTCACAAGGACAGCCTTCTGGTAGTACCACTGTAGGAAAGTGAACGTTGAAGAACTTCCGTTGTTACCAAATAAGTCAAATTTGACGTCAATCTAAAGAACACAAAGACAATTTGCCTGATGTCTATACACACATCCACGAACCAGATCAAGTAAACAGTGCTGTCGTGGCTACCAATAACCTACAGTCTGAGATGAATAGCCACAACTACTGGGTCAGTTCCAAACTCTCATAAACACTTTTCATATAAACCTCTTATACACTTGCATGAATACCCTCCTGGATCATACATTCAGGTAACACTCCCCTCAATACAGGTACACGGGTCTGCCTGTAGACAAGGAACTTTGGCTAAGGACTGAATCTGTCTAATCAATAGGCTCCTTTGTGGGCCTTTTTGCCTTCGTGTTGTGTACAGCAATACCACACAGCTACCCTGAATAGAATCACTTCAATGACCTCTCTGTCAATGGCAGTTGTATTGTGTATGATATTTATATGATAAACACAACAGGGAGATATGTGCAATATCGGCCTAGGGTACAATAACTGCACTGTATGACATGTATGACATATAGCTTTCTATTGCTTTCAGTAAAGTAAACAACTAACAAAAAAACAGACTGAATCTGACACGTACCTCATTTCCTCCAATACATGCCAAACACAAACAGGCGCTGGAGTGAGTCAGGTGGGTTTTGCACCACTTTTAGATTCATGATCATAGAGTTTTCACCTGGATGGGTGAGTGAGTGAGTAGGGTTTTATGCAGCTTCTAGCAATGTTTACTGTCATAGTGGGCACTAAGGCTGTAACGATTCACTCGCATATTCGGTGAATCGAACCGTAGCCCTTCATGAATTCAATTCGTTATTCGTGATCACCAGAACCGAATAATAACGAATATTTACGATTTTTTAAGGGAGCATGTTTTACTTGAACCCTTGTATACTTTTGGAAAGTGAGATATGCAAGGATTCAATATGTACTAGCATTGCAGTAGCTCAAGTGATGTTAGTCTTCCAAGGCCACACATGGTACTGTCGACTATAACTATTACATACCAAATTTGAGTGTCATGAGATCACTGGTTAATGCTGTGACAAATCAAAACTGTCAACATGGGCGTTCCATATTATTGTACATCAATCACTGAACTACAATATTGTATTCGTGAATAATTATTCGTATTGTTACCCAATATTCATGATACGTATCATATTCGCCACATAGTGTATTTGTTGCAGCCCTAGTGGGCACACCAGAAAATGGCTTCACACTGGACGTTCATGATGGGAATCAAACCCCAGGTTTAGTTGTGCCAAGCAAACGCCATAACCACTTGGCTACCCCATCATGTTTGTCACAGCCTAATTCAAAGAGTAGAATATGGATAGAAAATCAAATTATGAAAAACAGTTTTCTAAATCAGGTCTGTCCTACATGCCAGATCTACACAAGCAGTACATAAATTACTCCCATTGTTCATGGTGCTGGGTCATTACCTCAGCATAATGTCAGATAAGTACAATTACAATGGGTGATGTCAGTGTGAGAGGAAATATGGTAACTGTATTGTGACACACAACCTCTGACACATAACTGAGGTGTGACTAGCATAGCACACAGCTCTGTTCAGAGGTCATTTAAAGGTTCTCATGGGATGCTGTCATTGTTAATTGGTCTGTTCCGTCACCATCACCTACTGGCTGTTGGAGGAGAGAGGATTACACAGAACTAAAGGAGTTCTTGTGACCGCTTTCATCTGCTTTTCAATGTGACACTCGATTACATGACAGTTGCATGTAAATAACATGTCTCCTCCAGACAACCATTGGCTGATCATTGATCCAAGCTGTCAGGAGAATGACACAATGGTGCACCTTAGATAACAAGAATAGGTTGTGACAGCGAAGTATAGCCCTTCAAACATTGTACAGATGTCCTGGAATGGGACACCATAACTTGTACTGAGGGTGGGAGAGTAGGGATGTTATTTCACAATCAGCCATAACCACTACTGGGTCACAGTGACACACAACCATGGTTACACTGACACATGCTCAACTATTACTACATAATCTCTGTGTGTTGATATGTTTCTTTTCTATGTTTCCACTCATGTGCAGTGAACCTGACAGGACAATATATGAAAGTACAACTACTTCAATATGCAGTGGCGGATCCAGAGGGGGGATTCAGGGGGTTCGAACCCCTTTAAACACACACACACCCCACTCCCCCTTGAAAATTTCTGGATCCGCCTATGATTTGTCCTGACAAAAATGCATCAATTTATTTCTGCAAATATCATCCCTTTCATCCTCACATTAGTTTCGCTATTTACAGTGTTAACATCACTGATTATCATGTTTACTCACAAAATAAACAACATCACATACATGATGTTTGACTGCAGATTGATTTTTTTACATAACTGCTACCGTATACAGGCATTAGGACTTTAAACAAAAATGAGTGCCATCTACATTTTGTGGGATATTAAATAGTCTCGACAGCTGATTCCATAGGCATCACAAAAATCAGAATACACAGACATATCTACCACATTTGCAATGTCCATAGCAGATTACCAGATTGCCACCATACCATTATCATAAGTATGACATTTCATAATCATTTAAAATATCACTTAGGTCAAGTACAGCGTTAAATCTGCATGTGTATAAAGCAACTTAAAGTGTTTTCCCTCCATCTTGACAGGAAGAATCTGGAACCAAATGCATGTGCAGAATGTCGTTAGCCATGCTTAGACATTCGAGCAGATCCCACTCATATGTAAACCAGCCACATCTTCGTCATATTCCTGGAAAGTCCCTCAGGTCTATCTGGCCATTATTGCTAAATTCTAGCAGAAGAAATATTGACATTGTCCTGAATCTCTGAAAGATTTTCGCCTCAGTTATCAGCAGCAGACAGCTGGACAAGCAACAGTATGTAGGGAAATCAGAAAATAATGGTGTTGGTGGCTGTGAACCCTGCATCAGGGGTTGAAAAATCCAAGGGTTGCAGATCAGTCCATCATAAACCGAAACCAAGCAATTTATTCACAAAAATGTTCAAATGCCCTGCTTATTTCCTTCACTGGTGCTACAAAAAAGTCAGGACTATGTCTTACCAATAACATCACACTTAAATGAGTGAGTGAGTGAGTTTGATTTTACGCAATTTTTAGCAATATTGCAGCAATATCACGACGGGGTCACACTTAAATGAAGCTTACACATCATTAAACCAAATGTTGATATAAAAAGCTGTTTAAATTGGGTAGAGGTAACAGCTGGTGACTTAAAATTTAAAGTCACATCGGCAATATTTCAGCCATATCGTGACTATGAGGGTAGAGGTAACGAAACTGACCAATCAGAAGTTGTGTCAGTACAACATGGTGAAACAGCCACATCAACATTCTGCCCTTATCAGCTGTTCTGCATCGTAAAACATCAGAACAAAAGAGTCTGAATGAAAATCCAATCCTTGCAAATGGAAAAGTATGATATCTTTCCAGGTCATTGTATTCCAAATATACTGTCTTGACAGAATTATGTAAACAATGAAATGAGTGGGATCAGACAACTTAGATTCCAGACGTGTACATGTTTTAACAAATGGTCTGGGACAAGACCCAGGTCTTTGACCTTATGCCCATGGTCAAAACACTCTATATTGCCATTCTAGTCTGTACAATACTCCTACCTACCGACTGCCGCCATATAGCTGGAATATTGCTGAGTGCAGCGTCAAACTAAACTCATTCACTCACTCACTGATTGGTCAGTCTCACTCTGTGGCATAATAAAGTACAATATACAGTTGTATTGCTCGGTCCTGTGCTGTGTATACCCGGTACACCCAACATGGAGCTGATTCAACCTGTAGACCATGTGGTACAGCAGTGACCCCAAGCATTTGAATCTGTAGCATATACACCTAAGTACACTTGGTAGGAGTATTGTGAGTTAGTGAGTGAGTTTTACGCCGCACTCAGCAATATTCCAGCTATATGGCGGCGATCTGTAAATATTCGAGTCTGGACCAGACAATCCAGTGATCAACAACATGAGCATCGATTTACGCAAATGGGAACCCATGACATGTGTCAACCAAGTAAGAGAACCTGACCACCCGATCCCATTAGTTGCATCTTATGACAAGCATGGGTTACTGAAGATCACGGGTACTGACCAATCAGAGAACAGAAACCAAACAATAGCTCTAAAATACTCTGCATGGATTTAATGGTCCTTTTATTTATACTGGCTAAAAGTGTCAGGTTTTCATTTTGACATGACACTTCCTTAAATATTTTTTCCTAACCTAATATGACACTGTATCGGGCAACTAAAGACACCATAATTAATAATATGTCACAATTAAGGACTGAGTGTATATTTTTCAGTTCTTTGAGGTATGAATCAATAATACATAGTGAAATGTAGTGGAAACCTTTCAGCATAATAAACTTGTTATGGTGTCTTCAGTTGCCATACACTATGTATAGTAGGATTAATATGTTAGCAAAAAGATATTGGACATGACTGATGCCTCCCTAAATAGTTTTGCTAACCTAAGACACCATAATTAATAATATGTCACAATTAAGAACTGACTGTATTTTTAGTTCTTTGAGGAATGAATAAAACAAAACCAGGGCTCCAGATAAGGGCCGTATCGGCGTATGTACGGATAAAAAATATGCGCGATACGGTAGGAAATAATTTGGAAAACGTGAGCAGATACGCACGACTACAATGTTCCTAGAATCATTTACAGGCGTATGTATCTGAAAAAGTATTGTTTTATTGTTTATTGACCTGTTTACACAAGACTAGCAACGTTGTGGTGCATATATGACACGAAACACAAGACTACTGATATGCCATTAAATTCCATTCAGTACTCTTAAGATTTTCCAGTTCTCCTATATTGAAAAAATAAGGAGTACGTACTCCTGATGTTGAAAAATTATCTGGAGCCCTGCAAAACTGATGTGTAAACCTTTGTACAACGTTTACAATCAAAACAGTCAATAATTAATTGTGACATATACTGCAGCATAGTGATATCAGGCAGCTGTTGTATTGCAACAGTGATACAAGTCTTGTAACACACATTCGTATTACATACACGTCGGAACATAACAATGGTTTCACCATATGCATGTAATTCTACTCAGTGAAAGAAATGTCTCTTAAACTAGTTTACAGGAACATATGTATTCATATGTTGTCTGTTTGTATTCAAAATGGGCATTGTTCACGAATAGCGTCTGACCCTCTGACAAATCCGGCAGATCTGCCAACGGTCCGATAGAAGTCTACAACCCGCCGGCCCCAGTGTCAGACTGTATATTTCACAATGACTTTCACTGAAGTTGTTATATGTGTCATGTGACACTTGTTTGCTGTTTATAAATCTTATTATGTTTGTTAAAAATTCCAATGCCAGTTATAAGAAATGTTAAATATGAAATGTGTGTTTTAATTTTATTCTATGGGTCCTGTGAATTTTGAATGGGTCAGACAGACATCTGAAACTTACAGGACCCAATGTCCTGTTACTTTGAAACACCATTCATGAACACTGAATGGGACAGCAAACTGACATTCACCAACTAACTGAGAAAGTGATACCAAACAAGTATATTGCCAGTAACCAGTGCTTTTATACAGCCACAGTTCTTACAGACTGCTTGCTCAACTCAAGCACATGGCCAGAATGATGTCGTACACAGATGACACTCTAATCATGTCATGCTGGGAGGGAAAACAAAGAGTGTTTGGAAAAGATAGAAGCCAACTCCTTACCCTGGGTGTGGTAGACTGAGGGGGTCCAGTCAGCTGCGACATCTGTAGATTGCCGCTCTTCTGGTCATCTGCAATACAAACATGGATGCCATGACACCTCAGTTCCTCAGAGGTTAATTCAACAACACTGTCACTACATTTAACACAAGAAATAATATACCACAAAGGCAGAGGTACCACATAGCAAGATTAAAAGTACGAAGAGTCATCAAATTATGAAAAGTTTACATGACTTCAAAGAAAAGCAACAAAAGAAAGGACAACAATATACATGTAAATGTTAAATTACAAATTATGGTTAAAAAATCTACACTCACAGCTTATTGGACAAGAAAACTACCTCAATGAGCATAACGTGACAAAGAGAGTACCAGTACAGAAAAGAGCATGGAAACAGTAGACCTTGATTCAAGCATATGTATTGTTACTAAAGAAAAAAAAAAACAAGTTATGCATAATGACTAATTTAGGGGACGATTTTCTAGTGAAGACTGAGCCCACAAACTTATAAGAATATCCCCACACAGTGACGATCCATAACACGATTTGTTCAGTTAGATAACATTATAGTTAAGTGGAACACGAGTGTTGATTCAGAGGAACAGGCACAAGTGACAGGGCAAGGTACATGAACTGAAACAGTTAAACAAAACAAAAAGTATTGGCAAGATCATCACACACCAATACAGTCAGGCAAATCAAAGATTCAAACTCATGACCAGCAAATCCTGGCGTCTAAGGAAGACAACTGTGTACAAAGCTGTGGCACCTTTGACCACTGTGCCATCTGTTCCCCAGGATGGACTGAAATGTGTAATGGAGAGACACAAACCGTCATAATGTGAGACGAGATGGGACATAGTCTGTGTGATCCATGCCCTCGTAACATCTCGTGGTTCCTGTTCCCAGGAGATTGCATGTGCTGGCAAAGTCCACAAGAACACAAGATGAACAAGCACAACCAGTCACCAGTCTGAGCTTTGTGAGGCATAAACAAGGAAAGCAGAGTCAAGGCAAAGGTAACTTTTGAGAGAACTTCCAAGTTATAAACCTAAAAGACTGACTGACTGAGTTTAGTTTTACGCCGCTTTTAGCAATATTCCAGCAATATCACGGCGGGGGGACACCAGAAATGGGCTTCACACATTGTACCCATGTGGGGAATCGAACCCGGGTCATCGGCGTGACGAGCGAACGCTTTAACCACTAGGCTACCCCACCGCCCCTATAAACCTAATAGAAAATTCAGCAGAGCAATGTTTCTTCCTAATGATGATTAGGATGAAACTGACCAAGAATAACTGGACATGCAGTTACCATTAGAACCAGCATGATAGCTGATCATTCAGTATGTAAATACCACATGCTAATGTTGAAACATGATGCATTGGTTAAAGAGTACCAGAGAGCAATTAGAACAGGAGCCCAACACACTGTCATGTGTCAAAGAAGAAAGCAGTGCTGCATGACACTGTCATGTGTCAAGGGAAGAAAACAGTGCTGCATGACATTGTCATGAGTCAAGAGAAGAGAGCAATGAGCATGACACTCTCATTACAACAATGTGCTGTATGCAAGGAATAAAACCATTTTCATTGTCTTTGCAAAAATGAAAGTAATTCAAAGAAAAATCTGTTATCAGTAACCATGACAATAGCAGCCACAGAATGTTAGTTCTCTCATATTAGTCATGCATGGAGCACTTATGCTCACAACATGTCTTGCAAAGGTCATGATGATAATCTGACAAAAACATATCAGTAATGTGGTATGAGGATTTGTGATCTGGTTAGTTCTGTCAGTAGTGTTGGCGAGTTAGCATCATGTCATTTCATTATTTGCCATGAAAGTTTTGTGGCATATGTGGCATGTCAAAATAATCACAAGTCATGTCAGTATGTGAAGCAGTATCTTGTCACATTAGCATTGTGTCATGTCGAATTTTTGTCATGCCATGTTAGGGTCATGCCATGTTAGTGTCATGCCATGTTAGTGTCATGCCATGTTAGTGTCAAGTGAATGTCATGTCATGTTAGTGTCATGCCATGTTAGTTTCATGTCATGTTAGTGTCAAGTGAATGTCATGTCATGTTAGTGTCATGCCATGTTAGTTTCATGTCATGGTTGTGTCATGTCATGTTAGTGTCATGTCATGTCATGTGAATGTCATGTCATGTTAGTGCCATGTGAATGTCATGTCATGTTAGTGTCATGTGAATGTCATGTCATGTCATGTCATGTTAGTGTTATGTCATGTCATGTCATGTTAGTGTCATGCCATGTTAGTTTCATGTCATGGTTGTGTCATGTCATGTGAATGTCATGTCATGTCATGTAAGTGTCATGTGAATGTCATGTCATGTCATGTTAGTGTTATGTCATGTTTGTGTCGTGCATGTTAGTGTCATGACATGTTAGTGTCATGTTATGCTTGTAACATTTGTTGATCTATAAAGAGTCAACCTGTATTATTGTCATGGTGACCATGCTAGTCATATTAATGTCATGAACTGTGTCATGAGAGTGTCATGTCACATGGCTTACAGTGTTAGAATCACAGCAATCAACTCAAGCCGCATGTCTCAGCAAACCAGCACACCTCTACATATATACATGATGGGGTGATTATACCTTTTACCACTGGGGCAGGCTTGGTGGTTTTAGACTGGGCACCTGTCTTACTGGCAGTGACCTTGGCCTTGTTCCGAGCTGGTGAATAGGTATTGGAGATCAAACACAGAACCAACAAACAGCTCAGAGAAATGCTGACATAGACAAAAATTATATAAACAGTGTTCAACAGATCATGCAGTCCTTTGAGGTGTGCTCCTAAAGTATAGAAATGTATGGCTATTATTTTCTTACACATGCAACTTAACAAGGAATCTATATGAAGTTTATGGAATGATATCTAATTTGAAAAATGAACTTCCAAACAATTTTGTTTATCATTGCTTAAAACTTGTTTATCATTGTCATTGGTGATAAAGGATAATGAAAACAGCTCTTCAGATATTTACAAAATATTCTGGATGTTGCATAAAATCTTTCAGAGAGATGGTAATCAATGTTTTTTTCTGTGTGCAGAGAGAAACTACACAGATCTATTACAACACGTGGCGCCACCTGTAACAGGAACTTCAGCGTTCACAGTCATAAATTTGGTTCTTGAAATATGTAATCTATATATAGCTAGTTGTATGAGGATAGCACCAAGTGTATGAAAGAACATTTTGCAGGCCCCCTGTCAGTGTGAAGGAATATTACACTAAAAATACAGTAAGAGTTGTGTACTGAAGGCAGGCAGTAGGAACCGAAGACAGACACCGAGAGCAACTGCTGTACGTAGAACGCAAAGTTACCCATGCAGGGCTCGATTTAAGAGATGTTAACCTACTTGCACCAGGTGCAACCTGAGATAAAAACCTAGTTGCACCAGCCAAATTCCAGTTGCACTGATATTATTGCAATATGTAAAGAAAGAAATAAGCTATTGAATTATTCAAAGGTTAGAAGAAAAGTGAGCTGACATAATTATGCCTATTATGTTAGATTTATTGTCGATTAATTTCTCAAAAAATAACTTGCAAATGGTACAAGACTAATAACTAAGTTGCACTTTGTAATATTGGGTTGCAGCAGTGCAAGTAACAAAGCACTAAATCAAGCCCCGCCATGCATACTGACAAATCAAGAGGATGGAACAACACATGCAAATGAGGGATAGACCTGTCACAAAGGAAATCAAAATGACCAATCAGGATAAATAGAGCAAGTACTGATGAAAATCAAACAGACCATTCATGGGCAAGCAGCTTTATAAGGGAATTCAGTCTGACCAAACATAAATAAAGCAGATATTAGGAAAATCAAAATTGACCAATCATGGTTAATCAGGCACTACAGAAAATCAGACCAATCAGAATAAAGAAAGCAGGTATTTATGAACATCAAAATAACCAATCAGGGACATGCAGGTAATATAGAAGATCAGACTAACCAATCGTGGTGAACAAAGCAGGTATTTAAGGACATAAACTGGCACATGATGGAAAAGCAGGAAATAAAGGAGTGAGTGAGTTGGGTTTTACGCCGCTTTTAGCAATATTCCAGCAATATCACGGCGGGGGACAACATAAATGGGCTTCACACATTGTGCCCATGTGGGGATTCGAACCCGGGTCGTCAGCGTGACGAGCCAACGCTTTAACCATTAGGCTACCCCACCACTCCTAGGAAATAAAGGAAGTCAAACTGATCAACTCAGGACAAGTAAAACGGATCAACTCAGGACAAGTAAAACTGATCAACTCAGGACAAGTAATATATAACAGACACAAAACTCTTTCCATAATGGTCAGAAATTGCCGCTACATGCAGAGTCCACTCCACAAATCTGACCCTATGCATGAGCCTATGAATCACTATCAAATAGTGATTATACTGGGCACTTGTGAAAAGAAGAGTGTTTCTTCCTCACCAGGGTACCCAGCATCAGTTCATCAAAAAGCTAACTGACTAATCAGAGAATAGAAGCTATTATTGGGAGTAAAACTCCAATCACAAATTGGGGAAAAACTGATCAAGCTAAATACTTCAGATGATACCAAGAAACATACTACATTGAGCACAAAGAAAGACAAGGTGAGATATACACTAGAAGGTAGATGGGTGAACTGTGTGGGAGGTGATGATCGGATGCCAACGGAGGCTGAACACGGAGGGAGATATTTGATAAGGGATCTGATTGGCAACCACTACAACAGCTGTTCGTATCTCCAGCCTGTGGGAGATACGAAATATATATCCTAGATCATCTGAGTCAAGTCATCCTACTCAAATAACTATATACAGCATCTAAAAACTACACCAGTCTCAAACCAAATTGAGCATCTGGGTCTCACAAGAGCATGATGATGTAGCTTGAAGATAAAAAAGTAACGTATCTTTTACCCCAAACTTTAGTGTGATTCATCTAAAGTATCTTACTAGCCCAGGAAAATTGCAAAACATACAAAGATATATCAACCGGCATGAAACAGTTTCTGAACACAGTACATCTGTCTGTTTCTTTCTGTTACCATAGTTATGCCATCTAGGAAAGACACATCTACAGGTGAAATTCTGCAAAACTCCAAAGAGATGTAAGGTTTTGTTGATGTCAGTTTTCTCCACAATTATTTTGTTCAGTCTGTTTGTCATATTAGTCTGTGAAAACCTTGAACAGGAAGAATCTCAATAATTACAAAAACGTCCTCAGGTTCCCTGACGAATCACATGATGGTCATGTGAACAACACAAAAATAGTTGACCCACATGGTCAGTTGAACAATAGCTAACATTGGGTCAAATACCACAAAACAAAACTGACTGACTGACTGAGTTTAGTTTTATGCCGCTTTTAGCAATATTCCAGCAATATCACAGCGGGGGACACCAGAAATGGGCTTCACACATTGGGCCCATGTGGGAATCGAACCCGGTTTTCGGCGTGACGAGCCAACGCTTTAACCACTAGGCTACCCCATCGCTCCACACAAAACCAAACAAGAATGTTGGTTATTTCAAAATGAAGTCTGGATTCAGAACATTGGCCATCTGAAGAAAGGCTGAAAGATCCAGAGGCCAAAGAACAGCAAAAGTTTAAACTTCTGCAGATATCGTATCTTGGACCTGACAGACATACAGTTATTGGGACGAGACATTAAATACCATGCTTTAGTAAACAGCAATGAACAACAGCGAACACACGCTTCTCTGGCGAAACTTGAAAGTTAGTTGGGTCAGTTGACCCCGTCTTCTCATGCGGACAGACATGGAGCAATCTATACCTGGTAAAGGCAATGTCTTGGACCTTGACCCATCTGGTACACTCAGACTTCGTGCGTCTCCTTTGGTCGGAGAAGTTGCAGGTTTTGGACTTTTAATATTTCTTTTTGTCATTGCAGGAGATCCATTAAACACCGGGGTCTTTGCCCCTACTCGGGAACTGTCATCACGTAACTTAGCAGCCGAGTCAGCAGCATGGACACTACTCCGACCGTACGATCGGGGCAGAGTTGAGTATTTCTCATGAGGAACACGAGAAGAATCAGGCGGTATTCGTTTTTTCTCGACAGCTGCCTCCTTCTGACTGAAGGAGATGGATTCGGAGAGGGAGAGGGGGAAGTGGGCGTGTTCCCAGCGCTGCGACACTTGTCAAATAATGGGAACGGTTCCAGGAACAGGCACGGTCTGGGAACATTGTCTAGTGGATCTGGAGAGGGGAGATCAGTGTTTATGAAAAATTTACCTGTTTGTTGAGAGGGGGACTGTGAAATACTGGAGTGCGGTGTGAGATTCAGGCCCTGGGGGTGTCCTTGGGGCACCTGCGAGGCAGCCTGGGGGACAACCTGTGGGGTGGCTTGAGGGGGATGGGGATGAGCATTTTCCTGAGATGTGATGGGTGATGTTTGAGACACTATGGGGGATGATGTTGAAGGCAAGACTTTAGGCGTGCTGATTTTCAATCCTGCATGAAGCAAAAACAAAATTAACACAACAGCCACAATTGACAACTGCAACAAAAACTGACATAATAAATAAACATTAACAGTAACACAAGAAATATACTTGTACAAAGCAATATCTTACAGGAATGACTGTATCTCAAATAGAGTCAAAATCTCAGATAGTTACATTTTTAAATGTATACAGTCCCACCAAAACTAATCGTTCACAAACTCCACAAAAGATGTTTATGAATATACCCGGTTCTTTCATTTTAGAGTGCGTGTGCGTGTGATGTGTATCATGTCAAGATATTTCATTCCAGCACTCATATAGTCTTAATTTGTCAAACTGAACTACTATTTCATAATACAGGCAGACAAATTCTATACATGCATGTATACACCAAGACAGGTATGTATACACCAGGACAGGTATGTACACACCAAGACAGGTATGTAAACACCAGGACAGGTATGTATACACCAAGACAGGTATGTAAACACCAGGACAGGTATATATACACCAAGACAGGTATGTAAAATCCAGGACGGGTATGTGTACACCAAGACAGGAATGTATACACCAGGACAGGTATGTATACACCAGGACGGGTATGTGTACACCAGGACAGGTATGTATACACCAGGACAGGTATGTATGCACCAGGACAGGTATGTAAACACCAGGACAAGTATGTATACACCAAGACAGGTATGTAAACACTAGGACAGGTATGTATACACCAGGACAGGTATGTGTACACCAGGAGAGATATGTATACACCAGGACAGGTATGTATACTCCAGGACATGTACTTACACACCAGGACAGGTATGTATACACCAGGACAGGTATGAATACACCATGACATGCATGTATACACCAGGACATATCCTCATACACCAGGACATGTATGTATACACCAGGACATGTATGTATACACCAGGACATGTATGTATACACCAGGACAGGTATGTATACACCAGGACATGTATGTATACACTGGGGCATGTATGCATACACCAGGAAAGGTAGGTATACACCAGGACAGGTATGTATACACCAGGACATGTACTTACACACCAGGACAGGTATGTATACACCAGGACATGTACCGGTATGTATACACCAGGACATATCCTCATACACCAGGACATGTATGTATACACCAGGACATGTATGTATACACCAGGACAGGTATGTATACACCAGGACAGGTATGTATACACCAGGACAGGTATGTATACACCAGGACAGGTATGTATACACCAGGACAGGTATGTATACACCAGGACATGTATGTGTACACCAGGACAGGTATGTATACACCAGGACAGGTATGTATACACCAGGACAGGTATGTATACACCAGGACAGGTATGTATACACCAGGACAGGTATGTATACACCAGGACAGGTATGTATACACCAGGACAGGTATGTATACACCAGGACAGGTATGTATACACCAGGACAGGTATGTATACACCAGGACATGTATGTATACACCAGGACAGGTATGTATACACACCAGGAAAGGTATGTATACAAAATACACCAGGACAGGTATGTATACACCATGACATGTATGTATACACAAGGACATATCCTCATACACCAGGACATGTATGTATACACCAGGACATGTATGTGTACACCAGGACATGTATGTATACACCAGGACATGTATGTGTACACCAGGACATGTATGTATACACCAGGACATGTATGTATACACCAGGACAGGTATGTGTACACCAGGACAGCTATGTATACACCAGCACATGTACTTAAACACCAGGACAGGTATGTATACACCAGGACAGGTATGCAGGGTTTTACATAGCTCTTCGAAACTAGGAGTCCTGGGGACTCAGGGCATATTTTCTTGAGAGTCCATTTCCAAAATTGGGAGTCAATCAATTTGCATGATATCAGTGATAATGGATGCTTCCCATTTGATAATGAGTACGTTATGATATGTATTACTTTCAATGTCATTAGAATAATGATTGTAAATCAAATGTTTGCATATTAATATGGAATGTCATTACAAACTCAGAAAGTTCTTTCCCAGAAAAAAATTATATTGTGACCAGAAGGACTCACAGGATTTTAGTTTGGGGGTACTTCACCAAATTTCTGCGTCCAATACGCAGGAATCTTGTGTCCCGTAAAACCCTGGGTATGTAAACACCAGGACATGTATGTATACACCAGGACAGGATGTATGCACCAGGACATGTATGTATACACCAGGACAGGTATGCATACAGTAGGAATGTCAGCAGATGGCAGCTACCCATATAATAATGATCTCCTGATGAAAAAACTTCAGTTACACTCAATATAAACAGGTAACATATTAACCTAGAGGTAAATTCTCTCTAAATCTTTAACTTTAAACATCAGGGTTTTAGGTTTTGATAACGTAATGGCAACAGCGCCATCAAAAATATGTTCATGTCTGTCTAACTCAAACTTTTTCTGTCCTCCCTACTGAAGACATATGTTATGTAAAGCCAATGAGAAATGCACTTCCCACAAGTAAAGTGGATAAACACATGGTTTAATTTCAAATCTACTCTTGTAATCCTGGGTTAGGACAACTTAACTTTATACTTGTTCCACACACTGTTCAGCTGATGTGGCAATCAGGTAATTACACGCCATATATACATATTTAGGCATCAGATAGTTGTCATATTTCCACATATGGCCATCGACTATCAATGAAACATTCCCATTACACATGCTACACATGTGTAACAGCAGTAGGAAGGCATCAGAGCACTGTACTCGAGGGCCTTGATGGGGCCTCACATAAAACAACAATATTGTAGTAAATACCAGCTTATTCCTTATGTAAGTATTGACTGTAGGCTGCACAATTACAATACTTAAATACTACATGAACCTACGACATGTCTATATCAGTGATTAAATGCCCTGAATGTACCTGCTATCTGACTAAAGGCCCTGAATGCTCCTGCTATCTGACTAAAGGCCCTGAATGTTGCTGTCATCTGACAAAAGGCCCTGAATGCTCCTGCTATCTGACTAAGGCCCTGAATGTTGCTGTCATCCAACTAAAGGCCCTGAATGTTGCTGCCATCCAACTAAAGGCCCTGAATGTTGCTGTAATCCAACTAAAGGCCCTGAATGTTGCTGCCATCCAACAAAAGGCCCTGAATGTTGCTGCCATCTGACTAAAGGTTCTGAATGTTGCTGCCTACCGAAGGCCAACCATCAGGACCCTCATCTGTGTCCATCAGTTCTAGCAAGACAATAAACAGTGTGACATGATGCTTGCACTGCACTATAGATTACCATTACTCCACCTGTGCCAGAGTCAATAACACAATATTCTCAGCATCAATATTTTGATTGGAAAGAAACATGTTTCTATTTTATTGTCAGGTGTCAAGTGTGGTTGGTGGCCATCATCAAATATATACAATCATAAATATGGTCACAATCAGCACGATGAAGGCAAGCACAATGTTACAGGGATGTACCTAGACACAATCACACCTGTGTCATAAAACATTCTTCATTGAAACAAAGCACCTCTCCCCTCATGATGTCATAGTTCTAGTTACAGCTTTAACAGTTTTATAGAGATTTGTATCACACTGACAAAAGGTCCAAAACAGAGTCTGATGAAACTGTCTCAAATGAAATGTTAAACGACAACATTGCATTGAAATAAATCTAAACATAAGAAACACAAGCAGTTAACAACTTTTCTCCCAGTTTGCCTGAAAAGGGCTTCTAGTTGCAAATCCTAGATAAATCCCTGTTGTAGTACCAAGCAAGATGGAGATACAGATGCCTAACTCCCGTTGGTACAGGTTGGAAATGATACAGGGGTATGATATTGTATCATGATAACAGGTTTCACATACAAATCATCAAATTTCAGTGACGCTCACAATGAAGGGTGAAAGCAAAGCTTAGTTTGAGCTTAAACACTTGGAGTGAAAAGATTAGATGACTGTAAGGTTACTGGTTAAACAAATTTGATGTGGAACATTTTCCCAGAGTTCAAGAGATTTGTGATGATTCTCAATGAATTACAAATATCAAAACATCACTTTGCATTCCTCTTCTCCTGCAGATATGGAGGGTGATGCCCAAATTTGAAAATGTTTAAATTGCTGTAATTCTTAAAAAAGATAGAAATACAATCATGCAAAATTTGCACTGCACTTTTCCTTTTGACAAACAATGTGGTCTCAAAATTTAAAAACAAACAAAATAATAGTTTTCAAGTTACTGGCTGAAAAATGTTTTGGATGGACGGACAGAATTTCTCAGTATAACTATTTACCCCAGACCTAAACCAGTCTAAAAAAAGATATATAAAGGCCATGTGATGACTGTATTGTGACCCTCCTACCAAGACATATATGCTACAGGGTTCGAAATACGCCATATATTAGCATGCCATGGCACAATAAATATTGAAATGGCACGGATAAAAAAGGTTCTTGGTGCCCTTAAGGCATGCCTAAAGTTTTAGAGACATAACTCACTTCTAGTCATTCCAAAATCCCCTAGTAATCCCCAAACCAAAACACTTACGCAATGACAAACAGGCAAAAACATTTATTGACTTTATCGCCCAGGAAATCACTGGAATTATGATGGATGATATAAAAAAATGTGGTTGTTTTTCCATTTAGAGTGATGGGAGTACTGATAGTTCGAGTAATGAGGAGGTAATTGTGTATGATTGATATATTGAACAAGTGAACCTGTCACAAAATTCTTCAAATTATCATCATCATTGCTACAGTCATTTTTAAACTGAAAAAGATGTGGGCACACTTGATTTCTGAAAGGCACACTTAAAATCTTTGCCTGGTGCCCTAAGGCACACTTAAAACAAAATGTATTTCTATCCCTGTGCTATACCCCATGTATCTCTGTATGACATTAACAATAACATACAAACATTTATGTGTGATGTAGGTGTACCTTGATATTACTGATGAGAAGCAAGGCTAAAGAGTGTGAATCATGCTCAACATTCTACATAGCAGTGTTCAAGCACAGTTAATATAATCATCTAATTCAATATCAAAGGACAGGTTATTAAAAAGACCCTATAGATTCAAGTATGTCACAGGGCCATCCCATCCTCGATAATCTCCAGGGTATACGTTACAATCTCTCTCCACTATACCCTGGATGCATCCACGGCTTGGCCCGATGATTTTATTACCTCACTTGGCTAGCTTTTTATCCAGTCAGGTGTCTACGCTGGGAAGTTGAGCGAACCAATCACAACTCACTTTCGCTTCTTAAATTATCTAACCGTTTAAACTTGGCAACACAATTGATGCAGTGGGTACTCTGAAAGATGTGTAAGGAGTTCTTTTATATATTTTTTGAAAGTTTCAGATCTGTCAATTTGTCTGTATTATTTCCCAAAAAATCTGAGTGGTACTGCGAACAAACCTTCGCGACTGCGACCGCTATCTTTGTTGACACTGGCAAGCTCGGATGTAACGGCGGCATAGCTGATTGGCTACTGTGAGAATGCGGAGCCAGCCAAGGGAGGTAATAAAATCATCGGGCCAAGCCGAGGATGCATCCAGGGTATAGTGCAGAGTAATCGTAACGTATACCCTGGAGATTATCGAGGATGAGGGCCATCCTGGGGCTGCCATGTTCATGCCATGGATTCCAAACATAAATGACCCAGTCGCCCGACCAAAGTACAGTACAAATACATGTCACAAACTAATAAGGAGTCACACTGATTCACTCTTGTAGTTATTAAAATCTTCAACTTGTATAAGATACCACTAACCACGCTATATGATACGAGATCTACAAAAAATGTAACTATAACAATTCATGAAATTAACATAAACAGAAACATGTAACAATAACCAGAACGTTGGTTACAAGCCATCAAGTACCTGTTGTCATATGCACCTACCTGGGTCACCGACTATCCTGGGTGTGACTCCCCAATCTGAGGGAAGGTGGGGGTGGGGGGTCATCATTGTAGCGGTTGTCCACAAGGAGGTGTTGCTGCTTGCTCTCAATCTCCTGCAGCTCCTTCTGGTAGATCATGTTGGCTGCTTCTCCTGTAACCATGGCAACCACAGAGTGAGACTTTGGGATCAAATGTTGCAGTGAACAGTTTACACAAAATGCTTCAATATGTGACTTTATGAAAAGTCTGATTACAATCAGTTGGAAGCTATTTGCAATTTTACCATTTCAATAATCCATCAAATACAGCGATGTAGAACTACTGGTGCCCCCGAACTGTCCCATCCCTCAAGGACCGCCTCCGTGGTATAGTGGTTAGAGCATCCGCCCGAGAAGCCCGGAAGGTCGCTGGGTTCGATCCCGACCCGAGCGTCATACCAAAAGCGTTAAAATATGGTACTTGTTGGTCCCTGCCTGGCGCTTCGGCATTAATGGGTACAACAAGGACTGGTCGGCTCGGAGTCAGTATAATGTGTCTGAGTGGGGTATTCATGCTTCACTGCGGCATAGTATCTCAGTGGGCTAGCACTACAAAACCAGCTTAAGTCTGGGCTAGTACAAGCAGCCACACATACACAAGCACGACATGCCATGCACCTCTCTTCACCCATCACTCAACCATGCCCTGCACCCTCCCCTCCCCTCCCTCCTACTCAACCTGCACCATCTCAAAACCCTCACCTGCCCATCCCTCCTCCCCTGCTTCTAGGCGGTGGGGTAGCCAGATGGTTAAAAGCTGCTCGTCCTGGTTCCTCCCATGGGCTCAATGTGTTAAGCCATTTCTGGCACCATGATATTGCTGGAATATTGCTACAAGCGTACTAAACTCAGTCAGTCAGTCTCCCCTGCTTCTACTCCATACTTTATATTTATCACAACCCCAAACTCAGTCTCCCCTTGCCCTGCACCCACCTGGAGTTCAAGCTGGTCCTGTAGAAGCTGTCTCTGCCTCTGGTACTCCTTGTACAGCTCATTGCTGGAGTCATGCACAGAGTTGCCTTGCACAGAGTTCCCTTGCACACTTGGGGACATCCTGGAATCCATTGTCACACTCTGTGACGGTGACATTGATCTAGGGGGGTTAACTACTGATCCTGGTTGGACCTGACCTTGAACCTGACCTCTGGGTGAAGCAGTTGGAGGTGTTGAACTTCTCACTGGTGGTTTCCCCGGAGGAATTCGCAGTGGTGATTTGATTTCATCAGATATAGAAGTGTGAGTGTCTACAATTTCACCAGTGGCAAACAGTTTGTCAACAGACATAAGCATTGGATTCTTCAAGGAATTGTTGAGGTTGGTTCCGGGGGCCATTGATCTAGAGAGGATGTTGAAGTCATTAGAAGTTGACATGCTGTCCTTCCGCCCCTGGAACAGCCCGCTTGTGAGTCCATCAAACTGTGGGTTTAGTGACCGCGTCATGATCTCTGCTGACCGCGGCCTGACTGATGGAATAGCTGAGTGAGGAAACATCTTAGGTTTGATGGACGTGACCAGGATCTGCTCTGACCAAGAAGCCTCCAGTGAAGGTCTTACAAATGGTCGAATATCTACATTCAGGGGCTTCTGTTCAAAGGGGCATGAGAAGGTATCGTATGGGATGCTCTGTAACCATGACAACAGACTAAGATCAGCATCATTGAATCCCGTGTCACTCAGAACAGATGAGAACTTGATCTCACTTTCATCATTAGTGGCCTGCTGCTGGCAGTATTCAACACAAGACTCGTAAAGGAGTCCCTTAAGCACCAGCTGGATGAGACGGTCATTCTGGGCGTGCTGTTCTTCAAGTCCCTCCTGTCCACGGGAGGAACTTCTCCACCAGCGCGATGTCATTAAAGCACTGAACTTCGGGCATTGCTTGGGTTCCAGTTCTGGAATTCAACATGGTCCGAGAGTTTAGGGAGAGACAGAAGAAAACAGAGGTTGCTGTATTCCTCCTTGCTGGGACAGAACTCTTCGAGGGAGTTCAAACATTTCACCACCTCCTCCACAGTGAACTCGTAATTCTGCATCACATTAGGTTCAGATTTAATGCACAACAACTCCAGATACTTATGTTTCATTATGGTGAACTGGAACCCCTTCATGTCAAAGTTGTCCACAGTGATGAGAGGCTGGATGAACTCGATGACGTCATCCCACTGTCCGTCGAGAATGAGTTGTCTGAGGAACAGCATATCGTCAGAGAAAAGGCCGTTAATGATTCCTGTCTCTCGCTCCATGGACAACATCGAGATGTTGAGCTGCCTGTTGTGGAGAAACTCACAGATGAGTTTGACCACGTCCACTTCATTCATGACGAGATTTGCAGATGGCATTGTCATCTACTCAGAAAGGGCTGTCAATCTTCTACTCCTGAAGCAGATCTATGTCACAACTCTATACACTCTGTCTTTGCGACATCCTAGATGCCAAAATTTCTGAAATCATACATGAAAACAACAAAATTAGAGTTATATATTAATTATAATAATGTGCAACAAAGTAGAATCAGGGATACAGGTAAAAGGGATAGTCAACACAGAGATATCACGAGTCCTTACTCAATTTCATTATTTTCAAACAAGCAGATTTACATTAATCTAGACCCCCAATAATAATGAAAATATTGGCCCTTTAACAGTAGAAGACATAACGAGTACGCAAGACAGTCCCCGGTCATGCCTGCAAGTGGCTTAGTGGTACCTGAGGGGAATTCCGCATGCCACACAAAAATGTGTTTAAAAGTGTTATTTATTAAAATAATGAAACCGAATTTGGACAGTTATTGATAGTTGTTCAAGTTATTGATGACATGGATGAAAACATAAAAGGAAATATTAACTTTTCAAATTTGGACTGATATGTGCCAAATTTGAGTAAATTTTGGAAATTCAGGATTCCAAACAGTTACCAAGGACATAAATGACCTTATCAGGCACATGTTAAAGGGGAAGTGTACACGATAAAATCACATTTATTCTTATGTGAAACAAAGTGAAATATTTTAATTATTTAATATCAATGTTTGAAATTATGCACTCATTTTTCTTACAATGTAAGTATAACCCTCAAAATAAGTGCTGAAATGTTATGCCATTATGCGGCCCTTGTGTGCAGAGCTAAACAGGTCGGAGTTACTGCCCTTTGGTTATGACGTAATTGGTGCCACTTGATTTTAGACTGGTCTCCTGTCTAGTCCCAAATCAAAAGATAATAATACTGAAATTAATCACGCGAGAAATGTTTGTGAAAATACGAAAGAAGCATAACAACTGAAAATGTAAGCAGCAGGACAGATTGATCGTGTGTATTTTCATTCATAACCTCACATCAATGATACCAAATATGTGTAACAATGTTGACGTACGTATGACATCACTATCGGGAAGCGACATTTGCAAAAAGGCGTGTTTACTGACACGAGTACGCCGGATTTTTCGACGGAAAATTTCATTGTTTCAAGCAACATATATACATAAATGTGACATGTAAGTTGTTCAAAACATTCTGACAATCTGCTGGTTGTTATTTTCATTTTGTTTTCATTGTGGCCAAGGGAAATAGTCAGAAATGAGTAGAACTTCCATTGTCGGTGTGCGTGAGTTTGCATCAGTCACGGCATCACGCTTTCAGAAACTATAATATGTTGTGATGAATCGTGGAAATCATTGGAATACACCTATTTTATTTAACACATTCACCGATGGCAAGATAGATGTAGTGCATAAACGTTTTAGTTTTTGTGAAAAACGATACAGTTGAAAGACAACTGACTCAGGTTGAATGTTGTATAATTTGGTTACAGGGTAACACTGTTTGTACAATGTATACGTTGTTTCAAACTGCAACGTGATCACAGTGTGGAACTGACCACATAGCCAGCTGAAGGCCAGGCAACAGCTGGATGACAACAGTAGCCTGTGCATCGAGACACTAGAACCACACCTATACCTGCACCACGTGAAATTGGTCTAACAACGTCATTCGTTTATCGGTTTGGCACAAGTGACGTCATTTCCAAGGGACATAAGTCATGGTGTATTTATTGTGGACATAGAACTCTCGGTTAATGTGGAAAATTTGAATCGATATAACGCAAAAAATAAATTAGTGACTTCTGATATCTGCACTGTTTTGGCTATAAACTACTTGACAAACACTTTTTATGATGAAAAAGTGCAAGACAAAAAGGTTAATTTTCGTGTAAACTTGCCCTTTAATCTAGCATAGACCAAGTAAGATTTCTGCATTGTACAGTCACAGCTGACTTTAGTTACAATCACAAGTAAGTCATAAACCACTAACTTATGAAAATAAATATGAAAAACTCAAAAAGTCTTAAACACATTAAAGTGACAACATATATGTTAGCCTTGTGCTTAAAGTGGTCGCCCGTCATGCTGAAGATCGGGGTTCGATTCCCCACATGGGTTCAATGTGTGAAGCCCGTTTCTGGTGTTCCCTGCCGTGATATTGCTGGAATATTGCTAAAAGCTGCGTAAAATTAAACTCACTCACAGTCACTCACTGAAGCATGTGGACTTTATCTCTGACCTACCATAGACACGAAGTATAAGGATTGTTAATAATACCTCCACTCAAACATACCATAGTCAAAGCACAAAGACTGTCATAACCAGGGCCCTTATTCTCGAAACGTTCGTAGCCCTAAGAATTCTTAACTTTGATCCTAGACAATGTGTTAAGAATGGGCTTAAGAAGTTCGTAGCGTTACGAACGTTTCGAGAATAGCTAGCCTGGACTCAGACCTTCCATAGTTGAAGCACATGGACTGTCATTACCTAACATATATTTGGGATTACATTTTCTCAGTAAAGTACAGATTCTAGTACTTTTGTTTGGTTGAGTCCCATCTGGGAAGCAAACCCACACTCTCAGAGTCAGGCTTCTAATTGTAAGCACACAAAGCCAGCACTTGAACCCACTTAATCGTAACATAATAACAAATACGTGACTGTCATCCTTCGATAAACAATCCTCCTATTTAATAAGTAACAAGTAATAATCTTAATTTTTGTTATTTTTGTACAGATTACCATAGTGAGTAAATTTACACATTACACATGTGCATTAATAATAATATCTATGTCACCTGTCAATGTGTATGATGTTTGTATAAAATGAATGTACCTACTGATGTGAATAAAAAAAAAATGTGAAAAAAAAAAAAAATCCTACCAAAAATAAAAGAATTAAAATAATAATAATAATAATATCTATGCTTCTGCTAATTGACACAAATGTAACTCCATCAGATTACAAATCCTGGAACCATGATTCAATGTGACAGTCTCTTCACAATAAACTAACTCCTGCCTCCTCTTGAGATCAGGAAATCTACAATTTATCAAACACAACTACTATAGATATACTGAAGAATAACTTACTCACGCCATGCCATTACAGATAAACTGTCCCTCATGGATTAATGTCGAAATCGTCTAACCAAGGCAAGTTTGAGTTATTATGTTGGAAAGTTTTTAAGCACAGACTTGTATAATGTCAACTGTGAAATCAAGGAAGGGCAGTTGGTAGAATGTCAGAGCATCTGTGTGGATAAAATCCATAACAACAGTGTTCACGAATAGCGTCAGACCCTCAGACAAATCCGGCAGATTCGCTGACAGTCAGATGGAAGTCTACAACTCGCCGGCCCCAGTGCCCGACTGTGTTTTTCACAATGACTTTAACTGAAGTTGTTATATGTGACATGTGACACTTGTTTGCTGTTTATAAATTTTACGCTTGTTAATAATTTCAATGCCAATTACAAGATATGTTAAATCTGAAAATTGTGAAATGTGTGCTCATTTTTTCTTCTGTGGGTCCTGTGAATTTTCAGTGGGTCAGACAGACATCTGAAACTTACAGGACCCAATGTCCTGTTACTTTGAAACACCATTCGTGAACACTGAACAACATCTATCAGTTAGTTTGTCTGGTCCAGTTATCTATAAGCCCTCCTCATATGATTCGATATTTTTAAGAGGTATGACTGGCTATCGATATACTTCATAGAGATCGATAATTGTGAACTAAATATCGATCAATCATCGATAAATATATAAAAAATCTGTATATTTCGCATCAATGGTGAGTGGTGACGTGTTTATATATGGCTTACTAACAAAACTGAATCCAAGTAAGCACAAGGTACAAAACTATCATAAGTTACTATCAACTACAACTTAGGAATGACTGGCAACATTTCTCTGTGGACTAACAATTTTCCCATCAGGTACATCACATAGTGTGCAACATCTGTGGACTGGTGTAAATGTGATTTATGTGTACTGATGTACATGCACAACAATTTCTAACACTGAATTATGTCTTCCAGGTTTTGGGTGTGAACCTAGCTAGTGATAACTGGGATATCTCTTTGTGAACTCTGCATATAAACACATAATTATGTGAACTCTGCATATAAACATATAATTATGTGAACTCTGCATATAAACATATAATTATGTGAACTCTGCATATAAACATATAATTATGTGAACTCTGCATATAAACATATAATTATGTGAAATTCAGAACAAGCAACTCAGTGAGCTACACTTTTCCATACACAATGTTCCATGACCTGTGTTCCTATGAAATAAGGCGACTGACGGGATTGGGTGGTCAGGCTCGCTGACTTCGTTGACACATGTCATTGTATCCCAGTTGCATAGATCAAGGCTCATGCTGTTGATCACTGGATTGTATGGTTCAGACTCGATTATTTACAGACCGCCGCCATATAGCTGGAATATTATATTGCTGAGTGCGGTGTTACACATCAAATCAACCAATGTCTAATCAGCTGCCAACATAGTTTGTGACTGTCATCATTCAGCGTGTAAATAAGACAATACACAACTAACTGCTAATCATAGTTGTCAAAGGAAATACATGCTGAAGAAGCATCTGTTTTTTGGTCTGGTACCATGGTAATATTACAGAACACTTTGGCAATATTAGTTGGTGATACCTCAAATATTTGATATTGTCCAATTCATTAATCCTAATGAGTTAATAAGTAATATTTGACTTTGTACCAAAAAAACAATGTACCCAGAGATTATGTATCTCAAACAGTAATTGAATTGTTTTGATAATGCAATAGTAAAGTGACAGTCAAGTCACTTTAGGATGATAAAATTGATACATATTATTGAAACAAATGCAAAATCATTTTCAGTACACAATCGCACATGTATTCTTTTCACAAAATCACTACAATCCATTTACAAGAGGAAGATGACAGTATTGAGAATGGAGTAATTGCTTTGTTGTTTCTGCTGGCATTTGTGATCTTAACAGTTAGACATTTGTTTCTACATATTCCCCTATTAGCTACACTTTGCCATTTTTACAGACGTACAGTAGACAGCACTGTTATTGGTCATATCTGACTTGTCTTCTGCTCACTGCAGACAAGCATGTTATACAAAGATAAAATTACGGACAAAATTACACGTCTTGGCATAAACCACCTCATCTCCCTAATATTTCGCAAGTCTAAAACTGTCTGTCTCTATGTCTACAATTGTGGAATCCCATTGTTTACTTGAAGAGCAGCAGTTGCAATGCATGCAGAACCACAAAGCAAGCAGACAAAAGTGTATTGCTTTCATCAAGTATGTTAAAGTATGCAACACTAATAAGTCATCTGTCTGCTTTGGTACTTTAGATCAATAGCCTTCTGTAATGTGATGAGAAAAGTGGCAATATGATATTATTTCTTGTCACTTTAGAAATGTTTCCTATAGTATGCACAGACAGGTAATCCAGACTTCAGTTTTCATACAGACAATTTATACTCACAGAACATGTATAAGGAATATCTGACTGATGAATCAGTGAAAGAGGAGAAATACCACAGAGCATGATACTAGTCTATGATGCATGTTTCTGCATGAAGGCGTTCGTATTTGTTTCATGTTTACTGGCTCTTGTTCTTGTTGAAAAGTACAACAAACCAAAACTGTCTTTCAAAACCTTTAAATAAACGAAAATAGTGTGTAAGTAATACTTACAAAATCTGTCGGTCACCATGAGCCCGTAACAAACAAAACATCGAGCATTTGTAATCCATTTGACAGATATTCAGCCATTAATTTAGGCCGGAAGCTGTCAGCGCCGCAAGGGAGGTAAGTCAAGAAAGCGTACATAAAATGCAGCTATGTAAGGCCATTTTTCTGCTAAATCTGCCTCTGAATCAAAATCTTGACAAGGACAATGTTTTCAGTTACCTTCGGGGAAACATGAAGGTAGGAAAATATTGTAATAAACAGGGAACCGATTCAACCGGAATTATGATGCGTTTTTAGAATTTGTGATCTAACAGTTACATGGACTGTTGCAAATGAACAAGGAAGGATAAAAATATCTCTCATCTAATTTACTAAATCATGCAGAGAATTGTGACAGAACAATATAACAAACACCATGTACTCTAATTACGACACATTTACTGTCAAACTGAAATACATTGATATTTTCATTGACAGGTAACTTTAAAATATATAGCGTCTTCTGGGGGTGTTTAAGCAGAACACCACCAATAGAATAAACTACAAAACACACTGAACATAATTATGCACAGAGGAAATCCCGTTCACTAGTCCCTTAGTAAGTCTCTCTGACAACATTGCCAGTGTTTGCGTCACGGGGTGCAATGTCTTGCCATGATGAGCACTGAGAATTGTTTTCTTGCGTTGCCTACGGGTTTTTCCACCAAGTGCCAATTTTCTGCTCAGTCTATCTTCTTTTCATCTGACGCAACCTTGCGCTCATGCTCCTCGTGACGGGTGTGCGAGGGGACGACTCGACGAACGATGACCTTGATGATTTATTTCTTGAATATCGACGGTACCTCTTCCTCCACAGTTTGTACACAGCACAGAACAGGATGCATGATGCTAAAGATGTCCACAGAGCGGGTTTCAAGAACTCGACCTTGGAGACGCTACCATCGACAGTGGTGCGAATGATGCATGGTAGAGATGCATACAGGGGGTTCCATATGTAGAAAATGAGGATTATTGGCGACGTAAGGTACACGAGAACGCTCAGAACATCCCTCAGGAACACTCGGGTTAGAATCCTGTAAATATTGGAACTCTTCAACAGCCATTCCATGACAAGAATGCTCAAGGATGAGATTAAACAGACAACGGCACTCTTTACCTCCAAATGGGAGGCTAAGATCTCCTTTTGGAAATACCCCACAACAAACGACCACAAAAGGAAAGTCTCTGCGCTCAGTAACGACGAAATACGTCCCACGGATGTTGCTATCACTCTGAATGGCGCCATCAAGAACTTGGCACCGAAGTGCGAGTACATAACGAGTGTTGGATTCATTGTCAGGACATGTTATCACGGATGTCTAAAAACGGTCCTTTGAACGTTGATATGACGCATGACGTCACAGATAGCGTGACGTCAGAATCTCTTTATCACATGACGTCATGGTTTCGAGCATGGTGTCATAATGTCATTGTCACATGATGCGTCACGTCATATCCATTCTTTCAATGTGAGGATAAAGGCCCAACGACCTCTGACATGACGCATGCCTTATATATACCCGCGTTGAAATGCGGCCGCGAATGTCTGTGTGGATCCGTACCGTATGCATGGTATCAGTTTGACTGACTGACTGAATTTGGTTTTACGCCGCTTTTAGCAATATTCCAGCAACATCACGGCGGGGGACACCAGAAATGGGCTTCACAAATTGTACCCATGTGGGGATTCGAACCCGGGTCTTCGGCGTGACGAGCCAACGCTTTAACCACTGGGCTACCCCACCGCCACGTATCAGTTTGAGGTACAGAACAATAGAAAGAAGAAGTCCACAGTAAAATTCTAGAATCTCTTCTGAAATAAACACATGTCACCTTGAATAAATGCCGGGTCACGGGCCTTCGTAAGAGGCGACTAACGGGATCGGGTGGTCAGGCTCGCTGACTTGGTTGACACATGTCATCGGTTCCCAATTTCGCAGATCGATGCTCATGCTGTTGATCACTGGATTGTCTGGTCCAGACTCGATTATTTACAGACCGCTGCCATATAGCTGGAATATTGCTGAGTGCGGCGTAAAACTAAACTCACTCACTCACTCACTCCAACATATATAAACTTAAAGCGTGTATTCATGTCATGGTCGCTTTTTCGTACATAAGGACGAAACTTCAATTAAATATGCTCTGTTATCAAAAGGTATCGATGTAACTAATTTAATTACTATTTTCGAAATAATTGTGAACGGTTATCAGTTTCTCTTAGTGCATGCGATTCACTACATTTGTAAGTGTATGAAACTAAACTCCACAATCATTTTGCTGGAACGCCTTTCAAAAGTGCTGTCGTCTCATAGATTTTATAGACTATGAAAACAAACGTATAGCAAATTCATAAAACACCATACTATTTCTGTAAAGAACCCACGTATGCTCGATCATGATTTTTCGATTGACTTTGACGCACAGTTGCACGACCAGCGGATGCGGGAAGGGGGATAACTCATGTTGTGGCAAAATACACCTCGAGTCACTTTCACATGTTGCCGACATAACGCCTCTCAGAATGGAAAGCGACTCGACAGGTCGCACGAGGACTGGAATATGTCATCTTTAAATTACTTCCTGGTTATTATGATATATCACGGCTATGATAATAGGCTGATCATATAGACTAAAGGTAAGCATGTACATTGCATGAGAATGGGGGCGATGTTGCCAGAATCTATGGAGAGCCGTGTTTACACACTGCAAAGCTTTCGACAACTTCTCAGCTGAGCGACGCTCGTCAGAATTTCAGTACTTATACGATTTATTGCTGTTTGATAAGGCTAACTAAACTGATAGTTATTTGCAGTTGTCATGGTAATGAGAGAGCTCAGGCATGATATATAGATAGTTGTTGGCTGTAGACCCGTACACACAGACAACATGGCGGGCTGTTAGGCCTGTCTGATTCAGTCTTATTGAGCGCTCGGGATGTCTTGTTTTCATACGCAATATCATCATTGATGTTATCAGTCTATAAATGAGGTTTTAATGATAATTGGAGCATATTGTGGTTTCATCAACCATTTGGGACGAACCCCGAATCTCTAGTGGAGGTCAGGTATACGATCACCGATCACCGGGTCGCGTCAAACTTAAACATGTCTATAATGGCACTTGTTGTTACCCAGCATGCATGTCGCTAATACTGTCTAGCATGTTGCTATGTGCAGTAACCTTTATCAGTAATGGTTTATCACAAGCATGAAACCATCTGTTTGTACCAGTATAGAGTGAGTGAGTGAGTTTAGTTTTACGCCGCTTTTAGTAATATTCCAGCAATATCACGGTGAAGGACACCAGAAATGGGCTTCACTCATTTTATCCATGTGGGTAATCGAACCCGGGTCTTCGGCGTGACGAGCGAACGCTTTGACCACTAGGCTTCCCCACCGCCCCACCATTATAGAGAGAATGGCACTTGTCACATGCAAGTGACTTTCGTGGCTACACAACCGTGAGGTCGTCTATACAAACCAATAATAGCGATTTGAAACTATGATCGTTTGTTAACCGACCTTTATCCTAAGTTGAATAAAATTCTGAGATTTAAATGTTCAATTGGCAGGGTAAAATTATGAGGATTCGCAATCTTATTTCCTTTTATTTGATTTACCTTTTTGTTTAAAGTGAAATTCATCGGTACGTTTTCACGGCAAACATACAAAAGTGGTTACAGCCTTTGCTCCAAGCGCCGAGCTCGATTCCCCACATGGGTTTGGTTTGGGTTAGAATTGGTCTTCAGCAACCCATGCTTGTCGTAAGACGCGACTAACAGGATCGGGTGGTCAGACTCGCTGACTTGGTTGACACATGTCATCGTATCCCAATTGCGTAGATCGATGCTCATGCTGTTGATCACAGGCCTGTCTGGTCCAGACTTGATTATTTACAGACTGCCGCCATATAGCTGGAATATTGCTGTGTGTGGCATTAAGCAACAAAGAAACATAATTTCCTACCATTTGTGAAAATCTTTCTGTTCGAATAGTTTGGTGCCTCGTGAACAAAACATCACGAAGTTATATTGTCCTTATCCTGAGCAAATTGCCATCGAGTTACAATGATATTTTGTTATGCCCCATTTTCTTTATGCGTGTGTTAACCTCTCTGTCGTCTTTTGACGTCATAGAGTAGAAATGGAGTAGGGTGATATATTTGGGGTATTTATCTGGTAAACTTGCCTCATTTGACTCGCTGACTTGGTTGACACATGTCATCTTATCCCAATTGCACAGATCGATGCTCCTTCTGTTGATCACTGGTTTGTCTGGTCCAGACTCGCTTATTTACAGACTGCCGCCATATAGCTGAGTTTGGCTGATCAGTGTTTTAGGCAAATTTTAAAGCAATAAAAGTTTCTCATTATGATAGATATTGACGGGTTCGTTCTTTTCCAGGCAGTATATCCTCAACAAGCATCACAAGTTCCTTGAAGTGTTAGATGTCCTTGCACTGCATACCATGTGAAAAACAGGAATAGAGGTTATCTTCCTCAATGGAGACGCTTATCCTAGAGTTGTCACGAGCGATACATATAAAGAATTACCCCCGCAGACTTAACCAAGCATTAACGTAGAGCTATGGAGACGTGTACAGAGCAGGGTAGTCCAGGTGCTTCAGAACCAGTGTCATGTTCCCCTTGGGCAGTGGTACTGAACCAAGACCAGTCTTCCTCCGACTCTGGCAATGACAAGGACTGTGCTACACACGATTCCCGAATACCGACAGATGTTGAGCATCAAGAAAACGAACACAGCAGAATACAACCAGAACGTGTTGAAAAATCTGACACGTCCGACAGAAGAACCACTGGTACCCATAAAGAAGGAGCTCTCAGAAGAGCTGGGGACCACCAGGACGCAGAACATATCGGACGATGAAGACTCTATGATTGACAATCTTAGTGATCGGGTGGAGAAACCCAGTGATCTTGAGGAGAAACCTCAAGACAGGTCTGTATCAGACAGAGTCCTGAGGCGCAGATATCAGAAGGTGCTGTGCAACCAATGTGGTATGTATATCGAAGAGAAGAGCTTCAAGAACCACCTTATAGAAGCCCATCCTAGGCAGAAAACTAACTATGTATGTACTGACTGTGGTAAAGGGTTCAACTTTGAAAGTGGTTTAATTCTTCACCGGGCTAAGCATCATGGTGGTAAACTACCTAAGAGGACAATGAAATCAGCATCCCCACGTTCTGATCCCAAAAGAATAAAAAGTCACATACAAATGTGAAATTATCCTGTGAAGTTTGTGAAAAGACGTTTAAGCATATAACATCTCTTTCTATACACTTGGAGAAACACGCATTGCCAGAGATATTTGAGTGTGGAATATGTGATAGACCACTCGTTACCAAGGAAGCCTATGAACAGCATAAGGAATTCCATGAGGGTCTTATGGCGAACCAGTGTTATATATGTGAAAAAATATGTGTCCGATCTGCAGTGTTCAAGGAGCACATAAAGAAGCACACATATGAAGCTCAGTATGAATGTGATAAATGCTCAAAGATATACTTTGAGGCGACACATCTTGCAGTCCACATGGTGACTCATGCCCAACAGGCTGGCATCCAGTGCAGCATCTGCAAGCTGAAGTTCTCCTGTAAGACGGACCATGACCGTCATGTGAAACAGCACGGAGAAGGAGATGAACCCAAGAGATGTGAAATCTGTGGCCAGAGCTTTCCCACGAGGAGCCTTCTGAAGGGTCATGTCAGCATGGTTCATCTAGGGAAGAAGGGTCATCCGTGTAACATTTGCGGTGAGGAGTTCTTCAAGTTGAAACACCTTCAGGCGCACCATCGGGATCACGCTGTCAAGAAGGTCATCGTGTGTAACATTTGTGGAGAGTCTTTTGGTCTGAGGTCTAGTTTGAGGACACATATGCGAGTTCATCAGAATGATGTCATCTATAAATGTGTCGTGTGTCCAAAGCAGGTTACAGATATGGAGGCTCTGAAGGCTCATGTTGATGCCCATGCAGACGAGGAATGTCTCGACTGCGCCGAGTGTGGGATGCAGCTGGAAGACTGTGATGAGGTGATGGTGCACATCCGGAAACACAGGGGTGGTCAGCTGACGATGACAGAGGAAGAGTACAAGTCCAAGAAGAGACACGGATGCTCTAGAGATCCAGAGAACAGAGAACAGAAGGAGAGAGTGCCTGTGAAATGTAGCACCTGTCAGAAGACCTTCCACTTTGTGTCCAGTCTACAGTCACATATGCGCATCCACCAGACAGATCAGCTCCTGAACTGCCATATCTGTCATGAGGCGTGGCCAGGAGTCAAGGTGTTAAGAGAACACATCAAGACCCACAAGAATGACCTGAAGAAAAGCTCTGAAGGTTCTTGTGACACAGCTGACCCTTCCACTGATCCCACTAAGTCCTCCGAGGTTGGGAAGAAGAAGAGGCATCGTTGTGACATCTGCCTTCAGAAGTTTGTGAGCTACTATGGTTGTAAGACACACAGACTTCTCCACACAGGCGAGAAACCTTTCCGCTGTGATGTGTGTGGTCAGAGCTATGTCCTAGCAGGGTCACTGAAGGTCCACATGCTGTCTCATACAAACGAGAGGCCCCATGTCTGTGAGATATGTGGAAAGAGCTTCAAACAGCCCTATATCCTCCGCGAGCATCAGATGTCCCACACGGGCAAGAAACCGTTTCTGTGTGATCTCTGTGGCAAAAGTTTTGTTAACAAAAAGAAACTAAAGCTGCATACTTTTGTACATACCCGTGAGACTCCCTTCAACTGTAAAGTGTGTGGCAGAGGCTTCAGGGCCTTTGTGACAAGACAGAAGCACAAGTGTGAAGGCCGCACACCTCCACAAGGACCTTCTGCAGATACTCCTGCAATCAGTTCCAGGGACGTGGGACTTGTGGCTGCCGCAAGACCTCACACAGAGCAAGTACAGCTGACACATGAGTATCCTTCCTCGGTGCCGACCTTTGGAGACTTCGACTACACTTCAGTTCCAGGGCCGGAATACAACGTCAGTACCCTTGGTTACAAACACTCTAAAGGGCAGCAGCTTTATGGACAGGATCCTTACCAACCAGCTCATAGGTCAATGGTTGGACAGATATTGCCCGTTTTGAATCGTGATTACATGCCGCCAGTGTCTCGGTTCATAGATCCGAGGAACGCCCCTCTTCCGGTGCCCGCCCCCGTTCCTCAGCAACCACAACCACCACTGCACTGGCAAGGTTCGCCTCCTGGTGCGTCGTGCGGAGAAGGACTTCCGGAAGAGAGGGAACATTGCCATGACAACCAGCAATTTCCGGTTGGGGCGACCAGGATAAACTTTGGATGGAAAATGTCTGACGGAGATGAGGGAACAAAGGAAACGCCATTTTGCTAGTGCTACATGTACCCAAACCGGTTTAGACGCTGACTTCATTTGAAAAGGCTGGGGCAGCCCAAATGTTTAGGTTTCGCCAAATGTATATATGCGTATTTTTCACTGGAAAAATATATTCTTTGTTGCTGTGGAAACTAATATTTCAACTGAGACTGATAATAAATAGGAAGTGAGATTGTTGAAGCTCCATTTGCAACATGTTCACAATGTAGTTACAGAAGGAGGAGGCAGCTGACGAGTTGCCTTCCCTGGCTGCGAGTAACAGGTTGCGTTTTAGACGAATGCTGTTTGGGCTCAAAGACTGACGAGCTCCATCTGTTCTTGTTAATGAATTCAAGTTCTTCTCAGAAATTTGAAAATACAAATACTTCAGTAAAGTTAAGCTTTCACTTTATCATTTTAATATCATATTGGCTGTCACGTGCTTGATTGCTTTACGTCTCCTTTAGGAATATACCAGCTCTATTACGGCGGTCTTCAAGTGATGGCTACCCGTGAAGATCCGGGTTAGAATATTGATCTTCAGTAACCCATGCTTGTCATAAGAGGTGACTAACGGGATCGGGTGGTCAGGCTCGCTGACTTGGTTGACACATGTCATCGGTTCCCAATTTCGCAGATCGATGCTCATGCTGTTGATCACTGGATTGTCTGGTCCAGACTCGATTATTTACAGACCGCCGCCATATAGCTGGAATGTTGCCGAGTGCGGCGTAAAACTAAACTCACTCACTCACTTCAGGTGATGGCACCTGGAACAGACGATCCAGTGATTGGTATCCTGAACATCGATACAGGATACTGTGATACAATACATGCAGTCATCTCCGCTCCATTTAGTAGCCTCCTACGACAATTAGATGGCTGTGGTCTCAATCGATACCAGGCCCCGATTTCTCGAAACAAACTTAAGTTTTTACTCAAATTCCAAACTGAGTTTGACAATTTGAATTTTTAACTCAACTATATTTTTTTAAATTAAAAAGCCCAAACAAGTTAACTAATCTATCCACCAAACTCAAATTGTCTACTATGTTTGAATTTAATATCGATTTCAGTTCATTCTCTGAAATGCATTTTCCTGCGTTTTCTCAAATTTGAGTAAAAACTCTAACTTAAGTCAGAACTCAGACTTAAGTTTGTTTCGAGAAATCGGGGCCTGATATTCCTATGGATTCAGGGTAAGGGGTCAAACAGAAAGTTGAAACAGGAATTCACGGAGAATGATATTCTGCAGCATTAGTCACATAGGGATTCCGGGTAAGAAATGGTCCCCAGCAACCCATGTTGGTCGTATGATAGACACAATAGACCGACTGCGACTGGAACGGTATTTCAGTGTGGCAATTACCTATTCATGATTATTTTTATTGTTTACATGTAGTTCGATGTTTGGGCATGATATGCGTCAGTCTACTTAATGTTGAGTTTTGAGCACACTCCGGCGCAGTGATGACTTACCATAACATCACTGCCACAGGCTAATTTGCATATCACGTGACCGGACTTTTCTCTTGTTTGTAATCAAACGCGCATATTCATAATAAGAAGAGACTGGCCTTACGCAAGCTTTTCGGCGCTCTCTTCATAACGTTTTACATTGTTACATATATATTCTTCCACAACTGCGACAGTAAGGTCTATGACAGTACATATTTAGATATCAAACTGGCTGCATCGTTTGCTCTCTGTTGGCGTCGATGACAGCACGTGGAGCCGTACAACCTATGTAAACAAAGGATCGCTACGCAAATCGAAATAGTGTTCCATGTTTTAGGATATTTTCTCAGGAACACTAAACCATTTTATCAAAGATGTTTAATTAGATGCGTAGACTCGTCAAAAATAAAAGAGTTAAGAAATATGTAGATTATATTGGATGGACGGTGCAAGATGTCACATCTTTGTGGCCTGTGGCAGAAGTACTATGCTGGCAGGCCGCATTGAACTCTGGGTAGGATAGTGAGTTTTGAGGTGCGATTACTTTAAGCAGTATAACACTTACGATGGTGCCGCACATGTGATGGTCATAACAGCAGTGGAGAAGTCGTGTGGTTATCCAATACCCAGTATTTTCACGCAACGATTTGCCGAGCAGTTGTTCAGCAGAGATCATGCGTTTAGGGATCATTTCTATAGCATGCATCGCCACGCCTTCAGATAAAACTGACAGTCTACCAAACTACGAGGACGATATCCAATGCCCAGTATTTTCACGCAGTGAGAAGTATGTGACTGTTTCGTAAATTAATTTCGTATTCACCTTGGAATACATGTGTGCACATGATGACATTAAACGCTGGGGTAAATATTTGTTCTTCGCTGATATAACGCGGACATATATGGAAACAGCACAGAGGGCAAAATATAGGTGCACGTGTACCGTTACAGTACAGGGCCCCGTTCCACAAAGCGATCGTACCGCTAAGATGATTTTAACTCCCATACTTTAACATAGACTTACGACTGTCGTAGCGCTACGATCGCTTTGAGGAACGGGGCCCAGGCTTCTAGCAGCCTGTCGTAGCCGGGCGACTAAATGGATCGGTCAGACTCGGGGGCTTGACTAATGGCTGTGACCTCATCGCATCAGTATTCATGATGTCAGTCACTTGGCTGTGTGGACAAAACTCATCTGTCGCACAACATTATTCAAAAGCAAGAGGAAACCCGTACATTGCGAAAACATATTTTATATGAGAACACTGTGCATTTATACGTTAAAAGCAGAACAAGTGTATAAAAACACAAGATCATTATTAAATGATTATAATGATATATGCCTATGATGTACGACGTTTATCAGCTATATGGTGTTATCATACTAGATTTAACAACATAGTTATGTCAACTGCAGGTATAATATCTGATAGCAAAAATATATCTTAAACACATTTCTTTTATAAATTGGTGTAAACACGTTTTGAATACTGTAAACAGAAATACATCAACATGAATATGAAAAAATCACCATATAAACCTCGATTTCTAAATAATTACCGAATCTTTATAGTGATCCATTTCCTAAATGTCATTTTTTGGCCAAAGATGTTACGAGGCAATTCAGCGTGGTTGTACATCTAGCATGTGACGTTAGCATCACGGCTGAAGGAATAACGTCGCGTGCGGAAGAACCGGCTAACTCTGCTGATGAATTTCCTGATGCTGGATCGTCGGCGTGGATACAGACGACGATACTGAATCGCTGCGGCAGGCGATGTTCTGAGATGAAGGCAGAAGCTGCCGCTGCTGCTACTACTGCTGCTGGTGGTGGTGCTGGAGCTCGTGTCCAAGCCACTGTCATCCTCGCCGGGGTACACGTATCTGAAATTAGCGTCCCCAGTAGCCCCGTCGTCCCTGGCGCAGGGCGTGGGATACCCGTACCCAACCCTGACACTTGTCTTGGCCAGGCAGCGATGGAGGGGCGTGTCAGAGAACGAGGATGAACTGGATGAGCTGGAGGACGTCCCATCAGCTGATATGAGCAGAGAGTGGATGTCGTCAGCTGATGACATGCTGCACATGGCACCGTTATGTAACTGGCCTTTCAGTCTCCTCAGATCATTCAGGGCTTTGTTGATTGTGGCGTTTGTGGCCTTTCTGTGGAACAGTGTGCGGAGTAGACGGGTTTCCTCCAGGGACGGGTGCAGCATGTACGTGACAGCGCGCCGGTCATCAGACACCCAAGGGGAGATAAACGCTGACTCGCTTCGGAAAGCAGAAGGGCGGAGCTTGGCCCTTACTGCAGGTGTTGGTGGGTCCATCTGCACCACAGGACGGGAAGGGCGTGGCTTGAATACGATTCACAGTATTTAAAATTCGATGTGTGGTTTGCATTACTCAATGGGTTTTCGAAACAACATGTTTAACAAAACAATGCAATGAACCTGATACTTGATACGTTTTACTTATATGGCTTTAGAAGAAAAGAACAATCGCCAGAGTTCAAATTTAACATATATCTACTATATCTGCATTAAGGCTACACCCAGACATATACCAGAAACCCAATACACCGAATCAGACAAACATTCTGCCATTTCAAGTCAAAAGGGGTCTAACTGAACGAAGCACGTGATCCCAGCTAATGCAGTACTGACCAGATATGGAGGTTTGAGCTCGTCGTCTGAAACCGCCTGCAGCGCACAGTATTTCCTCATGTCCTTCCACGCTGTACAACACAAATACACCAGTTGATGTCATTCTAAAACAGCATACTTGTAGTCTAGTGAGAGAGTGAGTGAGATGGATTTTGTGTGCAACTACTAGGACACCAACAATGGGCCTCCTACATAGTACTCATTGGGGGAGTCGAACATGGACCTTGGGCATGACAAGCGATCGCTTTAACCACGACACTACCCCCCAATCCCTGTACATTAAGAGGGTTTTCAAAATAGACATGTTTGCTAAAAGGGAAAGTATGACAAGTGATGTGGGTATGTTTTGTGATGCATGTGTCACACAGTAATACACTAACACCCTTTACCGCCTCCGTGGTGTAGTGGTTAGAGCGTTACGGAGAGCGGAAGGTCGCGGGTTCGATCCCCGACCGCGTCATACCAAAAGACGTTAAAATATGGAACTTGTTGGTCCCTGCCTGGCGCTCGGCATTAATGGGTACAACAAGGACTGGTCGGCTCGGAGTCAGTATAATGTGTCTGAGTGGGATATTCATGCTTCACTGCGGCATGGTATCTCAGTGGGCTAGCACTATAGAACCAGCTTCAGTCTGGGCTAGTACAAGCAGCCGCACATACACATACACACGCATGCACGTCGTCATATGAGCGAAATATTCTCAAGCACGACGTTAAACCCAATTTCACCTCACCTCACTAACACCCTTTGAGACATAGCTGCCTAGCACTCCATCCTTGGCCTCAGAGGCATCTAAATGGATCAAGTGGTCACGTTTGGTCACTGGATTGACGGCACATCGTTAGCATACGGGATATCTTCTTCTACATTGGTAAAGAATGTGCACGAGCGGCTTCCTTTGAAACTCTATGGAAGTTTTATCACCATATTTATCTGCCTCGCTAAAACAGCAGGGTTTGGGAGGCTTTCCCGACCGTTGTCTGGAAGTCTGTATTCTCACGTCACAAGGCGTCTTACGACAAGCAAGGGTTGCTGTACATAAGTTTTATTTCGGATCTTCAACGGTAGAATGGTCTCCGGGTAGCATAAGTGAGTGAGTGAGTTAAAATTTATAGTCACATCGGCAATATTTCAGCTATATCGTGAGCAAATGAAGTTTTAGATTCATAAAAATTAAACGTAAAGTTATAAATATTTGTCAACAAACGACAGTAAAACAACTAGATTATCACAGATATTAATTTAAAACTTTAAAACTAGTAATTTAATCTAAAATATTTTAACTATGCATGACAGGACAATATATAAACAGGCTATAGATTGCCAGCGACTGAAGGTAGATCACCATTCTAGGAACCACAGGGACTTACAGTACATTTGGTTCCTGCATGGATCCTAGCTGGATTTACACCATCCCTTCAGCTATTAGTAATTTTAGATAATCTAACCATAAATTAAAACAATATGCAAGTATATATACTACGATTAAAAATAGTAGTAGGTTTCAATAAATTTATCATAAATACAGCATCTAACCACCAGATACATGATAACTCCAAGGTTACTCCAGAGTCTACCAGTATTGCTGAGATAACCAAGTCGTAAGTCTTGGCAAGATTACAGAATACCGGATACCTATCCGCCATTTTTATTTTGATTGCGCATTTATTTTTGCGCACTTCGATTTTGTTTCCTTAGCAACGGCACGCGATGAATGAAGGCTGCGTTGAAGCAGCGTTCAATATTAAATATTAAATATTAAACAATATTAAAGCTAAAAAAAGGTAAGATAATGGGGGTAAAGGGGGTACCCCCCTTTATTTAAAAGCCTTACCTACCTTACCTTACCAATCAAAAATGACTTACCATCAGAGTGTTCCCACACTGTAGAGTTCCTTTTCCCAGCATGCATTTGAATAAAATTTCAACACACGATTACTTTTTACTCTGTTTACGTCAGTGAACGCTGTTAAAATCCCCAGTTTAGGTTTCCTAAACCGGAAGTAAGGTTAGGAATTCGATTTTAACCTTATTTTTTACCTTAAATTCTTATTTTTATTGGGATCGCTCGCAGGCTCGCGCTCTCTGTTTCTTCTATATATAGGAGCCTCACGCGCACAATAGAATGAATATAATTAGGTATCCAGTATTCTGTAATCTTGCCAAGACTTACGACAGTCATAGCGCTAAGAGAGCTTTGTGAAACGGGGCCCTGGTATTTACGGTTTCAAATGGGGGGTGGTGGATGAAAGAGCTGCACTTACAATAGCAATGATATTCAAGACTTATAACAAACATCTTCTAAAATGCTTCACTTGAAAAACGACAACTCTAGACTGAGGCATCCTGTATTGAAAGTACGTTCTCTAAATTGAAAACAAAGTACGTTTATCTCCTGTTTCTAGTATTATTTCCACACAGTCCTAATAATTTTCATTTATTCTTTTTCCATAGCAAATCCTCATCAATTTTCCCACAATATCTTCAGTATGATGTTTTCTTTAGATGAAGCAACACAGAAAATGGTTGGCATTTACTGTTGGCCGGTTCACAAACATGCAAGCACTGTTCGGAAACAGTGGTACCGAATACATACGAACTACAGTCCATACATACGTTTGTATTAGAATAATAGAATAATGAAAACGGGTGTACTCACCGACACGCGTTTCTTTCATCCCGAATGGGCGGTGATGTATAGTCGGCACACCTAGCTTCTTGGACGTTGTCGCCCAAAATATGAAACTATCAATGACGTCATAAACAGGCAAACGAGAACAATGAGATGACGTTTACAAGTGACGTCATAGTTCCGATTTCGGCGTCAAACCCCGCCCCGCCTGTGTGCTGTGCTCCAGGGGATCGAACCATTGGCATTCCACGCTCTATCCAGAACACCACGGAGGCGGTCGAAGACCGTCAGTGTAGAAATATTGAGTGTGAAAAGTTTCGATATTTGCGCTTCGATTCAGCAATTCTCAATGTGGGATGTGATGTCATGTTGCTTTAATATTAATGAGAACAAACCAAGCGCCATAACATGGCAAAGATGTTGTAATGTCAACTATTGCAAATTTACAAGATAACTACCCTAAGGATAGCAGTCAAAAGACGACAGAGGGGTTAACAAACGCATAAAGAAAATGGGACATAACTCCGCTATGTTTCACACAAGATAAATTTAACTCGGGTCACTCGGTGAGAATTTGTTGTGGATAAGGACAATACATTTCCGAGATGTTTTGTTCACGAGGAACCAAACTAATCGAACACAAAGATTATCACAAACAACAGGAAATTATATTTGTTTGTTGTTTAACACCACACTCAACAATCTTCCAGCTACTAAGTATTTGCCGTCGGTCTGTAAATCAACGAGTTCGAACCCGAGTTTGAATCAACCCAGTGATCAACAGCATGAGCATCGATCTACGGAATTGGTATGCAATCACATGTGTCAACCAAGTAAGCGAGTCAGACCACCCGATCCCGTTAGTCGCCTCTTACGACAAGCATGGGTTGCTGAAGATGAATTGTAACCCGGGTATAGAGTTTTAAATTATAAGACACATACAAGAGGAAGTAATAGTGAAACGGATGGCCGGTCAAACACGTGGACTAGGCCGTATGTCCCACATTCACCTGACTGTGTGTGTATTTTGACAAATTACGTAGTACCAAACTCACCTTGAAATGAAATAACAACATTTTCCAAATCAGTTAAAGGAAAATACGAACGAAACTCGTACTCGTATTTCCGCCTATTACGGAAACACCCGACAGTTAATGAGCAGAGGGGGTATTACGTGACTTGACGTCATAAGTGCCTGTTGCTGTTGTTTAATGTCTCTGTTTGTTATATTGACAGTGGTCTAGAGATTAACAGATATCTTACCCAATCTCAATTTATAGTTTAGAAAATCTCCAATGTATGAAGAACAGTGCGTTTTCATTATGAAATTACATAAAAAACAAACCTTGTAAACCCTACACTACTGTTTCGGGGGGCCATGAAGATCCATGTGTTACAATTAGTCTTCAGCAACCCCTGCTTGTCCTTAGAGGCTATGACTGGATAACCATGCCCTCTGACGTGGTTGACATGTCATATTCCAATTGTGAAGATCGATGCTTATTGTGTCAATAACAGGATTGTGTGGTCAAAACATGAATTTTTAGTGATCACCGATATAACTCCATCTGAGGACTTAACTTCCTTATGTTGCGTTATGGGTTTTCAGACGCTTAAAAACATCTTTTGTTATCTCGATTATCCCACCAACAATTTTAAACATGTCACTAACTAAAAGAAGATATCTTTATACGAAACGCAATTCATCATTCAAGAGTTCACAATGTCTGTGCGCTCTTCGTTGCAGGTCCTGTGAGTACTTCGTCGGTCAGACATATGACTTCCGAAAATCTTTGATCTGAAGAATAGTTATCAACTTCCAGGAAGACAGATGTTTCACTCCAAAACGAATATTTGTTGCTTTTTGCCTAGTCGGCAATATTCTAGTGTCGAGCGGGCGGTGGGGTAGCCTAGAGTTCGCTCCTCATGCTGAAGAGACCCAGGTTCGATTCAACACATGGGTACAATGTGTGAGGCCCATTTCTGGTGTCCCCCGCCCCGATATTGCTGGAATATTGCAGGAATATTGCTAAAAGCGGCGTAAAACTAAACTCACTCACTCTCTCTAATGGCCAGCAAATAATACCACATCCACTGGTTGACATAACAAGCAACAGTTCATGCTGTCAGATATGAACCAGTGTGGACAACAGTGTCATGGACCAGTTCTTCAAATGGGTATGCATAGAATAGTGTTGTTTCTTCAGACTATCTAAATAAAACACCAAAAATAGAATTCACATTTTTATTGATCGGTCAGAAAATATATATTTGGAATAACAACTTTTAGACCAGACCAATTTTATTTCTTGTTTTACGGATTTTTGTCCTCAGAAAACCTAAAGGCAGGAGGGAAAAAAATGAAAATAAAATCACCAGTCAAAATAATATTACTTCTAATTAGTATTTTACTTTTGGCAATTTATGAAGTGTATAATTATGGGGCAAAAAAACAATCTAAAAACTTTTTTTGTAATTTTACTTTTTTGGCCAATAAAAACATTAGGATTTTATATTTTGAGCGGGGAAAATTAATAAAAAAAATTCTTATTCTTTAAAAAAATATGACAGGCGGATCCCTAAAACAAGAAATAAAATTGGTCTGGCCATAACATACAATATGTTCCGACATTCATCAACTCAAGTGACAATAACAGAAATATAACTATTATAACAACACAACAAAAACAAGCTTTAACCACATCAAGACATGCTGACAGTCTGTGCTGTCTCAGTAATCATAATTGTTTGTGTCCCTTGACCAAGGTAAGGGATGTTTTGTTATATACAAGTATGCTACCTCAAGTGGTACGCCTGGAAAAGCCAAAGTGATACACTAAATAGGCTCAGTGAACTAAGCTGGACCTGAAGAATATAGCCTCCTTGCGAAGAACCCAAAAGGACCTGGTCAACATAATTCGCTTTGAAGAACACAAACAAGCCCTGATGGAAACAAAAACAGCCCTGTTCATCATGAATATTTCCTGATCACTATGAGTGAGTTTGCTTATGGCAAATGTTCAATATCTGTGGTGAGTGGTTGAAACTAAAAGATGATTAGACATATTCTAGAGAAATATAACTTTCAAATTCTCCTCTCCAGAAATAATGTAACACATTATGTGATGCAGCTACAAAGTCACACACACTTTTGAGTACTGTGAAGCTATACATTGTACTTGAGCAAACAATTCTGTTTATATCACACGTCTCGATATGTCAGTGAAACAACTGTCGATTCTAATCAAATATGATTATCAGGCTTTCAAACTGGATTTTCACACTTCTGTTTTGATGTTTTGGTTCCATAAACCAAACAACAAAATAATAAACACCAAAAATGGTTTGTCCAGGATGATGATGTTATCAGTGTGCTCCCATGGACCCGGCATCCCTCCAACAACTGTCGATCAACATTTGATTCAGCCCGCTGGTAGTCTTCATTTGTGAGTGAGTGAATGAATGAATTTAGTTTTATGCTGCACTCAGCAATATTCCAGCTACTAAGTATTTGCCTAAGTATGAGCATCGATCGGCGCAATTGGGAACCGATGACATGTGTGAACCAAGTCAGTGAGCCTGACCAGTAATTGTACTAATACTGCATAGGTTACAACTAGTCTCAAGTGAGAGGTGGTCGAGTTGACTGAAGTGAAGTGTGAACTAATTACATCAAACACATCATCCACTCAGGACCATGCTTCCAGAATCCCAGAACATAATAACGTGATCATGTCACACATGCCGTAAAATAGCATTGATGATATGTAACCCGACAACTCATCTTCTTTTACATAATGCTTGACCTACAAACACTGATTTACAGTTAATGCTTTAGTCTGTGAATGTTCAAATTGTATAGGTGAAAATTCCATCATGACAAATTAGGAATAGAATTTAGTGTTACAATGAAAATGATTGCATGCAATTGGGGGGAGTGTTACTGTACATAGGTCTAATGAATTATTGAACATTTTAAAATTAAAATTTAATTTGAAATACTTAGACACAAAAATTTAATCAACCACTGTTTCAAGACACAAAAGTTGGTCAACATGGAGGCACACACTTCCCTTACTGCCATCAGTACTTGAGCACAAATCAGATCCTGACAATATAATCAGCTGAGGAACGCACCATCTGTTTGCAGGCATTCTATGAGTACATAAGAATACAATCCATTTGTAGGCTTACTAGGAGTACTTGGATTTATCATCCAAAACTGTGTTCCACAGGAGATATTGCTTGTGTGAGATCATACGATATCTCCTGGGAGATATCATTTTGACAGTAGATTTAGCACAATGCCCTGACAATGCTATGACGTCATGAACTTGATGATGTCACAATGCTATGCCATCGCCGCACTGCAAGTCTAATGGCAGTACTGTGTTCAGAGATGTACAGTTTTCATTGAAGACTAATGAAGTGTGATTTTTGATGATAAATAGAATCTCACCCTAGTCACTTTTGATATCAAATATATCAACTCTCGTTGATGATCAGCAAGCCTTATTTGTTACTTTATCAACTCGTGGTGATATATTTGATATCAAAAGACACTCGGGTGAGATTCTCTATGTACCATCTGTTTGCAGACTTACTATGAGTACTTGGATGTACCATATGTTTGCAGACATACTATGAGTACTTGGATGTACCATCTGTTTGCAGATTTACTATGAGTACTTGGATGTACCATTTGTTTGCAGACATACTATGAGTACTTGGATGTACCATCTGTTTGCAGACATACTATGAGTGCTTAGATGTATCATCTGTTTGCAGACATACTATGAGTACTTGGATGTACCATCTGTTTGCAGACTTACTATGAGTACTTGGATGTACCATCTGTTTGCAGACTTACTATGAGTGCTTATGTACCATCTGTTTGCAGACATCTTGGATGTACCATCTGTTTGCAGACATACTATGAGTACTTGGATGTACCATCTGTTTGCATGTGTTTGCAGACATACTATGAGTACTTGGATGTACCATCTGTTTGCAGACATACTATGAGTACTTGGATGTACCATCTGTTTGCAGACATACTATGAGTACTTGGATGTACCATCTGTTTGCAGACATACTATGAGTACTTGGATGTACCATCTGTTTGCAGACATACTATGAGTACTTGGATGTACCATCTGTTTGCAGACATACTATGAGTACTTGGATGTACCATCTGTTTGCATGAGTACTTGGATGTACCATCTGTTTGCAGACATACTATGAGTACTTGGATGTACCATCTGTTTGCAGACATACTATGAGTGCTTGGATGTACCATCTGTTTGCAGACATACTATGAGTACTTAGATGTACCATCTGTTTGCAGACATACTATGAGTACTTGGATGTACCATCTGTTTGCAGACATACTATGAGTACTTGGGCATGCTGTCCCCCTCATGGTACCGGTTCTGCTGGGAGGGGTAGAAGTACTGCATGGGGGGAGGAGCAAATGTTTGCACAGCTCGTCGCTCCACGGACTGGTCCATGATGGCAGCCAGTCCTTCTTGCATCAGAACCATCTCACCACTCTCCCGCGTGAACACAGATGAGTAGGAGTGGCGTGAATCCAAGTGTGGCGGAATTGGGTCATTGATAATCTGGTGCTGTGAGTCCAGGCCCTCCACAGTGTATGGCTTCTTCCCTGCACAGGAGTCCATGTGAGCATAATGAATTGGGTCAGCTGCTGGTAGCATCAGTGGCTGGCCTTGAGGTGTCAGTGGAGGATGACCTGGAGCCACACCTGGAGGTGGCCCTTGAACTGCTTGAGCAGGATCCGATGATGGCCCTGAAGGAAGGCCTTGCTGAAGTCCCTGTGGAGGTCCATGAGGAAGCCCTGAAGGGATTCCAACTGGAATCGGTCCTGCATGGATAGTATCATCTGGTCTCATCTCATACCCTGATGATGTTGGAATCACAGACTTCCGTATACTTTCTATAGACTGAGCATATTCTTGTAAAACCTGATCATGGCTGTCTGCAATACTGCTTGATGGAAGACTGCATCCTAATGTCTTAGACTCTATAGTTCCTGATTCAAATTCAGGAAGATCTGTGACTTGATTTGGGTCAATACTGACAGCAATACGAGGTGATGCTCGTTTCTTGTTAATGTTCTTGTGTCGGGCCTCGTGTCTGCGGACCTCCTTCTTGTTGATGAACCCTTTACCACATACAGAACACTTGATGAGATTATCAGGATTATGCCTCTTCATGTGGTCTGAGAGAAACACCGACTTGGCGAAAGCCTTCCCCACAGACATCACAGCCGTAGGGTCGTTCACCGCTGTGGTAGCCCATATGACTCTTCAGGTCCTTGTTGTTAGGGAAGCCTCGGTTACACAACTCACAATATATCAAGATCGTCTTGCAGAACTTTCGCTGATGAAGCTTGAAGTAGGTTGGATCTGCAAAAGAATCTCCACACATGTGACATTGAAGGAGGTTCTTGCCTGTATGGGTTTTCTTGTGAATTTCAAGATAGTACACATTTCTATATTTCTTCCCACATATGTCACAGTCGTGTCCTGTGTAACCTTCATGCATTAACTTGTGAACCTTCAGGGCCTTGCCAGTTGTGAAGCGCTTACCGCACACTTCACAGATAAAGTTCTTTAGTCCAAGGTGGATCTTCTTGTGGTTGTGCATCTGGAGGTTCGAGGCGAACACCTTGTGGCAAGAATCACATTGGTAGGGCTTCAGGTCACTGTGGACCACCATGTGTTTGGGAACGGATGTCTTGTATGCAAAACCCTTGCCACAGATTTCACATAGATAAGGCTTCTCGCCGGTGTGGACTCTTCTGTGATTGGTCAGATCACCTGGGTTGATGAAACTCTTTTGACAGTACTCACATTTGTAGGGTTTATCAATGATATGAGTTTTCAGATGACTCTTCAATCTGTTTGCACTCACCAAAGCCTTACCACAGACCTTACAAACATAGGACTTAATACCGCTGTGGATGTTTTGATGATCTTTCAGAGACTTCCCTGACTGGAAAATCTTGTAACATATCTCACACTTGTATATGTCACCATCATGGGAAGCTTTGTGCTGTTTCAGAAGGGTCAGACTTGAGAAACATTGTCCACAGTTCTTGCAGGTGAAGGGTTTGCCTGTCTCACCTTTGTGTATCTCCTGATGCAGCTCGAAGCTCAACTCATCCTTGAAAGTGATACCACAGTACATGCAGCGATAGGGTTTGCCATTTCGGTGCAGGCGGAGATGGTTCTTCAGGAGGGAACTCTTGATGAAAGTTTTCGGGCATAAAGAACATTTGTACTGCTGGTCGAGTGACCTTGTCTTCTCGTTTCCCTTGTGGTCTGTGAACATGTGTGAACGAAGGTCTTCTTCATCTGTGAACCCCATCCGGCAGACTTTACAGATATGAACAGGAATGTTGCTGTGATAGTTGAGGGTGTGTCGCTTCAGTGCTTTGATTCTACTGAACAGTTTCCCCGCACTCCTTACACTGGAAGACCTTCTCCCCCGAATGTTCCCTCACATGGACTGTCAGGTCACTCCTCTCCAAGAAACTCTTATCACAATGCTCACATTTGAAACACTTCTGCCCTGCGTGACTTCGCATGTGCTTCTGGAGACTGCTCCTCGAGTCAAACACTTCGCTGCATACATCACACGTCAGGTTCTGCACATGCAACACAGAGTGAATCGACAATTGGATTTCGGAATCAAACTTCTCAAGGCACTGATCACATTTTATCTCCTTCTCGCTCTTGACTTGGTCCCCAATATATTCATCCCTGTTACTGTCAACGGATGGACAACCATCAGAGTCATCATCTGCACGTTCTTCACCTAAACAGGTAATAGGTCCCGTAACAGCATCTTTAGAAACAACCTTGACCTTGGAGATCTCTGACTCTGGTCCCAGATCTGCAGGTTCACCCTTCTCTGTGGAGTCCTTGAATGTTGCTGTCTGACCTCTGTCGGACCCTGACCCAGAATCACAAGCTACATACGAATCATCACATTGTGAACATTCATGTGCTCTTTCCTCAGCAAAGATGCTAAATCTGATTTCTGTCCTGTGTGATGTGACACTGTTTCCACACTTTCCATACACATCAGTGTTGTAGACACTGAGTGCTGCATCCTCACAAAGAAACAGTTTCTCATGCAGTTTGTCAAGCGAGAGACTTGCTGCCAGTGGGGAGAACTTAACATGGAGATCCACGGTATCAGCTGTACAATATGTTTTAGCAAAGTGACACCGCAGTGCAACTATTCTGCTCCCCTCGTCGGCTGGATCCATATTTAAATGGCTGATGGTATGTGACCTTCACATTTAGAATAAACTGTCATGTTTGCGTATAGTAGGACATGTTCTTCCTCTTTTGATTGTATCTGGAAAGAGAAACACAGTAGATTAGTGTAAGAACATGCCAAACTGAAAGCCATTTTGCCATACAAGAATAATTTGGCCTGTGAGTGATAGTGGTGGTCCGATTAATTGAAATAATCGAAGATTGGTCGCAGTGACTAAACGACCAAGCAATCGAACATGTTTTCTCATAATCGAATGCAACCAATCTTGGAACACTTGTTTGCATCAACAATATTTTTCACAAGGTTGCTTTTGTCTGTGTCATAATTACATTTCATAGGCACAACAAGCTCGTTCCAAGTCATGATTGAATTTATCTTCAAGAATCCATGAAATCTGTGTTCCTAACATACTAATAATCCTTTAAATATGCAAAATTTGCAAATGGATTTCGTTTAATTTGCAAAAAAAACCAAATTACTACATGTTTTATCTTTATTTTTTCCAAAGACAACAGGAACATTTGATAAATGACGCTAACCAATTATTTTCGATGATTGATCGGTTGTAAGGGACCAATCATCAATTATAAGATTTTAACCAATTCCCAACATGAGTGAGTGAGTGAGTGAGTGAGTGAGTGAGTGAGTGAGTGAGTGAGTGAGTGAATAGGTCTAAGACAAGTCTCAATCTACAACCCTGGAACTTGATCCCCTACTGCCTGACTTTACCTGGTTACACACTGTAGGTCTCAAGAGATGGGTACAAAATGAATGATTTGGAATTGTTTTAATAGAGACCTTGCAAAAACTGTTGGTAAACACATATAGAGAGATCTGATGATGCAAAAACCACTAAAGTATTATTGAACAATTAAAACTTTGAAGGAATGTGAGCAAAATAGACAGTAATGTGAACCCAAAAAGCTTGTTTTGCAACCATGTAATTTTCTTATTTTCATCAAACAATATATCATATCCACATCGTCATCCTATTCATGACTTACCTGACGCGAGTACACATAAAAACCATCACAGACCTATTCAGTGTCCATGACAAGATAAGAGCGATATGACAACTGGGAAACAGGAAACAAGAAAACCCAGCAGTAAATTACGGGATAATTGTTAGGGACAGAATGCGACGCCCAGTTCACGTGACTTTAGCCAAATTTGTAAATGACATTATGACAGAATATTTTTATGTCCAGAACGTACAAATGTCTTATCTCCTGCAAAATCACTACCCATGGAATGGAATTTGTGCGTTTAAACACCCATGATTAAACAATTTGAATCAGGATACTAAATTCCCTATTTATAGAACTTAGGAACGGAAGGTGTATTCTTTGCATACGTTCTTTAAAAGTGTTGACTAATTTATAAAAGGTGTGACACTTTCCGTATGGTAACACACGTAATCGATATCAATGAGGAAAATAAGTCACTTGGTTCCCGGCCCGGTCCGTTGGTTGAGCTTGGTTACCAGACCAAACGGAATACTGCATCACAGGCATAGGGTCATGTCAGGAATTATCGGGACACGTGTAGTGAATCAGGATATATGCTAACACATATGAGTCTGTGTGTTGATAAATATATATCTGCTTAATGACGGAAAGTGACATATCTGAAGGCATACCTTACTTCGTATCCATTGTTTTCAATAACCCCTCACAGTACGACAGAACTTGAGAAAACTCCAGTCAAGGGGAGATAACTCAGTGGAAGGGTTAACCGATGGAGACCACTAAATATTCGCAAGACGGAGCCCTTCCCATCAGCATTGAGTCAATGTTCAAAGTCTAAAATCTGTGCCATTAGAATCTTCTATGACAGAAGTGCTTTTGTGTTACACCTTATTTATTGCAGCAAAACGACAGGTCTGACATCATTTATCAGTCAATAAAAGATCAAATCCAAGAACGCTGTAGATTATCCCTGATCAAACGCAACAGACAACAGTCTTGAAAGTGCATCGCAGCTTTGTAACTTTATAATAATATTCAAGACTGAGTTGTTTTAATAAAAAATGATATGAAAATATTTGTTAAAAAGAAAGAATTTTCTGGAAACATATTGGAGCTGTGCAAGCGACACCCTCACGTACAATACAGGGCCTAGATTTTCGAAGCTCTCTTAGCGCTAAGATAGTCATAAGTCAATGTTAATGTATGGCACTTACGACTGTCGTAGCGCTAAGAGAGCTTCGAAAATCTAGGCCCTGGCTTGAGATTCCAGCTTTCATCACTCGTGTCACGCTTCCATGACAAAACAGTTAAATATCATGCCCTACTTGGTTCATATGAAAAATCACACCAGTAGGAATGAATGCATCGTTTCCAATGACTTTTCGGAGAAGACAATGAGTAATTATGCGTTGGCTTCAGGAAGCGGAACCCACATGAGGATCCAACCTGGACCCGGCCGGGGCCTGCAGTCCTTGGATCCCGGCGTCTCTTGGGGTTGGAAAGAGCTCTCAGCTCAGCTCAGACTGAAATGCACCATATGCACTGCAGCGTAATTCTTTCAGTCGTTTTCCCCTTCATGGCCAAGATGACAGTTCCACTACAAACCAAAGGAGAACAAACGCGTGTTCAACACCCCTTCGGATAGATCTCCACAGCTCACTGGACCTAACTGGTCAACTTTAGGGTGATTACCGTCAAAACGACCAAAATACCATTATCTCATAGCACACGCGCACACGCACACGCACACACACGTACAATATTATCCCCGTGTCACCTCACTTCACTTCTCACCTCAGCGATTAAAAACGACAGTAGGCAGAACTATTTTTATCCGGTGAGGATGGTAAACACATCATTTTGGAAGAGTGCCAAATAATATGCAGTTTCAAACTGTAAACAAACACCAATAACGTATACTTTATGGGAGGATTTTTGTAGAGTCGTGAGATTCGAATAGGGACCAAATGCAAGCTATGGTGGCGAACAGGTCTATACATGACGGAATGGAGAGATGCTCCAGAAAAGAACATGAACGTGAACTCGACGACAAAGCGTAATCACATTAATACGCAAAAGCTAAACTCACTCACTCAATGTTCTTTGCTGCAGTACATCATTCCTTATTACACAACGGAATCTATATCGAGACGCCACATCATAATATAATAAGAAGTTGTCATCCACAAAGTGTCTTACCTTTCCTGGCATTACAGCACATTGAATTTGTATAATACATCCACACATCCCAAAATCATTTAAATAGTGATGCTCGATTGAAAGCAAATCTATGTTGTGTTGTCAAAACTTTGTCTGACGTGAATACTCATAAGATATACCAGGGAGACTGTTGTAGATTATCCCAGGATATACTCATCGAATTGATTCATCCTTGTACAGGTGCAGTGTGCGAAATAGTTTCCAAGTTTTGCCTCATGTCATGTACAAAATCAGTGACCCCTTCCCATAATTTCTAAGTATAATTTTAAACATATGTTATTGTACAAAATTGCTGACCCCCCTAGTACGTGTGTACAAAATTGCATGATTTAAAAGTGTATTATAACTTAACTAGTCGGAGAGAGCGGTGTATTTATAAAATCACCCCATGAAAATTCACTAGCCAGTCGAGCCAGTGACTGGAGATTTACTGGCCCGACTAGATATTTATTAGCCACGGGCTAGCGGACCAGTGGCTTTTTCGGACACTGCACAGGAGGAATGAAGATCTCAAACCTCGAAAAGATATAAAAATCATCGAAAGTGTAGGCGATCGAATAAACATTTCCATAGCGGTATCAAATTCAGCTTTCAAGTATTATCTCCCTTGAATTAATAGCAGCCATTGCCAACAAACTCCAAGAAATGTATGTTTGTTTAATTTCTAACGAATTCTTTATTATGCGCCAAGGAAAGAGGAACACAATCATCAATGCGGGTAATTGAATACTTTCCTGTTTTTATTATTTTACTGTTTATTGCAGAGGCAATAGCGGACGAGAATAGTCTACACAGACAAAACCACACTGACGAGTCGATCATAGTTGCTGCAGTGAATCTAGGATCAGAAACAAAACACTGATGTTGAATGCCATTGTACTTAATAGGCCAGAATCCAGAATGCAGTTTACAGAGCTAATGATCTCCTACTGCCCACCGTGGGTCTCACCCCACTGATCTCACGTGCCCCTTCCGTTCGTCGAGCTCGTACCTCCTGGTTGGTCTCAGGACTAATGCTGAAGGGGTCGTTGTCGGCACAGGTACTACAGATATGTACCCTAAACAAAGTCAAAATACAGAAACGTACCCGGTACCCTTAAAGGCGGACGAGTCCATATTCCGCAATCAAAAACCGAAACCGTATATATGTAGTTGTTCCCGTTCAACTGATTCCGAGTGGTATTCAAGTGCATCGCGAAATATCCGTTACTGTGTATTCTCATTACTTACATAACACAATCAAATGTATCTAATACAACAGTATTACAGTTCCAGTCAAGAATACGACACAATGGGAATGGAATCGTCCTAGGGTACGTTTCTGTATTCTCATTATGGCCAAGGTACATATCTGTAGTACCCGTGCCGACGACCCCTTCAGCAGGACTAATATCAAATTTGATACCCATCGCCCATTTATGTAACATTTTCTCCCCCACCTCCTCCCCTTCCTCTTCTTCTTCCCCTCCTCATAATAAAAGGCTAGTCCCTACATATGTTTAAATTTAGAACTTTTAGTAGAACTATTTTTTCAAGCCCCTGATCATTGTCATGGGAGTTCTTGAGATTAGATCTGACAAAATTGACCCCCCCCTAAGGCAACTAACATTCAGCAAGGGGCTTCTTGACTTTCATGCTTATTTTCGGACACTGTCTTACCTTCAGCATGTTCAGCATCTTCATCCTTTTGCAGGTTTCACCACAAGCCTGGCAAAGGGAGGTAACTGAACATGGCTGGGGAAGACTATGTGTCTTTAGTCAGTGTACAGAAGAACCCTTGCATGTACATCAGGACTGTGTGTGATGGAGATGTCGGCATTGGCAAGGATTTGTTTTGCAACCACAGAATATATTCAATATTGTTCTATTGAAACATATTGAAAGAAGAACTGCTTATTTGTGATAGATTCTCAGTTTAGTAAGGTCTCAAGACTGGTTGTTTGTTGAATCGATATGCTCACCTTCTCCTGTGGATTCATGATAACTGTTATCATGATCCACAAACAGATTGATTCACGGATATAATGAAAACATTTCTGTGCAAGTTTTTGAGGTTACTTGTACAGTCCATGATGCTTGTTTGTCAGCGTTGGAATCTTCACTGTATTGCTAAAAATGAAAAGTGTCAGGGGAAAACATCATTTGTGATTGGCATCAATAAGACACAAGACAAAAACTGATGATCATGATGTTACAGATGTTACAATCTTCTGGTAGAGCTGATTTTGCACAGGGGAGATTATTTACTGATGCCACATTAACATTATTACAAGAGTAGATGCCAGGATCAAACAAATCATTTTCGATGTTGCAATGCTTTGGGAGAAAACTGCTGACAGACTAGTGGTCCAGTTGTTGTGTCAGCTCTCCTTTCATCATGCCCAAGAGTCGACGAAAACGAGGCCAGCCAAAGGATAGAACCAAGGTGAAGGACAAGCCTGTGACAAGTCAAGAAGAAACATGTTTGGCTCTTCTGCAGTGTTCGTTTGTCCAGGCCACTGTGTCGGATGCTGCATTAGAGGTCAGCTTGAAGGTCGAGCCCGGAGTGACTGACTCCAACAGACACATCTTCAGTGCATTCATTCATGGAGAAGTCAAGTGCAGTGATGTCTCTACAAAGATTCTGCCAGTCGAGGTGTATGAGAATTGTGATTGTGGAGAACAGATGCAGAAGCAAGACACTGTAATTAGTTTCACGCTGATTGCTTCTGATTTTAAGTCTGAATGTAACATCTGTCATGACCATGGAAACTTGACCAGTAGATCATGTGCCGACCTCGAGAGCTGTGACAAGTCTGAGATGGTCATTCCTATGGACACGCAGTTGAAGGGCAAAGGTGAAGGTCATGCACCTCCCAAAGACATCTTTCCTGAAGAAGCATTTACTCCTGGACATGAAGCAACTGAAAATGACCTTATAACTGTAAGAACTAGTTTATCTGAAAGGCCAAGGAGATCTAGGACTAAAATGATATATAAAGATTTTGAGAGTATGTCAGACAGTGAAAGCATGTTGGATTATGTAGCCAGTGGTGATGGTGATGTTGTTGATGATGTTGAAGACCGAGAAGGGGTTGGAGGAGCTGCTGGTGCCAGCATGGGACGTCATGGGGGTGGGAGGAGGAGGGTAAACACTGTAGGGGAGAGGAAAGGAAAGGCCAAGTCCTTGGGAGGAAAATCTTATAAATGTAAAACATGTGGCAAAGATAAGTCAAAACTGACTGGAAAGGGTGAGAAGTGTCATAGTGGATGTAAATATGCCAGATGTGATCTATGTGACAAACGCTTCAAATCTTTGGAAATGCTGAAAAAACATGAAAAAACTCATTCTTCAGAACTTACCTCTGTGTGTTCTGTCTGTGGTTCTTCCTTTCAGAGTGTGCAACATTTAACAAGACACATGAAAACTCATAAGGCTTCCAAGGAGTTCAAATGTGACACATGTGGAAAATCTTTTTCGGATGCATCCTCTCTGAGGGTTCACACTCGTGTCCATACTGGTGAGCGACCCTATCAGTGTGACACTTGTGGGAAGACGTACACAGATTCCTCAGCCCTGCGCAATCACAGGAAGTGCCACAGTAAGCAGAAGTTTAAGTGTGATTCATGTGACAAGACATTCTCATCCAAGATGTCCTTGAGAAGCCATCAGGGCATTCACACAGGGCACCGACCTTTCACCTGTACTGTATGTGGGAAAGGTTGTTTGACCAATTCTCACTTAAAGAGACATGCAAGGCTCCATACAGGGGTTCGGTCACATAAATGTGACTCCTGTCCGAAGGCGTTCTTTGATTTAAGAGATTTGAGTGTTCATCGCCGTGTCCACACAGGTGACAAACCCTTTAGCTGTACTATGTGTGACAAGACGTTCACAATGGGGAGCTCCCTGAAGAAGCATATACTTCTCCACAGTGAGTTGAAGCCGTTCAAGTGTGATGTTTGTGACAAAGAGTGTGTGACGGAACTGCAGTACCGCTGTCACATGAAGATACACAGTGATGACAAGAAGTTTATCTGTGAGTTGTGCGGCAAACGGTTTCTCACAGCAAGCAATCTCCGTTCCCATGACATCACCCACAAGGGTTACAAGCAGCACAAGTGCGACCAGTGTGGGAAGAGTTACCGCAGTGCATGGTACCTGCAGATCCACAGGAAGACCCACACAGGGGAGAACCTGATCCAGTGTCACTCGTGCGGTGACTGGTTCATCGATCCCTCCTACTTCAAGCTGCATCAGCGGAAGTACTGTAAGGGGAGGCTGGAGTACTGCAGTGTGTGTGGCCGGGGATTCCCCACCAACCGTGACCTCACAAGCCACATGGGCATTCATACAGGTGAAAGACCGTTTGGCTGTGAAACCTGTGGCAAGGGTTTTGCTAAGCCTGAAGCTTTATCAGAACATGTGAAACGGCACACTCTGGAGAACTGTGTCCGATGCAAAGTGTGCAGCAAACCCTTCATTAATACAAACGAATTGCGGAAACATGAAGTCCGACATGGAAAAGTCAAGCTTCGAGCAACACTTCCTGATAATCTGAAACCAGGCAACAGAGATATTGACATGCCACAGACAGAGCCAGATTGGGAGCCATGTGACAGTGACTTGGAGCCGAGCACAACAGCAGAGCAGCAGTTATCTGGTGATGCAAGACCCATGGCACAGAGCACTATAGCTGATGGGAGACCTTCCGCCTTTACTGAGACCACTGACTATAATACAGGGCATATATCACATGCACCATCTGTTCAAGATACAGGACATATATCACATGCACCCTCAGCTCATGATACAGGGCATATATCACATGCACCCTCAGCTCATGATACAGGGCATTTATCACATGCACCCTCAGCTCATGATACAGGGCATTTATCACATGCACCCTCAGCTCATGATACAGGGCATTTATCACATGCACCCGCAGCTCATGATACAGGGCATTTATCACATGCACCCTCAGCTCATGATACAGGGCATTTATCACATGCACCCACAGCTCATGATACAGGGCATTTATCACATGCACCCTCAGCTCATGATACAGGGCATTTATCACATGCACCATGCAGCTCATGATACAGGGCATTTATCACATGCACCCTCAGCTCATGATACAGGGCATTTATCACATGCACCCACAGCTCATGATACAGGGCATTTATCACATGCACCCACAGCTCATGATACAGGGCATATATCACATGCACCCTCAGCTCATGATACAGGGCATATATCACATGCACCCTCAGCTCATGATACAGGACATTTATTGCATGCACCCTCAGCTCATGATACGGGATATATATCACATGCACCCTCAGCTCATACAGGATACATGTCACATGTACCCTCAGATCACAATACTGGTCAGTTCTCTCATGTTCAAACAAACCTTCAGTCAACTGCAACCACCTTCAGAACAGATGGGGACTACAACGAACCTCCCTCCCACCTGAAGCCGGTGGATCCCAGCATGACGTCCTCTGTAGGCGGCCATGACGGTGGTCTGTACTCCAGCAGCCTGTCCAGTATACACCAGGCAGACATGATGCTGTCAAGGGGGGACCACTCCGCCATGATGGTGAATGACCAGGGTCAGATTGTGTATGACGGACAACATTATGCCATGTGTGAGATGCAGGACAATTCCTGAATACTTGTAGAGTGTTGGTGACACTTGTGGTATGTTTATCATGTTCACAGAACTCTGAGTGTGGGGTTTTTTCCCTATTTTTTTATGTTTATATACAAATGAATGGCATTATCTTTGTGATTCATACATAAAGGATTCACTTATTCATATACAGTCACACTAACTGTTTCGGTTGAATACCATTGTCAGTAGTAGCAGCGTTGTCTCAGTGAATCTCACATTCCAACTCCTTGTCCAATAGACCGATCCAGTCCCGGCCGATAAGCCCCGCCCACTTCGTTTTTGACGTTAGGGGGACAACCACTGGCAAATCACAATGGCGTCACCGCCGGCGAAACGTTACGTGATTGCGAACGTTGTTGGTGAATTCTGCTTGTGATACTTTGGTATCCGTCGTTTGTGAATGTTATTTAAAGAGGCAAGTTATACGTATGTGATTTTTAATATATTTTAGATGGCAGATTACAACTGGCGAGTGAAAATGAGTTACATGCCCGATGAAAAAGCATCTCGACTAGCTGCTGAGACTGTAGGAAGCGTAATTTCTTCGAATCAATTAATCTATCTGGCAATTATTCACCACCGTCCACAGATATTAGCAGGGGAAGGATAACTGAATTTTGTTGTTTGGGTTTATAATTTTAAAACTCGTGGAACACAACCACATGTTCATGTTGCAGATCGCTTCGTATCTATAAAAAAGATTATCAACACTGCGCTGCGTGGCGCTTTACTTATCCGTTGGCGTTGTTCAAATTTAGTTCAATAATCTGAAAACATGGGTTTCTATCTTTTAATGAATTAAGAGAATGGTAAATAAAAAGCAGAAAATATTTCCGTCTACTACTTCATGCACCTTATTTGTCTGTACAATTAATGTAAACAAATCAATCACAGCATAATCTATTTGATCTTATTTGGAAATCTGGAAACGGTAATTGGGCTTGTAAACAATATGTTTCCATGGACGATCTGGACATACCCAGAAGCAAATATTCAACAGCTGATCTGCAGCAACTCTCAGTAAAGTTTCTCTCTTCAAAATCTGTACACCATGATAAAATGACACTGAATATAAGGAAATCATTTTTTTAATCATCATTTCAATTTAATTTTTCTATATGTACTTTGTTGTGGAATCCTAATTTACATACAAACTTCCACAATACTGGACTTCATGAACTGCCAGCGTTTATGTACAGGTATGTCACAGCACCAGAACACAAAGAAGATCCAAGATACTGTCTGCACCTGTACACTAGCTGACCCATCTTCCAGAAATAGGAAACATGTGATGCAAAATTTTGGAACAGAGAATCCACAGTTATCCGAACAATTAACTAGCATTGAAATAGAATGTTACACAAAATACAAATGTAGATCTATTGTTTTTTCATCAGAGATGTTTAACTGCTAACTACTAGTGTAAATAAGGTGCAAAGAATATATCCTATGTTCAAAGCCTTCTGTCAATACAATTACATATTGACATTATTGCTTCTTAATTAAACAATGATAATCTTTGTTTTATTAGATCTGAGACCATATCCCTAGAGGACATAACACTGATTTTGATCTATTTCCTATATACTTACTGGTGTCATAACAATTATAATAAAGTTGATTCAAAATTTGGTAAAAGTCATAACAAAGTTTTAGGAAAACAGACATGAAAATGCCCTGAAGCGTTCACCTCCTACAAACCAGTGTGCAATTTAATATGAAGCTCATTTTGCAAATAACCATCAACAAACCTTGAACAATTTGTCCAAATCCACCATCTTAATAAACACTAGCTTTGGCTCAGTCTTCAAATATTAGTAACCTCCTAAAAAACTTATGATTTATCAGAAGAATTACATCAAATATGGGTTAAATATATGTTTCAATCTTTATTCCGTTACATGAAAAGTCACCTGAGATTTTTGTAAGTTATTCTGTTCCAGGACTGGATAATGCCTGACCAGGGTTTGACCAAAACGTAGCCTTTGCTTTTTCAAATTTTCTGGATGTTGAAATAACTTTAATGAGTTATGATACTAGCAATCACTTTCAGAATTATCTTATTAGTAAATGTATTATTTAAAAAAACATCTAAAAGCAGGAGCCAAGAAAGTTAATACCTAGTGATTGTCCTGCCATGATATGTATGGTGTTTGTTTGCCTAGTTCTGCCTTAAAATCTAAAAAATCTGATATGTCAATCAATTGAATAATTATTTATTATTGATTAGATTATTATTAATTTTATTACCCTTCCACGTTTACTAAAAACAGCAAGATTCTTAAAACATACCTTGCTATCATTTCCAGTGAATTAATCAAAATTACAGTTGTAATATTACTCCTAAAATGTACCATTATATGTGAATAATTTATGTGGTAACAAAACTTCAAATAATGTTCTCGTAATTAAGATATACACTTTATTTCACTCATTCCAATACTCCAGAAAGTCACTATTCTTCTCACATAGTTTTCAGTATTCGATCAACATGGAGGAAGGTAATTCAGTTCAAAGTCCCATGCAACTCTTTATAAAAATCTGAAATATTTAAAGCATGGTTTTATAGGCACTCATATGAACTAATTTTGATACTTGGATAGTGCATGATAGGCAACTGCTGACACTGACAATATTTCCGCTTTGAATAAAAAATATTACTCCTCAATATTTTGCTCTGTTAACAAGATACTGTAGGCCTTCAGATTGTGCTTATGAAACTTAAAACATCCTACAATGTGTGACAAATTGAAGACTATCTAAGAGCGAAGGGGACAATATCTGCCTCATTGTTCTTTCATGTAACAAGTTTTGCTATTTCAGTTGACCCTAACCGAAATGAAGATTTGTTTACATCGTGTCACGGCTTTCTCGCCTGTCTCATTTGAGCTTTATGGCATTACCAACTCAATGCCTAGTAGTGACTAAAAACGTTAAGCAAAACAATTTTGTAGTTACAAGAATTGTCTGTGTTTATAACACTTGCAAAGTCTTAAACTGCTATTTGTTGTCATCAATTGGTAATGATTTTGCACATGTGCAAAAGTGTGGAAATTCGTGCAAATTCTCATCAGCAGGCAGACGTAGGTTTCCTGAACGATGGTGCAGACATTTAACTGATCGTTAGGCCTATTGCGTTTCTTGATCCGCCTCCATTTTTGTTGTCTTGGCCATAATGGTTTTGTTAAGGTACACATCAAATCGCAGCAATATGTAATAAATATAGCGAGTGTAAATGGCATAATTCGAAGCACATCGCTTCGGATGCATCGTTTGACCCTGGAAATAAGTCTGACAAATCCACACAGCGCGCCCGGCCTGCTGATTGGCCAAAATTGACGCATGCGCCAGTTTTGATTGACAGACTGGATCGGTCTATTGTAACACTTGTGGAGTTACCACCGAATACTTGTGGAGTTGAGTGTCATTGTCATCACACAAGCCACAATTCCACAAGCCCTGTAATAGGACTTATGTTGAAAATGAGTTTTCAAATACTTACTCGCTTTCTGTGAAATATTAATTTATTTGTAATTTGGTTGCTGAAAGTGATCTAGAAAGCAAGTTATATCAGGGTAAGATTCCAGACCACTTTGAAGTGGTATGCGTAGGAATTTATGTTCAGACATGATGATTCTTGTTATCCAATCAGTTTTATGCCCTATACTGTTGTAATAAGAAGTGAGTGAGTGAGTTGAGTTTTACGCCGCACTCAGCAATATTCCAGCTATATGGTGGCAGTCTGTAAATAATCCACTCTGGACCAGACAATCCAGTGATCAACAGCACGAGCAACGATCTGCGCAATTGGGAACTGATGACATATTTCAACCAAGTCAGCAAGCCTGACCACCCAATCCTGTTAGTCACCTCTTACGACAAGCATGGGTTAGTGAAGGCCAATATTCTAACCCGAATCTTCACGGGTCTGTAATAAGAAGTATTAAATACTTTGGGAAAAGTCACCACTGTAGCTTCCTTGTTTTCATATTGTTGGATTCAGTTGTATTTCTAAACATCAACATCTGACTTTGCTTCACTGTTCCTGTTAGCAAATCTCATCCATTATATACCACTTAACTTTTGATGAGGATGTTTTTCTATGGTATACAGTTCTGATTAACATTCACGCTTGAAGACATGGGTTCGATTCCCCACATGGGTACAATGTGGTAAGCTTATTTCTGGTGTCCCCTGCCGAGATATTGTTGGAAAATTGTACAAGTGGTGTAAGACTTAACTCACTCACTCACTCTGATTCACATATGTCAAGTGTGTCAAGAATTACATGTCCGATTATCTCCATGAAACGTTAAGCTGTGTATGTTGGCAGTGTGAACAATGGTGTACACCCAGATCAATGTAGGTATTGTTTTGGCCTTCTTGAGTTTGTCTACGTGAATTGTGTGTTATTCATGTGGGTCAACATTACAGAGTTGATAAAACTCGTATCAAGCACAATAGGTGATAATGTAATGCTTCACTTATTATATGCAAGTAACATAATAAAGTCGTATTGCATAAGGTGTGGTTTGTGATGATGTCATTACCTACATGTTGACTATATTGGTTCAGTTTTCAACATAACCACTAAGCCATGTATAAATCTAATGTGTGAAAAAGTTACAAATGTGAATGTTATTTGTTGAATCGCACACAAAATGAACCAGTAGGTGAAGACTAGATCAGGTTCATACTACTTGATGTTCCCATGTGAGAAGACTGTTTTATGTTTTCTGAGTGCTTGATTGTTTTATCACATTTGGTTGGTTGGTTTTGTTGTTTAATGCCGCACTCAGCAATATTCCAGCAATATGGTGGTGGTCTGTAAATAATCGAGTCTGGAGCAGATAATCTAGATATAAACAGCATCAGCATCGATCCTCGCAATTGGGATACGATGACATGTGTCAACCAAGTCAGCGAGCCTGACCACCCGATCCCGTTAGTCGCCTCTTTTGACAAGGATGTGTTGCTGAAAACTAATTCTAACCCCGGTTAAAGTGATACATTAATCTTAAAAAAAACCTTTAGCACTGTTCTAATTGAAATTAATAGATGTAAGTCACATGGCCAGTGTCTACCTGATCTCAGTGAATATAACACTGACTTAAAGCTACATTTTGATCATTATCATGTAAATTTCTAGATCAAATAACAATATTGTCTCCTCCTTTGAAGGGATGTGATAATAAATTTCATGGTGTTTGAATACCATATGAGGTTCTTATAATGGGTATCTTGTGAGGTTTCACCTTTCACCCTCACACCCACACCCAATCCTCCCTTTGCCCCACAATTCAAAGGAGAAAAAAAACAGAAAACCACCTCAAAACATGCCTTTTGGAAATGATACACTATGAAACAAAAAAATAAATATTTAAAGATCAAACGATAGATATTTTGTTTGTTTATCATCATTTGAAGACTTGTTAATGATGGTAATAGGCTTGACTCAATACTCCTGTGCAGACATTAGTAAGGGCCACCCATTAAAAGTTTAAATATATTTAACAGTCATATGAGTATTGTTTGGAGCAACACTTTCAAGGCCGTTTCCTATTCTTTCAGTGCATACTGGTATGGATATCACCACTTGATGGGTACCAGCACTGAGAGGAAATTGGTCAGTGATCTTCAGGTGGTATTGAGAAAATCAAAGTGAGTGACTGTCATTTGTTATTGCTCATCAAGCTGGAATAAAGAATTCCCAGTCAATTCTGTGGAACCTCTGGAACTGAACAGGAACACTTAGGCCTTTGAGTTCATGGTGGCATGGTCAAAGAAAGAGAAGATGGCACAGGCATCCAGATCACACATGAAGAGAGGTGTTGGAGTCGTTAAGGACATTAACAAATCAAGTCTTCAGTGCTCTGTTTCCAACATTAGTTTTTTGCTCGGAGTTTTAGAAATGAGACTGATGTTTGAATCTGAAGGTTGTGAGAATCCGCTTTATGAAGAATTTGTAAATGGCACAGTGACCTGCCTGTCTGACTCAAGGTCTGAGGTGGTTGATGACTGTCCAGAATGTGGCCAGAAGGGTCGACAGACCGCCTTTCACATTGTGGTGACATCTGTTAACAGGTGCTCTTGTACAGTCTTGGGTGACAAGGCTGTAGATACTGGAGACACTCAGGCTGATGAACATAGACGATCATGTACAGTCTTGGGTGACAAAGCTGTAGATACTGGAGACACTCAGGCTGATAGACATAGACACTCTTGTACAGTCTTGGGTGACAAGGGTGTAGACACAGGAGACACTCAGGCTGATGAACATAGACGATCATGTACAGTCTTGGGTGACAAAGCTGTAGATACTGGAGACACTCAGGCTGATAGACATAGACACTCTTGTACAGTCTTGGGTGACAAGGCTGTAGACACAAGATACACTCAGGCTGATGAACATGGACACTCTTGTACAGTCTTGGGTGACAAGGCTGTAGATACTGGAGACACTCAGGCTGATAAACATGGACACTCTTGTACAGTCTTGGGTGACAAGGCTGTAGATACTGGAGACGCTCAGGCTGATGAACATGGACACTCTTGTACAGTCTTGGGTGACAAGGCTGTAGATACTGGAGACAGCTCAGGCTGATGAACATGGACACTCTTGTACAGTCTTGGGTGACAAGGCTGTAGACACTGGAGACACTCAGGCTGATAAACATGGTCGATCATGTGCAGTCTCTGTTGATAAGGTTGTAGACACTGGAGACACCAAAGCTGATGAACATAGACACTCTTGTGCAGTCTCTGGTGACAAGGTTGAACTCACTGGAGACATTCAGACTGGTAAACCCTCTTGTACAGTCTGTGGTGAGGTGGTGAATGATGACCCTAGAGATGCTGATCAACTGCAGGGCTATACTTGCATGAAGCAAGCACCTGTGAATAAGACTGCTGATGGAGACAGGAAGAAGTTTTCATCTACTGGATCAGGTAGCAAGTGTCAATGTTCAGATACAGGAAATCAAAATAGTGCTTCAGAGTCCGCTGAAACCCTGACCAATTTAATACAAGATAAACATACTAGTGTGAGTGGTTGTCTCAGGCGCGGTGGAAGAAAGAGACAGACAAGAAAGACTGATGACTCTGATATGACTGCATTATGCTCCTTGACGGACCAATCTTTAAGCAGATCAAAATACCCCAGAAGTTTGCCACCAACACATGGAAGGAAAGGGACAGAGAATCCTGAAAATATGAACTCTAATATTAAATCAGACAACTTCTCTTGTAGTGTGTGTGATATTGTATTTAAGACAAAACTGCAGTTGACAAGACATATGAAATCTGTGCATGATGGTATGAAATGTGAGAGCTGTGAGCAGCCTTCTTTTGATGATTCCCATGCTGTAGAACTTCATATGAGGAACAGTGATGGAGTGCAGGGAAGTGACGCTGCTGGGAAGACCAACATGGCTGCCACTCACAACATACAGCACAAGGCTGACACATTCAAGTGTGACCTGTGTGGCAGGTGCTTCCTCATGAGGACACAGCTGCAGGCTCATCTGACTGTCCACACAGGAAATCGACCTTTCACTTGTGGTTTGTGTGGCAAGCCATTCCTGTCAAAGCTCCACCTCCACAAGCACATGAAGCTCCACTTAGGTGGGAAACGGCACACATGTGACCTGTGTCCTAAAGCTTTCATATCAGCCAAAGATCTAGAGTACCACCGTACCAAGCATACAGGGGATAAGAAGTTCAAATGTGATGAATGTGGAAGCTCATTCACTGTCAAGGCATCTCTGAAGAAGCATGTCCTACTGCACTGTGATGTGAAACCATTCAAGTGTGAATGCTGCAAGAAAGACTTTGCTTCCTTTGGGCAACTTCAGAAACACTCAAGGATCCACAACACAGTGAACCCTCTTGTGTGTGAGGTCTGTGGCAAGACCTTCCCGACCAACAACTACCTCCAGTCCCACAGGAAGACTCACATCGGGTATGAGAAGCATCGGTGCGAAGTGTGTGGAAAGTCCTACCGAGAAGCTGCCTATCTGAAGATCCACATGAAATCTCACACCGGCGAGGGGCTCTTGAAGTGTGATCTCTGCTCTGAGAACTTTGCCGACCCATCTTACCTGAAGGTCCACAAGAAGAGGTTCTGCCGGAGGAAGACTGTGCAGTGTGAGGAGTGTGGCAGGGAGTTTGTCAACCAGAGGGATCTGAGGTTTCATCGTGGAGTTCATTCTGGAGAACGTCCACATGAGTGCCAGGTGTGTGGCAAAGGCTTCATGAAGGCTGATGCTTTGTCTGAACATGCCCGTCGACATGACGACAGCTTGAAAACACATAAATGTGATATTTGCTCCAAGGGTTATGTATGTGCAAGTGATTTGCGGAAACATATGAAAACACACAATAAGGTCAAGAGTAGAGTTCAGTTACCAGATAAATTCAAGTATGACCTTGAAAATAGTGATGCCAACATGCTTCAAGTGAAAGCACAAGAATTGAGTGAGGCAGGACCAGTAACCCCAAAAGTACCCAGACATCAGAATCTTTCAGTGGACATTCAAAATATTTCACTACCAACAGAAGAACAGGAAGAGAATCCTGAAACCCAGGTCATTGAGGACTGTGACCTTGAAAGGATCACTGGAAAGTTCAGCAGGAACACTTTTGTCAGTGTGAAGGCCAGTGACAAGGGTGGTGTTAAGGGGCAGTCAGGGGAAATAATCCACTTCAGGAGTCCAGCAATATTCTCCAAGGTGAAGCAAGTGCTGATAAACATTTCATGGCTCAAGGAGATGGCATGAATGTACAGGCCAGTGATAGTCTGGTCTACACAAAGGCCAGCAAAGCTCATGTCAATGTACCTGGAGACAATAATCTGATCTGTGTGCAAGACAGTGGAAGTCAGTGTACTGCCCAGGGACATGAGGATCAGGTCAATGCACAGGGACACATGGATCAGGTCAATGTACAAGCCAATGAATGTCAGGTCAATGTACAAGCCAATGAATGTCAGGTCAATGTACGAGGCAATGAAGGGCAGGTCATTGCCAAGGTACGCACAGGTCAGGACAGTGAACAGGAGCTCAACAATCAGGTCAGTGTACAAGCCAATGAAGTTCAGGTCAATGTGCAAGCCAAGGATGGTCAGGTCATTGCACAGGGATACAATGATCAGGTCGGTGTACAAGCCAATGAAACTCAGCTCAGTGCACAGGCCAGTGAAGGTCACATGAATGAAGGACACAAGAGTGAGAGTGACACCAGTGATACAGAACAGGTGAAAGGGGAGGCAGAAGACATGCTGCTGGACATGGCCAGCATCTCCTCTCCCATCCACATCGACTCCCTCGACCCCAACTCCAGTTTGGAGAATGCCCTGAACGCCCTGATGGGTGACACGGACCAGATGCTCACTAATGCATACTACAAGCTGAATCTTCAGGGGCGGTCTCCCACCTAGTTGAGGCATAAAGCAGTTGCATAGGTTTGTTTAATATGTCAACTTGAAGTGTGTATCCTTGTGTAAAGAGTGGAGTTTTAAAGAAAACAAACAATACTATAAGCTGAATCTCCCTTCATGCGATTGTAGGGGTGAGTGAGTGAATAAGTAAGGTTTTATCAATATTCCAGCCATATCACAGCAGGTGACACTGGAAAGGGGCACCCTTGTAGGAATTTGGGGTAGACTAGGATGGCACAAAGCGATCTTTGTGCTAAGGTGACAGTAACTCCCATATCTTAACATAGACTTATGATAGCCTTAGCGCAGAGGTTGTTTTGTACAACGGCACTCAGGTCAATAAGATCCCATGCTATCATGTTGAAGGCATCTGAATGGATTGTGTGATCAGACTCTGTTTTTCTTCTTCTATATATCTTTATTCCCCACTCAGTTATAGTTTGCCACACTAGTGTGAATTCATATAAATACGCATATATGCATATATATGCAAACATATGTACTTACACATATACATGCACACACATATATACAAGATACAATGTACATATTTTGCTGCTAACCATATAAGTGTATGTTGTAGTCCAAAATATATATGGTTCATTGTGTGCCTTTGTAACAAGAAAGCTGAGATCGGTTCTCCTAATATCAAGCACTTGGGGTAGATGCAGGTAGCAGCTGTATTGTATGTCCCCATGGTCTAGAGTATGGTGATCTACCTTCAGTTGCTGGTGATCTATGTCTGTATTTAGTTTGTATTGTCCTGAATAATGGTATAATTTTAATGTTACAAACTAGCTTTTCTTCTGTATTTGTGGTAATCTAGTTGTTTTAGTGTCTGTAGTTGACAGATTTTACAATACAACTTTATATATTATGGGTGTACAACTTGTTTTAGTCACAATATGGCTGAAGTATTGTCGATGTGATTATAAATCTTAACTCACCCCCTCACTCACTCACTAACTTTGGCTTTGAGCATCACTCAGTCTTTCACTAAACTGTCGTTTTCATTTCTTGCAGTACAGAAGACCAAGGAATGGGCCCCATGAAGTCCATCCAGGCTACAAGATCACTACAGCACAGGGGCAGCAACACCTTATAGTGTCAGGATGAAGGTCTCTCCATGAAGCTGTCATCTTGATCTGTGAAGATGTCTTTTCGAATCTATGACTGTGAGGCTTTGTGGCCCAGGCTGCCCTTGTGAAGCTGTGATTGGGGATCTGTTAGACTCAAGCTTTCCTTGTGAAGCTATACGACTCCATATTTCCTTCTGGCAGCTGTGATGACAGTCCTTAGAGAGCTGTGTGGGTGAAGATGAGTCAGTCAGGGAAGATGAAGGAACCAGCGAGGCGAGAGGGTGTGAAGCAGAGCCTGATTACAACCATCCTTCAGTGCTCCTTCACACACGCTGTTGTACAGGATCGGACTCTCGACCTAAATCTGAAGCTTGTAATGGGAGAGGATGATGGTGATGGGCAGATGTTCAGCAAGTTCGTCCAGGGGGTTGTGACATGTACTCAAGTTGTTGCAGAGTCCGTCTGCTCAAATGAAGCAGACGGCTGTGACAGGTGTGGGGAGAGGCTGGAGAAAAAGGAGACACTGATCCGTATCAATTTGACATCAGTGGATGAGAACTGTGCTTGTGGTACTGGAGTGGAGGTTACTGACTTTCCAGATAAAAGTGAATCTGATTGTGCAGTTCTGAAAAACACTGCTGAGCCAAAACAAGCCAGCGTTGACCCTGCTGAGTCTGTGACAGGGAGTGATGATGATGATGATGAGGAAGAGGAGGAGGAATGTAGTGATGATGAAATAGATGAAACGTTTGAACAGTTTGACACACACATGGATGAAGAAAGTGATAAGGCAGCTGATGATGATCAGCAGAAGAAAACAAAAACATCTGATTTATCAATGGACAGCGTCAAGAACAATGAGGTGTTCAACACCAATACAGGGAGACCCCCGTCGATCTTGTCGACCACGAGAGAAGTATGTCTTAGCTTTGAAAGCACTGAAAGAGCCAGAAAGTTGTTCTACAAAAGCTTTAGAGGATGTGGAAAGAGGGACATCACTCTCAGGAGAGACACTTGAGTCTAATGATCCACCCTGGGAACAGGCAGACATTGTGTCTGATACAGACAATCCACAAGTATTAAATAAGAAATCAAAAACTAAAAGAATTATTGTTAAAAAACCTGTGACCAGAAGTCGTGTCAAAAATGAAAGAAAAGCAAAGCATAAAGCTGTGTCCCCTGAGGATGAGCTGAAGGTTACGAGTCAGAAGGTTTGTGACACATGTGGCAGTGAGAAGAGATGTGCCTGTGCAAAGCAGTATAAGTGTCTGGTCTGTGAGAAAGTTTTTAAACATGCATCCAATCTGCGGCAGCATAAGGCCTCGCACTGACGCCAGGCCCTTTGTCTGTGATGTGTGTGGTCTGGGGTTTAAGACAAGAACAAATTGGAAGACCCACAAATATCGTCATGCGAAGGCATTCAAATGTGATATCTGTGACAGGGCATTCAGTCTGGCACCTGCCCTCAAGTACCACATCCGCACCCACACGGGAGAACGTCCATTTCAGTGTGATACTTGTGGCATGACCTTCACCTCAACAGGTGGACTCCGTGCACACAAGAAGAGACATCTGACTAAAGAAAAGTCATTTATGTGTAGCATGTGTGACAAAGCTTTTATGACCAAAACAAATTTGGAGACGCATATTCGAATCCACAAAGGAATACGCCCCTTTGCCTGTCCATACTGTCACCTTCACTTCGCTTCCCGTCCCCATCTCAACAAACACAAGCGACAACATACAAAGGAGAAAGAATTCAAGTGCAGTTTTTGTTCCAAGGCTTTTTTCACACAGAAACTTCTAGATGTACATCGTAGTAAGCACACAGGGGAGAAGAGATTCTCCTGTGAAGTGTGTGGCAACAAGTTCATCACGTCATCCACCCTGAAGGATCACCTGCTTCTGCACAGTTCAGTGAAGCCGTTTCAGTGTCACGTCTGTCAGAAGGAGTTTGCTGCCAAAAAGACGCTGAAGAAACACATGCAGATACACAACACGGAGAACCCTTTGGTGTGTGAATTCTGTGGCAAGAAGTGTCCAGCTCCAAAATACCTCAAGAGCCACATGAAGATGCACACAGGCTACGAGAGACACCAGTGTAGCATCTGTGGAAAGAGTTACCGAGATCCGCGGTACCTGAAGATCCACATGAAGAGCCACACAGGTGAAGGGCTGATTCAGTGCAGAACCTGCGGAGAACATTTTGCAGATCCTGCATACCTGAAGCTTCACCAGAAGAAGCACTGTAAGGCAAGGAAGGAGAACTGCTACATTTGTGGGCAAGGTTTTGCTAACAGCAATGACCTTGTTCTGCACATGGGGCTGCACACTGGGGAGCGACCGTTCGGATGTGAAACATGTGGGAAGGCTTACACCACATCTGAGGCCTTGGCAGAACATTCCAAGCGCCACGACATTAAAATGAAAACCCACCAGTGTACTATCTGTTACAAACGTTTCTACACATCACATGACCTGCAGAGGCACACAAGGCGCACTCAGTGTTCGAAGGGATCGCGTTTTGACGCGACAGGTAACAATGCTTCCAAGCATGTGACTGTCAGCACTACAGGAACAGGAACCATCTTGGCAGCTGAGATGGAAGCTGGTCGATCCTCCAACATGCCAGTCGAGGAACATCTCATACACTCAGCTGAAGAAAGAGTGACACACGTGTTAGGCCATTGTGAACACACTATCAGTCATCCACTGCCACGGTCAGGTGAAAAACACATACTGACTCAGCAGCTGCCACAAACAGCCAAAGAGCCAATCCTTCCAATAAACCGATCATCTGAGGAACATGTGGTAGTGGATCCTCTAGGCCACCTGTCCACACAGAGCCCAATGACTGAACCCTTGTGTCATTTGTCTGGTGGCATCCATCCTCCAGGTCCTGACCCCAGTAAGAGCCACACACTCACACAGTTAGGAGGCACAGCAGAAATGCCTCTGTCCAGCACGTCGGGAGGGGGACTCATCACCATCGACAGCTCAGTGATCGACTCAAGGGTTCAGTTGGCTGGTGGTGCTGGCATGGAGTCATCTGTCAGTCTCACAGCTCTCCCTCCAACTGCTGGGTCCTCTTACGTCATGTATGACATGCAGGGAAGGGAAGGATGCCCACCGTAAATGAACTGCTGCTGTCCTGGATATAGCTTTGTTTCTAAAGTACTGTCGGAAATGCTAGAAAAATGCTTTTTAGCCTTAATATCTTTATAAAGGTGATAAATGTACGATGTTGTCAATATATCAACTCGCCTATTGTCTACCTAATTTTTATTTCAATCGATTTAACATTCCCATGAATTTAAAGGGCAGTTTACAGGAGAGAATTTGGTACCAAAACAGCAACTTAAGATTTATTCAGAGTTTAACAACAGAAATCTGAAATAGTCTTTACATTTATGCTAATAATACAGGTGGTGTAAAAATATGAATTAACGTTTTTCCTAAACAAATAAATGTTGAATGTTTGTGTTACTTTACTTAATTATCGTTTTCTTTATTGAAGAAATATTAATATAAATGTTAAGTCTTGAATAATAAGTTTCCCCTCATGCATGCACATCTTTATCACAGCGTCCACTATGGCCAACGATTTGCAGTCGATTGTTGCAAAGGTTTATAGTTTTTTTCTGCTTAAAAAAGACAGAGGTAAACCTTTCATTAGTGTAGAGAGGGTTTATTACAGAACTTGTAGAGCTGTTGGCATGTCTTACCAACAAGTTTACAATATTGTAAACAAATCAGACAAGACAGGGACCGTCTCATATGCAAAACCGGGACGTAAAACCATCCTTGACAACTTTGACAAGGGAGTGCTTAGACGGGCGGTCTACAAACTTTATGAAAAGAAAAATATATATAATATATCTTTGGCAAACTAGATTAAACTGACCAAATTACATCCATATTTTTTCAATGAACTATACTGTTGACATGCAAAACATTTATTAAAACGTTGCACATTTCTACAATCAATCGATAAGATAACACAAGTGATAGGATTCTTTCCAATGTACAGTAATTTGTATGTTTATTTCAAAACAAACACACATACACAAATGATCCCTTACATAACCAATACGTATACTATACGTACACATATTCAACATTTTGCAGAAAACATCTATTGATATGACCCCTCGCCCGAGCGTGTGCTCAGTTGTCAATTTCACCTGTCGATACCGTGCATGCTGATGACGTAACACAGGCAGTTAATGTTTGTTTCAAATAACGTCCAACTACCCCTTATTTTTCTAAGTTTTTGGTATTTTCATCAGTAAAAACACAGTTTAGAGCATGTCTCAAAATTTATTCCCTCGGTCTACATTAGGTAGATGTTTCTTGAAGTGATATTTGTTATTTAAGTAACTGTAACACCTCTGAATTTTAAATATAAGTCAAAAAGCATTTTTCTAGCATTTCCGACAGTACTTTAGTATCTTTGTATAATGCCACTTTCAGTTTTGTTAGTGTAAGTTCATTGTTTAGCACCTCTATCTCTTGGAAACAAATGCCAAATTATTGTGCAGGTTTCTAAAAATCTGCATCCAAGCTTTAGATTGTAATTCACAAAGAAATAACATTATCCTTGGGGATCTTGTTGAATTTCTTCTCAGCTCCTCCAATCTGGGCACAAACAGCTCATTACTTTATATGCCAGGCCCTTCCACACTCACTACTCTGGTGTACTGGTACTTGTTGCATTGTCCCAGTGTTTCTTGTCACGTGAACATTTATGTTGAAATATACCGGTATGCTTCAGCAGCCGGTACTTGAAAGGTGCGACTTTCCATGTGAAGGTGAGGTGAGGTGAAATTGGGTTTTACGTCGTGCTTGAGAATATTTCGCTCATATGACAACGTGCATGCGTATGTGCGGCTGCTTGTACTAGCCCAGACTGAAGCTGGTTTTATAGTGCTAGCCCACTGAGATAGCATGCCGCAGTGAAGCATGAATACCCCACTCAGACACAGTATACTGACAGTATACAGTCCTTGTTGTACCAATTAATGCCGAGCGCCAGGCAGGGACCAACAAGTACCATATTTTAACGTCTTTTGGTATGACGCGGTCGGGGATTGAACCCACGACCTTCCGCTCTCCCGGGCGGACACTCTAACCACTACACCACGGAGGCGGTCTCCATGTGAAATCACTGGACTAGGTGTGATCAATCATTTATCTGGTCCAGATGTAATTATTTACAGAATGCTGCCATATAGCAGGAATATTTCTGAGTGCAGCACTAAACCAACTAATCACTAAACTAACTAGCATGCCTTGGTTTCACGGAGGGTTTGTCCGCTGTCTGCACCAGCTTTGTTATTTGATCAATATTGAACTGACATCAGTGTTGACAATATCACATGAAATGCAAGTAGTTGTCAAAATTGGCAGAATTTTAGAAGTCCCTGGATCTAAATGCTATACACCAACAAAAGCAGACTGATCACACGCTGTAGTGAGGTGATAAACACACCTGAACGTATCTTCAGTGTAACTTTGAACATATGAATACAGCTCGTATACACCCTGTGTTGTATAAGCCTTGTATTATCTGGTTTGTTATTTCACTAGATATTCATAAGTAAGAATTGTGTGTGTACATCTTTGTCAGCTAAAATGAATCATTTGTTAAGCTTACTAGTTGTCATAGTTGTTGAGAATCACTGATCAAATTTGTTATGGAGAGTTGAAAGTATGGTATTTGAGTGACAATAAAATATATTATGTATTCCTTTTGTTTTTGTGTTCATAGGTAAATGTGTTAATGTAAATAAGATTCTTGGTCAGAATATGTTCTAAGTATCCTGTCAGTGTCCAATTGAGTCTTTGTGTCCATTTGTTTGCTGTGTCTGTGCCCAATTGTCCCCTTGTTAGCCGTGTGTGCCACTGTGTCCAGTTGTGTGCCATTATGTTTCCATAGCGTCCTCCAGTCCAGTTTTGTCCCATTGTGTACGAGATCCGGGGTAGAATAGGTCTTCAGCAACCCATGCTTGCCACAAAAGGCGACTATGCTTGTCGTAAGAAGCTGACTAACGGGATCAGGTGGTCAGGCTTGCTGACTTGGTTGACACGTCATCGGTTCCCAATTACGCAGATTGATGTTCATGCTGTTTGATCACTGGATTGTCTGGTCCAGGTTCGATTATTTACAGACCGCCGCAATATAGCTGGAATATTGCTGAGTGTGGCGTAAAACTAAACTCACTCAATCACTCACCCATTGTGTACGATGTCCCAGTGCACCTTTGTGTCCCAGTGTGTCATTGTATTTGTGGTAAGGCTGACAGACACATAGTATCCCAAGTGTGTAGATCAGTCACTGCATTGTCTGATCTAGGTTAAATTATTTAGTGACCGCCATCATACAGCTGGAATATTGCTGAGTGTGGCGTTAAACAACAAACACACATTGTATCCAATAGTGTGCTGTGTGTCACTATATCCAGTAGCTACAGAGGTTCACAAGTTGTTTCACCCAGAGACACCTGGTGCATTTTCTGGAGTGAGTGAATAAGTATAGTTTTATTCTGCTTTTAGCAATATTCCAGCAGTATCACGGCAGGGGCACCCGAAATGGGCTTCACACATTGTACCTATGTGAGGAATCGAACCTGGGTCTTCATCTGGACAAGAGAGTACTAGGCTACCCCACTGCCCAACATTTTCTGGAAGTGAACTCATATGTTCCATGGATGACAGAAGACCCATGTCAATCACATGCAAAAGTGTAGTGTTTCAAATAAGTGGTAAAAGTGAAAGACCTTATGTACGTGTTGAAAACCTATCATTGCAAAAATATAGGGGGTGCTTAATTAAGTTATTTGTGTATATATCACATGAAACCTGAAACTGAGGTGAGGTGAAATGGGGTTTAACGTTGTGAATATTTCGCTCATATGATGACGTGTGTGTGTGTGTGTTTTGGGGTGGGTGGGGTGGGGCTGCTTGTACTAGCCCACACTTAAGCTGGTTTTATAGTGCTAGCTCACTGAGATACCATGCCGCAGTGAAGCATGAATACCCAACTTAGACACATTATACTGACTCCCAGCCGACCAGTACTACATGTACCCATTAATGCCAAGCGCCAGGCAGGGACCAACAAATACCATATTTAACGTCTTTGGTATGACGGAGATCGAACCCGCGACATTCCGCTCTCTGGGCAGTTGCTCTAACCACTACCGCAGGGGGTCGAAACATGAAAGTATTGCTAAACAATTTCACACACAACTTAGAACAAGATATAAATAGCTGTATTTTAGTGTATTTAATGTGTACACGAATGCAAAGAGTATCAATAGGAGGCTTGAAATCGGATCACCTCCATCGTAGATGATCCCCTGCAACAACCTAGACTGTCACAACGGTTTCACTCACAAGTAATCAATCATCAATACTGACAACAATATGTGCAAACATCACTGAGGCACATACGACACAAGGTAACAATGAGAGTAAACACAAGCCTATTACATATCCAGTGTACAACCTTCAATATGGACACCTGCACTTGAGGTGGGTGCAGGAATTGTCACAAGTTTAGTTGGGGTAAAAGTCTGGTTCAAGCTTCATAGTATGAAATGCCTTCGTCTAAACTGTGTTCAGTCAAACTTAGTAAATTATGCAGAGCTCCAGATAAGATTTAGCTCATGTGGGTACTGTACCCACTGTATTTTTTTGGAGTGGGTATTTTGAATGTTGAGTGGGTATTTCATTTTCCGTTACCCAATGCTTTCAAATGTGTGAGTATTTCAGTCACTTTACTCACCTAAGTATTATGTCATTGAGCATGTTTACTAAGCAGGTATGTTCTGCCTTATGTCATACCTAATCAAAACCAACATAAATATAATGGAAATTATTTCATAAAATATCACTCATTCTCTACTGACATTACAACACTTGTCCTATACTAACAGTACAACTTGATAGCAATCGATGTCTTTTTCATTACGCAAGCGTGATTTTTATAAATATATTCCGTACGCATTTGTTTTAAACTTTTTTGCGTATCTAACATTTTAAATGCGTAAATGGTACGCAACAATTATTTTTCAATGCGTAATTCTATGCATATTTTACCCGGAAACGCAGCTTATCTGGGCCTCTGTTATGAAAGTTACACAACATATGTGAATTCATTCAAGAATCCCTACCTATACATTTAGACAATCATCAGCTTGTCTGCATTCAGGAAAAGTGCACTCTCTCTGTTGGACTTTATGCTATATTTACAGCACAGAGCTTCTTTGGTCTTGAACAGATAAAACATGGTGGGAAAAAATCATCATTTTTCCAACATTGCTAAATACTGATATCAGTGAATAATAATGGGAGTGGAGCTGACTTTTTTGTTCCTTCAATATCACAATAAGGGGAGACCAACTGTAGACAAGCCTTGGGCATGAGGAACTTCGCCCATCTGTCTGTCCTGAAGTGAATTTATTATGACTATTGGAGAAAAACGAACCATTGTAAAACTTAAAGAAGTTCATAGAACATTTATAGTGTACATCCATGTACGTGACGACTCCATAACAGTCTCGTTTCACAATGTCCACCTTTATCACAACACTAGACTTGGGTAAACATAACAACAGACTGGTACCAGGGCAGGTATCAGTAACAAGGAGATAGAAAGATACATGATAATATCGGAAACAAACATTTAAAGGATCAGAAACTTCACAAAATACAATTCTGGACATAACATCAACAACCTACTGTAACAAAGCAGTACCTTCTACCCCCACTATTTATATACAGCCATATTCTACTAGATTCATTTCAGAAGAATGTCTGTACACTGTACCTCCTTTCACAAACATGATTGTCATAAAGACGGAGCAACAACACATTATTGGTAAACCCAAACTGACACTGAATTCATTAGAATGATGTTCAACAATGCACCATATTTCCCAGCAGCAATGACAGCAGCTATATGACTTGTAGATAATCAAGTCTGGATCAGACAATCTTGTGATTGATATTATGAGCAAAGATGTCAGGGATGATGGTACAATGACCACCTGATCCATTCTGCCACCTCTTATGACCAGCAGTTGACCAATTCTGAACAATTCATACCTCCACAAGCAGAAGTAACTATAGGGAGAGTTTCTGTGAACCCTGAGACTGAATGCTTAACGCTCTACCATCTTTATTTTTCATTATTATTTATTATTGGATATTTATATAGCGCACATATCCATGCACTAGCGCATGCTCAAGGCGCTGGTATTTTTCCCCTCAATCATTGGATGTCAATCTCACAGGCACATCTTATTATCAATCTCAACTCCCTGGGGAGTATACAACTGTTGCTGCCACAAGGCACGCCGAGTTATTTTGGCTTTCTCATCCTAACGAGGTCCCTTACAATAATGAGTAGTGAGAAGGGTAGTTCTTGTTAAACCTGAAACTGAGTGCTCAACACTGCACCCTATCAGTAGTGTGAGGGATAGTTCTTGTTAAACCTGACACTGTGTGCTCAACACTGCACCCTATCAGTAGTGTGAGGGATAGTTCTTGTTAAACCTGACACTGCATGCTCAACACTGCACCCTATCAGTAGTGTGAGGGATAGTTCTTGTTAAACCTGACACTGTGTGCTCAACACTGCACCCTATCAGTAGTGTTAGGGATAGTTCTTGTTAAACCTGACACTGTGTGCTCAACACTGCACCCTATCAGTAGTGTGAGGGATAGTTCTTGTTAAACCTGACACTGTGTGCTCAACACTGCACCCTATCAGTAGTGTGAGGGATAGTTCTTGTTAAACCTGACACTGCATGCTCAACACTGCACCCTATCAGTAGTGTGAGGGATAGTTCTTGTTAAACCTGACACTGTGTGCTCAACACTGCACCCTATCAGTAGTGTTAGGGATAGTTCTTGTTAAACCTGACACTGCATGCTCAACACTGCACCCTATCAGTAGTGTGAGGGATAGTTCTTGTTAAACCTGACACTGCATGCTCAACACTGCACCCTATCAGTAGTGTGAGGGATAGTTCTTGATGATAGCAGCTGCCTGAAGAAGATGTTGCACAGAAGCCTCATTCTCGTAGGCCATGTTGACGTCAGCTGTTGTGGCGATGGGATGCAGTTGCTGTAGCTGCTCGCCTTCTGGTGTAGAGACGATACTGGCTGCTGGTGGGGGTGGGCGGGGCATGCTGAAGGACGGGGGTGATGTGAAGTGGACAGTTGCAGGTGGGGGACTTGTGTACACATGGCTGATGGGTATAGAGTCATGGATTGTAATATGGCCACCACGAGAATCCAGGACCTGAGTACTGGCACCGGAGGTGTCAATGTCAGGTGTTACTGAGGTGATGGTGTAGGTAGATGCACTGCCATGGTCCACAATGGAGTTGTGATTGTACCTATTGCAGGTCTCCCCAGGACCAGGTACTGCTATGTCTGAGGGAGTAGACACAACCTGCAGGTGGGCTGTGTTAGGGGGGAACTGACAGACCGCCAACTGATCAGTAGTCTCCACCTCCACTGCTACCTGGTCCAGGTGCTGCACCTGATCAAGGACTTGCACAACCTGGGGTTCATGATCTATTCGCCCTGGTTTAAGTCTCTCTGGAAGACTGGCTTTCTTCTTTTTATTTACATGACATTTCTCATGTCTCTTCAACTCCTTATTATTGATGAAGCCTTTCTTACAATACTGACAAGTGTGGCAGTTCTCCAGTGTGTGTCTCTTGGTGTGCTCTGCTAGTAGTGGTGCCTTGGCAAAAGCTTTGCCACAGATCTTACAGCCAAAGGGCCTCTCCCCTGTGTGGAGTCCCATGTGACTCTGTAGGGCCTGGTTGTGAGGGAACTCCAACTCACATAGGCTACAGGATAGTGGCTTGCCCTTACAGAACTTCTTCTGATGCAGCTTGAAGTAGCAGGGATCAATGAACCAGTCCCCACAAGTGTGACACTGGATCAGGTTCTCCCCCGTGTGGGTCTTCCTGTGGATCTTGAGATACCATGCACTGCGGTAACTCTTCCCGCACTGGTCGCAGCTGTGCTTCTGGGGACCCTCATGAGTGTCTTTGTGAGATTTCATGCTTCCCTGTGTCCTGAAACGTTTCCCACACAGTTCACAGATAAACTTGCGTTCATCTGTGTGTATTTGTCGATGTTTTTTCATCTGCTCTTGCAGGTGGAATTCCTTGTGACACAAATCACATTTGTGTGGTTTCACACCTCCATGCAGCACCATGTGCTTGGGTACAGACTCCTTCAGCTTGAATCTCTGCCCACATATCTCACAGGAGTATGGCTTGTCTTTAGTGTGTGTCTTCTCGTGCTTCTTGAGATATCGTATGTGTGAAAACTTCCGGTTACAGATCTTGCATGTGTGACCATCTCCTGTCGAATGTGTGGTCATATGGCTTTTTAAAGTTTTCATATTTAACAACTGTTTTCCACATATATTGCACATGTGAGGCGATTTATGATTTAGTTTCACATCTGGTTTCCTTTTTCTTTTCCCAGGCTGCTTTGTTTCTTCTTCATCCAAGCCATGTTTCTTGATATGAAATGAAGCATCATTGTCACTGTCATCCCCATGGCCTTCCTTCATGTCACTTTCTTCTTCACTGACATCACCAACAAACTGAGCATCTTGTTTCCGTGTCCGCCTCCGCAACTTTCTACTGGCGTTGGCTTCTTTGTTCATATTGTCAGATTCTGAAACTCTGACAGCTGCCTCAGTCTCTGCAGGGACACTGGATTTTAATTGTCTGACACTCCTCTGTGGATCCACTTCTTCTATGATTGGAATGTCTTCATTGTTCTTGTCTTCGGTACTGGTGTTACTTGTACAGTGTTCAGATTCACCATCACAAGGCTGGGATTGATTTGCTGTCACATCCTTACACTTAGAACATTTGTAGACTTCTTCATCCACTCTAATTCTGAAAGCCAGCACCTTACATTTTACAATATTACTGGTTCCACATTCAACACATGCACATGAAGTTTCCGAAGAATGTATTTCAGTTGACACATTTTCAGACTTGGTGATGCCATCTTGAAGTTGCCTAAGGACCTCACTGTTACTACCAGACTGTACATTTAGTGAAACCTCCAGTTCATTGTTCAAGACCACCATCTTTATAAATGTGCACAAGAGCAAAGATGTCATCTCTTGGGGTGTGGTCTGTGGCGAAACATTCAGTTTCCGCTTTCTTGCAGTGTGAGTCTTTGTCATCATTGCATGTTTTCTCTTCTTCATTTTGCAAAGTATTCAACAACCAACTGCTTCCGGAAGACTGCACATGTATCAACTTGTCTTCTGTCTGTAAATAAAATATGATGTAATTAAAACAACAAGACAGGACATATGTGTGCTACTGTGTATCCTGAGAAGTGTCTTGATTACCCCAAAAGTACTCTGGCCAACACAGTCCAGAAATATAATAATTCTTCCAGTCTACTGACTCGGATATCATGATACTTTTCAAATCCAGCAGTTAATAAATACCCATATTATGCCCAGGGCTCGAATTAGTGCTTTGTTACTTGCACTGGTGCAATGCAATATTGCAAAGTGCAACCTAGTTATGAGTCTTAACTTGCACAAGGTGCAAGTCAATTTTTGAGAAATAAATCAACAATAAATCTAACATTATAAGCATAAATATGTCAGCTCATTTTTCTTCTAAACTTTGAATAGCTATGGCACTGAAATATTGCTATTCATATACACGTTTCGGCTATGACAGCTCATGTAAACAGGGATCAGCTGTGTCTCTGTGTTGCTGTGGTTTCATAGGTACTACATCATGGAAATATGTTTATGTGCACCGAAACCTCTGACGTGTTTAACACACTACGTTGCAACTGAAATTTGGCTGGTGCAACTAGGTTTTTATCTTAGGTTGCACCTGGTGCAAGTAGGTTAACCTCTCTTAAATCAAGCCCTGAATTGCCAATTATGCAGAAGCAGTGTCTCATTTTCCCACAACCCACGAGTAACAACGTAGACAGACGGGTCTTAGTCAAGAAGCTGGACACAAAGTAGTAACGAAATACTGTAACTATTGACATTATCTAATAGAGTTGGGTACCACGAAAAGTTCAGTACCACGGTATACCAAGGTTTTTGTTCAAGTACCATGGTATTTACCACGGTATACTGTGCTGCAGTAACTAATAACTAATGAATCTGATTGTCTTGTTTAATGATTTTGAATGAATTGGACCATAAAGTAATGTCATAACTATAATAAACAAGTATGAAAAATACAAAAGTGTTTAAGACTTCGTTTTATTCTGTGAATTTCAGCCATCACAACAGGAAACTTCCACAAGAAGAAATCTGAAAACTTCAAAACTGAGCTCACTGCCAAGTTCAACAACTCAAACATTATGAACAAAATAAACAATCTTGTTAATTCCAATAAGTCAACGACATTAAGCTAACATAACTTGACAATATCACAAACTGACTTCACAAAAATCACTTGACTAGAAATATTACAAGATTCACGGCTGAGCATTGAGATTCTTGAATTCAGCATTATTCAGGTATTAAATTACTAGGAGTGCAAGTTTTAGTTTGCAAAAGCACTCATCACTATAGTACTGTCGGAAATAGAAAAAAACTGTTTTTAGGCTGTTAGTCTGTATCCCTAAAATTGACACAATTGCAAATAGCATATGCTCGAAATAACCCACATCGGCCTAACTCAGGGGATAGTCCAGAAAAGCATGTTTACTCGTGACGAAACATCTGCTGAAAACAATAGATCAGACTATAGATGGCAATTAGGTATTCGGACCGTCGACTCACTTGACATGAACTGCACGTCCCACAGACACAAGGGTTCATCTCAGATATATTTTATGCTTTTTCATGTGTATTGAATATGTCATTGATTATCTAATCGTACAACATCCCCAAGCCTTAACACTGTCAGCAACACCGCCTCGGTGTTAATCATCAATGATATTGCTCAATGGTATCTATCTCCTTAATAGTTTCAGTATTAAAGTTTTTATTTTTTACGATGATCAAACTAAGTTTTTCATTGGATATTCATGTCATTTGTTATACTACATTGCTCCAAATAAAGCTCATTTCTGCACAAATCTCTCCTCAAAAAAATCCTTCTTTAACATTTCATAAAACCGCTTTGCATTTTAAAGAAACCAATTATAAAACTGAAAAACTTAGTTTAACAGATATTTCAATTGAGATCACAAATTTTGCTAACAAATAACAAGTTAACAACAAATCTGTGATGAGAAAATAGTGTTTTATTTGATAGAGGCATTTTAAAGAAAAATTATAATGGTTTTCTGCAACCTTCAGCAAACGAAAAAAGAGTTTTCTGCAACCTTCCACGGTACGTACTGGCTCATGGAAAACCGCCCATCTCTATTATCTAAATCATCATTTGATGAGAATCTCTGATTAATGTTAACATGTACCACTGCTTCAAACATACAAACACATGGGTGTATAGCTTACAGTCACATTTATGTCCTGTATACTGTTCTGAAACTAGATGTAGAAACAGTAGTGTCAGTAGTGTCTGTTTTCCTGTAAATGCAAAAACATAGACAAAGGGTCTCTCAACAATGATTAATGGGAGCAATACTCCAATACTCAGTCGTCATGCCTAGGCTGCTTTAATTAGCTTCTGTAATCACCAATGTTGCCAATTAGTGTTGAACATAAGTCAAACCAGACATTATAGCTAGTTCATTACAAGAAAACATTGAAATTCTCAAAGACAAAAGCACTATCTATATTTCAATACTTTAAAAGTGTGAGTGTTGTGCCATCTAAATTAGACAGTGGAGTTACTTGCAGTTTTTTTTTAATATGTACGTCAGTATTTTCATTCACGTATCCATGGTTATCATGATTGATACAACAACTCAACATATTACAAATACGGTGTAACCAAATGTGAACGTGTATTTCTTCTTGTGAAAACTAAAACGACACAATTGAGAACATGTCTGGCTCGGTATTATTACTGTTGACGCTTTTACGTCATAAGCAGGTCTAGAGCAGTGGCTGATTTGGTATTGTATCATACACAAAGCTTTGGACTGACTTTAGCGTCCCGTGGAACACGATTCAAGTTCCAGAATCATGTCACGGTAAATTCCTTGAAATGCTTAAACGACCACCACATTTTTATTCAGGCATTATTTATAAAACAGTACTATGATATTCAGATGGCAAATGTAAATAGTGATCTCTATTGAACAAATGAAGAATTTGACAAAGATGAATTGTAAAACTCACACAAGGTTTATTTGACAGCCATTTTACCAAGGGGAGTAACTCCTGATGCTTATCGTGTTCTACTCTATTTTATATGTGTTCGCTCTACTAATGTTCAAACCCAACGGAGGAACTTTGGTGGAAAAATGTTTTTATCCATTTTTTGGAGAGTGTACCGAGAATATGAATGTTTTTATGCTACCTTTCGTCATGTTAACTTCTTTAAATAGAAAAAAACGAAACTATTTTCATAAAGGTATGAAATGGTAGACGGACAAGTGGAAGCCAGGGATTGTTAACCCAGGCATGGTTGATGGGGTAACAATAGTGTTATTTAACAAGGGATAAAAACAAACAAATGGAAGCCAGGCCTAATAGTGATAATTACAAGGACAATGAGGCCAGCAGTGATGATTAAAAGCGCTAGGCAGATATGTTCCCTGGTCACGATTGATTGCTGGTTGGCTTCTTCTGATGACTATGGCCTCTTGCAATTTCCTTTGCCGCCAGTTGTTGCTGTTCTTAGATAAGACTTTGGTGGCTTCCCCATACAATGGCGTGGTCCTGGTTCTTGTTGATGTGTTCAGAAACAGCAGATTTTGTTGACGAGGTCGAGTTTGTTGACGGATGCTTGGTGTTCTTTGAGTCTGGTGTATGTGTGGCCACAATAGTAGGGAATGTGGTATACACATCCTCTGGGGTTGAGGGGTGAGCTGCTGGTGCCTCTGCCATTGGCTTGCAGGAGGGTTTTGATGGTCTTGTTGCTGGAAAAGGTGACATCAATGTTACCTTTGTTCTTTACTAGACGAGAGATCTCATGGCTGACAGGGCCTAGGTAGGGAATGGTGATCCTGATGGGTGATGGGGCAGCTTTGGGTTTAGGCTTGGAGGCTTTGAAGGTCTTGTTGATGGTTTTAGAGATTAGATGTGCGGGGTGAGTGAGTTGAAAGTGTCCTTCAGATGGTCCAGTTCTTTGCTGAGAGCATCAAGATGGCAAATCACTTTTGCACATCAGGTGAGCATGGCGATGATGGCGTTTTATCTTGGGAAGGTGGTAGGAGTTGTAATGGATGTACTGGTCTGTGTGCGTGGGCTTGCGGTAAACAGAGGCTCTAAGTCCATTTTCTGTAGTTTGGAGGAACATGTCTAGGAAGGGAAGGTGTTAGTTTGTTTCTGTTTCCATGGTAACTAGATTCTTTGGTGCTGTGCATTGAGGTGATAAAGTAGTTCTGTGGGATCGTCCTCGGGGGCTATGATGGTAAATGTGTCATCCACTTTCCGATACCAACAGTGGGGTTTGAATGGTGCACTGATTTTTTTAAGGATGTCATAAATATTTTGGTGATGAGTGGAGACAGAGGGCAACCCATGGGCAGTCCATGTATTTGCTTGTAGATGTTGTTGAAGGTGAAGTAAGAGGTGTCAAAGCAGCTGGAGGTGAGGCTGTGTTTATGAACAACTAACATCTAACATTACCAGGCTTTCATGACAAGGGTAGCATTTGCTGCATCATAATGGTTACCCGTCATAAACACATGCAAAGGCAAGGCCAGGGTTCACCTAAACAGTGTTTAAGCAAGTGTTTCTTTGCTACGTATTGCCTTTATTTCTAATTACCAACTTAGAATGGTATTGATTGATTATATGAACGTCAGAAATAGCTGGTTATTCTTAGTTTGATACATCACTGATATCAACATACCCTTGTTTTGTAAGCTGTGGATTTTGTCAGCGAGGTTGTAACCTGTGAAGCACACAACCTGGGTCATATTTTGTAAACATCTGGAAGAAAAGCTTCAATGCTACTGATGTAAATTTCAGACTCCCCTTGCACAGCTTCAATATTGCTGGTTGTAATTACAGGGACCTCTGATATAACTGCAATATTTCTGTTCTTGAAAGGCATTTAATAGTTGGACGAACAGGAATACATGACATGTTTTAAAGCAAATTCATCAGGGATTCGAACCCATACCCTCAGAGACTTTGGGTGATTAAAGATTAGGTGCCTGACTTTTGAAGGTGTGGGTTCAATTCTGTATGGGTGGTGGAATTTGGTTTAACGTCGTGCTTGAGAATATTTCGCTCATATGACGACGTGCATGCGTGTGTATGTGTATGTGCGGCTGCTTGTACTAGCCCACTGAGATACCATGCCGCAGTGAAGCATGAATACCCCACTCAGACACATTATACTGACTCCGAGCCGACCAGTCCTTGTTGTACCCATTAATGCCGAGCGCCAAGCAGGGACCAACAAGTACCATATTTTAACGTCTGTTGGTATGACGCGGTCGGGGATCGAACCCGCGACCTTCCGCACTCCGGGCGGATGCTCTAACCACTACACCACGGAGGCGGTCTAATTCTGTATGGGACTCAACCCAACGAAACTAATAGATTCGGTATTTTACTGAGAAAGTGTAATCCCAAATATAACATGTGTTACACCTGCTGCTGCTGCAGAGGCTGAGATGCATGACTGTCAACAATGAACTCATGGAACATCCTCTGTATTCATGTTTGGCACAACCTGATGTTGAACTCTCAGTGAGTGAATAAGTTGGGTTTTATGCTGCTTTTAGCAATCTACCCACAATATCACGCGACTGTCACTTGTTAACTTGAAGTAAGAACAGTCCTGCAAACATTGCACATGTTATGATGACTGACTGACTGAGTTTGGTTTTACACCGCTTTTAGCAATATTCCAGCAACATCACGGTGGGGAACACCAGAAATGGGCTTCACACATTGTACCCATGTGGGGATTCGAACCCGGGTCTTCGGCGTGACGAGCCAACGCTTTAACCACTAGGCTACCCCACCGCCCCTGTTATGATGACATCATTTCTGTTGCGGAAGACTGTTTTCACCTCTGGGAGGCAACCATCTACAACAGTGAGATCCAGGCAACTATGCATCATTTCCAGAAATGTGTTGTCATCTATTTATGTTGAAACATAATTAGACACCAACTCCATGATTGCAGCCATAGTCAGACTCTGGAGAGCTTGGCGCCAACAAGAGAAAATATACACTCATTCTTTAGCCAGGATTTATTCACAATTATACAATCTGTACACTTTTTACAAATAAATACACTACACTAAATACATCCGTGGTACATTATGAAAATAGTGTACTGAGTTTCTGCACATCCCTTATATTTACACTGACACACATCCATGTACTGGTCCCTGCTACACCATGGAGGGAGGCTCCATGTACAGCCTGTGGACTACAATCACAACACTCTGCTCACTTCCTGGGGCAGGGATTTCAGGAATCATTTGGGAAATAGAAGACAAAATTTGAATTCCAATGTTATAATATTTAAACAGAGAATTTCTTCCTGAACAGCATTTTTCACTTTGAAAAAAAAATATTCCTCTTGTATAAAAATAAACTCATGATTGAAAAAAAGAAAGAATCTGTTCCCAACATTAAAAAACTTATTTCTAAACCACCAACGTAACTGTGTGTTTCTGAACTGAAGGTATCTTCTACTGTAGCAGGTGACTGGATCAATACAATAACTCAATGGAACAGCAAGGTACAGTGATGGTACAAAAAGGGTACAGTGATGGTACAGTATGGGCATCATCATTGTAGCATGAGTGAGTGAGTGAGTATGGTTTTACACAGCTTTTAGCAATATTCCAGCAATATCACGGCGGGGGTCACCAGAAATGGGCTTCACACATTGTACCCATGTGGAGAATCGAACCCGGGTCATTGGCGTGACAAGCGAACGCTTTAACCACTAGGCTACCCCACCGCCCCTCATTGTAGCATGAGTGAGTATGGTCCTACACCACTGTTAGCAAGAGGGGGGTGTCTGAGGGGGTGCAAATATTGTGTATATACACGAAAGGTACATTGACTGTACAGATACACAGTAAGGCTACAGTAAGTGTTCATTTATACAGTAAGGGCACCATAATTGTACAGGTGTAATGTATGGATACAGTCATAATCTACAGTGGTACAGTAAAGATACAGTGATGGTACAGTAAAGATACAGTGATGGTACAGTAAAGATACAGTGATGGTACAGTAAAGATACAGTGATGGTACAGTAAAGATGCAATGACTGAGCATCTACACAGAGATGACACAGCAAACTTACAGTGATACAGTACAGGTACAGTGATGGTACATTTACACTACAGTGATGGTACATTTACACTACAGTGATGGTACGGTAAGTGTACAGTGATTATTGGTACAAAAATAGGCATCTGTGCAGAGGTGTACAATTTGAAAAGTGTCTGCAGAAAAATACCCATTCACGTTTGAATGAAATTAAAGTGAAACTCATGCTTGTTTCAATCCAGTTGTGTTAACTGTAAATGTCTGTGGTGGTTTTCAAATAAGTCTCAGAATTTTCGTTTAAACTTTATTAAATTGTTAACATGAGCTTCAGTTGGTCCACCTGCCCAGGTGTAGTGGAGCACACAAGGAATGCACTGATACAGCTGCCATCATATACCATGTTTCCTGATACAACAGTCCTGAGTGAGTGGGGAGTTCGGCTGATGCTGCTTGGAACGGTTTTCTAGTTTCCATATTATGTGTCAGTTCAGTCTTTAAGGAAGTGATATTTACCACATCAGTCAGTCTCACGTGAATGGGCATGGTTCTGGCAAACTGGGGAACATATTTAGGGCAAATATGGGACATGAATCCATGATCACAGGATCCTGTCACACCTAAGGGAGGCAACTTTAAACTTGTGTCTCAGCAGTGGAACAGACAAATCATCAGAAACCAGATCAACTGCAAATGATCATTTCAATACTTCCACAACATTTTCTGCTTATTTTTACTGGAACAATTTAAAAAAATAAATCTTGATATTCAATCACTAATATTCCACTGTTCTCTGCTTTGATTTGAATAAATGGCAAATCGGACATTTTACACAAGCTAATCAGATGCCTTCTTGCTCCATGAAAATGTCTACTTGTATGTCAGTTAACCAGAGTACTTGTTGATTCCTGGGCTGTCCCCAGTCTCCGACATGTGATACACCTAATCATGTTTCATTTGTTGTTGATTCTATGTCCATTTTGAAATGGCTGTATGAAGAATGTTTTTGCAATATGCTCACCTCGTAACTACCGAGGTTGGCAGGACGTAACTGTCTATCCCCATCAAGACCAACACCATCCAGATTGGGAAGGAATATATATTTCTGGATAGCAAGTTTAATTTCAACAGTAAAATGTTTATGCTGGCCAGTAATCCTCCAGAAAGTGTTTCAGAAAGCACAGGAGTGCTGGAGGGATTAACCTGTGAGGATCTTGTGATAGGTTTCAGCTCAGTTTGTGATGGGGAAATTGAAGGTTGAACTACTACAGGAGTTTAGTACAAATGACGCACAGCCCAATAGTCTAAACTACACCAATGCAACCTGTACAACTACACAACTACTCCTACTGTACAACTACACAACATTCACACCTCGGTAGGAAGTCTGCTGTACAGAAGCCCCCTTCACTGCAGGGAGATAAGTGATAACACTTGACGCCATTTCATGAAGGAAGTTGTAAACATCTGCTGAAGCTATGTAAACAATGAGAGATTTCTAGAAGTATTTCCAAGCCATTGTATTTGTGACTTAGCTTGAGAGAATACTTAATGTGACTCAGTGCACAACAGGTGTATTTGGTGATGGGATGTTATGCCTTCAGTGAGTGATGAGAGGTTATTCCCTCAGATCAACACCCAAAACACTGGATGCCTCTCAATATATAGAAGAATGAACATAAACACGTACTTTAAGTCTTCAACAATATAAGCAGCTGTTCTAACTACACCTACTGAGACAGGCACTGTAGAGTCAGCTGTACTTGTCATCCAACTTACGAATTCATGCCATCCTGGGCTTTAGACAGCATTTGTTTGTTTACTTGCATCAGGTGTCATCAACATAGTTTACAACATACTGTTGTGTGAGTCAACTTGTATGAAACCAGTCCATTCTGTGTGTCAACTCTGGTGTATGTGAGTCAACTTGTATGCATGTAGCCAGTCCATTCTGTGAGTCAGCTCTGATATATGTGAGTCAGCTTGTATGTGGGGAGCCAGTCCATTCTGTGAGTCAACTCTGATATATGTGAGTCAGCTTGTATGTGGGGAGCCAGTCCATTCTGTGAGTCAACTCTGATATATGTGAGTCAGCTTGTATGTGGGGAGCCAGTCCATTCTGTGAGTCAACTCTGGTGTATGTGTGTCGACTTGTGGGGTACCCAGATCCTTGTGTTAGTCAACTCTGGTGTATGTGAGCCAACCTGTATGTGGGGAGCTAGTCCATTATGTGAGTCAACTCTGGTGTATGTGAGTCAACTTGTATGTGGGGAGCCAGTCCATTCTATGAGTCAACTTGTGTGGAGGCAGACCCTTGTGTGAGTCAACTCTGGTGTATGTGAGTTAACTTGTATGTGTGGAGCCAGTCCATTCTATGAGTCAATGTGTGTGGAGCCAGACCCTTGTGTGAGTCAACTCTGGTGTATGTGAGTTAACTTGTATGTCTGAAACCAGTCCATTCTGTGAGTCAACTCTGGTATATATGAGTCAACTTGTATGCATGGAACCAGTCCATTCTGTGAGTCAGCTTGTGTAGAGCCAGTCCACTAGGTGAGTCAACTCTGGTGTCAGCTTGTATGCATGGAGCCAGTCCATTATGTGAGTCAGCTTGTGAGGAGCTAGTCCACTAGGTGAGTCAACTCTGGTGTCAACTTGTATGCATGGAACCAGTCCACTCTGTGAGTCAGCTTGTGTAGAGCCAGTCCACTAGGTGAGTCAACTCTGGTGTCAGCTTGTATGCATGGAGCCAGTCCATTATGTGAGTCAGCTTGTGAGGAGCTAGTCCATTCTGTGAGTCAACTCTGGTGTATGTGAGTCAACTTGTATGCATGGAGCCAGTGTATTCCGTGAGTCAACTTGTGTGGAGCCAGACCCTCGTGTACACAAGTCAACTTGTATGTGTGGAGCCAGTCCATTCTGTGAGTCTTGCGAGTATTTGGGCCATCTTATATCTGTGGAGCCACTGTGTGGGCAAACTCATGTGAACCAACATCTATGTTATCTAGAGGTTAGACTGAAAAATCTTTGCCTGCCCTCATGTAGTATGTTCACAGGTAAAAAACAAAATATGTTGAGTTGACTCGTGTATCGTGTCCATCACAATAACCACCAAACCTAGCCTTGGATGTATCACTTCTGGGTTCTCATATTAATTTTGTCACATCTAAATGAGTATCATTTACTTGTAGACTTATTAGTCATGGCGTCAGTTAGAGATCTGGTGAGGTCCTTTTATACAGACCTAGCACTATTCATACAAAACATATTTTGAAGCTTATCTTACCTCGAATTACATCAAATCACATATGATGTAAGGAAATTACCGATTTTTTGCAAATGCAAATCGATGGAAGGGAGATAACTCTAAATCTGTTTTTCTTGCCAGCAAAATCTAGCGATGGCTACAAAAAGATTTGTACCCGTGCTTCAAACAATTCGAAATTAGCATTAAGATGTTCGGTAAGATAAATACATTGTTCACTGGTCCATCGGGGCCCATGGGTTGATGTACCCTCGATGTTTGTTTATGTTCCCCTGGCCCTTCGGGCTCAGGGAACATTCACAAACATCGAGGGTACATCAACCCATACCCTCCTCGTGACCAGTGAACAACTTATAATGTATGCCCTTTGTCTGTTATAGGTTTGGCATCAGACGGAGGAAACACGTCACTTCCTCCCCAGACAGTACAGAGTGTCAATACTCCACACCTGACTATGTGAACACAAGCTGGTGGCTGTCTGATACATTGGGTGCAAGGAATAGCACTGTGATCCACGCATTTGTTACTTCGCAGAGTTCCATGTTCCAAAATCATTTCCAATTTGAAACAAGTGTCACTTTGATCATGTCATGGTCTTGGTTCTGGAGAGTGAAAACAACATTGGCAAGAAAACAGAAAACACAAAATCATGGAAACAGAAACACATTCCTTTTGAGACTGAATAAGGGAGATAACGGTGTACAGACGATTGTCTGCATTTACTGAAGGTTGTAATAGATTACCTCAAAGTGGAATTTGGTATGTGTTCTATTCCTAAAAGGAGATAACTGTGTAGACAATCAGTCTGCAGTCACTGAACCAGACAAAGGAGATAAATGTCACTGACATTTCGGTTGTACTCAACATTCTTACACCAATAAACAGAGACGTAGGTTATAGAATTGCAACACTGGAATAAATAGTGTATATCACAGTATATAATCACCCATACATTGCCAGTCACATGTAAAAAATGATTATATGACATGCATAACCTTCAAGGTCACATCAATCATACTTTGATATCATCCATACTCGGGCAGTCATACTTCATATCATACTGGTCATACTTTCATATCAGTCATACCATTTGGTTTCAAATCATGAATCATACTTCAATGTAATTTACATGTCAGTCATACTTCAATGTCATTATTGGTATATCATTCCAACTATCTCCCAACATAATTCTCTGCAATGTCACAACCACTTGTCCCATCAAAGTCACTATTGCGGAAGGATGATGCCTATTTCAACTTGACCGAGGCTGGCAAATGTCAGTATGATGGAGGGATGACCTTGGATGTTTGACCTTTGCCTAGAGATGGCCTTGACCCAAACCATGACATTTTGTATTCCAGAGTTTGTTTGATGAGTTCTTGTTCATCACGACTGAAGTGTAACAACATGGCGATTGCCTTCACCAGCTTCATTGCCTGAAACCGAGGAAAAATACATGGAGTGAGTGAGTGAAATAAAAAACAGGTGGAGTGACACAGGAAATGAGTGAGTGGGAGAAAAGAGGTAAATTGCGGAGTGAGTGAGAGTGATACAGCGGCAAGTGGTGAAGTGAAACAGACAAATGGTGGAATGTTTGAGTGAAACAGAAAGATGATCAAGAGTGAACTTATGAATTTTCCTTAAATGATAATATTTCTCAAAATTACTGGGAAAAAATAATTTTGCCTCTGGTTTTACACAAATTGTTCACTGACATACTGCATGGCCTCCTGAAACATTGTGATGGCATGGAGCTGTGAGTGAAAATGAAATAGAAAGTTATGGTCCCCTGTGAACATTCCAGATGAGGCTATCAAAACAGTATAAGCTAACGGATATTACTGTGATTTGAAATATTGACTATCAGACGAGAGTATTTCTGGCGGAGAGCACAAGGCTGCTGTGTCAAGTTTGTCTACCTACCTCAGACTCCCCGACTCAGCATGAACTTCAAGATGACATGTTTGAGATACTGAAAGTTGACATCTTTGTCAAGCTCCTGCCGGATGCCCACTGTTCCGCTCCGAAGCTTGGCATCATCCTCATTTAGAATCCCTGATGCTGCCATCTGCACATGACTATGACCCCTTGACCCTGACCCCAAACCTGCTAACAACAAGTCTGCTTGGAAGCGTTTGTTGGAATCAAACTTCCTGTTTGGCTGAGGTGAGTGAGAGTCCACCAGCTCGGAGGAGTCGTCGTTAGGGAGAGCCTGGACCTTGAGCTCCCGTTGCAGGGTGATTCTCAGGTCCTTCAGAGTCTGCTCTTGCTTCTTCAGGGCCTGCAGTGAGTGAGTGAATGAGTGAGTGAGTGAGTGAGTTGGGTTTAATACTGATGTGGCAAGTATTCAGTTATATCACGATGTATGGGAGATATGTAGAGTGCTGACAAACCAAGACACAACCACAATCAATCTGGGTTGTAACTGGGTTGTAAACACACAATCATACGATTTGGGCACACCACATGGAAACAGCAATCTGAAACATGATGTGTCAGTGAGTGAGTGAGGTTAGTTTTACACCGCACTCAGCAATATTCCAGCTGTAAATAATCGAGTCTGGACAAGACAATCCAGTGATCAACAGCATGAGCATCAATCTGCACAATTGGGAACTGATGACATGTGTCAACCAAGTCAGCAAGCCTGACCACCCGATCCCATTAGTCCCACAAGCATGGATTACTGTAGATCAATTCTAACCCGGACCTTCATGGGTCTGATGTGTCAGTATAACTTAGAAGGAAAGCACAAGGTGATGCAGGTCTAAGACAACAACACTTTGGTGAAACCTTCAAGCATGGGTGAGTGAGTTTGGTTTAGCTCTGCTTTGAACATCATTCAAGAACATCATAGCGTGTCCACATAATGTGTGAGTGAGTGAGTGAGTGAGTGAGTGAGTGAGTGAGTGAGTGAGTGAGGTTTTACGCCACTTTTAGCAATATTCTAGTAATATCACAGTGGGGGACACCAGAAATGGACTTCACACATTGTACCCATGTGGGGAATCGAACCCGGGTCTTCAACATGACCAGTGAATGCTTAAACCACTAGGCTACCCCACCACTCCAGCTTAAAACCCGAAACATTTAACATTTTGGTGAAAATTGAATATAAGAAATATAAACAGAAATATAATCAATGTGAACTAACATCTGAAGCCATGATCATACATCCTGGAGTGTTCAAGGGACACAACTGGCTGAATGTGGTGCCTTACATCATAGGACTACCCTTGTCCCCAACCAGAATGGGACTCTCACTCACACACATTTTAAATATTTATCATAGATAGTGTTTTCACATGGATAAGATATCGACTGACCCTGTTCTTGTCAGTGAGCTGATTCTGCAGCTCTGTAATTTCTGTCTGCAGCTCGCCAACTGTTGCCGTGGTGACCTGGTCTTCAGACTTCTTTATCTCATAATCTGTACACTGAACACAGAAAACAAACATACAACACAGGAACTAATAATTTCCTCCAAATGTCCTCAAACCACCATATACCATCATCCTGAAGCAAGAGAGTCACGCAGTCTACATCAAAGCCTAGTTTTCATCCTTGCTCTTTCAAGCCGACATTGTTTGGCGAAGAAATGCAACATATCAGCACAAAGTCAGAACAGAATCCATCTTTTTTACGACCTATCCATTACAAAGATGAATGTGGCTTAATTCTCATGTGTTTGGTACCAGGTAACATTTACAGGTAACGAGAAACGCTGTTCCTACTTTAACAAAGACATTGTTCATCAACATATTGTTGTCCTTCCCACAAAACAGCTGTTTGAAAGTACTGATTATATGCAACAGAGCATATCTGCTCTTTTACAGCCCAAATACTAATTCCACAGGAAAAGAGTAATTTTGATAATCTTCTCAGTAGTAATGCACTCAGTGTCTGGACAATCAGTTGTACACCCCACCCCTCTACCCCAGGCTACAGGGAACACACACCCGCTTGTCATAAAGGGTTATTTTCTCCTCCAGCTGACTAATAGTCTGCTGTAAGGAAGTGATCGTCTCCCCTTTCTCCCGGACTTCTGCCACCAGGAGGAGCTCCTTCTCTGCTGCCTGTTGTCTTCTGCTCTCCAGCTGCTGTGACAGTTCAGCATTACGCACCAACAGCTCATCCTTCTCTGGAAGTTGATAACAATTTGATGAAGTTTCCTTCCGTGTGGTGGAATACACCCTAGAGAGCAAATACCTTGTCTAAAACTATAGCAACCAGGTAGTCATAAAGGTGAGAGTTATTATTAGAGGTATCCCTGACAGATATCTATGAGACATATTGATGTCAGATGTCTATGAGAGATATTGATGTCAGATGTCCATGAGAGATATTCATCATCTATATTCATGACAGGAAACTTTGATGTATAACACTGGGAGGTATCTGTGCCACATATTGATGTCAGATGTCCATGAGATATATTGATGTCAGATGTCCATGAGACATATTGATGTCAGATGTCCATGAGACATATTGATGTCAGATGTCCATGAGACATATTGATGTCAGATGTCCATGAGAGATATCCATGCCAGATATTGATGACAGATATCCCTGAGAGATATCCATGCCAGATATTGATGACAGATATCCCTGAGAGATATCCATGCCAGATATTGATGACAGATATCCCTGAGAGATATCCATGCCATATATTGATGACAGATATCCCTGAGAGATATCCATGCCAGATATTGATGATGATATCGAGATATCCATGCCAGATATCCACAGATGCCTGAGATATCCATGACAGATATCCAGATATCCCTGAGATATCCATGCCATATATTGATGACAGATATCCTGAGATATCCATGCCAGATATTGATGACAGATATCCTGAGAGATATCCATGCCAGATATTGATGACAGATATCCTGAGAGATATCCATGCCAGATATTGATGACAGATATCCCTGAGAGATATCCATGCCAGATATTGATGACAGATATCCCTGAGAGATATCCATGCCATATATTGATGACAGATATCCCTGAGATATCCATGCCAGATATTGATGACAGATATCCCTGAGAGATATCCATGCCAGATATTGATGACAGATATCCCTGAGAGATATCCATGCCAGATATTGATGACAGATATCCCTGAGATATCCATGCCAGATAACCTTGACAGATATCCCTGAGAGATATCCATGCCAGATATTGATGACAGATATCCCTGAGATATCCATGCCATATATTGATGACAGATATCCCTGAGATATCCATGCCAGATATTGATGACAGATATCCCTGAGATATCCATGCCAGATATTGATGACAGATATCCCTGAGAGATATCCATGCCAGATATTGATGACAGATATCCCTGAGAGATATCCATGCCAGATATTGATGACAGATATCCCTGAGAGATATCCATGCCAGATATTGATGACAGATATCCCTGAGAGATATCCATGCCAGATATTGATGACAGATATCCCTGAGATATCCATGCCAGATATTGATGACAGATATCCTGAGAGATATCCATGCCAGATATTGATGACAGATATCCCGGAGATATCCATGCCAGATATTGATGACAGATATCCCTGAGAGATATCCATGCCATATATTGATGACAGATATCCCTGAGATATCCATGCCAGATATTGATGACAGATATCCCTGAGAGATATCCATGCCAGATATTGATGACAGATATCCCTGAGATATCCATGCCAGATATTGATGACAGATATCCCTGAGATATCCATGCCAGATATTGATGACAGATATCCCTGAGATATCCATGCCAGATATTGATGACAGATATCCTGAGAGATGATATCCATGCCAGATATTGATGACAGATATCCCTGAGAGATATCCATGCCAGATATTGATGACAGATATCCCTGAGAGATATCCATGCCAGATAACCTGACAGATATCCTGAGAGATATCCATGCCAGATATTGATGACAGATATCCTGAGAGATATCCATACCAGATATTGATGACAGATATCCTGAGATATCCATACCAGATATTGATGACAGATATCCTGAGAGATATCCATGCCAGATATTGATGACAGATATCCTGAGATATCCATACCAGATATTGATGACAGATATCCTGAGAGATATCCATACCAGATATTGATGACAGATATCCTGAGATATCCATACCGGATATTGATGACAGATATCCTGAGAGATATCCATGCCAGATATTGATGACACATATCCCTGAGAGATATCCATACCAGATATTGATGACATATCCTGAGATATCCATACCGGATATTGATGACAGATATCCTGAGATATCCATACCAGATATTGATGACAGATATCCTGAGATATCCATGCCAGATATTGATGACAGATATCCTGAGATATCCATGCCAGATATTGATGACAGATATCCCTGAGAGATATCCATACCAGATAACGATGACAGATATCCTGAGATATCCATGCCAGATATTGATGACAGATATCCTGAGAGAGATATCCATGCCAGATATTGATGACAGATATCCCTGAGATATCCATGCCAGATATTGATGACAGATATCCCTGAGAGATATCCATGCCAGATATTGATGACAGATATCCCTGAGATATCCATGCCAGATATTGATGACAGATATCCCTGAGATATCCATGCCATATATTGATGACAGATATCCCTGAGATATCCATGCCAGATATTGATGACAGATATCCCTGAGAGATATCCATGCCAGATATTGATGACAGATATCCCTGAGATATCCATGCCAGATATTGATGACAGATATCCATGAGATATTGATGCCAGATATCCTCTGATATATCCATGCCAGATATTGATGACAGATATCCCTGAGAGATATCCATGCCATATATTGATGACAGATATCCCTGAGATATCCATGCCAGATATTGATGACAGATATCCCTGAGAGATATCCATGCCAGATATTGATGACAGATATCCCTGAGAGATATCCATGCCAGATATTGATGACAGATATCCTGAGAGATATCCATGCCAGATATTGATGACAGATATCCCTGAGAGATATCCATGCCAGATATTGATGACAGATATCCTGAGAGATATCCATGCCAGATATTGATGACAGATATCCCTGAGAGATATCCATGCCAGATATTGATGACAGATATCCTGAGATATCCATGCCAGATATTGATGACAGATATCCTGAGATATCCATGCCATATATTGATGACAGATATCCCTGAGATATCCATGCCAGATATTGATGACAGATATCCTGAGATATCCATGCCAGATATTGATGACAGATATCCCTGAGAGATATCCATGCCAGATATTGATGACAGATATCCCTGAGATATCCATGCCAGATATTGATGATAGATATCCTTACTGAGATATCCATGCCATATATTGATGACGAGATATCCATAGATATTGATGACAGATATCCCTGAGAGATATCCATGCCAGATATTGATGACAGATATCCCTGAGAGATATCCATGCCAGATATTGATGACAGATATCCCTGAGAGATATCCATGCCAGATATTGATGACAGATATCCCTGAGAGATATCCATGCCAGATATTGATGACAGATATCCCTGAGAGATATCCATGCCAGATATTGATGACAGATATCCCTGAGAGATATCCATGCCATATATTGATGACAGATATCCCTGAGAGATATCCATGCCAGATATTGATGACAGATATCCCTGAGAGATATCCATGCCAGATATTGATGACAGATATCCCTGAGAGATATCCATGCCAGATATTGATGACAGATATCCCTGAGAGATATCCATGCCAGATATTGATGACAGATATCCCTGAGAGATATCCATGCCAGATATTGATGACAGATATCCCTGAGATATCCATGCCAGATATTGATGACAGATATCCCTGAGATATCCATACCAGATATTGATGATGAATTCCTGATATCCATGCCAGATTGATGACAGATATCCCTGAGAGATATCCATGCCATATCTTGATGACAGATATCCCTGAGATATCCATGCCATATATTGATGACACATATCCCTGAGAGATATCCATGCCAGATATTGATGACAGATATCCCTGAGATATCCATACCAGATAACCTTGACAGATATCCCTGAGATATCCATACCAGATATTGATGACAGATATCCCTGAGATATCCATACCAGATAACCTTGACAGATATCCTGGAGATATCCATGCCAGATATTGATGACAGATATCCCTGAGAGATATCCATGCCATATATTGATGACACATATCCCTGAGATATCCATACCAGATAACCTTGACAGATATCCCTGAGATATCCATGCCAGATATTGATGACAGATATCCCTGAGATATCCATACCAGATATTGATGATATCCTTGAGAGATATCCATACCAGATATTGATGACAGATATCCTGAGAGATATCCATGCCAGATATTGATGACACATATCCCTGAGATATCCATACCAGATATTGATGACACATATCCCTGAGAGATATCCATGCCAGATATTGATGACAGATATCCCTCAGATATCCATACCAGATATTGATGACACATATCCCTGAGATATCCATACCAGATATTGATGACACATATCCCTGAGATATCCATACCAGATATTGATGACAGATATCCCTGAGATATCCATACCAGATATTGATGACAGATATCCCTGAGATATCCATACCAGATATTGATGACAGATATCCCTGAGATATCCATGCCAGATATTGATGACAGATATCCCTGAGAGATATCCATGCCATATATTGATGACACATATCCTGAGAGATATCCATACCAGATAACCTTGACAGATATCCCTGAGATATCCATGCCAGATATCCCTGAGATATCCATACCAGATATTGATGACACATATCCCTGAGATATCCATACCAGATATTGATGACACATATCCCTGAGATATCCATACCAGATATTGATGACAGATATCCCTGAGATATCCATACCAGATATTGATGACAGATATCCCTGAGATATCCATACCAGATATTCATGACACATATCCCTGAGATATCCATACCAGATATTGATGACAGATATCCCTGAGAGATATCCATGCCAGATATTGATGACAGATATCCCTGAGATATCCATACCAGATATTGATGACATATCCTGAGATATCCATGCCAGATATTGATGACAGATATCCCTGAGATATCCATACCAGATATTGATGACACATATCCCTGAGATATCCATACCAGATATTGATGACACATATCCCTGAGATATCCATACCAGATATTGATGACACATATCCCTGAGATATCCATACCAGATATTGATGACACATATCCCTGAGATATCCATGCCAGATATTGATGACACATATCCCTGAGAGATATCCATACCAGATAACATTGACAGATATCCCTGAGATATCCATACCAGATATTGATGACAGATATCCCTGAGAGATATCCATACCAGATATTGATGACAGATATCCTGGAGATATCCATGCCAGATATTGATGACAGATATCCCTGAGAGATATCCATGCCAGATATTGATGACAGATATCCTGAGAGATATCCATGCCAGATATTGATGACAGATATCCCTGAGATATCCATGCCATATATTGATGACAGATATCCCTGAGATATCCATGCCAGATATTGATGACAGATATCCCTGAGATATCCATGCCATATATTGATGACAGATATCCCTGAGATATCCATGCCAGATATTGATGACAGATATCCCTGAGATATCCATACCAGATAACCTTGACAGATATCCCTGAGAGATATCCATGCCAGATATTGATGACAGATATCCCTGAGAGATATCCATGCCAGATATTGATGACAGATATCCCTGAGAGATATCCATGCCAGATATTGATGACAGATATCCCTGAGAGATATCCATGCCAGATATTGATGACAGATATCCCTGAGAGATATCCATGCCAGATAACCTTGACAGATATCCCTGAGAGATATCCATGCCAGATATTGATGACAGATATCCCTGAGAGATATCCATGCCAGATATTGATGACAGATATCCCTGAGAGATATCCATGCCAGATATATTGATGACAGATATCCCTGAGAGATATCCATGCCAGATATTGATGACAGATATCCCTGAGAGATATCCATGCCAGATAACCTTGACAGATATCCCTGAGAGATATCCATGCCAGATATTGATGACAGATATCCCTGAGATATCCATGCCAGATATTGATGACAGATATCCCTGAGAGATATCCATGCTATATATTGATGACAGATATCCCTGAGATATCCATGCCAGATATTGATGACAGATATCCCTGAGAGATATCCATGCCATATATTGATGACAGATATCCCTGAGATATCCATGCCAGATATTGATGACAGATATCCCTGAGAGATATCCATGCCATATATTGATGACAGATATCCCTGAGATATCCATGCCAGATATTGATGACAGATGATGAGATATCCCTGATAACCTTTGACAGATATCCTGAGAGATATCCATGCCATATATTGATGACAGATATCCCTGAGATATCCATGCCAGATATTGATGACAGATATCCCTGAGATATCCATGCCAGATATTGATGACAGATATCCCTGAGAGATATCCATGCCATATATTGATGACAGATATCCCTGAGATATCCATGCCAGATATTGATGACAGATATCCCTGAGATATCCATGCCATATATTGATGACAGATATCCCTGAGATATCCATGCCAGATATTGATGACAGATATCCCTGAGAGATATCCATGCCATATATTGATGACAGATATCCCTGAGATATCCATGCCAGATATTGATGACAGATATCCCTGAGAGATATCCATGCCATATATTGATGACACATATCCCTGAGATATCCATACCAGATATTGATGACAGATATCCCTGAGATATCCATACCAGATAACCTTGACAGATATCCCTGAGAGATATCCATGCCAGATATTGATGACAGATATCCCTGAGAGATATCCATGCCATATATTGATGACAGATATCCCTGAGATATCCATGCCATATAAACTTGACAGATATCCCTGAGATATCCATGCCATATATTGATGACACATATCCCTGAGAGATATCCATGCCATATAAACTTGACAGATATCCCCATGAGGGAGTCTGACTGTTCCATCCAGACAGTATTACAAATGAAATAAGCCCTTGAAATGTGGCCAACTTACTGCAAGCTGAACTCAATCCATGGAGCTTGTAAAGGAGTAACTAATTTCTTCTAGGGCAGTATATAGATTCATGATGGGATACCTGTTCTGCTTTGTGTCAAATCAGACAGCAGTGCCAGTGACAGTATCATCTACCTTTGTTAGACTCCTTCAGTTCTGCCTGCCCTGACTTGAGGTTCTTCTTCAGATTCTCCAAAGTTTCCGTCACGGACTGCACCTCCACCTCTAGGCCAGATATCTGCTCACAGGAAACATCACTCACAGTTTATCAGGATCAGTGTGGTGCATTCTCACTGACATGGCAAACATGAGTTGATAAGGAACACTCACAGTCAACACTAGATTTGGAGGTACCTTCTAATTCTGGGTCCTGTTCATCAAAGTGAACTTAGCATTAAGTTTGTTGTACGTGTTATGGGAGTTACAATCATTTAAAAGCGAACATTGAGTCTACTCCTACCTTCTCCACGAGTGAGGTCTCACTCTGTCGCTTTTCCTCCATGGACGTCTTCAGCCTTGAACTCTCCTCCATCTTGTCCGTGTACTCCGTCTGGAAGCAGGATGTCAATGCGTTAATCCTACCACTAACTGACATTTAACTAGTCATCAAAAATATTGAGACATCTGTAAAAGTTCAATTCATGTCATCTATTATTTGTTTATACACTTTTCATGTACATGGTGTAAGAGTTCAGCTGAATACATCAGACAATGCTTATGAGGTGAATGTTCATATCCTGCTTTGCCCCATGTCCTTGCTGTGCCCCCCATTCCCTCACCTGTATCCTGCTGTGCCCCCCATCCTCCTCACCTGTATCCTGTTGTGTTCCACTTCAAGAGTCTTCAGCTGTTTATCCAACTTGATGTGTTCCTCCAGAACCTCCTGTTCCCTCGCCTCCAGCTGAGCCTGACATACAGACAGACCATGTGTCACTCCATGTCGTGAATCACCATATTTGAGTCATCACGACATGTCGCTCATCACTTCACATCACTAACCACCATATTTCAGTCATCACAACATGTCGCTCACTTCACATCACTAACATATATCAGTCATCACGACATGTCGGTCATCACTTCATGTCACTAACTAACATATATCAGTCATCACGACATGTCGCTCATCACTTCACCTCACTAACCACCATATTTCAAAATGGCATTGTGTATTTCACACCATATTTCCGTCATCACGACATGTCGCTCATCACTGCATGTCACTAACCACCATGTTTCAGTCATCACGACATGTCGCTCATCACTGCATGTCACTAACCACCATATTTCAGTCATCACGACATGTCGCTCATCACTTCATGTCACTCACCACCATATTTCAGTCATCACGACACTTCGCTCATCACTTCATGTCACTAACCACCATATTTCAGTCATCGCGACATGTCGCTCATCACTTCATGTCACTAACCACCATATTTCAGTCATCACGACATGTCGCTCATCACTTCATGTCACTCACCACCATATTTCAGTCATCACGACATGTCGCCATCACTTCACATCACTAACAACCATTTTTCAGTCATCATGACATGTCGCCCATCACTTCATGTAACTCACCACCATATTTCAGTCATCACGACATGTCGCTCATCACTTCATGTCACTAACCACTATATTTCAGTCATCACGACATGTCGCTCATCACTTCATGTCACTAACCACCATATTTCAGTCATCACGACATGTCGCTCATCACTTCATGTCACTCACCACCATATTTCAGTCATCACGACATGTCGCTCATCACTTCATGTCACTCACCACCATATTTCAGTCATCACGACATGTCGCTCATCACTTCATGTCACTAACCACCATATTTCAGTCATCACGTATTACATATCGCTTCATCACTTCATGTCACTCACCACCATATTTCAGTCATCACGACATGTCGCCATCACTGCATGTCACTCACCACCATATCTCAAATATCACGACATGTCGCCATCACTTCATGTCACTCACCACCATATTTCAGTCATCACTTACATGTCAGCCCATCACTTCATGTCACTCACCACCATATTTCAGTCATCACGACATGTCGCTCATCACTTCATGTCACTAACCACCATATTTCAGTCATCATGACATGTCGCCCATCACTTCATGTCACTCACCACCATATTTCAGTCATCACGACATGTCGCTCATCACTTCATGTCACTCACCACCATATCTCAGTCATCACGACATGTCGCTTCATCACTTCATGTCACTCACCACCATATTTCAGTCATCAATGCACATGTCGCTTCATCACTTCATGTCACTCACCACCATATTTCAGTCATCACGACATGTCGCTCATCACTTCATGTCACTCACCACCATATTTCAGTCATCACGACATGTCGCCCATCACTTCATGTAACTCACCACCATATTTCAGTCATCACGACATGTCGCTCATCACTTCATGTCACTCACCACCATATTTCAGTCATCACAACATGTCGCTCATCACTTCATGTCACTCACCACCATATTTCAGTCATCACGACATGTCGCTCATCACTTCATGTCACTCACCACCATATCTCAGTCATCACGACATGTCGCTCATCACTTCATGTCACTCACCACCATATTTCAGTCATCACAACATGTCGCTTATCACTTCATGTCACTCACCACCATATTTCAGTCATCACAACATGTTGCTTATCACTTCATGTCACTAACCACCATATTTCAGTCATCACGACATGTTGCTCATCACTTCATGTCACTCACCACCATATTTCAGTCATCACTTCATGTCGCTCATCACTTCATGTCACTAACCACCATATTTCAGTCATCATGACATGTCGCTCATCACTTCACATCACTAACCACCATATTTCACTAATCACGTCACACATCACAACAACTATATACACTGCATTACTCATAACTACATGCTGAAAGGATATTGTGACCACGACTCCTTCAGTAAAGTATAAAAGAATATACTTGCATTTCCCATTCAACAACCTGACATATAACAATACCCAAAGACTGAATCTGGTCAGATTTGGAGGCTTGGCTCTTTTTAATGTAATTCCTTGCTGCCTATTAAGAACACTATGTCTTTGTACTGACTATTCTCTGGTCAGCTTCATTCTTCATGTGGTCACGGGCTGTCTCAATCTCCATCAGCTGTGTTTCCAGGGCTGTGATCTTGGCCCGCAGACCAGACTCGCTGTCCACAGCACTCAGCCGAGCCTTCTGAAGCTCCACCTCCAGCTCATGTTTCTGCAGATGGCAAGCAAACAGTGTTAGAGTGTGGACAGTGTTAGTAGACACAGTGTCAGAACAACCAGAAGATATAGATGGCTGTAGAAGTAGAGTGTCAGTAAACAGACACTGTCTATACACAGAAATCAGAGCACTAGGCTCACCTGCTTCTCATACTGTCTGTCCTTCTGGCTTGCCAGCTCCCAGCTCTCGAAGGCCCGCTTCTCTGCATCCTCAACACTGTGCTGCAGCTCCTGTATCTGTTGGCAGCAACAGGTGGAGGAAGTGACTTCAGGGAACACCTGCACATATCTCAGACATGGGGCACCACACTATGCCACCTGCATACATGTCACAGACATGTGGCACCACACCATGCCACCTGCATACATCTCACAGACATGGGGCACCACACCATGCCACCTGCATACATCTCACAGACACAGGCCACCACACCATGCCACCTGCATATGTCTCACAGACACAGGGCACCACGACATGCCACCTGCATACATCTCACAGAGGTAGGGCACCACACCATGCCACCTGCATACATCCCACAGACATAGGGCACCACACCATGCGACCTGCATATATGTCACAGGCATGGGGCACAACACCATGCCACTTGCATACATCTCAGAGACATAGGGCATCACTCCATGCCACTTGCATACATCTTACTGACATGAGGCACCACACCATGTCACCTGCATACATCTCACAGACATAGGGCAAAACACCATACCACCTGCATACTTCTCACAGACATGGGGTACCACACCATGCCACCTGCATACATCCCACAGACAAAGTTCACCACACCATGCCACCTGCATACATCCCACAGACACAGGGCACCACACCATGCCACCTGAATGTATCTCACAGACATGGGGCACCACACCATGCCACCTGCATACATCTCCCACAGACACAGTTCACCACACCATGCCACCTGCATACATCTCACAGACATGGGGCACCACACCATGTCACCTGCATACATCTCACAGACATGGGGCACCACGCCATGTCACCTGCATACATCTCACAGACATAGGGCAAAACACCATACCACCTGCATACTTCTCACTGACATGGGGCACCACACCATGTCACCTGCATACATCTCACAGACATAGGGCAAAACACCATACCACCTGCATACTTCTCACAGACATGGGGCACCACACCATGCCACCTGCATACATCCCACAGACACAGTTCACCACACCATGCCACCTGCATACATCCCACAGACACAGGGCACCACACCATGCCACCTGCATGTATCTCACAGACATGGGGCACCACACAATGCCACCTGCATACATCCCACAGACACAGTTCACAACACCATGCCACCTGCATATATGTCACAGGCATGGGGCACAACACCATGCCACCAGCATACATCCTACAGACATGGGGCATGACACCATGCCACCTGCATACATCCTACAGACATGGGGCACCACACCATGCCACTAGCATACGTCTCACAGACATGGGGCACCACACCATGCCACCAGCATACATCCTACAGACATGGGGCACCACACCATGCCACCTGCATACATCCTACAGACATGGGGCACCACACCATGCCACCAGCATACATCTGCCACCTGCATTCCCACTGACATGGGGCAGACATGGGGCACCACACCATGCCACCATGCATCAGCATTTATTTCACAGACATGGGGCAACGCGACACCATGCCCCTGCATACATCCCACAGACATGGGGCACCACCACCATGCCACCTGCATACATCTCACAGACATGGGGCACCACACCATGCCACCTGAAGCATCTCACATTTCACCATGACATGCATTTATTTTCACCACACCACCACACCATGCCACCTGCATACATCTCACAGACATGGGGCACCACACCATGCCATCAGCATTTATTTCACTGACATGGGGCACCACACCATGCCACCTGCATACATCTCACAGACATGGGGCACCACACCATGCCATCAGCATTTGATTTCACAGACATGGGGCACCATTTATTTCACAGACATGGGGCACCATATGCATCCATCAAAGACACAGGGCACCGTATTATGCCGCTATATCCATCTCACAAGTATGGGACACCACCCTATTCCACAGCATCTATCTCACAGAAATGGGGCACCACATGCATCGTAAATATGGGGTACCATACTTCAACACCTGCATGCATCTCACAGACATGGGGCACCACACTCCAACAACTGCATGCATCTCACAGACATGGGGCACCACACCATGCCATCTGCATATGTCTCACAGACACAGGGCACCACACCATGCCACCTGCATACATCCCACTGACATGGGGCACCACACCATGCCACCAGCATTTATTTCACAGACATGGGGCACCACACCATACCACCTGAAGACATCTCACAGACATGGGGCACCACACCATGCCATCAGCATTTATTTCACAGACATGGGGCACGACACCATGCCACCTGCATACATCCCACAGACATGGGGCACCACACCATGCCACCAGCATTTATTTCACTGACATGGGGCACCACACCATGCCACCTGCATACATCTCACAGACATGGGGCACCACACCATGCCATCAGCATTTATTTCACAGACATGGGGCACCATATGCATCCATCAAAGACACAGGGCACCGTATTATGCCGCTATATCCATCTCACAAGTATGGGACACCACCCTATTCCACAGCATCTATCTCACAGAAATGGGGCACCACATGCATCGTAAATATGGGGCACCATACTTCAACACCTGCATGCATCTCACAGACATGGGGCACCACACTACAAAACTTGCATGCATCTCACAGACATGGGGCACCACACTACAAAACTTGCATGCATCTCACAGACATGGGGCACCACACTACAAAACTTGCATGCATCTCACAGACATGGGGCACCACACTACAATACCTGCATGCATCTCACAGACATGGGGCACCACACTACAAAACTTGCATGCATCTCACAGAGAGTGCAATGCTTGAATGAAAGTATTATTGCCATTATTGCTATATAGTGTCATTGTAACAGAGGCAATGATTAGTGGAGAGGGAGTATTACGGTTATCATTCCAGTTATTCCTGCACTGTAACAATGTAACAGAGGCAATGCTTGAAGGGGAGTATTACTGTTATCATTCCAGTTATTCCTACACTGTAACAATGTAACAGAGGCAATGCTTGAAGGGGAGTATTACTGTTATCATTCCAGTTATTCCTACACTGTAACAATGTAACAGAGGCAATGCTTGAAGGGGAGTATTACTGTTATCATTCCAGTTATTCCTATACTGTAACAATGTAACAGAGGCAATGCTTGAAGGGGAGTATTACTGTTATCATTCCAGTTATTCCTACACTGTAACAATGTAACAGAGGCAATGCTTGAAGGGGAGTATTACTGTTATCATCCCCCTTATTCCTACACTGTAACAATGTAACAGAGGCAATGCTTGAAGGGGGAGTATTACTGTTATCATCCCAGTTATTCCTACACTGTATCGATGTAACAGAGGCAATGCTTGAAGGGGAGTATTACTGTTATCATTCCAGTTATTCCTACACTGTAACAATGTAACAAAGGCAATGCTTGAAGGGGGAGTATTACTGTTATCATCCCAGTTATTCCTACACTGTAACAATGTAACAGAGGCAATGTAACAGAGGCAATGCTTGAAGGGGGAGTATTACTGTTATCATCCCAGTTTTTCATTCTTTATATTAATAACATTGTACACATTGCAACTGAACATAACACTGATGCTTGAATAACAAGTTGGGAATAAGCCCAGTCTATGCTGTCACATCAGTCTTGGCCGTTGGTCTACCATGTCATTCTAAGGTCAACAACATATACAAACCTCCATGCTACAAAACAGACCAAACATTGTTGCCACATGTTAGGTTTTGGGACAAACCTGTTTATGAAAGTTTTCTTGCATGTTTTCACAGTCATGTCGTAGATTGGCCATCTCCTCATTATCCTCAACTATTTTAAGGTTGAGGTGAGAAATCTGAAATGAATGTCAGTCGTGCGCAGTTCCAGACAAAAGAGGCTGCGATTGACACTACTCCCCACAAACTTGATAAAGTTGGAAACTTGCACAAAAAGTGAGTGAAAAGAAACAAAATAGCTGCATTCTGTGAATGGTGTATTTCCAAACATGATTAAAAACTTGACATATATATATATGGAGAATGTTTTGTATTATGTTACCTTTCAAGTTTGTGGAAACAGTGTCAAAGATCAAACAGGGTAATTGAGAAAGAACACACCATACACAAAGTGACCATGCTCATAGAATTATACAAAACTAATGCTGTTCAATTACTGATTACTTCTGCTGATTATGAACTAATCCTGTTTTCACGTCTTTAAAGATGATATGGAGAACGTGATGAAGTGACAGGTTACTGACTGAATGATATATTTACATTAAACAGCAGATGTTTGAAGCAATCAGAGCGCATATGGTCAGCTTGTGCAGTGTGAGTGTTACAGAGCAGGACATAACACAGTTCACATCGTCCACTACAGGAAGTCAACTTATATACCCTCACATATGAGGTTTCAAACCTGCATCAAGCTATCATTTGTGCACTGTAGTTTAGTACTAAGTTTACTGTCAACATTTCAGCTCTGCCACAATGACTGAAATCAGTTTAGAAGCTTTGAAAAATATCCATGTAATCATACAATAGTTCAGCTTAATGTGGAAGAAAAGCTACAAATGAGTGAGTGGTGTCATAAATTTGTAATGAACATGACACCCCAGGTGTTGAACAAACTCATTATATCAGACCACCAGGTGTCAAACATGGCCATCTCACCATAAGGTGTTGTGTAGCTATTGAATAATCAGACCACCTGGTGTCAACATTGTAATAATACAAATACACCATCTCACCATAAGGTGTTGTGCAGCTATTGAGCAATCAGACCACCTGGTGTCAACATTGTAATAATACAAATACACCATCTCACCATAAGGTGTTGTGTAGATATTGAGCAATCAGACCACCTGGTGTCAACATTGTAATAATACAACTACACCATCTCACCATAAGGTGTTGTGTAGCTATTGAGCAATCAGACCACCCGGTGTCAACATTGTAATAATACAAATACACCATCTCACCATAAGGTGTTGTGCAGCTATTGAGCAATCAGACCACCCTTGTAATAATACAAATGTCATCTCACCATAAGGTGTTGTGTAGTAATTGACAATCAGACCACCTGTGTCAACATTGTATCTCACCAATACACCATCTCACCATTGGTGTTGCTATTGAGCAATCAGACCACCTGGTGTCAACATTGTAATAATACAAATACACCATCTCACCATAAGGTGTTGTGCAGCTATTGAGCAATCAGACCACCTGGTGTCAACATTGTAATAATACAAATACACCATCTCACCATAAGGTGTTGTGTAGCTATTGAGCAATCAGACCACCTGGTGTCAACATTGCAATAATACAACTACACCATCTCACCATAAGGTGTTGTGTAGATATTGAACAATCAGACCACCAGGGGCTCCTTTCACAAAACAACCTTTACTTAGCTGCCATACTTTAACATTGAACTAAGGTTACCTTAGTGACTTACAATCACCTTAGTGCTTTGTGAAAAGGAGGCCCTGGTGTCTACATTGCAATAATACAATTACACCATCTCACCATAAGGTGTTGTGTAGCTACTGAACTATCAGACCACCTGGTGTCTACACTGCAAGAATATAATTACACCATCAAACCATAAGGTGTTGTGTAGCTATTGAACAATCAGACCACCCGGTGTCAAACATTGTAATACAATCACACCATCTCACCATAAGGTGTTGTGCGCTATTGAGCAATCAGACCACCTGGTGTCAAACACCTGGAGTGGAACACGAACATGATACAGTCAACCAGCAATGATCATATTGATGGGTCATGCAAGACATTAACAGTGTCATAAAAACCATAAACCATCACAAACAGAACACATTGTTACTATTTCATGCTGAACACTACAGCCTTGGTACAAACCAGGACAGTGAACTGTGTTATGTAGGGATGCTAACATTAGAAAATCATCAAACTGCAGTTAGATTCACACAACATGATGCAAACAGAAACACTGCATGATATTTATATCACAAACACTTATTACAACTACTTATTAAAATAAGAAAACATAAATCACACTGATCATGCTTACTTGTACAAGACAAAAAAGTGGCAATGGTGATATTAAAAGTTAAAAAGCTCTAGTTCTCAAAACAAACTTATTATGAATGTGTTAAGCAAACAACAAACAATGTAAGCTGACTAACAAAGCTGGTTAAGTGCTATTCTACATCTGCCATCCTCCAGGTCCCAACACATCACCACTCCAAACATAAGATAAGATAAGATAATTCTGTATTGTCCCAAGGGAAATTTGTTTTGCGTCATACGTTCTCTAGTTTTTCTTTCATAAAGCAGCCCTACATAACATTGCAATTGGTAATCATGAAATAATCAGGATATAAATACATCAATTTAGTACACAAACATAGATATTGAATAAAATTTGGACAATTAAAAGACAAGTCATTCACTGAATTTGTTGTTAATGCATCTTATACTAGCTGGAACAAATGAGTGGCGAACCCTGTTTGTTCTAAAAGTCGGCATACGCAGCCTGCGTCCAGAAGGTAATAATGAATATTCCGAAAAGAGTATGTGAGTAGGATCACTTAAAGTTGTTCCTCTTATGGAACCATAGAGGTAGATTAACAACTGAATACACATGAAATAAAATAACATGACTAGGTGTAATTCAAAACCTTCAGTGAAGTTTATTAATATAATAAAAATGTTTAATATAAAAGTTCCCATGAAAACCAACTGTTGGTAAGTTTAGCTGACATCTGAATGCATAATAGCTATGCTTTCATTAAGACTACCTCTGATTACTTCTTAACCAATACCTATGGAATAGCTGAGACGGGAGCTGCATGGTGCAGAGTGGTGAGTGTTGGACGTGGAAGACTGGAAGCACAAGCTGAATGTGAGGCTACTAAATTACACACAGGAACACGTGCAAGTTGGACTGACATCCATCAGTAACCATGGCGATCATTGGCTAACTAATGCATGTGTAATTCTGAAAATATTTGTCACCAGGTGAGTTGTTAATTACCTCTCCAGGATGAAATACAGCAATGGACAATAATTAATTCACTGTGACGACAAGCACCTGTTCTGTATCAAGCCCATGTCAGTGAACAAGCATTCATTCTGTATCAAACACCAGTTTAGTATCCACAACCCTGACCCCCCGAGCAGGCACTGTGACCACCTGGTACTGCATTCCTTGCAACTCTCTTGGTATTAGTGTATTGATGCTGCCTCAAGTTACATCAGTGACATATGATGATGATGATGATGCCTCCCCCTGTGTAGAAGCTCAGGTAAGACTCACCTGTTCCTCCAGGTGTGTTATCTTGTCACTCCATGTTGACTTGATTTCAGTAAGTTGTTGACGACTCTCAGTCAGCTTGTGCTCCAAACTGTCACGCTGAAACAAAATATTTATTTTGCATATGGATTTTGGTGGTTGCTCTATTCAGATGACAGAAAAACTTATAGTTTAACACCTCACCGTTCAGTGAGTGAGTTAATTTTCTGTAGCATTAAACAGATTTTCAGTCTTATCAGAGACTGACGGCTTAGTATGGGAGGCAAGCAGAAAACAATGCTGGTCCTACAACTGGACATTTACCTAGGTATGAGTTTAGTCCCTACAAACCAAGAAAAATAATCACCATGTTCCAATATTAACTATCATGATGATCAGATTCTGGCATTTGTAAGGGACATTCCAATATGTTTACATCATTAGTGATTCAACAGTGTGTTATTTAGAACTACCTCTACTTCTATGGCCTTGACCCTCTCATCCCCTGACAGTGTGTGGTCATGTGACCGCTGTTCCAGCATCTTGATGCGTTCACTGAGCTGTTCAATGTTGTCATCCTTCTCTGAGATAAGCTTGCTGGTCTTTACATAAAACAAATCATAATGTTATTGAATGGGAAAATTTCAAACAATTTTCTACATAGTTCACTTTATGAAGACATCTTCAGTTACTTGTATCAGTAAGACTGCAATATATGCACTCAGTTCGCTTACAAAGTTTAAACAGTAATATAACAGGTATGGTTCAGACTGAAGCCTAAGTTATAGTTCACAATGTTAGCTCACCTGAATAATGAGTAATGCTATTAATACTTGTGCACTAAAGGGAGACAACTTCCATCAACCTAGCTTACCTTGTTCTTATGGACTTCAGAGCTCCTCTGCAAAGCCTTATGCTCATTCTCCAGCTCTGAATATTCTGCAGTCAGTTTGGACAGCTGGTTAACTTTCTGTAATAAACAGGTTCCAAATAACAATCTGCTATACAAAGTTGTAAAACCACTGAAGACACCAGTGAAAGGAGAAGCAGGTAGAAGTTTTACAAAATGTTTATCACCCTGAAACCCTTCATGCTTACATTCATGATTTTACCTCCCACATATCACAATGTAGAATTCATATTTGAGTTGGGTTTTGTTTGCCACTTGCACTCATATTTGTCACTTGCACTCATATTTGTCACTTGCACTCATATTTGTCACTTGCACTCATATTTGTTACTTGCACTCATATTTGTTACTTGCACTCATATTTGTCACTTGCAATCATATTTGTCACTTGCACTCATATTTGTCACTTGCACTCATATTTGTCACTTGCACTCATATTTGTCACTTGCACTCATATTTGTCACTTGCACTCATATTTGCCACTTGCACTCATATTTGTCCACTTGCACTCATATTTGTCACTTGCACTCATATTTGTTACTTGCACTCATATTTGTTACTTGCACTCATATTTGTCACTTGCACTCATATTTGTCACTTGCACTCATATTCACTTGCACTCACTTGTCACTTGCACTCATTTGCCACTTGCACTCATATTTGTCACTTGCACTCATATTTGTTACTTTGCACTCATATTTGTCACTTGCACTCATATTTGTCACTTGCACTCATATTTGTCACTTGCACTCATATTTGTTACTTGCACTCATATTTGTCACCTTACACTCACATTTGCACTCATATTTGTCACTTGCACTCATATTTGTTACTTGCACTCATGTTTGATACTTGCACTCATATTTGTCACTTGCACTCATATTTTTCACTTGCACTCATATTTGTTACTTGCACTCATATTTGTTACTTGCACTCATATTTGTCACTTGCACTCATATTTGTCACTTGCACTCATATTTGTTACTTGCACTCATGTTTGTTACTTGCACTCATATTTGTCACTTGCACTCATATTTGTCACTTGCACTCATATTTGTCACTTGCACTCATATTCAAGTTTCAAGTTTCCACCAACATGATGGTGGTCTGCATCATTGGGGGACATCATCATGTGGTCATCAAAGCCTGACCACCTGATCCATCATATGCCAAGGATAGGTAACTCAGGTCACTTTTACCCTAGAAATGTGGGCTTCCAAATTAGGTATGAATCAAATTAGAAAGAAAGAGCATGCCTTCCTCTCATCTCATTGTGTCACAAACTAACATTCATTCATCTACATCATCAACCCCACAGATGTTGTATACTGTGCTGTACCAAACAAAGTTCACACAGAACTCAAAATGACCTACCGCAGTGAGCTGCGAGTTGACTTCATCTAGACGCTTCTCGAACACAGCCTTCTCCTTTGTCATAACAGCCACAACATTCATGTGCTGCTCATTGACTTCTGTCAGACGAGTGCTGCAGCAGATTGACATGAATCAGTCAGACAATAAGCTATCTCATTCAAGTGAAATTCTTTAATGTATGCAGAAATTTCCTCATTTAATCAATGTGCCTAGTTCATTTTTGCTTGCAGAGTGATCAGAATATCTGATCATGAGCAAAACCAATGAAGTCAGATGGGGACAGTGATGGATAGTGGGATAGTGACGTTACTACCCAAACTAAGCTATGAGTCAAGGCAACTCACTTCTCTTTCTCCAGTTCGTCCATTTTTGTTTTGAGGTTTGTGAGTTGATTCTGAGCTTCTTTGAGAGATTTCTCTGCTTCATGATGTTTGTCGGTGGTTGATGTCAGCTCCGCTCGACACTGTGACAAGTCCTCCTGTGTGATCAGCAGCTGCAACATCAAAGACTCAATGGCATAACAAGCTATTTGTCTACACATCGTTGGAAAGAAACAAATAATCAGATCATAGAGTCTAAGACACCTACACGAGTTGGGACTGTTCCTAGATAAAGACACCTACCCTGTGTTTGATGTTGGTCATATCCTAGATAAATACTCTCAGACACCTACCCTGTGTTTGATGTTGGTCATATCCTAGATAAATACTCTCTGACACCTACCCTGTGTTTGATGTTGGTCATATCCTAGATAAATACTCTCAGACACCTACCCTGTGTTTGATGTTGGTCATATCCTAGATAAATACTCTCTGACACCTACCCTGTGTTTGATGTTGGTCATATCCTAGATAAATACTCTCACCTAGACATCCTAGATAAATACTGACCCTGTGTTTGATGTTGGTCATATCCTAGATAAATACTCTCACCTACCCTGTGTTTGATGTTGGTCATATCCTAGATAAATACTCTCTGACACCTACCCTGTGTTTGATGTTGGTCATATCCTAGATAAATACTCTCGGACACCTACCCTGTGTTTGATGTTGGTCATATCCTAGATAAATACTCTCTGACATATCTACTCTGACACCTGTGTTTGATGTTGGTCATATCCAAGATAAATACTCTTTGACACCTACCCTGTGTTTGATGTTGGTCATATCCTAGATAAATACTCTCTGACACCTACCCTGTGTTTGATGTTGGTCATATCCTAGATAAATACTCTCGGACACCTACCCTGTGTTTGATGTTGGTCATATCCTAGATAAATACTCTCTGACACCTACCCTGTGTTTGATGTTGGTCATATCCGGGTAAATACTCTTGGGCCTGGTCATATCCTAGATAAATACTCTCTGACACCTACCCTGTGTTTGATGTTGGTCATATCCTAGATAAATGTGTTTGACACCTACCCTGTGTTTGATGTTGGTCATATCCTAGATAAATACTCTCTGACACCTACCCTGTGTTTGATGTTTCATATCCTAGATGTTGGTCATGTTGGTCATATCCTAGATAAATACTCTCAGACACCTACCCTGTGTTTGATGTTGGTCATATCCAAGATAAATACTCTCTGACACCTACCCTGTGTTTGATGTTGGTCATATCCTGTGTTTGAGATAAATATCTCTAAGTACTCTCTGACACCTACTCTGTGTTTGATGTTGGTCATATCCTAGATAAATACTCTCTGACATATCCTAGATAAATACTCTCTGACACCTATCCTGTGTTTGATGTTGGTCATATCCTAGATAAATACTCTCTGACACCTACCCTGTGTTTGATGTTGGTCATATCCTAGATAAAGACTCTCTGACACCTACCCTGTGTTTGATGTTGGTCATATCCAAGATAAAGACTCTCAGACACCTATGTTAGTCCTGTGTTTGATGTTAGTCATATCCTAGATAAGTACTCTCTGACACCTACCATGTGTTTGATGTTGGTCATATCCTAGATAAGTACTCTCTGACACCTACCCTGTGTTTGATGTTGGTCATATCCAAGATAAAGACTCTCTGACACCTACCTGACATGTGTTGATGTTGGTCATATCCTAGATAATACTCTCATATCTGACACACCTACCATGTGTTTGATTTGGATGTTAGTCATATCCATATCCTAGATAAGTACTCTCTGACACCTACTCTGTGTTTGATGTTGGTCATATCCTAGATAAAGACTCTCTGACACCTACCATGTGTTTGATGTTAGTCATATCCTAGATAAGTACTCTCTGACACCTACTCTGTGTTTGATGTTGGTCATATCCAAGATAGAAACTCTCAGACACCTATCCTGTGTTTGATGTTAGTCATATCCTAGGTAAGTACTCTCTGACACCTATCCTGTGTTTGATGTTGGTCATATCCTAGATAAATACTCTCTGACACCTACCCTGTGTTTGATGTTGGTCATATCCAAGATAAATACTCTCTGACACCTACCCTGTGTTTGATGTTGGTCATATCCAAGATAAAAACTCTCTGACACCTACCATGTATGTGATGTTGGTCATATCCTAGATAAAGACTCTCGAACAACTACCCTGTGTTTGATGTTGGTCATATCCCAGATAAATACTCTCTGACACCTACCCTGTGTTTGATGTTGGTCATATATTAGATAAAGACTCTCAGACACCTACCCTGTGTTTGATGTTGGTCATATCCTAGATAAGTACTCTCTGACACCTACCATGTGTTTGACTTTGGCCAGTTCCTGGGTGGTGAGACCTTGCACCTCATCCTGTTCTTCCTCACGCTGGAACAGTCGGTGTTTGTAATCTTCCTCTTGCTTGAGGTTGGCTGCCAGCTCCGTGTTCCTCTATAATACACATCAACACACACTGTTAATACTGGCGGCATAAGACACTAGTTTGGAGACTCTTACAATGTGAAAATATCTTTCAATGAAACATTATGATGGGTTATGGGCTTATTACTGTATCAACTGTCTAAAGATGGATGGATGTATTATGAGTGTTAAATACTTGGATTAGACATACCTTATTTAAGGCATTAATTTTTTCTGTCATTTCCTGTAACAGAAACACTAGGTGTGTTCATTTTTAAAATTGCAATGATGCCAGACAGTACATATCAATTCTGAAAATATACAATCTTAAGAAAATTATCATTGTACATCAGTAGGCACACAAGAAGGAAAAAATCAAAGCATTGCCTTATTGCAATTAACATGAATATCATACTAGGAAAACTTTATTGTTTTGCTATTATTGCACTTATACACTAGACTCAATGTTGATGGGGGGGGGAGTCATCACAAGGGGAGACAACTCCACACTGACCTCGTCTTTCTCAGCCAGCTCCTTTTTGTGGGCCTCAACAAACTCAGCAAACTTGGCCTTGAGTTCCTCACTCTGCTCATCTAGTTTCTCATTGGTCACTGTCACAGGAGAAATACACATGAAGATTGACAACAGTAATGTATGATTCAGAAATAGAGGATATTATATGAGTGCCCATGTCATACTATGTTTACGACACGAGTGCCTAAATGTTGGTATTTCCCGAGGGAGAGCGAGGGATATACCGATATTTAGGCACGAGTGTTGTTAACATAGTATGATATGGGCACTCATATAATATTCTGTTTATTACCGAAGTCGTCACATTGAGGAAAATAAACCCAAATCTACTTTCAAACACAGGCTGGCTACCGCCCGTCATCGCATGTAGAACGCAACGTCACAGAAGAAAAGTGACGTCATAGCCTTGTTCATGACGTCATGTCACCATGATAGAGCGATATTTTGCCCTAGGGCATCATATGAAAAATATGAACCTCGATATGTACACCCTCGTAGGTAATAATTATTCATATCATCAGTTAATACTTCAAAGGAAACCAGAAGTGTTTAGAGAGTATGACTTCCATCTTTATTGCAGAATAATATAGTTCCTGAAAAGGAGAGGTGAACGTATGCTCAAATTGATCTATAGGTACTTCATTTTAGTTTGGTTACCAATAAAAAATTTTCCAAAGTTCTCATGGATGAGAAAGGTCTGTTAAGAACCTCAGCAAGTCAGTCAACGTGACAGCTCGTATTGATACACTTCAATCGAGTGCAAGAATCAAAATGGCTGACACGATGAATGTAACAGGGGGCATTCCGATGTTTTATGAAAACCTGACGGCGGTCACAGATCGAGTGGACATTTTGAATGTAGCATAGAAGCAGGGGAGGTAATCAGGAATTCAATGCAAAGATGAAAAGCACCAGTCAGTGGTCATGTCAGTGACCATGTCCCAGGGCATGGCATATCACATGTCCTAAACTGCCAAAAATCAGAATTTCAGATTCAGGGTAGAAAAGAAACTACCAGTACACAGTTTTTGATCATGTCAAAAAATATATAAATGAAAACTCATTTTGAACTTGTAAATCCCTAGCTTCACGTAGAGACCTGTCCTTACACAGACAAGTGATGTGCTGCCTAGATAACTGTGGTGTAGTCTTACCTTCCTGTTGTTTCTCCGCTTCTGTCTCCAGGCGGTCAATCGCCTTGTTCTTCTCCTTAATGAGGGCTGCATACTCTGTGGGCATAGAGTTACCATAGTTACAAATTTCTACACAGAATGATGACAATATTTATGGACATATATATCTACACAGAGAAAAAAGGACTGTTGTTCAAGCATGTGACACTGTATGGGAGTAAGAAAACGAATCAGAAATATTGAAGAGTCCCCATGCCAGCTGTTGGTGGGAGAGCACCACATACTCTTAACATGCCAGCACTTGCATATACTTTTTGTTGTACTTGGCCTTGGGATTATTCTTTTAAAACAAAAGGTTGATGAGGTAAAGTAAAAGAAATACTAAAATGCTAATCAGTAATATACCATTCAAGCTGTTAGCAAGAATCATAATAACAGGTTCTATTAAAAATCTATAGAAACAAAACCATAACTGGTACATGACTGAGCAGTAACAATTATCATACACAAGCCCTTTTATCAGGTTTATAACATTTAAGGTGCCCAGCCTCAAACATGTGCTTATGTCACTACACTTTTATGTTTTTGGTTGTTGTGAAATACATCAACAGGAATATAACTTGGCCGCAGACTTTAGCCAGTGCTAGCCTTCCACTCAGATATTATACGGACAAAGTTGAGGAGAATGTGTCGGTTGAAATGAGTCGTATATCAAGTTATCAGGTGCATCAAAGACAATACATCTGACAATGATTGACTGATTACTGATGAATGGTGCTCATGTGTAATACAGGTAACTTCAGCTACTGACCACTGATCTTAGACTCCATCTTCTTGCACTGCTCCGTCCGCTTCAGCAGCATCATCACCACCTCCTCCCGTGACGAGTCTGGTATCTGAAGAATACCTCTGGAACTTGTCACCATGACAACAACAATCAACTAAAAAACTTATCCCCTGCCATCACCATCATCATCATCAGTATTTGTAATCATCATCATCATCATCATCATCATCATCATCATGATCATCATCATCATCATCATCATCATCATCATCATCATCATCATGTGTTTGTAATTACAAATAAACGTTTAGGGTCATTCTCACTTCACAAACTCTACGTGCCTAAAATGGGAACACAGGGCTTGATTTAAGCATTTAGAACTTGGGGTGATGCAACCTCGTCATATCATATTACAGCAAACAACCTAAAACACCTGTAATTCTGAAGACGGTGATGACGTGGACTCTGTATTTCCTACCTGAGAATCCTCGCTGGACTGACTGGCAGGGGATGCAGCACCACTCATTCCGGAGTCTCCAGACATGAAGGGATCCTTGCTCAAACCTTGCGTCAATGTCACTGTGGCTAAGGGGAGATAAGTCAAATTATATTTCCACATGAGTGCAATCATGTCATAAGGCACAAAAAAAATATGTCCGTTTCCAGTAACCCGACCGATCCTACCCTAACCCCCCCGACCCTAAATCTATTCTAAACCAAGTCAAAATCATGACTGGAGTGAATTTCAACTCATCATTTCATCCAAATCAAGGATATTTTCACAAGGCTAAAATGGATTGCATTGAATTGGCATAATACAACAAAACCTGATAAATAACATAAATAATCATTTGATATAGAAATCTTGTTTCATCACAAGGCATTGTCACTCAAGATATGGTAGTTTGGTACTCTTGAAGGCCTTCTCAGGTGCCCACCTGGTGTTACTAAAAAAAATTAAAAAGTTAAAAAAAAGAAGATCAAACCGACCCACCTACCCTATTTTTAAAAAGCATGTAATAGGAAACGGACATTTTTTTCTTTGGCCTAAGTGACACCATGAAACTCAACAAAAGGGGACAAAAACAAGTTATGGGGGAGTGAAAACAACTTTATACTTGAGTTTTCTAAAACCTAAAAAGGAAACCAACCGTATCAATTTCAAATGGAACTTGCATTTAAATGAAAGACGTTTAGATCTGTTTGTTTGCTGTTTAATGTAAACCTCAGCACTATTCTAGCTATATCAGTTTATGGCGACATTGTGTAAAATTCAACTAGGACCGGACAGTCCAGTAATCAACAGAATGAGCATCAATATACGCAATTGGGATACGATGATGAGCAATGTCTCGGTATTAGACGCTTAATTATAGTTTTAACAGCAGTATGTTTCCATGGTTACTTTCTGGTAATAACTTACATGAACTTCGGCGTATTGGACTGGCATGTCCTGGAAAGGGTGGTGGCAGGAAGGTCTTATCTCCATCCACAACACTTCCACTTTCATCCTTGATCCTTTTCTTCAACTTGGCAAACATTCTGCTATCTAATTTGTCCTTCTGAAAGTTAGGAAAAGAAATATAATTTCATTAGGATCAGCAAATAGGATAAGCATAATTCAATTACTTTGTTATATTTACTGGTTAACAGCGATTTTTGTAACGTGTTACCTAAGGAGGTTGAAATGATATAAATCTGTTTAACACGGTAATCAGTGAAAGAAATAAGGCCTGTCCGACCGCCCGAGATGGGCTAGATTTCTGACGGACGGTCTAAATATACAGCTAGCCAGCCCGATGGTCTGGTAAAAAATATAGATGTTCCATACATCTGAGTAAATTCACCATATTTGGTCTGGTTAAATCCATTTTGGGCTGGTAACATTTTGAAGTTACCGGCCCTGATGTCTGGCTGGGTTTTTGGCTTATTTCATACACTGCGCTAATGTGTATATTCTGGAACTCATCAAACTTTCAAGATCAGTAATTATGAGGACAAAAGTACATGAAATATTGCTGAATTAGTTTTCAGCATGTGTAAGTGCAGGATCAATATTTGATCATAACATATGTTCATGAATTTACTTGCCAAAGGAGGTGTAGTTTCTTAAGGATTTTGCAAAGGCTTTGGACAATAATTCTGTCAAAGATACAGTGGTCAGGCAAATATAATGACCACTGCCTCTGCACTTAGATATTTAACCATTGTTACCAGACTGAGCCATTGTTTGGTCAGGACTGGAACTACTTCTTTACTCCCAAATATTGACGTATAATACAAAGTGCTAGACTGAAGCAGGGTTGTGGACCAACTGCTATTTAGCAAAGAGGTCTACCAGCAGTGTGCAAAATAGTCACTGGCCCGCTAGCCCGTGGCCAGTAAAAATCCACAGTCACTGGCCCGACTGGTTAGTGAATTTTCATGGGGTCATTTTGTAAATATATCACTATCTCCGACTTGTTAAGTTATCATACACTTTTAAATCATGCAAGATTATGGCCTGATAAAAATGTTCATCATATTAGCAGCTAAACAATGAAACCCATGTCTACATTCAAATTTCTGGCTAGTGAATTATTTTTGTGGGCTAGTAAGACTGTACAGTATTACCAGTATATCACAATATGCTTTTCAAACGATACGCATTGCAATAATTTTTTATGAGAACCAGTATATTGGGTAAAATACATATATGAAGTTTTTGTAATGATCTTTATGGTTCAAATTAAAATCTACCCATACTTTCATTCACAACAAATGTTTCCTTCGTTATTCAATGACAAAAAGAAAATAGAATCCCTGACTATGCAACCTAAGTTTGAGATTGCTGTTATCAGAACCATAGCATATATGTTTAGGGACTTATAATGAAAAAACATAGGATTGAAATGCACAATTAGTGTCACTCACAGTCAAACACTTAAAGGTCACATGCTACCAAAAAATCAAACATAATTAAAACACAATTATCACTTCTTCATGACATATAATATGCATTGCTGATTATGAAAAAACAAATAAACAAAATTATAAGCGTATAATCGCAAATCAAAAGTGCAATATTTTGTACTTGGGTTTACCTCCCTCGAAACGAAGCAGCCGGGATACCGAACCCAGTCAGAGCGGGTGGGTGTGCACTCAAGTGTAACGGCTGGTTCATTTGCAGATGCTGCCCTCACAGCTCATTGTGTGTGTATATATAGAGATGTTGGGTTTTGTAAAAACATGCTCATTTTTTGTGTATAACATTTTGCAATCAACAGACATCATAACATGTCATGTGTTCTAGTATCACACCTGCCTGTCTGTGTAATTACATAATGTGACAGAGACCGAACTCGGGCCATAAATCAATGCATTTTGTTTATGGTGTATAGCCTGATTGGTGTTAAGTTCAAATTGCATGTGGTCAGTGATTGCAGCTGTGTATTGAATATTGTCATTAGCAGACAGGCAGGCAGACACACAGGTGTCAATAAAACAAGACATTGAGTTTTGTCTGTGACAACGACATATCTATATCACAGTTGGAAATTCTGTCAACGGTGAATAATGACATTTCTTTTAAGTATCGAACTGAGAAAGTGACTTGGTAAGAAGAACGTGTGGTGAAATAGACAAATGAAATTATATAAACAGTTAATTTACTGTCATAATATATAAAAAAGCTCGCGCCTGTGAGATATCAACAAAACATTAGAAAAATAGCTCACACCAAAGCCTTCACCGAGTATTCACCGGACAACCGCTTCCAAGCTGTGCGAACCTACTTCACTGCGCATGTGCTATAAGCGCAGCCCAGCTGTTGAAACCCGTTTTCCCCAGAAAAGTCTGGGGAAAATTAGTGAAACGTTTGAACTCCGATTTCGCGCGTTTTTTTTCATCGTGTTATTTTTCAACTTTATAAGTTGAATTTGCATGTTTGAAGATTTGTTTCGGTAAGTCCATACCGAAAGGTATCAGAATCTGCAAAGTTGTGTTTTACGTTGCATGTGACCTTTAAGTTCCCAATATATTGCAATATGTATTGCAATAGGGGTACCCCGAATCGCAATATATTGCAATACGTATTGCAATAGGGGTACCCAAATCGCAATATATTGCAATACGATTTACTTGCCAATACACAGCCCTATGTGCTAGCAAAATTTGGAAACTATTTTGCACACTGTCTACCAGTGATGTGTTCATAGTACAATCAAACTCCTGGTCCAATGTGAATTCCTATTGCTCCCATATAGCAATGTGTGTGCATAGGTTAGTCAACTTGTACTGGTCCAGGCTAATGCTGGTTAAAGTAGAAGACAGTATCAGACAGTATTCTGAAAAATGGGTGGTGGCAAAATGAGGGGACCCTACAGATACTAGGGTACAACCCAGATCCTAGTGTTCATGTTGACTACATATCTGAACATTGGGCAAGCTTCAACGTGTGCAGAACACTGCAGTGAGGGTGATAACCAATAGCCAGAAATATGACCACATCACTCCTGTACTCTACAGTCTACACTGGTTGCCAGTCAGATACAGGATCCAGTACAAAATACTGTTGTTAGTGTTCAAGTGTGTGAATGGCCTTGCCCCCAGCTACCTTTCAAATTTTCTTCAAAAACACTACCCTCCCAGATCCTTATGATCTAGTTTCCAGTATTTCCTGGAGGTACCAACCACCCGAACAAAGACATTTGGCAACTGTTCATTCGCAAAAGCTGGTCCAGTAATGTGGAACTGTCTACCTACACACCTCAGATCGCAGGATAATCTATCAACATTCACGTCACAGCTGAAAACGAATTTGTTTAGTGCTGCCTACCGTACTTGAGCAATGCCTTTCGAGACTCATCTCCAGCTCTTTTGAGTGGCACATGCCATAAACTAGCGCTGTATAAATATATTTTAATAAATTTTATGTGTGTATGTGTGTGTGTGTCGCGTCGTCGTCGCGTAGCGCGTCTTGGCACAGGATAATATAAAAATTACATCACTTCATTCCCCGCAGCAAGAAAAAGTACTCAAAATGAATGCAGATTACATAGCAAAGCAATAGAGTGCTTATCAGCTCTGGGGACATTTTGTTCCTACAGTAAATCTGTATCTTTCAGTTTTAGCTACAAGAAAAGAAGTGACTACCACCCATAATGTTTACACTTGCCCACATGTGAGTTAATGATGTCGGTTGAGTGTTAAAGATGAAGTAAACGAGCATTAATTGGATTCTATGAACTAGAATCCACCTTGCTAGGACTGCCATTTGTCATGATGCTAGTCTCCCTGGTAAAGAAACAAGCATATCAAACTAACATTTGCAAATATTGATCACGTTGATACAGAAGTGTGATACAATCACAACATATAGCTCCGGAAAACGTAATATAAAAGGAATGTCAACCCAAACATCACCGAACATTACATTTACACTGAAGTTGTAAACATAAAAGAATACCTGTTTTTTAGATTGATGAAAGGGACATGTACATCAAATACAACAGCGTTGCCAGTTCCACTGAAGAATATCCCGTTTTGCCTAGTTTGCAAGACGCCTGTTGATCACCGACTTTGCGTTGTATCAAGTCATTAATATATACACACCACAAATGATTTGGCACCTAAATGTGAATCAGAAATCAAAGACGTAACCATAAATGTGAAAATTTTCTCAAAAATCTGGCCAGCCTGGCAGGAACCTCAACAAGTCGGCCATGACAGATAACCGGAAATGATTTCATCTTTGCTGTATAGTGAAACATTTCCGAAATACGGTAGTACAAATAAAGCGGTAAGGTGACATTTGTGAATGAAACCTGCATTATGAGTCATTATATGGTCTATTGTTACACTCAAAAAAGAAAACTGTATTGAATTACGTGTAAAACACTCAGGAAAGTACATTTGAAAACATATCCTTCATGTTTCGTTCCAAATTCGTTTCACCTTTCAAATTGTCAAGGGAGATCACCGGTTTTAGAGGAGATTCCAAACAAGTATTTGTTGCCACCTGATAAATACTGAAGGATTGTTTACGTAAGATTTTGTCATGATTTATGTCGCTTTCGTCTCCCCTGTTTTTCTCCATCACGTAAGATGCGATCATTGTATACTCTGTGCATTGGTCATAGTCCACTCGGATTATCAGCTGGTTCAGATATAAAATGATGACCCCAGGCTCAGAGTCAGTAACGCAGTGTGGATGTCCTCATATAGCCATGTTTCTTCTATCATTGCCGCGACTTCTTCATTTACAGGAAGTTGTAGATATATGCAATTAATATTGTGCTTTAACCCATGTATAAAACAAGTATTTGTGTAGATGGATCATAAATTATGTTTGTCACATAAGGAAGTTTGGGGTTACCTAACACAAACTAGCGATCTATGTCTGCAGTTAATGATTACTTTTCTGCAAAAGGCTATGAATTACTTCTCATGTGAAATTTACCTAAGCCTCAGTCAGAACAGATTGTTTTGAACGAGAGCCTGAAACTGATGACAGAAACTCTTTGATATTATATATGATATATGCTGAGCCGCTGATCCTTTGCTTTAAAAGACATTTAGTGCCTTAACCCATGTATGTATGCCTCACCTATTGAGGTATGTCTGAGTGCACTTCTGATTGCTATTACCATTAAGCAGTGCTTCTAGTTGGGAACTTTATGACATTATGTATGGAATGGTAACACTGATTTCCTATCAAACCTACAAGAATGTATGCAGCATTAAATGTGTAAGATAAGAAACATTGTATTATGTTGTATAATAAGATTCCATGTTTCTGTAGCAGGTTGAACTGTGACTCAGCACAATGGATGTTGATGCAGAAGATGAAGATCCATGTCAGTTCATGGATGGTGAAATGGCTGAGGAGTCCATGGCAACAGATGGTCCCACGTATCAAGACTGTGACATAGCAACTCCAAAAGATAGCATCCCTGTTGCCATGGCAACAGAAAACAGAGACATTTTGGAAGCCAGTGATGGTGAATGTGTTCATGGTAACGGCACCGCACATAATGATGTAAATGGAGCCATTGCAGTTTCCCCTACTGTGTCTCTGCCGGGAACATTTAGGAACTATCAAACATTCTCCAAATTAATCCTGTCTCCTGGGACTGGTTTCCAGGTGCCAAAAGATGGAACTCTTTGCAATGTTAACATTGCAGTTTTAAATTCGTATTTATTAACAGCAGAACAAATTGGGTATGAAATAGGGAATAACATTGTGATAATGGTGGGCGAAGGGGATACTGATGTTGCTCGGCAGCTCGACCTCTGTCTACAGACGATGAAAGAAGGGGAGGTGTGCGATATTCAAATACAAATAAACTCACTCAATGACCAAACTGGTATCTGTGATACATGTTCTTTCAGAATCCATTTGATGTCATTTCAAGAATCTGTGTTGTCATGGCAACTGCTTCCAGAAGAGAAGATCAGCCGTGCAGCTCATCACAAGGAGAAGGGAACCGCCTTATTTCAGCTTGGGAACATAGAATTTGCCTTCAGGAGATTTAGCAAAGCCTTGAAATATCTTGTGTGTTGCCATCCTCAAGACAGTATTCCAGAGCACATGCTAGAAACATATTGCAAATTGAAGTGTCAGTGTTACTCCAACCTAGCTGCATGTCAGATGAAGATGAATATGTTTAGTGAGGTTCTACAGAATTGTTCCAAGGCCATAGAAATTGATCCAAAGAATGTTAAGGCATTGTATCGCCGAGGACAAGCTTATCTTTTCTTTGACGACACAGATTCAGCCAGATCTGACCTGGAGATGGTGGCCTCCCTTGAACCTCACAACAAGGCTGTGCTGCAGCTGTTGGGTCAGCTGCAGGTTAAGCAGAGACAGATGGACAACAAGATGGCTTCAGGACTTAGCAAGATGTTCACCTGACATGGTTCGGTTTGATTTAATATCAAATGGTCAAGTTATATACTTTGAAAGATATGTGCCTGGCTTCAGAAACAAAGTACTCTTATTGCTCAGAAATGGAGGGTTTCATACTTCCTGGACAGTGAGAACAGAGGTGACCTTGACAATGTATGTTTTGGCTGTGACAATATGTTGAATGAAGTATCATACTTTGAGCCACATGTATTTAACAAGTGGAACATTGAAGTTCTCTCCACACGTCCCAACTAACAGAAAAAAACCGTGAAGATCTGGGTTGGAGTTTGTCATCAGCCGCCCATGCTTATCATACTATTGAAGTAATGGGATTGCCTGGTCAGGCTTACTTACCTATTTGATGCAGGTCATTGTATCACGGTTGCATAGATCAATGCTCATGATGTCAGTCATTTGTCCAGAACTGAATATTTACAAAGTTACAAGGACTTCCATGTCATTGCTGTGTAGGTCTATATGGCAAGATATTATTCATCATTTGTGTTTCTTGCATTTTGTAAATGTGGATGTTTTTGAGATTGTGGGAAATAACTGTACCATTAGTGTTACCATGGTTACACTGTACACAGGGCTTCAGATTGATTCATGTTTCTTTGAGTATCGTCCTAATCATACTAATTATAAATTATTTTTTTTGTTGTCAGTTCTGGTCAGATTTAATGATGAAGTTGATAACATAATGAAAAAGTAACTGTTTGGTAACTGCTCGAAGACATGCAATTAATTTCCAATCTATACCAAAGATTCTTTATAAAACACAAAGTCAGAATTCATGGAAATAAAGCATACAATGTTGGAAAGTGTTACAACATAAAATTCTGTACCATTGAGAAAATGTCACATACTTGTAAACAGTGATGATCCAGTTCACCTTGGAATAGAAATGACCTGAAACTGGGAAACATAGGTTTCCCATGACTCAACTCCACTGATATATGTAGCCATAATATTCATGAAGAGTCTCACTCAAATGACATATCAAATATATGAAGTCAAGATGTAATCTGTTATAAGTGTTGATATACTTGATATCAAAAGACATAAGATAGGGATTTTATTTATCATCCAAATCAATCTCCCTTGTTTTAGTTTTTAGACAGTAATTATGAACATCTTTAGTGTTGAAAGTACAGCTAACCAGCTTCAGTGGAAGAGAGATAAGTGATGTCACCTGTAACATGTTATATACTGAACAACATTAGAAACACACCACACTAAAATGCACCGGCGATGCTCAGATATCATGGGTACATTTCAGTCTGATGGGGATATTTTGTATTATATGGGTGGTGCATTTTTAATGTTGTTCAGTATATTTGGGGTTACACTTTGTTAGTAAAGTACAGATTCTAGTACTTTTGTTGGGTTTGAGTCCCATCCGGGATTCGGACCCTCACCCTCAGAGTCAGGCACCTAATCACCAGCACACACAGTCAGCCGCCTAACCCACTCAGCCACCGCGACTTCCAAGATTTTCTTCTTGTTAAGGAAAGTGCAAAATACACAACTGATCAAACCCTATCATAGAACTGAAATTATAAAAATGGCACTTTACTTACAATGATAGAAATTATAAAAATGGCACTTTACTTACAATGATATTTGATATATGTCTTGAAAATCTTGTAAGCATAAAGGACATGTTGTAAAACTGATTATTTTGCAGTGTTGTTAACTGAGACTGTAGTTGTTATGCCCACAGGAATAAATATTGTTATGGAGTGTTTTTATTTAAGGTTATACTGGTCTGGAAGCATTTTGTGATTGCTGTAAGAAATCTTGTTTGTTGTGTTTAGACTGTGTGGTGCAGCATATGAAATTATGCTTGTTGTCTACCATTGGTCTTGTTACACGTTAGTGAAACCTCTAACATGTTCTCCGTTAATCTTCGTCAGTGAAACCATCAGCATCTTAGGATCATCTCTGTTAATCCTCACACGTGAAACCTGTCAGATCTCTGTTGTTGCTCATCAATAAACCTGTAACATCTTCTTCGTTAATCCTTGTCAGTGAAACCTCTAACATCTTCTCCATTAATGCACGTCAATGAAACCTGTAACATCTCCATTTAATCCATCAGTTAAACTTCTTACACCAGGCCTGTTTAATCATTGGAGCCTTTAACTTACAGGTCTGTTTTATTTACTCCAGTGAAACCTTGTTTCCCACATACAAAACTGGGAATGCTGCTCTCCCCAATTTACGATGTGCTGAATGACTGGCAGCCATATCTGTTCATGTCTAATGATTAAGGGAACATTATGTAATAGTTTTTGATGAGAAAACTCAACATCTACACACAAAGTCGACTAAAAGTAGTTCCTGATTGTTCTACTAAAAGTAGTTCCTGCTTGTTGTCCTACTAACAGTAGTTCCTGCTTGTTGTCCATGAAGTTTATCAAACTTGTTTACTGCATCATAAACAGTATGGGTTACAGGAGATATGGCATAATGTGATAAGCAGCAATGTAAATACATGTGTAGTAACATGTTAACTCAAGGTTTCATGTTGTTCAGCAGTGTCAACATTTTGTTGTGAAATTTGATTAGCAGTACTACCTGCAGGGGACCGAAGGGCAATTGTGATTCTGAGACAGCGATACTGTGTCACAAGACGAGTCTCAAGGCTCCTGTTTGTTGCCACATGTCTACTAGATGAATTGTGTTATCTACTTTACTTTGTGGAATGGCCTGGCTTATTGCCTGTCACCCTATCCCATGATGTGAATTGCTGCTCACTAATATTGCCTTAATGATTCAACAATTCTCTGTGATGTAACTGGAATGTGCTCTGTGAACACAACCAGTGACAATCATGTTGCAACTTCAGATTCGGTAGACATCCTCTGAAAACATTTTAACAAGTAATTTTTCAACTATTTTTTAAAAAGAAAAACATTTGATTATTTGCCTTCCCTAATAAACTATTGCCAACATTCATCTTGTTTGTCCTCATTATTCTAGGACAGAGTTCGGCTTGTCTAATCGTCCAGGCTGAAGATGGGTAGTTTGAATGTGTTCTTCTTTTCCAGTCTGTTACAGCCAGTTCATCATTGTTGGATGTACAAGGTCCTATGTTCATATGAAACTGACTCAAGTACAGATTACTTAGTGGAGTGGTGATCTGGGTTTGAATCCTGTTAGTCATGACTTCGACCCTTCCTTGGTCTGCATCTTCCTCATTGAAAACACAGCATCGACAACGTTCGGTCCTCCTCCCTCCATGTTCAGCAAACAAGTACAATACCATCTCTATACAGTTGAGTTTACATAATTAATGAAATAACTGTATGCTGCTGTCACAGACATGATGCACTTGTGTGTTTAAAAGGGGGTCGTGTTGTGTACCATAGTTTTAACCAATATGTTGACCTAAAAAACCTGCATTGTTTTAGGCTTCGATATAGTTAACCTGTTTGCACTAATGCACTCAGCAATATTCCAGCTATATAAATGCACACAGTAAATAATAGACCAGACAATCCAGGAACTGATAGTGTCCCTGACTTCACCAACGGCACATACCGCTATTCCTTGTTTAACCGATTTCATATGCAGGTTTTCTTCTGGTGGGCTGGTCTGCAGCTGAAGGCCTCCATGACCATATACTTCATGCTTGACTGACAATAAACAGGACTTACTATTAATACATATCTTTTTATTCAGATATATGGAAAAGATGAATATAAAATCATATTCAGTGATATACTGGACAGCACATGATGAAGATGGGGGCTGTAGTTATAGCTGTGACAAGTCTGTCTGAATACACTCTTTGTACTTCACAGAATGGATTAGTTGTCTCTAGATTTACAGTATTCTACATTTTCCATTGTCCTCAAAGTTTCATATACATGTACCCAGTAATGTAGGAACGTAGTGAAAAGCTGTAAAGTATGGACAATGAACAATGCAGGAAGATATTTAGCTGACGAAACTAAACTCGAGCGGATCTTACTTAAGGATGGTCACGAGTCATGTGGTGTATATTGTGCAACCTTCATAGTACATGACTGACTGAGTTTGGTTTTACGCCGCTTTTAGCAATATTCCAGCAACATCACGGCGGGGGACACCAGAACTGGGCTTCACACATTGTACCCATGTGGGGATTCGAACCCGGGTCTTCGGCATGAAGAGCCAACGCTTTAACGATTAGGCTACCCCAGTGCCCCTCATAGTACATGAATTATGTGATCAATACAGTAACATCTTCAAAGTACACAAGCCAGGCAATGACTACAACATGCCACTTGTAGTACTTGGCTGAGTTTTTTTAACAATTATGTCATGAAATCGGTTTATGAAAGAATTCTCGTGGAGAAAAGAAAGGAAAAAGTCTATAGTTCAGTCATGAAGTTTCAAATTCAACGTAGCACTTTGAAAATATGACACAAATTTTATCAATTTCAGTTGCTGTACTTCAATATCATTTGTAAAGTAAACATAAACTTATCTCGACAGAACATTAACACTGTACAAAATAGAAATTTGATATGTTGAAAGCTGTGCTCAGCTGTTTTTCCAGGTGAATGAAAGAAGAAATGACTTGCTTTGGTTGTTTCATTGACTGACAACTTGGCTATGTATACTCCTTCCCACTTGAACGTTGTCTGCATACATTGTTTTTCACACTGAAATTTGATCACTTTGGAAAAATATAACAATAACATATCAAATTTCATTTCACTTTACATATTTATTTGGTCTTAAAAACCCATGTTATATAACAAATTGAACATGATAATCATAAGCATTAATAGTGAAATATATTTGTGTGTATGATCTCACCTTACACAGGTGAGAAACAATGTAAACAATGCTAACATTTTCTAACTATCTTTATATTTGTTCATTAGCTTGGAATACATGGTTGAAAGCAAACTGTAGACTCACAGTTTATTGAAGGTAAACATAATGTGAAAGCTAAAGGAAATGTCTGCTTCTCCGACCTATTAAATGCAAAAAATCAAATGTCAAAAACAGATTTGGAAAATTATTTACCTTTACCAGCAAACTTGCTACAAGTATTTATGGGCAAAATGATGGTGCTTATTAAAATATTACCTTTATGCTATCACATTTTTGAAAGCAATATAGCTCAAACTTTGAAAGAAAAAGAATTCTGTAAGGCAGTTTCACTACTTGAGTATTTTTTGACCGCATTTACTTTATTTTGGAAACAGACGAAAACCTTGATATGTGCTTTGTTCCTAAATGAAAAATTGTTACAATAACCTATTTTTGAAACTGTGTCCTGCCTTCTCCTTGTCAAACAGTCAGTATGTAACATAATGAGAAAATTTTGGAAACGTGCAGAATAGCAGCATTTTGTAATGTTTTATTCCCAAGAAATAACTTTACACTCTTTGTAAGCTCGCTTACATTATTCAAGTTATAAACATTTTTCATAAGTTAAGATAACAAAACAGACCACTCTTAAAAATATTATGTTGTTAATATTTCAGAATATCTCAAAGGTTATACAGGCAGAATCCTTTAGGTGTGTAGTGTGTACTGTACATGCAGATGTATACACAATATCTTAACAAATAGTCAGACAAGTGATCAGACACAGACAGATGACACCTCCTTCAGACTTTCTTCGGTCAGTCATTACTCGGACTATACTTCCCAAACCTCCAACGGCAAATGTCTGCAACAGATAGAACACAGGGTAAAGGAGAGTGATATTAGCATGTTCCAGCACGAGGGACACCAGATTGGGTTTCACACATTGTACATGTGTGAGGAATCGAACAAGGGTCTTTAGCGTGACAAGTGAACGCCTTAACTACTGGGCCAACACACCACTCCACCTCCCCCGGGTCAATGAGAAGGGGCATTACATACCACTACTGGCAATATTCAAGCTGTTTCGTGTTCAGTCACGGAGCAAGCGGGTTCTAAACTGCTCTCGTCAATATTCTGGGAGACACACATGGCCCAGATATCTACAGCATTGGCTGTTATATTTCTTATGGGTGACTTGGTATTCAAAAACATGATCATGGGTTGAATGTGGTGTCTTAGTTGACTGGGCTGTCTCCCAAGTAGTTGATATCTCTTGGGTATGAAATCTATCAGATATACATGGCTGCTGGTTGTTGGTTTCTTGTTGTTTAACGTCACATTCAGCAATAATCCAGCTATAAGACAGTGGTCTGTAAATAATTGAGTCTGGACCAGACAATCCAGTGATCAACAACACGAGCATTGATCCATGCAATTGGGATATGATGACATGTCTCAACCAAGTCTGCAAACCTGACCATCCGATCCCATTAGTTACCTCTTATGACAAGCATGGGTTGCTGAAGACCAATTCTAACCCAGATCTTCACGGGTGGTATCAAATATGGCGTTTAGCCCAAATAGTATTATGAGCAGTTAATTTCAGTATATGAATTAGTATTTGCTGGTCTTACTGGGCATAATATCTTTTCAAGAGAGAGGGTTCAGACTAGTGAGGTGAGGTGACCTTGGGTTTAACGTCATGCTTGAGAATATTTCGCTCATATGACGACATGCATGCGTGTGTATGTGTATGTGCGGCTGCTTGTACTAGCCCAGACTGAAGCTGGTTTTATAGTGCTAGCCCACTGAGATACCATGCCGCAGTGAAGCATGAATACCCCACTCAGACACATTATACTGACTCCGAGCCGACCAGTCCTTGTTGTACCCATTAATGCCGAGAGCCAGGCAGGGACCAACAAGTACCATATTTTAACGTCTTTTGGTATGACGCTGGTCGGGGATCGAACCCGCGACCTTCCGCATTCAGACTAGTGGCTAAACTCTACAGCACATTTTCTTCATTTCACAAACCTTTTCATGCCAGGTAAGGAGTACTGCACTGCTGCCTTCAGAAGGATTCTCGAATCCACGGTAGATATATTTCATCAATACATCTATTGACCTTGTATCTAGTGACTTCACAGCTTTTTCTACCTCACTGGACTTGAAGGATGTCAGCACCCGGACCACAATCTGACTGGCTCGCTCCTAAAAATACACATGTAATCTGAACATCAGCAAGGGTGGGAGTCAGTGGGTTGGGTCTCACGGGACAGTCAATCAATGTCATATGATGACACTTGAAATAAACCATGTCATGGAGTCTGACCATCTAATCTAATTTAGTAGCACAAGGCCAGCAATAGCGTGACTGGGATCTACTTTAACCTGTGTCTCCACAGTACAATCGCAAATCAAAAGTGCAATATTTTGTACTTTGGTTTACTTCCCTAGAAACGAAGCAGCCGGGATACCGAACCCAGTCAGAGCGGGTGGGTGTGCACTCAAGTGTAATGGCTGGTTCATTTGCAGATGCCCTCACGGCTCATTGTGTGTGTATATATAGAGATGTTGGGTTTTGTAAATACATGCTCATTTTTTGTGTATAACATTTTGCAATCAACAGACATCATAACATGTCATGTGTACAAGTATCACACCTGCATGTCTGTGTAATTTCATAATGTGACAGAGATCGAACTCGGGCCATAAATCAATGCGTTTTGTTTATGGTGTATAGCCTGATAGGTGTTAAGATGAAATTGCATGTGGTCAGTGATCGAAGTTGTGTATTGAATATTGTCATTAGCAGACAGGCAGGCAGACACATAGGTGTCAATAAAACAGACATTGAGTTTTGTCTGTAACAACGGCTATATCATATCTATATCACAGTTAGAAATTCTGTCAACGCTAAATAATGACATTGCTTTTAAGTATCGAACTGAGAAATTGACTCGGTTCAGAAGAACGTGTGGTGAAATAGAAAAATGAAATTATATAAACAGTTAAATCGGTAATCTACTGTCATAACATATAAAAGCTAAATACCTGTGAAATATCAACAAATTATTAGAAAAATAGCTCACACCAAAGCCTTCACCCGGTATTCACCAGAGCGCCAGAAGGTTTTCCGTCTTAAAATGTCGAAAGCCCCACTGGTTGACACATAGCTGAGTAGATCTAGATCCTAACAAGGTTCTTTTATGTAATGAGTAGATTATTTACTATTTGTTTTGATTAGACTACTCTTGCTCACGACCTTATAATCCAGACAACCTTCCAAGTTGCGCAAACCTGTGTCACTGCACATGTGCTATAAGTCCCACTTTTCCCCAGCGTTGGGGAAATTAAGTAAATCGTTTGAACTCCGATTTCGCACGGTTTTTTCCATCGCGTTATTTTTCCACTTAATAAGTTGAATTTGCATTTTTGATGATTTGTTTAGGTAAGTCCATACCTAAAGGTATCAGAATCTGCAAAGTTGTGTTTTACGTTGCATGTGACCTTTAATGGGGGGAACAAACTTGAAGCAGGTCCCTTGGCAGAGGAATAGTGCTGTCAAATCAAATCTGGGCTTAAGACAGAACCCAGGAACCAATGGACACAACTTTGCACAACAAACTACAGGACCTCAGTCCAATGAAGCATGTACGCCATTGTCATCAGGCAATGTTAAAGCATCCACCGTTAAGTTCAAAATGAGTTACAGCTAACAACAACGTAGGAGTGTTCTCACCTTTACATTTTGGTTCTTTGTTGTGACTGGAGCACTACTCAACACTAATTTTAGGGCATCTGCATTTTTTCCTGTATCTAAAGTTAAGTAAAATATGCAAAATATTGACACTGACAAAAGTCTAATACGGCAAAATTGGACAAATATTCACTGTTTTCAATTATTGTGATCAGAATACATACAGTCAGCTGGAAATACAATAGCCCTGCTTAGAGACCATTATATTCAGCCATGTCAAAAAGTAATGTCATCTGAATTTATGCACTCTTTGAAAGATGGATCGGTTTGATCATGAAGAAAAAATGTGTGTAAAATAAAGATAAGAGGAAACTCCACATAGATTAAAAGTACTCCCTTTTTGATGTTACCACAGCACACGGAAACAACCAGAGAGATATCATATCAGAGTTAAAATCCAATGTTAATGAGACTGCAATGATGTAAGTAATATGTTGACAATGCAAGTAAAATGGCAACAGTGCTGAAAAACATGGGAGTTTTAAGTGTTTTGAACCTCATGAATAACAATCAAGTCAATTGTAAGACCCTTCCCTGGTGACCCTGGTATATATGCGAATAGAAATTGGAAGACTCATTTATTCACAAGCTGCTACAGTTTCCTATTCATGCAAGTTATGATTCAAGAAATGAAACCCACCAGACTGCCTTGAGGCATCATCAGACATCATTGAGGAAGTAACATAAAGCTGTTTCATGAGCAAAATGATACAATTACTTATTTGGTTATGAGGCCTTTGTTCGAATAAAATTGAAATGGTAGGTCACAATTATTTCCTGAATAAGAAACAGAATGCTGTGAGTCAGAGATGAACTTGGACTGCCAGTTCGAGTAAAGGATATTGAGTAAGGAGTGTAGTCACTTCCCCCTCGTTCGGTCCTTGTTCGGCAACATCATTATCTTCGTCTTTGAAGCGATCGTCGTCATACTGATCGACATCTACCTTCCTAAACTTGCTAGCACCAGTATTTTTTGACATAGCTGCTAATAATTCCAGGAAACTGAAGTCTTCGGCACCGACCCAATCACACCCCGGAAGTAGAATGATCCTGCCTCGTTTTGACAGATAACGACAAGTACTTACCACGGTTCCGCTTTAAAGAACAGACTTTTCGCGGAAACTTGGGGATATTTTCTTGTTGATAGTATCGATGATAAGATAAATATCGATTTAAATTACTTGTATGGGGAATATTGTATCACCTTTTCTATAACGACATTGTACCGGAAGTCGATGTTTTCAGAACCTCGTTCCGGCCTTTACTATTCTGACATCTTCCAACATGGTACATACAACATGGTTCTTTTATTATCTATGCAATCCTATGTCCCTTCCTACTCATATGTTACCATACGACGTATCTTGTCAATAAATAATGAATAAAGTATATGTCTGACCGGTCATTTTATGTTTAGGGTATGTAGCGATGTAATTTTGCACTTGTGAATCGCGGTGCCCGTACGTAAACAACCCACATTTGAAAGGATTTTCTTTACTTTGCGTTTCTATTGCGGTATAATATCCGAACCGTAACTGACACGTATATTTTGTGCACATACAAATCTGTCATAATTGACAGCTGTCTAACAAAAAGCTTCAGTTTGGGTCAGATAATAGCCTATTACTGTCTATGATTTCCACCCTGTATCTACATTTTGTAACTTGTAGACGAACCGTGTCAATGATCATGGACTAATTGACATATTACTTGCGAAAGTATATATTTTCACATTCAGGGACAGAAGGCCTGGTTATGCTTTGCATTAGAGTTGTTTGTTAACTTTTAAAGGCTATCATTTTGATCCACTTTTGTTATAGGACGGTGCTTAGATTCTGAGCACCAAGAAATATGATGTCAACCTCGCTGACAAGATTGATTATTTGAGAAACTGTCTCCGTAAATTTTGCAAAATGTCTACAACAATCATCCCACAAATTCTTTGTAGTTTACAGGCATCCTTTCGATGAGTATCTTGATGTTAAAGTGGACTGCTCAGGTGGCAGAAAGCTGTGGTTTTTCATGGATCAGTGGTATTAATTATGTCTTCATGTCTTTGCCAAGTTAATAAGAAAATCTCTATGCAAGATCAGGCAAATATCCTTTGGCCATGATATACCAGCCCTCGTTTGATAAGATTATGTGTAGGAGATCCAGTGACAACAGTTCTTAAATCACGTCTGCTCATTTTGGGTCTCCATCAGTCAATTCAATTTCAGCAAACACAAAGGGAAGCTTTGCAAAGATTATTGGATAGTTGGCCATCAGGGCCTGCTGCCGCCTGCAGGCTTTAAAATCTACAGGCCCTGAATGAAATCTGCAGGCCCATTTTGTTAAAGTCAACCCAATAAAAACCAAATACAGGGATAGAAATCCTTTTTTTTTCTAAGTGTGCCTTAGGGCACCAGACAAATATTTTAGGTGTGCCTTTCTGAAATCGAGTATGCCCACATGTTTTTAGAGTAAATGACAATGATGATGATCATTTGAAATTTATTGTTAAATAAAGAAATGAGTTTATGAGCATTCAGATATGTATGGTATTATTCAATTTGGAAAAATACAATTGTTTGGGGGATTAAATGACTAAATGTGATTTATGTCTCTTAAAAAATTAGGCGTGTCAAAAGGGCACCGAGAGCATTTTTTATCCGTGCCATTTCTGTATTTACCGTGCCATGGCACACTAATATATGGGGTATTTCGAACCCTGAAATAGACTACACTGTACACAGTTTCACACTATTTCTATAAAATCAAGTAGCCATGCCTATGACGCAGATAGACGTTTTTATTTAAGTGTTGACATTCCTTTGCACAAAGCGTACGTTAATAAAGAAATAAAATGAAGGGAAAGATTCAAGTTGAAAAAAAAGACAGATAATGTACTGAAGGGCACAAGGGCCTGCAGATATATGAAACTGCCGGGCCAATACCATAACAACCGGCGCTGGGCCTCTGAGCTGGCGATTATTTCTAATGCTGTATCCAACTGTCATTTATGTTACTAAAATATGTTGTGAGTGTAATGAAAACTATTATTAGGCATCAAGCCTAATCAAGAATAACCCACCCTTTGTCTACTGGCTTCAATCATTCCTATCACAACAAGTGTCATGTCAACACACCGTACATCAACCTCTTCTATTGTATAAACCAATACCCGCCATGTATATATTTCTCCTTGTGCAAATGTTGTGTATCATTTGCTTGATAACGGTGTTAGGATCTACACCAAAACGTTGTAACTACTACTGCAACAAAGAAGTTGTCTATCCATAAAAAGTGTTCCACTTCCAAACTATTATTGTTACATGATAAAATCTTGCAATGCCTGTGACTTTCTGATTTGAAAAAGTTTGTTGAAACCCTGAAGACACCTACCATGCTTACTACTTACCTTCCACTGTTTTACTACAACTAAACTAAGACTAGAAATTGTCAGAAAATATTTGATTATCGTTTTATGTTGCAGGCCAAGGTAAAGGCTAAGGAACTTCGCGGCAAGAAGAAGGAAGATCTTACCAAGCAGCTCCAGGATCTGCAAGAGGTAAAAACCATAAATCTCTGTCAGACCACACCCTTGTGAACCATGCTAGTAAATCTTAAGTTCACAGTGGCTGATATAATGAACACTCCCTAATTAACTGGTGAAAGTGTAATCACTTTTTACAGCTCTGGATGAGCTTTGAATATATTGAAATATGAAGAATAAGTTCAATAGGCAGTTAATTTTGAGTTGCTTACAACAGGGATAGAAATACTTTTTCTTTGAAGTGTGCCTTAGAGCACCAGACAAATATTTTAGATGTGCCTTTCAGAAATCAAGTGTGTCCACATGTTTTTAGAATAAATGACTGTGGTAATGATAACAATCATTTGAAATTCATTGTTAGTAAATAACAAATGTAACCTGCTTCTGTTATCACTGATTTGCTTCTGTTTAAGATGGCTTTCTTAAGCTTCATTTGTTCTGCTTTCCCAGCCCCTTTAATAGCTAAGACTTTTTGTGACAGGTTCACTTGTTCAATATATCCTATCTAACATACACAATTTCCTTGTCAATAACCAAACTATCAGTACACCCATCACTCTAAGTGGAAAAACAACCAGATTTCTTTACATCATCCATCTTAATTCCAGTGATTTCCTGGGTGATAAAGTCAATAAATGTTTTTGCTTGTTTGTTATTTGCTAAAGTGTTTTGTTGTGGGGATTAAATGACTAAAGTTGAGTTATGTCTCTAAAATGGGCACAGAGAATTTTTTATCCGTGCCATGCCATATTCAATATTTAACCATGTTACAAATACACCTTTGTAATATATCAGGGTAATTCAGAACCTGGGTCCCGTTACAAATACACCTTTGTAAAAACTATCAGGATTTGGTGGTCAGTGTTACAGTTCTGTTCTGTCACAGACTGCCATCATACAGCTGAGATATTGTTAGGCGTGGCATGAAAGAGCAAAAGACGCCCAACAGGGTTGAGTTAATTTGATCTGGTAATGAAACTAGGAACCCTGTTCCAGTTGATACCTATGTCAAGAAATATTTTGAGTACTATTGAGGCATTGATCCTTGGGTTAAAGCTACTGTATTAGAGACCACAAATAAAGACTTTGAATTGTTATTGTGTGTGGACATTTCATATAGACCTGGTGTCCCATGATTTATCTGACCAATGACCTTGTCTTGACAATTTCAGGAACTTGCTGGTCTTCGTGTTGCCAAGGTTACAGGAGGAGCTGCCTCAAAGTTGGCTAAGATGTAAGCAAACTCCCATAGAGAATAGGTCTCCAGTAAATCTACTGGGTTTACAATAAAGACACCTTTTACCAAATTGAAGAGGGTAGGTAACACTACTCATAGGCTCAATTGAGTGGGCAGCTATTGATGTTGACCTTCTATGAAGATATGGTACCCTGTCCCAGTTTAAAAGCCGTGCACACACACACACACACACACACACACACACACACACACACAGAAAAGAAAGGATCAGGCGACTTGGTTGATGCATTAAAACTAATTAACCCGATGGCATGGATTGTTCAGTATCCATCATTGGATTGTCTCATCTAGACTCACAGGCAACAAATCATGCAATTAACAACGGTCAAGCCGAACACACCGTTTGATGTAGAATATTGCTCTGTCAAAATTGACATTGAAGTAAGGAGCCCTTGAGGGTCAGTGGAAGTCCTCAATAGAACACTGGTTCTATTTACCAATGGTTTGCCTTTTTCTTGTCTTTGTATGCACCAGCCAGGGATACAGATGGATTATCGCTGAAACATGTAGGTGTTGAGGTAAAACTAAGTGGTAGTGAAAACAATGATTGGGCTTCTCAGAGGAAAGAATTGTATGACATGAAACAGTGGTAAAACGTCTGTGTTGCATAGATGCAAAAGATAGTACATGTATGAAAAAAATCATCAATGTCTGCACAGGCAATGGTCTACAGATTGCCTGTCAAAATCTTTTAAGCTCATGTATAGCTAATGTTTTAAGTTAATTATTGCTTTGAATATTGATGAAATGAATTCTAATGGAATTGTTGCAGATGCTCTGTGAGGAAATCTATCGCTCGAGTCCTGACAGTCATTAATCAGACACAGAAGGAGAACCTAAGGAAATTCTACAAGACAAAGCGCTTCAAGCCCAAGGATCTCCGTCCCAAGAAGACGAGAGCAATGAGGCGTGCACTCTCCAAGTTTGAACGCTCTATCAAGACAAAGAAGGAACAGAAGAAAGAGCGCCTGTACCCTACACGAAAGTACGCAGTCAAAGCTTAAATGTCTATTTGTGGGGAATAAAAAAAGTAAAAAAAAAATGTTTTCTGTCATTTATCAACCTTTCCATAAGGTGTCTAGGGAAGAGATGAAGTTGTGTAAACATGCATTCTGGAGATGATAAACCATGGAAACAATATCTTTGTTAAGATGGAGTGTATGTGTATCTTACACAGAAGTCAACAGTATATCCACTCCAAAATGACTTCTTAATAATCCAGTCCAGAACAGATGAACAAGTGGACGATAAAAGCTTTGTCTTCCATGGTGGGCGGTGGGGTAGCCTAATGGTTAAAGCGTTGGCTCGTCACGCCGAAGACGTGCTTGATTCTCCACAAGGGTACAACTAGACTAAAGCTTAGTCTCGGAATATATATAATTTTGATAGTAACAAACAAGCCCATTTATATTGAAAGGGAGACCAGAGATTCAGAGATTAAGAACATCTGCATTGGGACTACACATGCTGGGGTGATTACCAATTAGAAGTCACATCATACAACCATCAGATAACGCTATAAGTGAAAGGCATATTTATTGGCCCTCCTGTTAAGCCCTGTCCTATCTCCATGCTGTCATCACCTCAAGTGCCCCTACTGCCTAACATTTTACTGTTGGGAAACTTGCAGCCCACAATGTCACTTGGACACTAGATGACCAAGGTGCAAGATCTGTGTGGAACACCAACAAAATTATTTATGAATTTGATCCTATCTCCAAATTCAAAAGTTTCCATTTTGTATAATATGCGAAGAGGATATAGATAACCACCTTTTTTTAAACAAACTGTTCAATGGAAGCGAAAAGGCCAGCGTCTGTCTTACGCTTGAAGATGTTCTGGGTATTTCTAGATACTAGATCATCCTCACTAGATTTCACCTTGCATGCCTCAATCACATCACGAAGGTAAACAGATTTAATTCCGAGATGCTGTGCCTTTTGAATTTGCTTCTTCACGAGAAGGCGACTAACGGGGTCGGGTGGTCAGGTTTGCTGACTTGGTTGACACATGTCATCGTATCCCAATTGCGTAGATGCTCATGCTGTTGACTACTGGATTGTCTGGTCCAGACTCGACTTATTTACAGACCGCTGCCATATATGGAATATTACTGAATGCGTTGTAAACCCAAACTCACTCACTCACTCTTCATGAGATATGTTTTACTGTTGAGCAATTACCGGTAGACAAAAAGAGATACTCAAAACACACCAGAGTTTCACACAATTATCTTATATCAGGAATAAGAAAAATAACCCTTGTTTTAATTACAATTAAATCCGTAACCGCATTTACAATTGGGCTGCTATGTGTGTACCCAAGTCAGACAATGAAACAATACTTTTTACAACATAACATTCAGGAGGAACCTTTCCCCAAGATTTTGCTTGATTTGTCTCTTCAAGACTAGAAACTGTGCACAAGGCCTCCACTATAGCTTCATGTCACCCAATGTGCTTGTTAATTAAGAGTTGACAGATGAAAATGTGAGGAAAGATTCCAGACCACTGGTGAGGATGTTGGTCCAGCCAGCCATGGTAGTTAGATATGTTTACTTTGTAATCCGACCCCCAAAGTGAGTTAGTTTTCTTGCAGATGTTAACAGACCCTGAACTTGAGGAAATCTAGACTTGCTTTATTTAAGGCTTTAGCACTGCAGAGAGGGCTTGGCAGTAGGGAAATTAATGTGGTTCAGGGACTGTGAGACAGACTAGGGTACAACGTGTGAAGCACATTTCTGGTGTCCTCCAGCTACGATATGGCTGGAATATTGTTTAAAGTAGCGTAAAACCATACTCACTCACTTACTTAGATTGATGCAATGAAGTTATGTCACTGGATTATCCTGAGAGAAAAAAACAACCAATAGTTGGAATAATGCTGAGTGTGGTATTAACAACAAAAAGCCAACAAAAACTAATGGTACACTGTAGAAAGAATTAAAGCAGTGTTTTGGAAAGCTGTGAGTGAATTAACACTACTCTGGTGTGCCCAGGGGACACAACTCTGTATAGCAGCTTGGCACCTGTGACCTGTAAGTCATGACAAGGTTTTTAGTAGCTCCTGGTTTTCACAGATTTGGTCCATCTTGTAGAAGCAGCTATATTTTAACAGCATACAAAATACTGAAGCAACTACACATATTGTTTCATCAGTTTTATTGAGCACATACACATTGAGAAAATCAACTTCAGTTTAATATTCATAGATGAAAAACAGTTTTGGCTGAGGCAGTCAATAAGTGGTGATATCTAGAAATTGTAAATATGTTTTTACATCATATATACCAACACAATAGATCTATAAATCTAAACACTTTCATCTTAAATATCTTCACCAAATGAACCACATCAACACTGTCACGCCTGACTCAGGGCTGACAGAAGGGCCTGCCAGCAGACTTCTCGTAGAGATTTAGACAGAAACAAAGACTCTATAGCCACTAAAGTAACTTTCACATAGGTGTCTATATTTTCCAGTACAGTGTTAGAAACCTTTCAAAATTTCCTACTACACCACAGGACCAGTGCGTGGACAATAATTAGTGGTCCTGTCTGTACTTCACTGATACAAAATAACATTTCGTATCAATATTATTTTATTTATTTGAATGTTCAACATCTTTTAAATTTTGAAACATTTACTTGCCACCAGGACCATTGCAAACTTATCATTTAGTGGTCCTGATGAATTTTTACTAGTCAGGGACCACAGGACCAGCGTAAATGCCGCACACTGCAGTATCTTATGACTTCAGCTTTCTGATTCAGCATTACTCTGTATAGAATCTTCACTATTGATAGGAGTGTGTCATTCTGATGATAATGTAATGTATGAAATATACTACATTCATTTATACTTTCCACCTAGATTTCTGTAATTCATCCAAATTATATATATGGAGTCATCTATAATATCAGTAGTTTTTCCCAAGCGACCTTTCTCATAATAGTAATGCCTTCTCAGAACTACTGAAAATAGGTTTTCAGTCTTAATCTTGTTAACTTATTACGTCTTTATTCTACAACAAAGAGTGACAATTTTATATTCTGGGAGAGTGGAAGAGTGTAACGGCATGGAATTTGAAATTCTTATGCTGAGGTTGAAGGTGAGGGTGAATGAGAAGTCGACAACCTGGAATTCAGTTAGAAAATATAATTACTGGTCAATCTGGACATGCTGAAACGTGAGAACATGACACCACGGCTCAGCTTCTCACTTCAGAAAAAGTAGTGGAAAAACAAGCCCTAATATGGCTTACATTGTAGTTTTACTATGGAAGTACTGAACTGATCAATGGTATTAGAACAGCAACTATGTCAATGATACTATATAGAGCAGGTAGGGGACTGACATTGTGGTCTCACTACAGACGTACTGAACCGATCAATGGTATTAGAACAGCAACTATGTCAATGATACTATATAGAGCAGGAAGGGGGCTGACATTGTACACACTGGCAATCGAAGCGGGGTGTTACAGCCACCAGGTTACCAAGGGATTTACAGGACACGAATTTCTGCGTCCTATATGCATAAAAAACGACAATGGACACAACAAAATTGATTAACGCGTCCACAGGGACTCAGAAAAAGTCTGAATTCTTTTTGTAAAAATTGCAATCAAGTGACAGTATGTTATCACTGAGTTTGCTACTAGCTGGGATATGGTTGTTACACAGTGTTACACAGGAAACATTAGACATGACCACATTAATTCATTTTTTGATTGAAAATATCTTGGAAATGATTTTCCAAAATAATACTGTACATAGTAGTATATCTAACATAACAAAACACTCACATTTGTAAGCACTGATTAACTGTCAACTTTGTAATTACAAAATGGAAGCAACGACCATGCCAATGATATTGCACAATACGACAGAGCTTAAATATGCATATATATGTTTCTGTGTACAGATATCAAATAAGTGTTTTATGACATAGTGAAACCACGATAATGCAACATGGAACATGTTAATCTCTTTATTCACTTCCAGTAAACTTCTTGAAATGAAACTTTATTTATTTCAGAATACATGATTATTTAGATATTTATCATTGTGTTTATGGTATAAACATTGAATACATGAATACAGGTCACAATCACATGAACAAGAGACATTCACTTTACACAAAATAAGATTACACAAGATTCACTAAAGTGAAACCGAGTTTGGTGGGCTGTGTTTTACTGGGTACCTGCCTACACCAGGCAGGGACTGGCCCCGAAAATAGATTCTTGAAATCACTACCTAAATGGTGAATAACATGGGGAAAGGTCCTACATTATTTATACATTGTACTACATGCGAGTACAGTGAATACATTGTACTATACCTGAGTACTGTCAATACAAATACATTGTACTATTCCTGGGTACAGCCAACATGTCTATATTGTACTATACCGTAATACCTGGGTATGGTTAAAATCCATTGCACCATAATAGGGTACAGATGATATACATGTGAATCTTGTACTGCAATCTCCCTGTAAAGAAGTTTTACCATACACATCTGGTAGATACATAGACTGACATGGAGTGCCAAGCCAGTAGACTGTTAGTCTCATAAACAGGGCTTGATATTGTCTGGGGTTACTTTGAAAAAGTTAGTACAATTTTCATTTTGCTGGAAAAATATTTCAGTTGCTACCCAGTGTGTCATGAATGCCCAAAGTGATAGATGTCATGGATGCTTACGGCTTTGTTGTCCTTTAGATTATGGGGCACACATCTTTACCGTGAACTACTGTGCCATTCCAATGATCATCTGATCTGAAAGTTGGCATTCAACAAAATAGGACAGACAAACTACAGCTGTAAACATCATCAGATAAGTTGCATAGCATCAAATCTCTGTAAAAATAATAGGTTTATGACAGATTTGACTATGAACAGTTTTATCACTTCAATGCAAACATATATACATCATACAATCCTTTCGGAAATCCTTTCTGCTTTTGTTGTTTCAGAATTACCAGTCCTGAATTCTGTATAAGCTGTACTAAAACATCTAACGGCCTTGTGAAACTGCTGTCCAGTTCATCAAAGTCAGAATTTCTTGTTGAGGTCACATTTTCTTTCACAACCATAATTCCATTTTCTGATAACCCTTGTTTGCAACTTCTGAAGAAGCTGACGAGATGATCGTCCCGGAGATGACCCAGAACCCACTGGCACCAGATGACATCATAGTGGCCGATATCTGGGGTGAAATCTTGCAGCCCACTGCAGATGAACTTCCCCACTCGTTTTGACTCCTCCCCTATAAACTTTGGAGCTGCGTCAACAAACTTCTGGCTCAGTTCAACCAAGTCAACAGATGTAAACATTGGAAGCAGCAGCCTCTTTGTGATACGCCCGATACCAGCACCACAGTCAAGAGCACGGTTGCTGTTCGTCTTCCCACCAGAGATCTGTAAAGATTGTTAGAGACAATTTAGACCATACTGAATTAGTCAAATCACTATTGAATTTTGATGCTTTGAAGAGTACTTTAGTAGCAGAGATTACTTGTAATTTTGGTCATATCAGCTGTAAAGTCAGTGTCAGTCCTTGAGTCCCCTAGCTGAAATGTTTTACTTAATATCTGGAACTTTAGTATAAATAACATACATGCACCAATTCATCACGTTATGACAGCGTGATATCTTGTGCTCTTTATGTGGTGAGCTGTCTGATTTTCTGATTACTACTTTGAATACACAATGCCACTTAGAGTGAGTAAGTGAGTGAGTTAATATTTAACGTCACATCGGCGCCACTTAGAGAGTGGTCAATTGTAACATATATTATATTTGGGATTACACTTTCTTAGTAAAGTATGCCCACTACAATAGTGGAAGCAGTGGTGGCTGAGCGAGAAGTTAGACTTTATGAGCGGGCAATTAGGAGCCTGAGGCTGACCTGAAGGTGTGGGTTGAATCCCGGATGGGACTCAACCCAACAAAAGGACTAGAATCTGTACTTAACTAAGAAAGTGTAATCCCAAAAGTAACATATGTTACATAATTACTATCAATCAATGCGCACACCTTTGCCATGGTACAATTAGTTAATTAGGCCTCAGAAATCTATTGGCTGGTTAACACACAGTGGGAGCAGCCATGTTAATGCAAACAGATGAATGTCTTAAACGTAGCAAAATTGAAACTATAGGCAAACACTACCATCTTAAATTTTGTAACATCGAATTTATGTTTATCTCTAGGTAAAATTCTCCCTTCATATACTTTCATTATTCATCATTTTCCTGCTGTTGTAGGTCCCTTCAATTCAGACACAATGGTGTTTGACTTTTTCACAACATCATTAACAATTGCAATTACAGAATTAGATCCCTACCGAATAGTTCAGAGATGCAAACCCTAACTTAGCCCAATTAGTATTCTGGCCAAAACCTGATTACTAAATTAGTATTTGTTGGCCAAAATTAGTCTTAACTTTTCCAAAGAATTTTCATATTAAATAAAAAAATTAAATATAGTCTAAGACCTTGTTATTAACGTTGTACTCAACTAAATCAGTAGTAAGTATCCACATATAGCTTGATACTGAATAAAATGTGATCGAAATTATTGTGTATGGTACGTATGCTATTTGATAATTGAATTTAATGTATCTTTTTTTTCAAAATTCGTATATTTTTACTGCTATCGTAGTCACGTATTTTGTGTTGTTTTTTGTAACGAATACGATAAAATCGTATGGGTTGGCATCTATGATAGTGTCATAAAAGGGAACACTGCACTTTACCATTGTCTACTGAGCGCACATTTTCAGCTAAATTAACGCTGTGGGGGCTCAAACACGCTTGACATAATTATAGTGTGTTTGGCTCAAAAGCGGACCGATGAATTGCAATATAACTCGAAAACTAAAAAACATATAATACTCAATGAAACGCTGATCATAATCAAAACATCAGACTAACTCTGTGATTTGTTTGCAGAATTTATGTCCTAAAATTAAAAATGTTGTTTTAACAAACTATCATTAAAATATTGACACTGTTCACTATTTGTTACGAGGGAGGAGTGCAGAGAAAGGGACAGCCAGGTGTTTGAAAAAGGATGGAGACTGCACAGCACAGGTTAATGAATCAATAACTTTGTCGGCACTTGTGCACGTGCTTCTCTAACACATGGCTGTCCATTTCTCTGTACTCCTCCCTCGTAACAAATAGTGAACTGTGTCAATATTTTAATGATAGTTTGTTAAACAAGTTTTTAGAGTTGGTCTGACGTTTTGATTATGACCAGTGTTTCATTGAGTATTTTATGTTTATCATGTTTATTAGTTTTCGAGTTAGATTGCAATTCATCGGTCCGCTTTTGAGCCAAACGGACTATAGCGTTTGCTCTACCTTGGGACATGGTTAATGAGTGCTTGTTTTACAGGTCAATAGCACAGCAGTGAGTGAGTGAGTTTTGTTTTACGCCGCAATCAGCAATATTCCATCTATACGGCGGTGGTCTGTAAATAATCGAGTCTGGACCAGACAATCCAGTGCTCAACAACATGAGCATCGATCTGCGCAATTGGGAACCAATGACATGTGTCAACCAAGTCAGCGAGCCTGACCACCTGATCCCGTTAGTCGCCTCTTACGACAAGCATGGGTCACTGAAGATCAATATTCTAACCCGGACCTTCATGAGTAAGCACAGCAGTGAGGTCTAGGCACAAGAAAAGCACCTCACTATGCCATGCCCTTCCCATTTATTTTTTTTCTGCACCATTGTTTCTAGCAGTACTCATGCGAAATGTGGTTCAATTGGATAAAATCAAATAACACTGCCCTTAGGTAGGGTCTAAGCCTAATCCTTACAGACCGGAAAGGGTTGTTTGCACCTCTAAAGACGAGTCAGCTCCCAAAGGATTGGTAAGAGTACCAGACACTGTGGAGCACAGTGGTGTAGTGGTTAGCATGCTGGCCTCTCACGCCAAAGGCCCAGGTTCGAATCCCGGTGGAGACACCAAAATTTGTGACCTGGGTCTCATACTGTGTTGTGTCCTTGGGCAAGGCACTTCGTCCACATTGCACTCAGTCCACCCAGCTGTTTAAAATGGGTCCCTGAAAAGCGGATGTACGGACCTATACGGTCGCGCTTAGTAGCAGCTTTGAAAGTACAATTACGTCAGGGTAATAATGTAATGCCAGAGAACAGCATCGCATTGGTTTTTAGGCACAAAAATTAGCATTATTATTAGTAGTAGTAGGGCTGCGCAATATAACCGGTTTACCGGTATTTACCGCATCTTATCAGAAAACACATTTGGGCATTCATCTTTGATCCTTGAGTTCTAACTAAGTATGACTGCAAACTTTGGGAAGGTAAGCCCCAACTCTATGCTCGAGCAAAGATACTTTACACTAGTGGCAAACATATTCCACAGCGGTTCACATGTTATCCAACAACACATGTTGACTAGCAGATACTGTCTCTCATCAACTGAACCTCCATTATATTCGTGTACCCGGTAGATTTAAGATGTTGTACACGTTGATAGTACGGAAAATACACGTTTATCGTTCTATATACGATTCATACACAACATGTAACGTATCACGTAACACAAATTTGATGTCAACCTTTATTGATTTGGACGTGATAACGACTTCTGCCAGATTGACATGTCACTCCTACACTAAATCCTTATTTCAAATAGCAACAGTCATTACCTTCAGATATGGTCGGAGAAAAGCCTTCGACCCATCAATGTCGGTTGGGGATATTTTAGCATAACCACCGAGCATCGCATCAATTGTTGGTTGTAAACCATCCCAGTATTCCTTTGCATCGCTGTAAAATTTGGCGTCTGTTTTTGTTGACTTTCCGCACACGTGCGTTGTTGTGTCTGCCATTTTGGATTCGCAATACCCTCTAAATCTCTAGTATGAACTACTTTTGAAGCAATAGCACGATTTACATCTACATCGTGTGATTGAATATAAGTCAGAGCATAGAAATGGTGTAATCAAATATTTGTCAGGAGTTTTATCCTGTCAGTGAACAGCTGAAGCATCAAATATTGTATCAGGGGTTAGAGAGTAACACATATTTTGACATGGCCACCAAACATGTCAAGTGACGATATTCATGTTACAGTTTTAATGTTTTGATACCGTCTGGTGTTTACAATAGCGAGTACTGAACTTACGTGTGAATTGTTACGATGCAAGCTGAAGACGCACGGTATCTGAAAAGGTGAGGTGTCTTGGTCTTATTATCTTTGTAAATAATTATTCAACGAATCCATATCCCATGTTTTGACTCATTTCGAGACAGTAGATTACCTAATGACCTGTTTCTAACGTATCACATAACGGTATGCACACCGAGGGCATCTGTATAAACGATTAAGATACCCAATAATGTGTTTCCAATGATAAAAGGTCATTCGGATGAAGCAAGATTTGATTATAGTCTGTAAAAGGACCCACGGTTCTTTTCATTCTTGTCTGAATCACCACATTTATGATTATGATAAAGTGTAGAAATAGTGTAACATAACATTTTGAGATTGATGATTTTCTAATCGTGATTGTTTTTATCTGTTGTACCTGATTGTCATGTTTATCATTACATCATGTTAATATCTATTTTGCTGTCAGTGGCTACAATGAAGCATAACAGATATTTAAATGTTTTTTTCCGGGGTTTTATGTCCACTGCCGTAAAGCACTGTATTCAAACCAGCATGGATAACAGTGCAGCTTAATTTGCTCTGCTCACCTTATTTTGCTACAGTTACAAATCATTGGACATAGGCTTATCGGCTTATCGGCTTATCAATTGATCAATTGAATTTTCATGTTTGTTTTTGTGAAATAACAACAGATGTGTTAATGCAAACTTTACATATTGTTTTGCACATACAACTGCAACTCTGAGGTGCAGGACAACAGTTTTACACATCAAAGTGACCGATTTGCTAGTACTCCATAGAGCCTTATTGTTTGAATCTCATTATTGTGCATGTAGTGTGTCAAGACACTAATGGAAGTATTGTCTATTGCTATGATTGCAGGAAGGTGAAAGGTGGCAGTATCGATGTCCACCCGACAGAGAAGGCACTGGTGGTCAACTATGAGTTGGAGGCCACGATCCTAGGGGAGATGGGAGATCCCATGCTGGGGGAAAGGAAAGAGTGTCAGAAAATGTCAGTTTCCAGACCTTTCATTGATTTTCTTTCAGCAAACATTGAAACTCATTGACTCACGTGTGGCTGGGCCTGTAAACATGGTGATGAATGGTTTGGGTTTTTTGCAGTTAATTTATCTGCCTGCAGTGTTTCAATGATGTCCCAAAAGTACATGAATGTAATAAGGCAGAAATAGAATTTAGTGTTCTTTTTCTTTTGGAGAAAACTATCTATGACACCAGGTTTAGCCCAGTAAATTTTACCATACATATAGTCTTTAGAGTAATGTATTGTGTTTGTGTTGGTGTGACTGTGTTTCAGTAATAATAATAAGTATAATAATAATGAATAATGGCATTTATATTGTGCTGTCTCCATGCCAACTGCCATCAAGGTAGGCTCAAAGCGCATTAACACATTATTACCCCGGGTAATATGTGTCAGTGTAGTGTGTGACTGTATTGGAGTAGTTAATGTACCTATGTGACTGTGGCTGTGTAATGTGTGACTCTACTGGAGTAGTAAATGTATGTGTGACTGTGTCAGTGTCATGAGTGACTATCACTGTAGTGTGTCTGTTGCAGTATCCGTGTGAAAGGCCTCAACTCCAACAGTGACCTGACGACATTGTCGAAAGAGATCATTGACAAGTGCAAGCTGATCCACCCGAGCAAGCTGCCTGAGGTTGAGCAATTGCTGTACTATCTGCAGAACAGGAAGGAATCTAGTCCTACAAAAGGTAATACTATTAGAAATCCTAAACAAACCCTGAAACCCAAGATTTATTTCTTACTAGTGCAAGGATTGTGGTTGGCACCTGTGACAGTGTGAGGGTGAGTGATTCTTTTTCAGAAGAGATCTTCCTTGGGGTACATGTATGCCTTTTCTGTAACTGAAAATGTTCTGTGACAGTTGTAACAATGTTTTAATAAAAATATTGCACAAAATAAAAAAGTCTTGTTTCTTTTATGCGCTCTATTCAAGTAATTTCAATGTCTTCTACGTATAAGTTTTTTTTTTCCATGTGTTTAACGGGCCTGTCTGCCGTTAGCGCCATGCTTAAAGAGTGCATGCTTGCTTTTAGGTGTTCAAGGCATGCGATGTGAAAACACCTTGACCCCTCAGGACAGACACGTCAAGTGTCTTTGTTGCTTGGAGCGGGCTGGGACAACCCTTATATTTGCAAGTTGTGCCTTGACTTTACCCCTAAGACGTGCAAGAGGCGCGCAGTGGACTTTTGTTCAACAAGGAACTTAGGGAGGCAGGGGGTGATCCTTCAAGGGAACTTCCTGCCGTCCTTGGCTTGATCCTTGGGCATCTGTCGATCTGACGCCCTTGGCTTTGGGTCTGGTAGCCTCGGCCCGGCCGAAAGGGATGATTTTCACCCAGTACCTCTTGAAGTGTTGGCTAGGGGACCTCTTAGTATTTCCTGGCTTGCCGGATACTTCGGTTCCTCGGGCTCCCTTGAGCTCAGAGCCCACTGGTCGGGTCCTGAGTTTCGGGACTGAGTTACTTGACCAATATGCGGTTTCCGGAGAGGGGAGCCTCTCAGAGTCCTGTTTTTCCCTGGCTACCACGGCATGGCATTCAGCCGGGTCTGTTGTCGGATCCTATGTATGGGAGGACGTCGACTTGGGGAGGTTGGGGATGTGGAGGGCTCTGAGGGTGCTTTCCGCTTTGCTTTGGCCTTGTGTGAGGTACGGCAGTGTATAGCTGTCGTCCTACCCCAGGCTGCAGTGCCATTAGAACGACAGGACTCGACAGTCATCTCCGTGTTCTCCCATTGCTGGTCCAGGCCGTTGTTGACCCTTGCTTTCTGGTAGCCGGTTGCGCTTCGATTTACCAGCTTGGGGACGATTCTCTGCTTCTGGTTCCGGTGGTGGATGAATGTGTGTTTACCGCGGTCACCCTGGGTGGGGGGCTTGGCCTCCTCATCGGCTTGCTCCGCCAGCAAAGGCAGGGTGGACTGATTCCACCTTTTTCCCTGGCAGGGGCCCCTCTACTTGCCGCGTATCTCTCCTTGCTTCAGAGATCCGTCCTGGAAATGGGGGGGAACCCCAGTGACGTTTCACCCAGTGTGGTTCTCCTCTGGCAGTTGACCGATGTACAGGCCCCCTGACGCGTGACTTCTTGAGGTGAGGTCAGGTGATGTGTGCAGTCATGGGCATGCACAAAGCTGTGGCTGTCGCCATCTAGGTACTTGGTGGCTACACAGCAAACCTTGCTGGCCCTTCCGTTTAGGGTGGGCGCGATGTTGTTTCTAGGGGCACAGCAAGTCATTCGGAAGGCAGCATAAGCAGCTACTTCATTCAAGGATTCAAAGGCATTGTTGGAGCGTTGGGCAAGAGCATGAAGAGGAGCCATCATTCCAACGGTAAAGGCAAAGGGCAGCATGGTGCTGGTTCCCAGCAGCCTTTTGCAGCAGCCTGGGGATCTGCCCTGATCCTCTGCTAGGGCTCCCGAGTGCCCCAGTGGGTTCGTCACTACCTCATGTGTGTCACGTCTCTCTCTGTTCCTTACAGAATGGGAGTGGGTGACGTCCAATCCTTGGATGCTTTCCACCATACAATTGACCTAAAGGATGCGTATCTTCATGTACCGATACACCCCTCGTTCAAGAGTTTCCTCTGGTTCTCTTATGACAGAGTTTGTTATCAGTTTCGGATGCTCCCCTTCCGCATATCCACTGCTCCATGGGTGTTCACCAAACTCATGTTGGTGCTGGCGCAAATAGCAAGGTCGCAAGGAAGGCATTGTCATCCTTACCTGGACGACTGGTTCCTACGAGCACTGACTCAACCAGCGAGTCTAGATTCTATGCACATGGTGCTAGATATTCTAGTATGGCTGGGGTGGATTGTGAATCTCAAGAAATCCGAACTGGTACTCTTCCAGGTTCTGGTTTTCTTAGGGGCGAGATTCACTACTCACGAGGGTATGGTATCCCTCTCGCCAGACTGTGTCACTATGTATCGGAGATAGTGTCTTCGTTCCTCTCACGTCCACAGGCCCCAGCATGGACATAGCTCGGTTTGCTGAGTCATATGGCGGTGACCGTCGCTGTGGAGTGGCAGGCGTGGTTGAGGATGAGCCCTATACAGCAAGCTTCGGTGAGTCTGTGGGCTTACTCAGAGGATCTCGAGAAGTCTCTCATATTTCCTGAGTGGTTGTCTCCTCACCTTCAGTGATGGACCGATGCCGGGAATCTCTCCAGGGGGATCCCCCTGGTACTCCCGGCACTGGCTCTCTCAGTTCAAACAGATGCATCCCTCACCGGGTGGGGGGGGGGTGATGTTCTGGGCAGTCTGTCGGCTTCCAGACGCTAGTCCGAGTCTGAAGCCTATTTCACATCAATGTGTTAGAACTGAGGGCAGTGAGGCTGGTATTCGAGAGCTTCAAAGAGCACGTTTAGGGCCTGGTGGCTTCTGACGCCTTCCTGCTGGATTGGACGGACAGGGTACTGTGAGCATTCCCTCCTCTTCCGCTGATTCCCAGGGTCCTCTCCCAGCTGTCCACCCAGCCAGTTCGTCTACTTGTACTACTGGCACCTCTTTGGCCATCGCAGAGTGGTGATTCTCAGGTTTCTGGCTCAGCCTCCTGTTCTATTGCCTTTACAGCCGGACCTTCTCACTCAGAACGGCGCACACCCGAATCCATGCAGATTTAATGTGTGGCTTGGGCTCTGTGAGGCCTAACCTCCAGGCACCTCCTGCAGGTGCAGACACAATTCTGGCTTCGAGGGGGATTCGACAAACATTCAATATGAGGATAGGCAGACACGATATGGGTGCTGGTGTGCAGATAGGGGGATTGCAGATCCCTTTTCTGCGGATTTAGTCCGGGTTTTGTAGTTCCTATCCCGTTTGGAAGAGGGTTTGGCAACCTCAACCATTTGTGGATACTCCACTGCTATTTCCACGTTTCACACCCCTGTCGATGGTGCTCTTCTTGGGCAGCACCCTCTCATTCAGCGCTTCTTAGCTGGTGTGGATCTGGTTCGACCTGCTCTCAAGCAAACCAGCCCACCTTGGTATTTGTCAAACATTCTCGATTGGCTGTCTGGTCCTGCTTTCTCATGTCTGTCGGCTATTTCCATTCAGTTGTTGACATGGAAAACAGCTTTTCTTGTGGCAGTGACCTCCAGTAGAAGGCTCGGGGATATTCATGCGATGTCCGCCAACCCGGCACTGATGGTTTTTCATGCTGATTGTGTCAGTATTCGCCTCCTGTATTGTTACCGCTCATGAGTGCTCACCCTTTGGATGTCCGCCGGACACGGTTTATATCAAACGAACACAGGATATCTATACAGGTACCTAGTTGTCTTGCTTCCATGATAGCGGGAAGGCTGAGATCTGTTCTGCCGATATTTGGAGCAGGCCGAGCACCTTCATTCGACAATGAATCTTGTCATTGGCGTTGGTTCTGTGGTCAATGGGTATTATTGACATTCCACTGAAGGCTGACATCACTACAATCTCATAACCTTACCAGTCGGATCTGACTGTATGTGCGACCCTTACGTTCTCTTTATTTACAAGAGGGAGGGTGGCGGGGCGATATATGAATGCCATTTTGCGCTCTCTGTGCTTAACACGATTGAGATCGGAAATGTGTCCGAAACCTCCTCCACGGGTCACCTCCTGGCATGCCTCCCTTCGAGCCGCACATCAAGTGACCAGGTAAGTGTCATGGTGATATAGTGTTTGTTCAGCTATGTTTGTTTTTCGCTATTATGGGTTTGTTGTACACTAACAGAATTTCCATCCTCCCAAGACTTGGTCTTAGGAAGTCTGTGTTTATGCATATGTGTACCCCAAGGAAGATGTCTTCTGAAAAGAATTAGCCAAACCTGTAGAGGTTTCAATTCTTTGAAGAGAATCTTCCTTGGGGTAGGACCTCCCACCTCCCCTCTATTCTGTTCACTGATGTATATCGTCAGCAGAAGGAAAGATGATTTGGGGATGGGGTTGTGCCTGGCTGGCCGGGCCTGCGTGGTAAGGGAGGTAATCCCACGTGGTGGGGGGCCATATAACTTTCATGCACTTTGTATGTGACCAAAAAAAATAGATATTCCATTCTTTAACGGCGGGGGATATTGACATATCAGTGGCAAACACTTGTTTTCATTTGTTTTTACCATGGTGACATTCATTATTTGTTTCAGCGTCTGGGAAAACTAAACTATCTGACAAACCAGAAGAACCCTCGTTGAATGATGGGTGTGAGATTGATGAAGTTGCCAACATCAACGATGTAGATGAATATCTGGAGCTACTCTATGAAGATGTCCCTGACAAGATTCGAGGGTCGGCACTCATACTGCAGCTGTCTCGAAACCCAGACAACTTGGAGGAACTTTTTAAAAATGGTGAGTTATGTTGAATGATGAATATGACTAGGTTTTACTCTGGTGTGCTCAAACTTCAGGAAAGGCGTGTATCACAGGAGTTTTATGTAGCTCATTAACCAGTACCCTGAAAGGAGGCTGCTTAGGGACCGTAAATAATTTATGGCTAGGGGGGCTGATGATGATTTTTATGGAGAAGCATGTAAAATTTATGTACCAAATAAGTGATCCCCCCTGCATCTCATGTACAAAATCAATAACCCCCCCTCCCCTTCCCATAATTTCTGAGGATGATTTTTAAACATATTTTTATGTACAAAATTGCTGAACCCCCGTCCCAGCTCCCCAGAACAAAATGGATGACACCCCCCACCCTGTCACTCACTTAAGACAGATGTTAGAGTGTGTGAGTGAGTGAGTATGGTTTTACACCACTTTTAGCAATATTCCAGCAATATCATGGCAGGGGACACCAGAAATGGGCTTCACACAATGTACCGATGAGGAGAATCAAACCCAGGTGTTCGTCATGACGATCAAACGCTTTATCCACTAGGCTACCCCACGCCCACAGATGTTAGAGACATAGCTAGGTGAAGTGCAGTGCCACGGCTCAGCTGTTGTCATTTGTCAGTATTTAATGTAAGGTGAAACTGTAGGAGTCCCTGTGATGGTGATATCAGCCTTATTGTCAAAGTCACTTACCGTCTGCATTAGACTGCTTTGGGTATAAAGGGTCAGGAAGTGTCATTGGTTAATTTCACTGGAAAATATTTAAGGTACTGATGTTATTGAAAAGTGTATTGTCGCTAAAAAAAACCTACATTACTGTGTTTAATAGAAACTGTTAGAAGAATAGAAGATGTTTTTCCAGTTGTTCATGTTGTCATCTTGTGTTTCCAGAGACTGTGATCGGTGCTCTGGCACGAGTCCTGCGAGAGGACTGGAAGAAGAGCACGGAGGTGGCCACCAACATCATCTATACATTCTTTTGCTTCTCAAGCTTCTCCCAGTTCCACGGCGTCATCCTCCACTTCAAGATCGGGGCCCTCTCCATGGCCATTGTGGAACATGAGCTCAAGAAGTATGGTATCTGGACTGAGGAACTTCAGAAGAAGAGGGCAGCTGATATCCTTTACAAACCAGACTTAAGAGAATGTTTCTGTGTAGGAAAATTAGGCTGGAAGTAGCATTCCAAATGTCACATTGATTGTAAATCTGTAATTTCTCTACCCCCCAATTCAGGTCTGTTTACAACCAGAACAGGTTGTATGTATTTCTTTTCAAGATACAGAAATCAATTAGTAGACACAACCATTGGTTGTCAGCCTTTCTACAGAGAGGTATTGTATAGAAGCACCGATCTGATTTTAACAAGGTTGCATTTTTGTATTATTTTGATGCTGCATTAAACAATAATCAATTACAGACTGACTTTGACTGCTATCAGTTGCACTGATCATTGACAAGGTAGTGATCACCAGTTTGTAAGGCAATGCACCTCTCCAGTTCAGCTGTCAACCTGAGAAATGGTTAAACATCCTTAGCTTCTTGTCAAAGTCTGTTCGATTTCAAGACATCCCTTTCTGACATAGCATAGGATAAGACAAAACATTTCAAACTGCCATTTATCATGTAGTGTAGCGAGGGATTAAAGTTCAAGACACATTCCTTGCGCCCCCAATTATCATGTAGTGTAGAGCTGACATGTCTCCATGGTGACCACTGACTTATATTATTCCTTGACTGTTTTACCTGACCCTAAATCCTACAAGCTGAAGGAAGACTATGAGAAGAGCTTCCGCAAGTTTGAAAGTCTGGTGAAGAGACAGGAGCAGCTACTGCGAGGTGAGAGGCGGATAAGCTCTCTATAATCAATCCCCTCTCTAATATGGCACCTTCCTTATCTGACACTTTCTTAACTGATCTGACACCCTCTAATATGTTCTTTCTCTAATCTGTTCTTTCTCTAAACCGTCCGTCTCTGATCTTGTCAGTCTCCCTTCATTTGTTTATTTACATTCGGAACTGGTTGTTCATACTTGTTTTCGAAATATAAGAACAGATTTGTTAATTAGAAAGTTCACTTGGCACAATCTGTACGGTTGACAGAATGTATAGATCAGTTGTAAAAAGTGTTGCTTTGGTATGATGAAGTGACGTTTGGTGTTTGATTGTGTAGTCGCGCATTTACCTGTTGTTGAACCTGGCGGAGGATCTGAAGGTGGAGTTTCAAGGTCACCATGACACTTTGACCACTTTTCAAGCTCTTGTTAACTTGATATCTCATGAACTGTTGTACCCAATGTCTTCACATTTGGTGACAGCCTACATTAGGGGATTACGCAGACACCAGTTGATTTGGGCGGCCTTGACCTTTTTTTCAAGGTCACCATGACACTTTGATCACTTTTGAAACTTATTTAAACGTGACATCTCATAAAACATTGCACCCAATGTCTTCAATTATGTCGACAGCCTACATTGGGTGAATATGCAGGCACCAGTCATTTCATGCATTTTGTATGTGACCAAAAAAAATAGATATTCCATTCTTTAGCGGCGGGGGATATTGACATATCAGTGGCAAACACTTGTTTTCATTTGTTTTTACCATGGTGACATTCATTATTTGTTTCAGCGTCTGGGAAAACTAAACTATCTGACAAACCAGAAGAACCCTCGTTGAATGATGGGTGTGAGATTGATGAAGTTGCCAACATCAACGATGTAGATGAATATCTGGAGCTACTCTATGAAGATGTCCCTGACAAGATTCGAGGGTCGGCACTCATACTGCAGCTGTCTCGAAACCCAGACAACTTGGAGGAACTTTTTCAAAATGGTGAGTTATGTTGAATGATGAGGTTTTACCCTGGTGTGCTCAAACTTCAGGAAAGGCGTGTATCACAGGAGTTTTATGTAGCTCATTAACCAGTACCCTGAAAGGAAGCTGCTTAGGGACCGTTCATAATTTATGGCTAGGGGGGGTGATGATGATTTTTATGGAGAAGCATGTAAAATTTATGTACCAAATAAGTGATCCCCCCTGCATGTCATGTACAAAATCAATAAACCCCCCTCCCCTTCACATAATTTCTGAGGATGATTTTTAAACATATTTTTATGTACAAAATTGCTGAACCCCCGTCCCAGCTCCCCAGAACAAAATGGGTGACACCCCTCACCCTGTCACTAACTTAAGACAGATGTTAGAGTGTGTGAGTGAGTGAGTATGGTTTAGCACCACTTTTAGCAATATTCCAGCAATATCATGGCAGGGGACACCAGAAATGGGCTTCACACAATGTACCGATGAGGAGAATTAAACCCAGGTGTTTGTCATGACAAGCAAACGCTTTATCCACTAGGCTACCCCACCGCCCACAGATGTTAGAGACATAGCTAGGTGAAGTGCAGTGCCACGGCTCAGCTGTTGTCATTTGTCAGTATTTAATGTAAGGTGAAACTGTAGGAGTCCCTGTGATGGTGGTATCAGCCTTATTGTCAAAGTCACTTACCGTCTGCATTAGACTGCTTTGGGTATAAAGGGTCAGGAAGTGTCATTGGTTAATTTCACTGGAAAATATTTAAGGTACTGATGTTATTGAAAAGTGTATTGTCGCTAAAAAAAACTACATTACTGTGTTTAATAGAAACTGTTAGAAGAATAGAAGATGTTTTTCCAGTTGTTCATGTTGTCATCTTGTGTTTCCAGAGACTGTGATCGGTGCTCTGGCACGAGTCCTGCGAGAGGACTGGAAGAAGAGCACGGAGGTGGCCACCAACATCATCTATACATTCTTTTGCTTCTCGAGCTTCTCCCAGTTCCACGGCGTCATACTCCACTTCAAGATCGGGGCCCTCTCCATGGCCATTGTGGAACATGAGCTCAAGAAGTATGGTATCTGGACTGAGGAACTTCAGAAGAAGAGGGCAGCTGATATCCTTTACAAACCAGACTTAAGAGAATGTTTATGTGTAGGAGAATTAGGCTGGAAGTAGCATTCTAAATGTCACATTGATTGTAAATCTGTAATTTCTCTACCCCCCAATTCAGCTCTGTTTACAACCAGAACAGGTTGTTTGTATTTCTTTTCAAGATACAGAAATCAATTAGCAGACACAACCATTGGTTGTCAGCCTTTCTACAGTGAGGTATTGTATAGAAGCACCGATCTGATTTTAACAAGGTTGCATTTTTCTATTATTCTGAAATGTTTTGATGCTGCATTAAACAATAGTCAATTACAGACTGACTTTGACTGCTATCAGTTGCACTGATCATTGACAAGGTGGTGATCACCAGTTTGTGGGGCAATACACCTCTCCAGTTCAACTGTCAACCTGAGAAATAGTTAAACATCCTTAGCTTCTTGTCAAGGTCTGTTCGATTTCAAGACATCACTTTCTGATATAGCATTTCAAACTGCCATTTATCATGTAGTGTAGCGAGGGATTATAGTTCAAGACACATTCCTTGCGCCCCCAATTATCATGTAGTGTAGAGCTGAAATGTCTCCATGGTGACCACTGACTTCAATTATTCCTTGACTGTTTTACCTGACCCTAAATCCTACAAGCTGAAGGAAGACTATGAGAAGAGCTTCCGCAAGTTTGAAAGTCTGGTGAAGAGACAGGAGCAGCTACTGCGAGGTGAGAGGCGGATAAGCTCTCTATAATCAATCCCCTCTCTAATATGGCACCTTCCTTATCTGACACTTTCTTAACTGATCTGACACCCTCTAATCTGTTCTTTCTCTAAACCAGCCCTTTCTCTAAACCTCGGATCCGTCTCTGATCTTGTCAGTCTCCTTCATTTGTTTATTTACATTTGGAACTGGTTGTTCATACTTGTTTTCGAAATATAGGAACAGATTGGTTAATTAGAAAGTTCACTTGGCACAATCTGTACGGTTGACAGAATGTATAGATCAGTTGTAAAAAGTGTTGCTTTGGTATGATGAAGTGACGTTTGGTGTTTGATTGTGTAGTTGCGTACTACCTGTTGTTGAACCTGGCGGAGGATCTGAAGGTGGAGATGAAGATGAAGAACAAGGGAATCGTCCGCATGCTGGTCAAGACTCTGGAGAGGTCCAACTTTGAACTCCTCATTCTCGTCGTCTCTTTCCTCAAGAAGATGAGCATCTTCATTGAGAACAAGAAGGAGATGGTAGGTTGTTCTTTGTCATCAATGAGAACATATTCTAAAGACATATTTAACTTAAACTTTGCACATGTGGCTAAAGTCATTGAATCCTGATCTCTAGCTGAATCCCTTGAAAACAAGAAGAGCATAGAAAACAGCTCAAGTTTAATCCTGAACCAAACCCTTGAAAATATTGATAGAATTTTGTAACCAACCCGGTGTTCAAAACTAAGCATGAAAGCTAAGGTGTTATTGTCCTACCTTTCATGTTAATTGTTGAAATATTTCTCATGGACCAAGGAACCTCATTTCTAGTGACCTTGAAAATGTGTAAAGCATTGACAGTACAAATTGTTAAATATTAACAATGTAGTTGTGAAGTATTGATACTGTAGTTGTGAAGTATTGACAATGTAGTTGTGAAGTATTGACACTAGTTGTGAAGTATTGACACTGATGTTGTGAAGTATTGACACTGTAGTTGTGAAGTATTGACACTGTAGTTGTGAAGTATTGACACTGTAGTTGTGAAGTATTGACACTGATGTGAAGTATTGACAATGTAGTTGTGAAGTATTGACACTGTAGTTGTGAAGTATTGACACTAGTTGTGAAGTATTGACACTGTAGTTGTGAAGTATTGACACTGTAGTGAAGTATTGACACTGTAGTTGTGAAGTATTGACACTGTAGTTGTGAAGTATTGACACTGTAGTTGTGAAGTATTGACACTGTAGTTGTGAAGTATTGACACTGTAGTTGTGAAGTATTGACACTGTCGTGAAGTATTGACACTGTAGTTGTGAAGTATTGACAATGTAGTTGTGAAGTATTGACACTGATATTGTGAAGTACCGACACTGACACTGTGAAGTATTGACACTGTAGTTGTGAAGTATTGACACTGTAGTTGTGAAGTATTGACACTGTAGTTGTGAAGTATTGACAATGTAGTTGTGAAGTATACTGACACTGTAGTTGTGAAGTATTGACACTGTAGTTGTACAGTTTTGACACTGTAGTTGTGAAGTATTGACACTGTAGTTGTGAAGTATTGACACTAGTTGTGAAGTATTGACACTGTAGTATTGACAATATAAACTGTGTAAGCATTGACAAGTTGTGAAGTAGGACAATGTTTGTGAAGTATTGTGACACTGTAGTATTGACAATATAAACTGTGTAGCATTGACAATGAAAGGTTTTTGAAATGTTCAGTGTAAAATGTCTAAGTATGGACCGTGTCAGCTGTGAGGTATTGATGGTTGTTCCTGTAGAGATATTCCCACTACCCACCACGTGATGTGTCCATGCATGCAACCCTCTGAGTTGTGCTTGTGTTTTTCCAGGCGGAGCAAAACATCATCGAGAAGCTGACGAAGCTGGTGCCATGTGACCACGAGGACCTGCTCAACATCACCCTCCGTCTCCTCCTAAACCTCTCATTCGACACCGACTGTCGTAGCAAGATGATCAAGTTCGGTCTGCTCCCCAAACTTGTGGGTCTGCTCAGTGAGTGCAATAAACTGTTGTGCAACTTTACATGCGGAACCTGAGGGAATGCACAACAGAATATAACCCATGATTGTCATGAGAGAAAATTAATAATGATAAGGGACCATTCATAATTTGTGGCTTGGGGGTGTGATGATGATTTTTATGGAGAAGCATGTACAATGTGAATGACCCCCAGCTTAAATTTATGTACAAAGTAAGTGACCCACCCTGCATGTAATGTACAAATCCAATGACACCCCCCTAGTTCATGTGTACTATATTGATGCCCCGCACACTACCTCCTCAAAACAAAATGGGTGGGACCCCCCTGCCCCACCAAAGATTTTTTTTCCTTATCCTGACTCATGCTATATGCTTATCTCACTTTTTCCTCCGAACAGCAGTGGAAACATTGATCCCTATTACTCCCTGAAGCAAACGTAAAATCACTCACCCACTCAGGTTACCTCCCTTATACTTTCCCGCCACTGTGTCCCACATGACCGGCCATAGATGAGTCAGGAAAAGTATTAAATATCAATCTTATCATAAAAAATACATAATGAAAAAGGGGCGGTGGGGTAGCCTAGTGGTCACGCCGATGACCTGGGTTCGATTCCCCACATAGGTACACTGTGTGTAGCCCATTTCTGGTGTCCCCCGCCGTGATATTGCTGGAATATTACTAAAAGCGGCGTAAAACTAAACTCACTCACTCACATAATGAAAACATAAAAATTAAAAAGAATCATCATCATCCCCCTAAGGTCCCTAAATTGCAAGGCCAGGTGTTATTGGTGACAATCACATTCTATAGTTTCTCAGTTTTTCAGTCTTGCTCTCCCTTTTCAGACAATGAAAACCACAAGATGATTGTGCTCTGCATACTCTACCACATCAGTATGGAAGAGAAAGCCAAGTCCATGTTCACCTACACTGACTGTATTCCAATGGTATGTACATCTGTTATTCTTGTCTTGAAGAGGCAACTAACGGGATCGGGTGGTCAGACTCACTCATGTCATCATATCCCTGACCTGGATCTCATTGCCCTCTATTTGTGTGCAGGTGATGAAGCTGCTGTTGGAGAGCCCCGAGAACCCCGACCCAGAACTCATTGCCCTCTGTTTGTGTGCAGGTGATGAAACTACTCCATGATATACCCACCAAGAACTCATTGCCCTCTGTTTGTGTGCAGGTGATGAAGCTGCTGTTGGAGAGCCCCGAGAACCCCGACCCAGAACTCATTGCTCTGTGTGTAAACCTGGCAGCTAATAAGAGGACAGCCGCACTCATCTGTGAAGGTAACGGGCTGCGGATGTTGATGAAACGAGCGGCCAAGTTTAAGGATCCACTTGTGATGAAGATGATCAGAAACATATCTCAGCATGATGGGGCAACAAAGAACCTATTTGTGGTGAGGAGGAAAGAAAGCAATCATTAGCTATAGTCTGTTTGCAGTGAAAACGTACCGATGAATTTCACTTTAAACAAAAAAGTAAATCAAATTAAGTGAAATAAAGATTGCGAATCCTCATAATTTTACCTTGCCAAATGAACTTTTAAATCTCAGAATTTTATTCAACTTAGGATAAAAGTTGTTTAACAAACAATCATAGATTCAAATCGCTATTACTGGTTTGTATTACAAGGGGGTAAGCGCAGTAGATGGAACAGTGAAACAAATGCACGTGCTGTACCTGAAGAGCGTTAACTTAGACCAGCCCTACTGGTTCTCGGCATTCCCCCTTGTAATATAAACCAATAATAGCGATTTGAAACTATGCTAAAAGCGACATAAAACTAAACTCACTCACCCTTGCTACAGGTATTTAGAATGTTTCTGTTTGCACTGACAAAGTTTAACGCTTGTATTTTCAGGAATACATCGGAGACTTGTGCGAGGCTGTTTTAGCACATGGTGGTGATGACGACTATCAGTTAGAATGTCTGGGAATTCTGGGTAATCTGACAATCATCGACCTGGACTATGAGTTGATACTGAAGGAGTACCAGCTGGTGCCGTGGATCAAGACTAAACTGCAGCCAGGTACAGAAGGCAGTTTGGTGTAAAGGCAGTTTGGTGTACAGTGTTGCTGGGGACACCTAGGATTGGGTTGCTGTGCTTGGGGTACTGGCAAATGACTAGAGACTCTGTAATCCTCACCGCCTCAATCATAACACCCATATTTGTGAACACGATTCCCAGGCCCTGAGGCCCTGCACACACAAACACACAGAGACAAACACTCGGCTTTGGATATCTAAACATTGGGGGTAAAACATTAAAATGTGTGATATTTGTTTGTGAAGTATCATTAGTGTAGAAAGAACAGGAACGTAACCTGACATTTCTTGTGTTACTAGGCGCTGCAGAGGATGACGTTGTCCTGGAGGTGATCATTCTAGTGGGGACGGTGTGTCAGGATGACGCATGTGCCCGTATGCTGGCCCAGGCCAATATCATACAGCTGTTGATCGAACTACTGAATGGTGAGTTGACAAATACAGAATATAATACAGCTTCTTAATGCTAAGACCCGTGAAGATCCGGGGTAGAATAGGTCTTCAGCAACCCATGCTTGCCACAAAAGGCGACTATGTCATAAGAGGCGACTAACGAGATCGGGTGGTAAGGCTCGCTGACTTGATTGACACGTCATCAGTTCCCAATTGCACAGATTGATGCTCATGCTGTTGATCACTGGATTGTCTGGTCCAGACTCGATTATTTACAGACCGCTGCCATATAGCTGGAATATTGCTGAGTGTGGCGTAAAACTAGATTCACTCACTCACTCTTAATGCTGAGTTGACAAATACAGAATATAATACAGCTTCTTAATGCTGAGTTGACAAATACAGGACATTTACCTTTGTATTTCAGCCAAGCAGGAGGATGATGAAGTGGTGTGTCAGATTGTGTACGTCTTCTACCAGATGATCTTCCATGCAATCACGCGAGAGATCATCATCCGAGACACACGTATCCTTTCTTGCCCACAGATGCACAGGACATAACTCCACTCCCTTATTTATTGTTAATTAATTATTTGATATTTTACAAGAGATTTGGTAATTTAGTAACTAAAACAGTCTCTAATGGCACATAAACCAGTCATCACAGTAAATTGTGGTATAGAGTCTTAGGGATGGCCAACTGAGCTTTATGAATTATGTAACAAGGTCCGTGGAGTAGATAGGAGATGAGGTGAAATTGAGTTTTACGTCATGCTTGAGAATATTTCGCTCATATGACGACGTGCATGCGTGTGTATGTGTATGTGCGGCTGCTTGTACTAGCCCAGACTTAAGCTGGTTTTATAGTGCTAGCCCATTGTGATACCATGCCGCAGTGAAGCATGAATACCCCACTCAGACACAGTATTCTGACTCCGAGCCAACCAGTCCTTGCTGTACCCATTAATGCCGAGCGCCAGACAGGGACCAACAAGTACCATATTTTAACGTCTTTTGGTTTGACGTAGTCGGGGGATCGAACCCGCGACCTTCCGCTCTCCGAGCGGACAGCTCTAACCACTACACCACGGAGGCGGTGGAATAGATAGGATATACACATTATAAGGATTATATGTCTTTGGTAGCTTCTATTTTGAAACTGTTGCCCTGAAAGCAACAGTGTCAACATGACATCAACAATAACACACTTCTACACCATTACTATTTATGCTGTCTGAAATGTGTCAATTTCCTTGTAACACATCTAAAATGCTGTAGACTTTGTGAGGTAATTATTACAAATGTTCTTTATACAAAGTTTTGACACCTCTAACAAGTAGGTCGGGTACAGGTGTGAGAGATACAGGGGTGGATGTTTGCCTTAACACACAACAGAAGCCCCAGCCTATCTAATTGACCTGATGCATGACAAGAACTCTGAAATCCGCAAAGTGTGTGATAACACCCTCGACATGATCTCAGTAAGTCGGAGTCTCCATAGTTATTATGTTATAAGGGATATGTGATAATTTAGCAGTGTGCTTTCGATTTAACATAGAGTAATGGATTTGTGATGATCTTGTCATTTGGATTTGTGGGAGAGCGAGTGATTCAAGTGATACTGGCTCAGGAGGACTTCACTGTTTCAGTTTTGTGGAGGAAGACGTGGGAAGGAGGTATTGCCTTCAGAGTGAGTGAGTGAGTTTAGTTTTACGTCGCACTCAGCAATATTCCAGCTATATGGCGGCGGTCTGTAAATAATCGAGTCTGTACCAGACAATCCAGTAATCAACAGCATGAGCATCGATCTGCACAGTGGGGAACTGATGACATGTGTCAACCAAATCACCGCGCCTGACCACCCAATCCCGTTAGTCGCCTCTTACGACAAGCATGGGTTACTGAAGATCAATATTCTAACCCGGATTTTCATGGGTATATTGCCTTTAGAAGGTTTGTTTATAGGAGGGTTAAAGTGGAGCTGATGGGTTGTGAAATGGCGGTGGGATTTTAGGAGGGTTTGGTGGATATGTTAAATGTTGTTGAATGGATATATGATTTATATACTGAGAACTCTTAAGGCAGGAACCCCACTCAAGAACTGTGGTCATTCATACAGCTTCTGATTTTTTTTTTCAGGAGTACGATGAGGAATGGGCCAAAAATTCAGATGGAGAAGTTCGATGGCACAACTCACAGTGGCTGGAGATGGTGGAGACTCGGCAGCTTGAAGACTTCAATGAGCAGTATCTGTACCAGGAGGATGGCTACGATCCGTATATACAGGACACCGACATCCTAGACAGACCAGAGCTGTTCTACGGTAATGGAGGTGAGTTACGACTAGCCTAGAATGGCAGCGATCCGTATATACAGGACACGAGATCCTGGACAGACCAGAGCTGTTCTACCGTAATGGAGGTGATTTACCATTGGCCTAGAATGGCTACGATCCGTATATACAGGACACCCGATATCCTGGGCAAACCAGAGCTGTTCTCACGGTAATGGAGGTGAGTTACGACTGGCCTAGAATGGCTACGATCCGTATATACAGGACACCGGCATCCTGGACAGACCAGAGCTGTTCTACGGTAATGGAGGTGAGTTAAGACTGGCCTAGAATGGCTACGATCCGTATATACAGGACACCGACATCCTGGACAGACCAGAGCTGTTCTCTGGTAATGGAGATGAGTTTTACAGGAAACTCCTAAAAGCCAAACAATGTTGATGCTGGTATATATGTATTTGACAAGCTAATGCCCAAATAAATTAATCATGTTTCAGCTTCCTGTAGTAAAGTCATTGTTGCTTCTTTAAAATTGCTGAAACAGTCATAGTACTCAAGTAATGGGAATTGAATTGCTGACCTTCCATAAACCTGTGGATACCATGCACGACATGGCTGTTGCAACAATACAATTACAGTTCTATCCACTTATCTGTGATAGATGGTATATGAATAGCTAAATGTGTTCCCACATGTATGTTGAGCTTACGTATAATATTGCTTTCTCCAACCAAAATCATAACTATTACTGTTAAGCCTTGTGGGCTAAATGGTTTGCAGTTTCAGAATCTCACTGTAATACACCTAAACTGTCCCTATAAAAATGGTATATATTAATTTCCAGCCCAACCATCAAGTGCGGAGTCCCTTCACCTTCATCCAGTATGAATTCATCCATGTCATTTCACACGGAATCCGAGTCCTATATTGATCAATAAAATATAAGCACTGATCCAAACTGGCCTGTCAAAATATACCTCCCATGGAAAAATGTGAGTGATGCTGTAGTAAATGATTTGGAGGGGGGAAAAGACTTAATCCAAGTGCGAAACAGGATCTTGTCAGGTTGTTTGTTGATGCAGTCAGAAAAAGAAAACCCATCATGCAACTAGACCCCCAAATGTCCATCATTGCCCAAAGGATGAGTGCGAAGAGATATCCTGATAGTCTAATGGATAACCTGGATGGTTCCATTATTGGTTCTGGATATGACAGCATTCTCAACAAGCTTGTATCCAGAAATGAAAATCTTAACAGATCGGTTAATGCAAGTAGCATGTGTCTTTCTCGCAAGAAGAGACCACTTGCTTGTGATTCAGGCTCTAGTGACAGTTCAGATAATCAAGATATTGGTGGCACTCCTGCAGCAGCAACAGCTGAACGAAGAGACTCATATGGCTGCATCAACTGGATGCCACTGTTCACAGGGGATGCAGAATCTATGGAAACTCAAAAACAGAGTTTGAAAGCCATGTTTGACGCCTCTGAAACTGATAATGAAAAGGTAATGCATCTAATGAAAGCTAGCTATGCCCTGCAGCGCAAGGAGATTAACAGTGGGACCTCCATGGAGGAACTGAAGAGAGACTGGCCATATCTTTTTTTTTGACGTCAAGGGCATTTTAGATCATGCTCAGGAACTTTTTGGAAATCGACATAAGGGAATGCCTTGGGAACCGCCTACAAGGACAAAGCAGTAAGAATCAATCGATTCTTTAAAAACAAATCAAGTTCCAAGTATCAGATGATCTATGATGAAGCCAGAAGGCAGAGTGAGAAGGATAACATCAAGGCTTGGTTGGCCGCAGTGATTCTCTGTGTTCTGAACCATTTTGGGGAAAATGAGAAAGATGTCTTCTTTGTCGTTGATGTAAGATATATTTTAATAGTAAAATGCAGGTGGTGAATTATTATCATTGCTCTTAAGACCAATTTTAAACTTAGATGGACCTCTATTCAATTCTATTGTTTTTCTACAGTTTTCAGTATCAGTATGAAATCAAAAAACGTCTCCTCAAGACATTATGCTCATGGAGTGTTTTCCTGTTTATTCATTTTATTTTTTACAAACTGTTGGAACAGGAAACAACAAGTGTTGGAGAAGTAGAGGCGACCACAGGAATGGAATCACTACTGCTGCTAGTTTTGGTAAATATTTTATTCAGTTATTTCAAAATGTAATATTGAGCTTTGTTGGTGGCAGTATTTCTAGATGTACCCACAAGGACAGTTTCCTATGCATACTTTCGTAGTCTGTTAAAATACTAACATTAAAAGTTGCACTGTGGATAATTTAAAAGGATACTATCCATGCCCCGGATGCATTTAATTTAGATCCACAGAGAAAAATTTCAGAACGATGTCTAAGTAGCCAGTCAGATAATGCTCTTATAAAGTGATCTCTTATACTTTTTGTTCCAGGTGATTCAGTCCTTGCTGGCAAGTCGTACATGTTAATGTGTGACAGAATGGTCATTTCATCCATGGGAAGAATCCCAAGCTTTCATGGATGCCTTCTCTGCATTCTTTGCATCATTCTACGTGTTCAATCTGGAGTATCCCCCGGCGGTTTCAGCAACCATGGAGTTTATTCAGAGGTATTTACATTCAGTAGAATAGTCAGAGGTGGGATGACAAAATACAAGCAGATTGCTTGTTTTGCTTCTTATGACAGAATTGAAAGATACATCTTTTCTTCTTTAAAATCCATGAAATTATATGAATTAGAGCCCAGTAAAGGGAATAATCGTGTGCCATTTTAGTCATATGTGGTACATTTTAAAGCATATAAAGCAGTCCGTGAAGAATGAGTATACAATGCACTCAACACAGGCACGGTGTGTTTAACATAAATAAATACCTTTACTTGAATCACATCCTCAAGTGATTGTTTAATTATGTTTTTAATATGATTCAGATGTTTCATTGGCATCAACCCTGATAGAGGATCTAAAGGGAACAAAGGAAAAAAGAAGAAGGTTAAGATTAACCCCAAGGTACTCAGATTAATCAACGCTCTTGCGGATTTTGAGTGGCTGGAATCAGACTCATAGTGTGATAGCATGGTGGACTGGAGTCTATAACAGGACAATGAACACTTCTGTGTCATGTTTGCACTTGGTGCTCTTCCATTTAGTTTATATGATGATTGTAAGCTGTCCCTGGCATTCGGTTGTCTGTTGACGGTAAGATGTATTTACTTTAGAAGTGGTTCATATGATGTCAGTGTACATCAAAGATATGAGCGGTCTTGCAATGTTGGATATGTTTAAACACAATACTTAGGCTTATTTCATGACATAGCATTTATATAACATATCACCTTGAATAGATTCAGTTTTTCTTGACACTTAGCTGTCCTCTTTGTCGATGTTAAGAAGATGATTGTAAGCTGTCCCTGGCATTCTGTTGTCTGTTGACGGTAAGACAGATAATTGATATATTTTCTTTAGAAGTGGTTCATATGATGTCAGTGTACATCAAGGATATGAGCGGTCTTGCAATGTTGGATATGTATAAACACAATCCTTATTTCATGACGTAGCATTTATGAAACAGATCAAATTGAATAGATTCAGTTTTAGTTGACATTTAGCTTTTAGAAATGCTTAAATGTTCAAAATTAATTGCATTAAACGGGAGGACTAACAGTGAGTACGGTACGATTATTTATATTTTCACGGAAGAATTTCACTTCTGAATGTTGTGATTTTATTGTTTTAAAGTTCATCTATTCTGTTAAAATTCACTGTGAATTGGTATCTTTTTGAGATTAGAAATATCTGAGCAGTTTGAAGGATCGTTTAATGAAAGGAACAATTTGAAGAAAGATGGCCGTCTTTTATTACACCATTAAAGTAATGCTAGAGTCTGGGCCGTGTGATTTTGTGTAATTTTGTAAAATGTTTCAGAAGATTAATTGGCATATATATTTCAAGTTTTCTCCTTCACGGAATATGTTCGTGTTATTGAGTTCTTTTATGTTGGACATTTTCAAACCTTAAGGTTTTCTAATACTCCTTTGACGAATACCCTCCATTAGAGGGAAATTGTATTACCGTAATTTGAGCACAGGACATTGACCTGTTTCTCATTTTGCTTTGTGTTCAGGGTGAGTCTAGCATATGGAAATGGTAGTCTGTTTGCGTTTAGTGTTTTCTGTTTCATGTAATGTTTTCAGACAGATCACTGTTTATATCAGTCCACGTGGATTAGTTATATTGTTAGAGACCTATATTGTCATCAGGACATAGAGAAATGTTTCTTTTTTTGTTTGCTGTTAATGCACATCATTTTGTCGCCTCTTTCCCCCAGCTTAAACAAAGTACGAGGGGGTATAGCTGTATACAGCATATACTATGCCAACTTAGGTTAACATCGTTATACTAACTCTGATGATGTAAGAAAAGACCAGCTTCACACTGAAAACAATAAAATCTGAATCATCTGGTTCAAAGATTCATCTAACACAGTTGTATTCTTTTTATTTGAATAGCATATGTTCGCAGCATTAAAAGCAAGACAATTATAGATATAGTTCCCATGTTGTAGCTAACATTCCAATGCTGTTGCCTTTCAGCTGTTATGTGCAGGTAACCTCAGTAAATGGTTATTACTTTATTTGGCTATACATGCACAGGAATTCTACCGGCTGCCACAATTTCACCGTATATTTTACGGTATGAATACATTCGGTACACCGTAAAGCTACTGGTTTTGTACCGGCAGCACGGCTGCCAAACTATTACCGTATATTTTACGGTATGAATTATTACGGTATCCCGTAAAGCTACTGGTTTTGTACCGGCAGCATGGCTGCCAGAGTTTTACCGTATAGACTGGCCTAGAATGGCTACGATCCGTATATACAGGACACCGACATCCTGGACAGACCAGAGCTGTTCTACGGTAATGGAGATGAGTTATGTCTACAAACAGTGTGTATTCTGTGTGTGATCAGTTGTATGAGTGCTGTATCAGTGAAATGATATGTTTCAAGTTATCAACATATTGATTTCAGATGGTTATGATCATGCCATGATGATGGAAGGGCACCTGACACCAGAATACATCGATGATGGCGGCATGTACAACGGCAAAGTCGACTACTACAGGGGATACGGGTAGGTTATTGTCCAGGGATACTGTGTTACAGGGATACGGGTAGGTTATTGTCCAGGGATACTGTGTTACAGGGATACGGGTAGGTTATTGTCCAGGGATACTGTGTTACAGGGATAGTGTATTACAGAGATACAGGAAGGGTATTGTCCAGGGATACTGTGTTACAGGGATACAGGTAGGTTATTGTCCAGGGATACTGTGTTACAGGGATACTGTATTACAGAGATACAGGAAGGGTATTGTCCAGGGATACTGTGTTACAGGGATACTGTATTACAGAGATACAGGAAGGGTATTGTCCAGGGATACTGTGTTGAGGGGAAACAGGTAGGTTATTGTCCAGGGATACTGTGTCACAGAGGATACATGGGGGTATTGTCCAGGAAAACTGTGTTACAGAGATACAGGTAGGGTATTGTCCAGGGATACTGTGTTACAGAGATACAGGTAGTGTATTGTCCAGGGAGACTGTTACAGAGATACAGGTAGGGTATTGTCCAGGGATACAGGTAGGGTATTGTCCAGGGATACTGTGTTACAGGGATACAGGTAGGGTATTGTCCAGGCATACTGTTACAGAGATACAGGTAGGGTATTGTCCAGGGATATTGTGTTACAGGGATACAGGTAGGTTATTGTCCAGGGATACTGTGTTACAGAGATACAGGTAGGTTATTGTCCAGGGATACTGTGTTATGGGGATACAGGTAGGGTATTGTCCAGGGATACTGTGTCACAGAGGATACATGGGGGTATTGTCCAGGGATACTGTGTCACAGAGATACAGGTAGGGTATTGTCCAGGGATACTGTGTCACAGAGGATACATGGGGGTGACAGTGAACACAGTTAACTGTTAGTGTGGTACATTATGTTATTTCTCCTTCCAGGGCTGATGGAGAGTATGAACCATATGCACGTCCGGAGTCAAACATTGGGTTTGTGGATGATGGTCAAAATGGGGATGAGTACGGCCGTGGAATTGAGACCTACGGGGGCTGCATGGTGGACCAATATGGCAACTACATCAACGGCGACATGGACCAGTACGGCTACACGAATGGAATGAGATAACCACATTGAAATCTACATTGTACACTGATGTAAATAGGGTATTTTTGTTCTTGATTTCTATGAGGGAAGAGTAATGATGCTTATGCAAATGTCAAGATAGAATTATTACTTACAACGTTTAAACAATATTTGTTCAAAATACTTAAGGTTATCTAAAAGACTGTGTGATCTAAGCTGTTGTAGTCTCATGGCACACTGAAAATTGATTTGATCTCAAAGTTACATTGGTTCTCAATTTAACACCTGGCCTTAATTTATCACTGTGTAGATTTTATGCACTGAAATTAAATTTGCCAAAAGTTCGTGTGAAAGAGTGTCTGAAAGAAATATACCCCTTAGTATTTATTAAGGGGCTGTGGTATGTACATTGGTATGGCCTTATGGTATAAAGCAGAAAGCCCCAGTTTGTGATTTCATCTATCAGTGTTACAAGCCAGTGTGGAGTAAAATATATTTTGGTCTTATTATATCCACAAGTTCAGGCTTTTGAACTATTACTCTGATGAACCAATGAGTATACCATCATTTTTCATTGTCAGCTCCCTAAGGAGTAAGTTACTCAATCTTCCCTCATAGTGATCTACTGTTATCTTGTTTCTGTGGCGAAGATTTCAGTCAGCATGTACAGTATGTAAATATTCCATGTGGCAGAGCTCCAGTGTGTACTGGAGTTACTGCCTGTCGTATACCGTATTCAACCCAATGTTCACCCCAGTGTCGAACAACTTGATCTGATCTGTCAATATCTCTCTCATGGTTGGTCTCTCCAAGGTTGCAAACATCTGAGACATGCATCACTTTGGGCTTTGCCCTTTTCAAATCATCTTCAACTCACTCACTCATACACCCGAAATAGCTGAACTACTGCTGGCTGTTAAAACAATCCACCCCGTCCTAGGTGGAGTGCTCAGTTCGATAGGTCTCATTCATGATTTTGGATGAATATGGTATATGTTTTCTAAAACCTCTCTGTCTGTACTCCGTCAGTTTATGGGTGAACATCGAGGCATCACTGCTTTGTGTGATTGAACCTATGCGAGACAAGTTTGTAATGATGTCCTTCTACCACGACATTGGGTGCATGTTCTGTGATATCTCATTTTCTCCTCAGTTACAGTCACTCTGTTCTAGGGTTGTCATGGTTACAGTCTACTGTCACTGTGTTCTAGGGTTGTCATGGTTAAAGTCTACTGTAACTGTGTTCTAGGGTTGTCATGGTTACAGTCTCCTGTAACTGTGTTCTAGGGTTGTCATGGTTAAAGTCTACTGTAGCTGTGTTCTAGGGTTGTCATGGTTACAGTCTACTGTTACTGCAAAAATCTTTGGTTGTCATGGTTACAGTCTATTGTAACTGTTTATCATAGTTGTCTCGGTTACAGTAAAGTGTGATTGTCTGCTCGGGTTGTGAAGGTTGTGGATTAGTGTCTCTGTCTCCAAGAGTTGTCATGGTTACCAGTTAGTGTTACTGTCTCTACTGGAATTGTTATGGTTACAGACAAATGTCACTGTCAAGTTGTAATGTTTGTCAGGCACTAACAGTCTCCTTTTGGAGGGGGACACATCTATAACAGTTAATGCATATTGAAGAATTAATGTCACATATTTGTTGTTAAAGACATTGGAGACATGATTGTGAAAGTGGTGAGAAGGTACCTGACATCCCTAGACAAACAGTGGAGTATTATTGAACTGGGGGAGAATCTTTATGGTCATTGATATATCCGTCCAGTTATTTACATGTCTCTAGTTTATACTTTTTGCTTCAGCAGTTTAGCTGATAGAGTTTATTTATTCTGTGTTTATTGTGAAGCCTGAAGCTGTGCATGTGCGACTTGTTGTTTGCTTGACTTGAACGCATGCTTGATTCCAAAGCGGGTAAACAGTTTTTTAAAAGGGGGGATGGGGTGCGCTTAGAATGAGTGGAAATTGTTCATTGAAAGAAAATGTGTTTGTTACCTTCAAAATTGTCAATTAATTGTTATATTTATTGAAATGTCACTTGCTGATTTCATATTCATGTGTTATATGTCAGCCACATTATTGAACATTATACAGGGTTTGTGTGCTCCCCTGATCTGACTCTGCATGATACTGTACGTGCTTTGAAGGAAACACTTTGTGTGCATGTAACTGTTCGTGCTTTGAAGGAAACACTTTGTGTGCATGTAACTGTTCGTGCTTTGAAGGAAACACTTTGTGTGCATGTAACTGTTCGTGCTTTGAAGGAAACACTTTGTATGCATGATACTGTACGTGCTTTGAAGGAAACACTTCGTGTGCATGTTACTGTTCGTGCTTTGAAGGAAACACTTTGTATGCATGATACTGTACGTGCTTTGAAGGAAACACTTTGTGTGCATGTTACTATATGTGCTTTGAAGGAAACACTTTGTGTGCATGTAACTGTTCGTGCTTTGAAGGAAACACTTTGTATGCATGATACTGTACATGCTTTGAAGGAAACACTTCGTGTGCATGTTACTGTTCGTGCTTTGAAGGAAACACTTTGTATGCATGATACTGTACGTGCTTTGACGGAAACACTTTGTGTGCATGTTACTGTATGTGCTTTGAAGGAAACACTTCGTGTGCATGATACTGTACATGCTTTGAAGGAAACACTTCGTGTGCATGTTACTGTACATGCTTTGAAGGAAACACTTTGTGTGCATGATACTGTACGTGCTTTGAAGGAAACACTTTGTGTGCATGTTACTGTATGTGCTTTGACGGAAACACTTTGTGTGCATGTTACTGTACGTGCTATGAAGGAAACACTTTGTGTGCATGTTACTGTACATGCTTTGAAGGAAACACTTCGTGTGCATGTTACTGTACGTGCTTTGAAGGAAACACTTCGTGTGCATGTTAGTGTACATGCCTTGAAGGAAACTTTTTGTGTGCATGTTACTGTATGTGTTTTGAAGGATACGCTACATGTGCATAGAAGGAAATGCTTCATGTGCATGTTACTGTACATGCTTTGAAGGAAACGCTTCCTGTGTGTTTACAAATATGTTGTAGATTGAGTGATGAGGGCTTGTCCTGTTTGTGACACATGAAACAACATGCAATGGTTTACAAATTGTGTGTACACATAATCTGTCATTGTATAGTCTTGTTTATGTCAATGTAATTGACAATTTGTAAATTAATGTTTGGATATTTATGAAATGGCTGGACAGTGTAAAACCGAGATGTGTATGAATGTCACGGTGTGTATTGGCGAGTGTTTGTGTTGGTGTGTGAGAAGTGAATCTGTGTGTGCATGATGGGGCAGATATTTGCAAACATCATTATTGATGTCACTCATCCCATTATAATAAATCAAAACATAATTCTGCCATTGTTTTCTTTTTATTTGGTTCAGCAATATACCCTGGACCTCTTTCTGCAAAGTTAATGTAATACTTACAAGGCGAAATGAAGAGGTTTGTGTCCTCGTGTACATTGCGTAACTAAAAGTGCTACTGGATAAGATCTGTGGGAAGCAAACAGTCAACTATAAGCATGCCAAAATTGGTTGTTGTGACATGTTCAGTTACAATGATACTTACTTGAATGTAACATGGGCGTCAACAAATGACGTGATGTCATAAGCATTGTGACGTCATGGGCACAGTTAACAGTGACTGTTCATTAGTTTTACCTGATGATGGGGCCGGAATAGGCGCTAAAACGTTGAATCAAAGAATAAAAGAAGATGAAATCCAGAAAATTCTTTATGTTTATGTTCATTAAAAGCATCTTCTAAAATGCCAATCAAGCAACATCAGGGTCGTCAACTTCACAAAAATGGAGCCATCAGAGAAACAGACTGTCATGAAGGAAATTGTAAGAAAAGGAAAGACTCCAAAAGAAATAGAATAGAATACAATAATACTTTAATGCCTTTTCTGGAATTTGTGTTACATCAGCAGAGCTACTGACACATCAGAGAGATACAAAACATATTTACATAAATTCATTGATTTAGGTATCTTCACATTTGTTTAAGAGAGATATGGTACTTGGAATAAAGGATGTACGGGCCCTCTTAGTTTTCACAATTGGAACTTTGTCACGGCGGCCTGAAGGGAGGAGGTTGTATTCCCGAATTTAAGTAGTGAGTAGGGTCAGTAGTAGTACGATGATGGTACTGCCACAGTTGCGGCTTAGAGGCTTATTTGTGGGAACTAAGTCCCTCAGCCCCCATTAAAAAATAACAAGAGGCATCCTCCGAAGAAGAAAAGTTCTGTCTGGGATTCGAACGCTAAAACTCTAAGTCTGAAGTCCGGCACATTCCCTTCAGACCAGCAGTTTCACTCTGTCAGTGGCAGTGCATTCAAGCTATATATAGCTCATACGCTTTGCGAGCTTATGTAATCCGATTCTAAATTAGCCGATTGTGGCTTTTAAACATGTTTTCAGCGTCCATCGACGCATGCATCGTATTCAGCGTGGTCTAGACTACCTAAGAGCATCGTGATTGTATTTTCTTAGACCTTGATTTGTGGTGAAAAGCCACCAAACGTGCACGAGGCGAGCGATCTCATAGTAAGACTGGTTCTAGACATTTTCTGTGCTACTGTAGCTAGTATAGACGGAGCCCAGCTCAAGAGGATGATGTAATAAATAATGTAGCCTTTACTAAAATTTTCAGAGTTCATCGACCAATGTATCGTAATCAGCGTTGTTCAAACTACCTACGGGCATCGTGTTGGTATTTTATGAGACCTTGATTCGAGGTGAAAAAGCCACCAAATGCGTTCGAAGTGACCGATCTCACTGAAGGGGAAGTGGAATGACGTCATAAAACGGGTTCTAGACATCCTTTGTGCTCCTCTAGACGGATGATGCAATCTCAGGATAGACCCGTTAAACCAAGCACTTGACTTTCAGGTTCTCTGTGGCTCAGTCATACGACTGCTGGGGTACGAGCAAGATACAGCGATGCGCAACTCTGTCACTGCGGTTCGAAGCCTGCCGTTAAAAAAAAAACACACAGAGCTCTCAGGGAGAGGGCAGTCGACCACAACCCCACGGGAGAAATACCAGCGCACCACAAACATCAGACCAGGGACCAGGCTGGTCTCTGGTCAAAACACACAATTTCTCCCTCCGTGGGTTGTGGCCGCAGAGGTCTTTTATTTTTCCTTATCCTGACTCATGCTCTTTTGCTTGTCCCCCTTCCTCTTGCGAACATAGTGGAACACTTGTATCTCCTTAATTGAAGCTCCCTTCAATGTAAAATCACTAATTGGTACTCACCCACGAGTTACCTCCCCTGCCATAAGCGCGGGAACAGGTGTCGCCACCCTCTGGCCTCATGCTTCACTCTCTCCTTCTTCGCCCAGTGAGCAGGATGTGAGAGCGCCTGTGTCTCCTTACACACTATATCCTTTGGTTTTTCTTAGTTAGTTACCTATTATAGTTTACTATAAAGGTATAGCTAGTATCCTTCAGTTATTGGCATTGATAATTAATCGTATTTCTACTGTTTATTCAATGGAGTTCGTGATTGTTCAGCTAGTTTTACATTGATGAAAAACTGTACTATTTGTAGATTACGCTTTTTCGCCTGCGGATCCGCATGTGGTATGCCCTAGTTGTACCACGCCTTGTGCGTTTGATTCACGTTGCAGTTACTGCATAAATTTAACCAATTCTGCCTTTGATAAATACCATCTTTGCGTCTTGAGACGTGTTGCAGATAGATCACGCAAACTAGGTGTAGACATGGCCGACACGCCGGATTGCCCATCCAGTCAACTGCTGTCGGCGATCCTCCCGCCTGGTGTTCTGCTTGAGACCCCATCGGAAGAGGGCGTGGGATGCAGTCCGTCACCTCTAAGAAGCGACCGCCTCTCCAGACATCCAGTCATCGCGAGACAAAGTCCAAGAGGGCCTCAACGTCTTCTCAACGCAGACTTCGTACCCCCAGGGCAGCGTCATCCTCCAAAGGGAAATCTACGAAGTCATCGAGAACTTTCTCAGCCGAGATCGTTCCAGCAGCAGAATTGGGCCTCTACGATGACCAGCCTATCATCATACCCGACATACGCCACAAGAAGCGACCAGTGACAGCGACAGTGACGTCAGCAGAGATCACCATGCAGCCTGATGCCTCTACACTGATGTCAGACGAGATCGCTGAGGGCCCCACCGCTAGCACAGCAGAGAGGGCACCATCTACTACGTCACAGATCATCCCAAACGATCTTATGAAACAGATCATGATTATGATGGAAGGCCACTATAGACTGGAGAAGCAGCCATCCCAGGGTCCGAGCCTTCGCGAAGGCTCCAACGTAGACAGCACCCCAGAGGCACCATCTGTCAACGTAGCAGCCACGACAATGCAGCCTTCGCGAAGGAAGTCACAGACCACCTCGACGAAGGACCCAGATGTACAGCCTTCGCGAAAAATCATCACCTTCTTCGGCGTCATACTCAGATACGGAATCTGATCATCAGACCACACGCAAGCCTTCGCGAAGGTCATATCATCGTTCCCCAGGACCGGACGCAAACGAAGCTTCGCGAAGGCGTTCGCGAAGGACACCTGAACCCAGATCGTCTTCATCTAAAAGGTCATCAAGGGACTACACAAGAGCTTCGCGAAGCTACCATCAGTCCCCTCATAGGTCGCCAAGAAGGTCAACCTATCGATATAGATCACCAAGACGATCGCCTCGCCCGATCACCACGTCGATCACCTCACAGGTCTGCACATAAGCCTACAACTAGATCTCCACAAGCGTCAAACGATATAGAGATAGAGCCACACAGCCCTACATCAGAAGAGCAACAACCTCTTAATTATGATGATGGAATGGAAGATGATGGAGGAATTATTTTCTCAGATGCAGAGATAAGATATTGGATGGTCAATAATCTAGATCTCTCATCACCTTCCAAGAGTGGCAATACGGCGCAGACTTATCTGATGAAAGAAGACGATGCAGATGCTATTACACTACCCCCAATCGACCCGATTGCGACGGTACCTCAGAACCTAGATACAGCATTTAACAAAGCCACGAAGGTTCAGACGCCACATCTGCCAAATTTCAGCGCCAAGAAGTTCTCCACGCATAATATGGACCCCTTCTTCAAAGCGCAAGACATCGATGAGAACTATAAGCTGATCTCCGATGCCAAGAACAAGTACTACAAGATTGATGATCGGAAATTGGTTCAGATAGAAACCATGACGAGGCGTATGTTCTTTGGTCTAAATAGATCTAGAACAATAAATGAGACACTTATCTCCAGATTTCGGGAACACGACCTCTGAAGATGACAGAATGATTTACTCGGCCCTACTGATGCAAAAGAAGGACCAGCAGTTTTTAACAGATCATCTGACGTCTGTCTCAGCAGCACTGACCTTAGCTCGTCGTCAAGGCCTCCTAGCTTCCTGCAACTGGGGTGAGAACTTTACAGCTCCACTATATACAGCCCCGTGGTCTTCCCCATCCATATTTGACGGAGGAATAGACGGAGTCTCCAAAGAAGTCACCAAGGATTCTAGAGAAGCCCTGATGATTAAATCGATGGACACGCTAGCCAGTGTCATTCGACAGACTTCACAAAGATACTCAGGGAGATCTAAATTCACGGGCCTACAAAAGCTAGAGACAGGAAGATTGCCAGTTCCAGGGGAAGAGATTCTTTTAAATTAAGCCCATATGGCAATTATAGAGGAGAGTCAGGAAGAGGCAGGACACCCAGAGGTTCCCGCAACTATAAACGCTGAAAGACAGGTTCGGAACGACTGGAGTCTTCCACCCCCAGCCGTTCCAGTACAACCGTCACAAGTGGGTGGACGTCTTCAACTACACTGGGAAAACTGGGGAATACTTCAAGACACCTATGTCTCCAACATTCTTCAACGCTGGATTTCGTGATCCCACTACAGGCCAAGCCTCCACTAACAGTCAACCCTCACAAGTTCGAGGTACAGGCACAACAACTACTAAAGTTAAGAGAGGCGGTTACATTACTCCTAACCAAGCAGGCCATAGAAGTAATAGAGCAAGGAAACATCGAACCAGGTTTCTACTCCCCAGTTTTCCTAGTACCCAAGAAGAACTCCAAGGAGAAATACAGACTCATTTACAACATGAGCTTCTTCAACAAGACTTACTTAAGCAGACCACCCAGGTTCACTATGATACATCTACCGCGAGCTACGGCAGATGATTAAGCCCCATGGACTACATGGGCAGTATAGATCTACAAGATGCTTATCTGCACATCCCGATACATCCCGAATCCAGGAAATACCTTCGGTTTACGCTAGGCGGGTTACATTACCAGTGGAAAGTACTCCCATTCGGAATAGCATCAGCCCCATGGTTATTCACCAGGATAACGAAACCGATTGTTACCTATCTACATCGTCAAGGGCTACGCAGTGCGTTCTTCCTCGACGACGGGATACAAGTAGATCAAGATCCGCAGCATCTCAAACTACAGTTAAACTACATCATAAAGCTACTAACACAGCTGGGATGGTTAGTAAACTTACACAAGTCGGACCTAGTACCATCGCAAGATCTGCAATTCCTAGGCATCCGATTTATCACCAATCTCAACCGTGATAGTCGCATACCAGAAGACCGTTGGCTCAAGATCCAACAGATCATTCCACCAGCTCTACTTTCGCCGCTACCACTTCGACAATGGCAGAGCTTACTAGGTCTTCTAACATCAGCCCAAGACTTGACAGTCATAGGCAGATTACAGTTACGTCCATTACAGGTCTTCCTCAACACACATCTCGACGACCTACAACCATTCAGTCTACCGAAACATCTCAGACCTCATCTATTATGGTGGACAAAGAAATCGAATGTCTGCGAAGGGATTTGTTTAGCAGAGCAGGAATTCAAAACCCATCTATATGTAGACGCATTACGCTCCAAGGTTGGGAGCTCATCTCACCAACCGGACAGCATCAGGGTTATGGACTCAGCTAGAAAGCAAACTCCACATAAACGCATTAGAGATGAAAGCTGTAATCAACGCCATAAGACATTGGAGCAACATTCTACAGAATGCGCACCTGATGATACATACCGACAACTTGACAGTGGCGTTTTATGTGAACAGACAAGGCTCAACGAGATCGCCCGAACCTTTTGAATTTAACCTTTCAACTGTTGAATTAATCCAAGATCTAAATCTACATGTCAAAGCATGCCACATTCCCCGAGCCAGGAATATACTAGCAGACGACTCTCTCGCCACATCTACCGTCGCCGACAGAATGGATGCTCAATACAGAGATATTTGCACAGATAATCAAGCAAATAGGAGCGCCGCTAGTAGATCTATTCGCCACAAGGTTCAACAATCAACTACCGACATTCGTGTCACCAGTGCCAGACCCACAAGCATGGGCAACGGACGCTCTAAGCATATCATGGGAAGGCCTCAATGCGTACGCGTTTCCGCCCCCAGCAATAATACCTCTAGTATTACAGAAAATAGGCCAAACGCAGAGCCTACAACTCACTTTGGTCGCCTATTGGCCCGGCCAGAACGTGGTTTCCGCGCTTTAATACAAGATATCGGTCAACCCGCACTACCCAAGCGGCGCAAACCTCTTAATACATCCTCACACCAAACAGGTGCACAGAAACCCAGAAGTATTCAAACTTCTTCGCATTATGGACTGTATTAAAATGTGTTTAAACAAGAGAGGATATTCTACCAGGGCGGCAAAAGCGGTCACGCTTGCCTTCACGATACTCAACGCGTAACTTGTACGATGACAAGTGGCAAAGTTTCGAAAATTATGCAGCAAACAATGGTTTTTAGCGAGAGATGCCACGATCCTCAAGTGGCAGACTATTTGTGTTACTTACGGCAAAACAAACATTTAAAAGGCTCGACATTGTCAACATATCTTGCGCGCTTAGTTCTGTGATTTCTATGAGAACGGGTGTTAAATTAACAAGAACACTAGAGTTACTGGCCTTACTTACGTGCTTTCGATTGGAGGACCAAAGCGGAAGTTCCACTTCCAGCTTGGGATCTGAATGAAGTTTTACGACACCTCACAAGTGAGGATTATGAACCATTGGAATCGACAACTTTTGAATTTCTCTCACAGAAAACAGTTTTCCTGTTATCGCTAGCCACGGCAGCCAGAATATCTGAAATTCATGCTCTAGATTATGAGAGGATACAGTTTGATGACAATCAAAAAACAGCGCACCTGGGATTAAGATGGGATTTCATCGCCAAAAATCAACTACCAGGTCAACCAGACAGGTTATTTCACATCCCTGCGCTTATCCTCAATTCTCGGATCTCAAGATACATTGGACTTATCTCTATGCCCAGTCACGAGCTCTCATAATCTATTTACGCCGATTTCCAAAACAAGGCGAAGATCGCTCAGAAGATTGTTCATCCCGTTATCGCCTACAAATCAGACAGAAGTCTCTCGCACCACCATATCTATATGGATAAGAACTGTCATTTTACGCCTATAAGGCAGCAGGACTGGACCCTCCAACAGCATCAAATCCCCATGAAATCAGGGCATTGGCATCCACCTCGCCCTTCACGGTAACTGTTCATTGAATACAATTATGGAAGGATGCTTTTGGAAATCTAACATGGTGTTTGCTAATCACTATCTCAGAGATATCACCACCGAGGGCGTCTCTGGCATTCACCATTTCGGTCCTTTGGTCCTCGCTCAGCAATTGACAGTCCGTGAGAGCGTTAATATTCACCCCCACGAGATTATTATATATATGATACATATATTCATTAGCTTATAACTCCATGGAGTTCTAGGGCTATGTACATATTTAGCTTAGGTTATTCAACCTTAAGCTCATACTGAGTTTATATTCAGTGTACAGCTACTTTTAGAGTAGCAGTTTATATATATATTGATATATCAGTATATTAGTAAGGTAATACCCCACTTATAGTGTATATATCTGATGGCTTATTATAAAGGAAATATCCTAAGTCTCAATGCCTTATGAAGTTCCAGGGGTTATTACAATATCACTTATTTAAATCACTAATTATAATCCAAAGTATTCTGTTTTACCCACCACCTCTCCGTGGATTCTACAAACAAAAAGCATGAGTCAGGATAAGGAAAAATATGTAATTTTTGAGTAAAATTGATATTTTATACTTATCCTGACTCATGAGGTTAGCCCTCCCATCCTCCCCACATAACACTTTGGATTTCCCTGTAAATTCAAGTGTTGGGCTCGCAAAATCAGGAGAGAGTGAAGCATGAGGCCAGAGGGTGGCGACACCTGTTCCCGCGCTTATGGCAGGGGAGGTAACTCGTGGGTGAGTACCAATTAGTGATTTTACATTGAAGGGAGCTTCAATTAAGGAGATACAAGTGTTCCACTATGTTCGCAAGAGGAAGGGGACAAGCAAAAGAGCATGAGTCAGGATAAGTATAAAATATCAATTTTACTCAAAAAATTACATGCTATTTTTTTATTTGAACTTTTTTTTGGTTTTAAACGTAGCCGTAATATTCGGCGACGACTTTATAGAGTGGGTCTGCCATGAATTCCTCGAAGTGGATTAGGGAGAACGGGACATCGCATTCTCGGGTATCGAGGCTATAATTGACTAACGTATCCACGTTGTAACCGTTCGGATCCCCCGAGACCTAAACTAATCGTACAGGCTGTCGAATTTCCCTCGACTTATGACTCGACGCAGGGCAGAGTAAATATCGAGTTTATGGACGTCCACCCCGATGCATCTGAACAACCGTTTCTTGATGTTTGTGGCGCGATGTTTATCCCCTCCTTCAAGTTCACCGGGCTGGTACAGATACCTCACGACGACCCAGTCCGGTAGTTTTTACTCTTGACCGTGACGCAATGGCGCAGCCGATTCGGTCGTCATGGATTTAATTCGAATGGCTTCGACAGGTCTTTTATCGAGGAGTCGAATGACTTTGTTGTTGATCGCCGACACCACTCGGGGTAAGCATACCACCCATTCCGTCAATCGTTTTCTGGGTTGACCATCTCTCGTGCATACTGATGTCCGAACAAACGCTTGGCTAAAGTCCTGTTGAAGCTTTCAACGATGGCTTGGCTTCGGTGAGCTCCAACCACGCCTCGTCTCACCTGGACTTCATGCTTCGAAACAGCCTCGACACGAGTCCCATGCACTCGCGTCCAGGATCGACTTGTAATTCGGTTGGCCAGGTCAAGCGACTGCGTTTGTAGATACGTTCTAAGGCCTTAGCGACTTGACTCGAATCTTTGGTCATTAACGGCTCCGCTTCCTTGTAGCGACTGGCAACATCCACGATGGTCAGGGCGTACTTGTACGTTTTGTTTCTCACCCTGTCGTGCGGTTTTGAGCCTTCTTGGTGATTTGGATGGTGATCCCCTCGCTGCCGTTCTCAATGCGACGCACGCTGCCGTGCAGTCGATCGTCGTCCGTGGACCGCATGTCCAGCCACAGCGCGTACTTGGTCGTCAGGTACTCCTACCGACACCTAGGCGAGACCGAGGTCCTTGACGATCGCATCGAGTTCCGGCAGGCGCTTGATCGCCGGTAACTTTTGGATCTCGTCCCACTGATGGTAAGCGTGCATGCCTTGGCTGAAATGCTGGTTGGGCACGCTTCCGACGGTCACCTGGAATTTCGTAATTTAGATTCCAATATTTTTCGTTGACCCTTCGAAACGGTGAAAATTCGTCCACTGACAGGATGAAAATGCCCTTCATCGATGGCGCGGGTACGTTCAGATTGATATTCCACAGCATGTCGCTCTTCTCCGTGACGATCTTCCGGTGATGCAGCATGCGATCGTACAGGATGGCTAATGTGCCCGAATACTGGTTGCGGATCTGTCGAGCCAATTCCGGATTCATCACCTTGTCAAACTCCAGCGAAATATTGTCAATGGTGTAGCAACCCTCCCAGCCGCTCTCCATCACGATCACGTGAGAGTAATCATTAAACGTGAGTTCCAAGCGCGGCTTGGTAAATCGGCATGTGACCCTCCAGCAACTCGAAGTCGAGTGGGATGCAAAATCGGTTCCTGAACGCCTCGGCGATGGCCACGTTTTTTCACCATCGCGGCGAGGTCGGCTTGGTTGAAACTGTACCCCACGCACAACCGAGTCAATGGGCACTCGGCCGGACAAATCCCCTGCAACTTCATGTTTTCCCGTTTGCTCGTGGTTCTCCAGAGGTCCATGTAGCTGAAGAACACGTCACTGTCGTCAATGCTCAAATTTTCGTTTCCACTGATTTTGATGGTCGTTTTCTCGATAAGCTTATTGCTCGTGAAAAACCAAACTCGACGAAGCGGAGGACAAGTTTAGCCGACGTCGGATCGCGGAAAGACTGCACGACTTTGAAGAGGAATGATCGACCCGATTGGAAGTGGCTCCCTCCTTCTGAGACCAGCTTCGATCCCAGATCAGCCGTGTGCGCGAAACCATCGAGCGTGTCCTCCACGAGGACACCATGTTGGCTGACAGGATCCGAAATCTGTTCCGGGAACGAGGGATCACCATCGCCAGCGTTCTGACGACCCTGGTCTTAGCACTGACGGGAGGTGGAGGTACAACACCAGCACCACCACCCAAAAAAGGTGGCGAAGTCAGAGACTGGATAAAAAAACAGTTGAAATCGCTCGTGGAAGCCCTGGCGAGACTGGCCGGCAAAGCTGCTGAAGCCCTGCCCGGCAAATTGGGCAGCATCGTGTCCTGGCTGCTGGGCTTCTCAGAACCTGTGGGCAGTCGTCATTGGTGCGGCCGGCCTGGTGTACGTCGCCACACGTACGTTCGAATCGAATCGTTCAACCGTACGGTGCCTGCGAGAGTAAACCCTTTCAACGTGTCCAGCATATATATTTTCCAATCGTCTTCAACGTATTGGGGCTCGTCGACTTTTTGGATGGTGAAAGGAATTCTACCTTGACCTGTAAAGTTCATGCGATCATCTCTCCATTCATTACTTTCCAGAACATAGGCCGGTGTTAGTAAGATATATTGTTTAAACAAAGCAGCGCTGGCTTATTTCGTGGGAAGTCCATCACTGTAGGGAATACCCAACCCGTGGTTCGTACCCTGTATATGCCAATCTGTGTTCGGATTGATTTCGATCACCACAAATCCGTTTGCAAGCTCATCGATCGTATGGATTGTTGGATGCATTCCACGCCTTGTCCTGTGGCATCGGGGCGCCGATCTCTTTCAGGATGTGTCTGATCTGGTAGTACACGTGAAAGTGAAACACAGAGGACCAATTAAAATGCCATAGCTCATCCTATCGAGTCAAATGCGACGGAAGACCAATTAAATATTATTTCGTAAAGTATATATATAGTGCAAGATGGGATTGTATCTGGCCATGGACGACGTGGCTCAAATGCTCAAAACCGTGGATGGATTTCGTTTGTGACAGATCAGCAACATCAAACGCCAACTGGATCGAGAACGCGACTTGCGACTCAGATTGCACGAAAAGTACCATCGGGCCATCAATGCCATCGACAGCGTGGACACGGCCCTCGTGGTCGCCGGCATTGGACTAGGGGGTGCCGGCATCGGCTTGTTGTCGACCATCGTGGCCGCACCCATCGTCCTCGGGTTAGGAGTAGCCACCAGAGTATCGGTTATGGCGGGAATAGCTCTTAAGCTCGTTTCACGTCGGTTGCAACGGAAGGCCTTAAAACACGAAGAAGAGTGCTGGCCGAAGCAAAGCTGAACACGATCAACGATCGCGTCTCGTTGGCGCTCATGGACAGTAAAATCTCCGAAGAAGAGTTCTGCCTGATTCTAGCCGAACTCGTCAAGTACCAACGCATGAAGGAAGATATTCGAACCAAGACTCGGAAAACCGCCGACTTCAGCAAAGATGAGGAAAAAAAAGCTCATAGAACAAGGCCAACAACAAATCATTCAAGCCTTTCTGACCAAGAACAAAGACCTCGTAAAAGATGCACGTTAAACTGCTTTGTAGATGTCATTATGACATAGCCGAGTACAAAAAAAAAAAATCAAAAAAAAATCCCATCGAACGATGCCTCTCGCTAGTTTTTAATGGGGGCTGGGGGACTTAGTTCCCACAAATAAGCCTCTAAGCCGCAACTGCGGCAGTACCATCATCGTACCACTACTAGGTCAGATATAATTTTGACAGCTTGATTCACGATTTGGCGCTCATATATTGATGATAAGCTTTCAAATCTGACTCCAGCGATTGTACTTGCAGTGATAACAATTTTGTCTATTTTAGATTTGAGATGAACTGAGAGAGACCAGTACCAACAATGGAAGGAAAATGTTAAAATACTCTGAACAAATGCTGCATAAAAAGATGACATCACAGATGGGTTAACATTAAAAGATCTCAGTTTACGCATGAGATGAAGACGTTGTTGACACTTTTTGTATAGGGCTTCAGTGTTAGAGTTCCAGTTCAGCTTAGAGTCAATGAAGGTTCCCAGATAATTATACTCCGACACTGTCTCAACACATTCACCGTTGATTATCACTGGAAGCATTTCTGTGGGCTTACTCCGAAAGTCAATTATCGTTCTTTTGTTTTTGTGACATTTAAGAGTACGTGGTTTTCTGCACACCAAGTCGTGAAATGATAAATGTCCTTTTTATACAGTTCTTCAGAATCACCGCCTCCGTGGTGTAGTGATTAAAGCGTCCGCCCGGAGAGCAGAAGGTCGTGGGTTCGATCCCCGACCTCGTCAAATCAAAAGAGACGTTAAAATATGGTACTTGTTGGTCCCTGCCTGGCGTTCGGCATTAATGGGTACAACAAGGACTGATCGGCTCGGAGTCAGTATAATGTGTGTGAGTGGGGTATTCATAATTCACTGCGGCATGGTATCTCAGTGGGCTAGCACTATAAAACCAGCTTAAGTCTGGGCTAGTACAAGCAGCCGCATATACACATACACACGCATGCACGTCGTCATATGAGCGAAATATTCTCAAGTACGACATAAAACCCAATTTCACCTCACCTCGCCTCCTTCAGAATCAGTGTCGTTCAGTTTGCTGACAATTGCTGCATCATCTGCGAACTTTACAGTTGAACAGGTTGAATTCGAGCTTGCACAATCATTAGTGTAGAGGGTGAAAAGAACAGGAGATATTACACAGCTTTGTGGTGCACCACAATATAGTATGACCAGAAATTATTGTGAATTTAAGGAATATGTTTAATTGGATTTCTAGTAAGTATAAACAACCTTGACCAGCTGTCAAGTGCTTGGTTTCATTCAAGAGAGACAACTCTGTTAATCCTTTTTCATTAGTTTGTGAAGAGTTATCCCCCTTTGTTTACATGCTAGCAGACGACATTTTCAGTGATCCTCAGTACGGATGATTTAGAGAAGAGGAAGTTGATTTTAGAGTATTATAACAAGGACATCAGATCAGCTAAAGTGATTTCAAGTAGAACAGGCATCCCTTTGTCCACTGTTTATCGTGTTTTGAAAAATATTGCAAATGGATATGGCATTGAGCACCAGGGAGGTGCAGGTAGGCCCAGAAAATTGACTGTCAGTGACAGGAGGCGGCTTGGTATTTTTGTTTCTAAAAACAAACGAAGGAGTTTAGAAAACTTAAGGCTAGATATGATTGATAGAGGAACTGTGGCTGTCTGTAAGGAGACATTTAGAACTGAGCTACATGCAATGGGTTGGCAGAAAAGTTGCGGAATTCCATCACCGATCATGAAACCTAAACAAAAGGAGCAAAGGTTGAACTGGTGCTTACAGCATAGAAATTTTAACTGGGACAATGTGATTTTCTCAGATGAAAGTTCTGTGTGGCTGTTTCGTAACACACTGAAATTCCAGGCCAAACAAACTGAAAAACCTTTGTCTCAGCGCTCAAAGTCCAGTCCGAAATTTAACGTGTGAGGTGGCATATATGTGTTAGGGGCAATGCCCCTCTGTGTATTTGAAGGGAATATGAACAGTGAGCGGTACACAGATATTCTTGAGGGACATTTACTTCCATCTGCTCACGTGTCCTATGGAAATGTTTTGATTTTCCAGCAGGACGACGACCCAAAACAACGTTCAAAGCATTCACAGGCCTGGTTTCGGACCCAAAATATGACATTATTAGATTGGCCAAGCTATAGCCCTGACCTAAATCCAATAGAAAATGTTTGTGGACTTATGAAGGAAAGTGTCAATAAGAAAAATCTGACAAATATTAATGAAATGAAAGAAGAGGTGGAACTTCACGGGTATTCAATATCAATAGTTTCTTGAATATTCCCTACTTTTTAATAGATAGTTTGTATGATTGCAGTTGCGTTGTTGGCAGTTTTGTTAACCGGTTAAACAAACAAAGGAACTGATGACCTGTGAACTGGTGACTGGCGATAGAACTGGTTTCTTATTCACTTGACTACTGACGGGAGCCCTGCTGACCAGAAGATTGAAAGTGTGTTGTTGATAGTACTGACAATTGACGGGTTCTGCTGAGTGAGGTAGTTTAGTTTTACTCGGCTTTCAGCAATAATCCAGCAATTTCACGTTGGGGGACACCGAAATGGGCTTCAGACATTTTAACCATAATCATTATGAGCAAACGCTACCTCAAGGCCCCTGTTTTGCTGCGAGTTTGCACAAAGGAGTTTTGTAGATAGTTTAGATGAATTAAAGGCTTTGGGGAGGGTTGGCCCTCGATAGTAACCATACAAAACTGGCTTCTATGGGAGAAGATGCTTGGGTGAAATTGTGTCACACCATTGGCACATCATCGGTACTGACGGTACTGATTCAACTCTAACTTATGTTATAACAAACGAAGTGTCATGAATATAAGTTGTAACTTGTGTATGTTGACCGAAAAATTTTGGGGGAAGGAAAACAATATATGGATATAAGCAACTGATGGTAACGGTGTTAGAACCTACACCGAAACATTGCTCAACTTCAGTCAAGTTAACATTCTGGAACTTGTTCAAAGACATACTGAGATTCATATTGTTATTACTTTGTGCAGCTCCCAAAGGCATGACAGACATTCCACACATTTTGTGCAAGATGTTTTCGCTGTAAAGTTTCTGAAATACAACTGAAACTGGGACAGCATGTTTGTTTTACATGAAGAGTGCAGAAATCCATTAATGTGAAGGTTGTGTATAACATACACTTAGTGTTGAGAATTGGTTAAAATCTCATAATTGATCATCGGTCCATTACAACCGATCAATCATCGAAAATAACTGGTTTGCATCTTTTATCAAATGTTCCTGTTACCAAAATAAATAACGAAAAAACACGTAGTTCTTTGGGGTTTTTTCAAATTGCACAAAATGCATTTTCATTTTTCACAAATTTAAAGGATGACTAGTATGTTAGGAACATAAATTTCCTGGAATATTTAAGATATATTCAATCATGACTTGGAACGAGCTTGTAGTGTTTATTAAATGCAAAATTAATGACACAGACAAACCAACCTTGTGAAAAAATATTGTTAATGCAAACAAGCGTTCCAAAATCGTTTGTGTTCGATCACGAGAAAACATTTTCAATTGGTGGTTTAGTCACTGCGACCAATCTTCGATTATTTCAATTAATCAGACCACCGCTAACATACACACGGTGCCCTGTGCTCCCAAGGGTGGTCCACCAGGTATCAAAGATGACACATTAACTGCAAAATATGGGGATTTTATTTACAATTTGATAAATACATCATGAAACATGATCACAATAATTTCAAGAAAAAGTAATTCATCTCTATTTATTTGTTGACAAATCATGTTTAAATAACAGAATTTAATTCAACATGATATAACAACAAGCTAAGCATACATTGATATCTGGATTTCGGGTCCTACCTAACCTCACCAGTCCGAGATTGACAGTTAGGACTCAAGATGCTTCAAACTGTTTCTGTTACATCACTGTGTGTCAGGTTATGGTGGGTAGGAAACGCTGGGTGATGCAGGTTGTCCAAGTTAACCACTTTTCTTAAATAATCATCAGTATGGACTTGGTACTGGCAAACCAATGATCATTAGGTGAATGTTTGATTTAAACCAGTACATATATATAATCTTCAAGTCTTGTCTGTTTACCAGTTCAAGGTACACTGACAGTGACAACTGATGCAGCAAAGTCACTGCTGCTTATTTCATCACAACCCTGTCTTCATCTACAGTTGTCGCTGCTGTTGTCGTCACATCATCTCACTGTGAACTGTCCACGTAACAAGTCACGGCAAAATATTACAACCCCATCCCTCCTTCCTTCAAAAAGGTCCAAACCGTTATTGCTGATCTGAACATCATATTCTCAGAAACAAATGATTCCAGTGTTGGTGGGTTTTACTGTGTTACCTGCAAATAACCTCTCTGATATGTTGATATTCTAATTTATAACAAATACACGATCTAATTGTGCACCTAACACAATCTCTAGGTGAGAACATTACATATACTTGATGACAGAACAGAAATTGCTGAAAATTAACAGTTTATAACTAATAATTACATTCAAAAACATGTATCACTCAACTGCATAGGTTACAAGTGTAAGGTTTGTTTTGCTACATCATCATCTGATATGAACATGAAGAACTGACTGGCCTGATACAAACAAGAAAGTTATCAATCAGATACTACAATTTACAACTGTCCTCAATGCAGCAACTGACTAGATGAGTTTGGTGAAAGGTATTTTAGTCAGATCACAACATGTCAGCTGCAAGTCGAAATCCTTGCTTGCAGCATATGAATGTGGGAGCACATCCTGTCACAACTAAGGGACACAACTCTGCATTGCTAACTGTGCTGTTGCGACAAAACTGAATGTAAAACTGCAACAGCCATCTATCCACTATAATTACCTTTGTTTGGAGAATTAGCAAATACACCAAGGAATGTATGACTTTCTAGGGATAAGGGGTACCGTAGATCCTGTACATGAAACTCTCATGTATCAGGCTTATGTGACATGTTAAAAGCCTGTTCTCCTACAAGCCACCTTCTTTCTGCCTGACTGCTCAAGGAAGAACCATATCATACCCCAGAACATGAGTCAAAAGACAAATCAAGTGTAAACACCCTCATTCCATCACCTGACTTGTTCACACATGGAAATCCCCATCCATAATAAGCACATGGCATCAGACATGTGTATTTCACATGGTGATGGTACAGTGGTCACCCGTGTATCATTTTGATGTAAGCTTATGTCTGGGACCATCACAAACAGTCCCCAGATTCAGTGCATATACAGACCATATTAGTCACCCATATATAGTCCGTTTGGCTCAAAAGCGGACCGATGAATTGCAATCTAACTCGAAAACTAATAAACATAAAATACTCAATGAAACTCAGGTGTTCGAGAACGGATGGAGACGGCACAGCACAGGTTAATGAATAAATAACTTTGTCTGTGAACGTGCTTCTCGAACACCTAGCTGTCCCTTTCTCTGCACTCCTCCCTCGTAACAAACAGTGAACTGTGTCAATATTTTAATGATAGTTTGTTAAACAACTTTATTATTTTTAGGACAAAAATTCTGCAAAAGCCTCACAGAGTGGGTATGATGTTTTGATTATGATCAGCGTTTCATTGAGTATTTTATGTTTATTAGTTTTCGAGTTAGATTGCAATTAATCGGTCCGCTTTTGAGCCAAACGGACTGTAGACACTACAGTACACTAGCACATATATAGATGCTTGCTGACACCCGACAAGCACCTGTTCTACACATTAAAGGGCAGGACCATCTCTGGGTGGATCCTCTTCATGTGTCTCTTGCAGCTGTTGTGGTGGCTGAATGTCTTGCCACAGATGTCACACATGACTGGCTTCAGGTCGGAGTGAGACATCATGTGCCTCTTCAGGTCAAACAGCTCCAGACACATCTTCCCACACACAGAGCAGTTGAGAGTTTGACCTGTGTGGATTCGCTTGTGTCGACGGAAGGTGTTGGAGAAGCTGAATTCCTCATTACAGTACTCACACTTGTATGGCTTCTCGCCGGTGTGAGAACGAAGATGCGTGGACAGATATGCCTGCGTGAGGAAACCCTTGTCACACATGTCACATTTGAAAGCCTTCACAGCATTGTGTGTCTTGATGTGCCGCTTCAAACGGTAGTGGTAGAGGAACGTCTTGTTACAGATCTGGCACTTGTACTGCTTCTCTCCATTATGGCGGTTCAGATGACTCCTAAGTAGAGCTTTAGTGGCAAATGTCTTTCCACACACATCACACATAAAAGGCTTCTCTCCTGAATGCCCCAGCATGTGACGGTCAAAATCACACTGATCATAAAACTTCTTTCCACAAATGTTACACATGAAGTTCATACACTCCTCTGGAATGTGTGTTCGCTGGTGGCGCCGCCTGGTGCTAGCATATGTAAAATGTAAATCACAGAACTTACATTTGTAAGGCTTAGCACCATTGTGAGCATTCATATGAGACTTCAGGTAGTAGCTGGTTCGGAATGACTTGTTACAGATTTCACAACTGATTGGTTTATTGTCCACATGACTGTGCTTGTGTCTCCATAGAGACCTATGACTATTGAACTCTTTTTTACACACATTACACTCAAAGATAGGATTCTCTCCAGAGTGAGTTTTCAGATGTTCCTCCACCTGAGATACAGTTTTGAAGGTGTAGCCACACAGCGTGCAGTTCAACTGGGACACATTCTCCTGACTAATCTCACTCACTGGTCTGTAAGTTTTCTTCTTCTTCTTCTTTCTGATCAGTCCTTGTGTGTTGGGACCAAGGTCTGTGTGAGTTTTGAGATGGCGGCGACTGTTAGCGAAGATGAACTCCTGCCCACAGAGCTGACACTGGTAGCTCTTCTCGCCGGTGTGGATCTGCTGGTGCTGGGCCAGATAGCTGGCGCTGCGGAAACTCTTCCCACATTCCTCACAGTGATGGGGTCGGTCATCATTGTGGCGCTGAAGGTGTTTCTGGAGATACAGTTCTCGGGAAAAGGTTTTGTTGCACTTGTGACAGGTGTGTGGAAATTCTACATGCTCCTTCATGTGAGTGTTGAGGGCAGGGGGTCGACTGGAACTTCTTCCCACACCACCCGCATTCCAACATCCCATGTTGGTCCTTCGTAGAGGCCATAAGCATGCCTTTCTCCACCTTAATTTTACAGGTTGACAATATTTCTCCATCCTTTCCAATCATCATGTCTTGAATATTGTGTGAAGATAGATCTGGGATATCGTCAATGTCATCATCCCCACCTCCACTTACATCATCCTCAGGAGATGGGGAGTTCTCTTTCTTCTCAGCCTCTGGTGTCTTCTTTGATGTGATCCCACCATGCTCCTTGATAACATGGCGTCTGAGTCCAGTTGAGAACATAAAAGACTCCCCACAATGTAGACAGCCATAGTGCTTCTCCCCTGTATGAATGCGCTTGTGAGCTTTCAAGTAATATTGACTGGTGAATGCTTTTTCGCACACATCACAGACATATGCCTTCATGGTTGTGTGAGTTGTCTTGTGTGTTTTAAGAATATCCGCTGTAGCAAATCTCTTACCACATACATTACACTGAACGCCCTTCTCCTGCGCATGTCGCTTCTTGTGCATGTTGAGAGTGGAGGCATAGCTGAAGCTCTTCCCACAGAAGTCGCACATGAAGGTCTGCCCGGTGCGCGACAACTTGTGCATCTTCAGCTTGATGGAGTCTTGGAACACCTTCCCACACTTATCACACCTCAAAATTCTCTGACCTAAATGAGTCCTTGCATGTTTTTTCAAAAGAAGTTTTGATGAGAATTTCTCCTGGCAGATCATACAGGAAAATTGCTGTGGTTTTGGAACATTTGACACTACTGGAGATGTTGTAGAAGTTTCCTTTTTCTTTTGTCCTCTTGTTTGAGGTTTACTGCCAGCTTTTGTATTTTTCACCCTCATTTTGGCAGCAGTCATTTTTGTAGTTTTTCTGATCTTTCTTTTACTTCTCCGCTTTGTTGGTTCTTTGAGTGATGGCATGTCCTGTTTGTCCCCCATTTCAGGAGGTTGCTTTTCATGATCAGCTAAGTGTTTCTCCAGCAACATACCATTCACAAACTCCTTGTTACAGATGGGACACTCTCGGATGGAATCCTTATGAACTTTGAACTTATGTCTTCGAAGCATGTTGGAGAAAGTGAATCTCTCATCACACTCATCACAGGCGTGAATCTTCTCCCCAGTGTGTGTCCGCATGTGGGATTTAAGATAAGTGTTTGTAGTAAATGATTTGTGACACTCCTTGCAGTGGAACTCCCGTCTGAGATTCCGACTGTGTTTCAGCTTATGCCGACTCAGCGAACCTTTATCAACAAACCGCTTGCCACAATGGTCACACATGAATGAGTCATACAAGGAATGCTGCATCATGTGCAGCACAAACTCCTCTGCATTACTGAAACTTGTGTGACACACACCACACTCTCTCACTTGTGCCTTCACCTCGTTCGGCTCTGACACCTTGCAAGTCCCCACACCGCCGGACTCAACAGTTTCAACATTCTTTCTCTTGTTGGTCCTAGCATCATTGGTTGAAGCTGAATCACCTTCAACAGCACCATCCTTCTTGGAGCCAAGGTCACTGGTTGCTTCCTCCTCCATCTTTGCATGATGATCTTCTGGTTCCATATCATGTTCAGGCTGTTCTGCATTAATGTCAATTACCTTGTAGCCAAAAACGGCACCTTCACCAGGTGTATTTTCAGTGAGGAACATTGCATCAGTCTCAGCAGATTTTGAAGGACTCTCCATAACTGAAGTTTTCCACTGAGCATCAACTAACTCTAAACTCTTCATAGTTTCCTGTTTTTCATACAAAGCTTGATCCTGCGGTGTCATAGAGGTAGTTGTCAGTAATGACTGCTGGACTCTGGTGCTGGAGATTACACTTGTCTGTTGCCCAGCAACCACAGTGCTGGAGGCACTTTGCAGCGGCACTCCTCCTTCCCGGTCAGTTTGTTTGACTGGGCTCCCTGGGAAGCGAGTGAGACTTATCATTGGCGTAGTGGACACAGTGTTGAGAGCAGACTGGAATGCTGAGGATATGATACCAGAGGACACAGCTGAGTCATACACGGGATCATCTGTGCTGTTTACTAAAGCAGGAACCACTGCACTGGACAGCTGTTGGTTGTACATATTGTCAACTGGACTATACAGTGTTTCCAGGCCTTGTACCTCCCCATCTCCACTGTCTGTTGCTACTGTCACAGAATGAGTGGAGCTGTGGTTGCCCCGGTTAAAGATGGCTTTGTTGTAGTCACAAACACTCTGGGGTAGAATTCTATCAGAACTTGACATGGTGTTCATCTGTTCATAATGTTCACCTGCTTTACTGACAGGACCCAGTGACACTTGTTGTGACACATGTTCATTTATTGATGATAATGCACATGTGGTAACTATGATCTCCACATTACCATCATTGTCTCCCCCCGAGGTGTCCGGCACAGTGACCAGTACCACCTGTTGTGAGTCGTCCTGGATGACTATTTCCTGCTGGTCAACCACCATGTCCTGCGACACCCTCGGTACCATCATCTCATGGGATCTCTCTTCCACGACGACTCCAGGTTCATTTTGGAACACGCCATCCTGGGGGTAGTGGATCTGCTCATCCACGACAACGCTCTGGGACATATTTGAGCTAGACACACCAGTCATCACCATCTCCCTGGTTCTATCTGCTACTGTTACACCAGTGGTATGTTGCTGTAAAACGCCATCTTGAGGACACTGGTCTTCCGTCACTACAGTCTGAGACATGTCCTCTCTCTGTATGATCATGGGTCTTCCCAGATCATGATCTGCCTCTGTTAACTCCAGAGTGCCTTCAGGATTCATACTTCCACGGTAATGTTTCTTCACTCTTAACTTCTTCTCTTACACTTTACCTGTAACAAAACAAAACAAACACAACTAGGAAACATTAAACCTTGTGTCAAGTTGTTTGTAAGTACTTTTTACAGCAAAATGTAAGTATTCCTCCAACAGCACTTGTATTTTCAGTACCAGAAATTTAAAATCATTGCCTCACTTTTGAGAAAATACATATCTTTCAGGGTAAAAATATTATTTTATGCCTATCCTTATTTCATACTTAAACTAATTAAAAATGGAATATAGCCACGCCAGTCAGGATTATAAGTCAACACTTTAATATATCTAATTTGACAGTGGCCACTGGTAATTGTCATGATGAATAATGCTGTCAACATGGTAAAAAATGTATTTGTTATTGTTTCCCCGAACATTCTGAATACTTCATCAACTGCTGACTTGTTATTGTGAGTGAGTGAGCGAGTGAGTTAGTATGGTTTTATATCGCTTTTAGCAATATTCCAGGAAGACACCAGAAATGGGCTTCACACATTGTACCCATGTGGGGAATTGAACCCAGGTCTTTAGTGTGACCAGCAAACACTTTATCCACTAGGCTACCCCACTTGTTTTTGTATTCGACAATACTCTAATGCATTACTCAGTAAATGTGTGGTATTTATTTTCTACATAGTGGATTTGTTGCCCCCCTAACTACTATCACCTAATTCGAAACGATAATTGTATGAACAGTGCCACATGATCAGGGTGATACACTGACAAGGTCACTACATAATACTACTTTCTTGTCGCTACATCAGGATGTAAGTTCAAACCTGACTAATTTATTTATAAAATGTACTCATACCACCATTGAAACATAGATTTCAAATATTGATGTGATAGAGCCAACGGTATGGCTGTAGAATTTGAGGTGTTACAGTGTTGAGCATTTGTTTATTGCTCAGTCTCCATTTGTTGTTTTAAATAATATTTCCTACTTTGGAATGTAGGGCATCTTAGGAACCACTGGTACCTCAAGACTTTCCAGGGTGGTTCTCACTCTCACACCTAACTTACAAAGACCTTAAAGCCATTGTCAAAGACGATAAACTGACTAATTTAGACGTTTGGGCAAGTACCCCTTGGATGATATGGAAATGTTCCAGTAAATTCTCAAGACAATCATGTAGAAACCCTGCAGTCCATGCAGGGTGCAACCCAGGAGTTCATTATGAGGGTGGGATACGTCTATTGACAGAGATACAGTTCGTTATCAAATAATACCGGGCCATATCTATAAAATATGTCCTTCCTCGTTACGCTCGTGTTGATTGTATTGCTCGACGAAATTTATAAACATGAGACTTTGTGTGAATGGGAAAATGTTGTTGGATCGGCAGTTTCGTACACACCAGAAATATACAACTGTTGCATTAACTGTTTAACTGTGCTTATGCATGTACGGACAATATAACATTTGCCAAACATTTTCGAGCACGGTTCGAATCAAGTGTCGCTTGTAGAAATCTGGTGAATTCAGTATTTGTGAGCAATTTGGTACACGAATTCACATTCTCGTCTTTTACCTTACAAAACAAAATCGTTAATGAGTGTCTCTTTACAATTTTACCTGTATCTTTACTCAACAAGTGTTGCTTAGCATCTTATTTTCAGCCTCCCACAACAAAATAATTCAGGCGCGTCCTCCATTTTCATTGGCTCAGGACCGATAACTCTGTATTTCCGGTATCGTGCCTTGCCTCTTCGCACTTTGAAATACTTACAAGGAAGGCCGCATTAAAAGAAACTTTCTATGACTTATATACTCGCGAAATTCATTAAAATGCCTACTGAAAAGTTTAAAAGCTTACTGAAAAGTTAAATGATCAGAATGTGGTTTTCGATTCGCAAAAAGCGTACCTAAAATCATTGTCATATCAACGTTGGATTTGACAAGAAACTCATAGTTGGGAGCTGCGATTTCTGATTGTCAGTGAATCCTCGATTCGCATTCCTCACATTGAAGCCGATGTAACCAAAGATAATGTACAAATGTTGATGTTGGCTTCATGGCGGTTTTCCAGTGTGTTTGGTGATATTTTCTGAATGCTGTTAGGCCACATAAAATAAATTCCTTGTTTCTCATCACTTTTTATTTTAAAGAATGGGTTGGTAGGGCGGATTTTATTTTTTAATATTATATATTTTACTGATTTTCTATACAACGTTAGTCGTTGATACAGTATTATCTGCATGTTATATATGCTATATGTCTGTGTACAAAATATCCAAATATCATATCATGCATACATAATTATGTGTTCTTTTCAAGGTGATTGCATCTTTTTGGATGGATTTCGGAAGTCTGCCTGCTTTATCACAAATTTACCAGTGCCAAAAATATCATGGGAGGTAAGAGAAAAATGACATTCAATTATGTGGCATTGGGCAACATCTCTTAAAAATTACATGCTGATGACCAAAATCCCCATATGGAAACTAAGAAGTGAGGGTCACTGATTTTGTACTGATGATATTTTGTGTCAATATGTGGAAAGTATGTATGAATGTGTACTTTGTAACATAGGCAAATTTAGGGGTCATTCAAACATTGTCCTCCAACCCACCCATCATTATCACCCATAAATAAGCCATAAATTAGGAATGGTTCCTAATGGGTGTTTTATATTTGTTTGGTACATCCTTACTTTTCAAACTTTCAATGAGTGGTTGATCTTCTTCAAATGCAGGCGATCCTCGACTTTCAAGGTTTGTTTTTCAGGAAGCTGTTAAACGTCTTCAGTGGATCTTACATCTCAGATGCAGCTTACCATGAACAGATCCTCGACTTTCAAGGTTTGTTTCTTCAGGAAGCTGTTAAATCTGTTGAGTGAGTCAGGGTTTGTGCTACTTTTAGCAATATTCCAGCAATATCATTGATTGAGACACCAGAAATGGCCTTACACATTGTCCCCATTTGGTGAGTCGAACATGGGTCTTGGGCATGACAAGTGCATGCTTTAACTACCCCACCACAACTAAGTATGTTGGAGTCAGGGCATTCATCACCACCTCCTACAGATAAGAGATATTGGATGCAGGTCTTACATGTCTCTCTTCTGTTATGAAACCCACTAGCAACTAATTTGATTGATGACTCTTCAAACATGATCTGTGAAGTTATCTAGTGTTTACACTGGTGAGAACATTTCAGCTTAATCAGGTCAAGCAGATGAAAGTAAATTTCTGAGTGATGCAATTCCAGAAATTGAACATTGTATTCTTTGGTTCATAATTGGAGCTAATGTGGGGTTCAAACTCTTCATCAATCGAAGAACAAGATAGACAACTCTGCACAACAAGTGTCTTGTACAACTGACCCTCCTTGACAGGCAGAACCAACATAGTGAATCCAAGACTTTATTTCATGTGATGTTTACACAGTAATGAGAAGACAACTATGTACAAAATGAGCATCATTCAATGTGAGCCGCTTCACTCTTCATATAGCAATTCAAGGCTTGCAGCTATTACAGATGGGGACATCTAAAACATCTATATACTTCTGTCTTTGTCACTGATAGCAAATTAACACATGCATGAATACATAGGGGACATAACAATGTGTCAGATATTTTGATGTAGAAACTAGGTATATACAACTTGTACAAAGATACTGTTCTGTTTGGAAGGGAGTTTGTGCTACTGTGAGCAATGTTTCAGCTCTGTCTGATGAACGTGGGATGGACTGACTGACTGACTGAGTTTAATTTTTACGCAGCTTTTAACAATATTCCAGCAATATTCAGAAAGCTTCACTCATTGTACCCATGTGATCGAACCCGGTCTTCGGCGACGAGCCAACGCTTTAACCACTAGACTACCCCACCGCCCGGAACGTGGGAGGGAAGACGGAACAGTTGCAGGTACTTATTATTTACTTCTGTCGTAGATGAGAAGGGCTCCAATGAACTGTGGATCATAATTGTGAATTCAAACCAAAGGTATTCTGATCCTGGCAAAACTAAGGGATGCAACTCTGATTAAATGAATAACCCATATTTCGCTGATCTGCTCTGGCACATGGTAATGAAAATGTCAGTGAATTGTCAACATCAAGATAATATATACATTATGAATTTTTTTGTACACATTTACAATCTCCCTGGATGCTTTTTGTCTCGTAGTTATATCTGACAATATAAACATCGCTCTGTACACTGCATTACACATCACACATACGTTCCCACATGTTAGATTTACGCACCATTTCAGGTCAAATCATCCCTTGAGGGATAGGTCTGTCTTACAGACAGTAATTACAGCGTCTGTCTTGAATAACATCCAATCACAGTCATACTTGTTCGGCCCCTGGAGGAAAACACAGATGCTCTTCCTTGTAGAACCCCTATTACAGACATTGGCTTGTACAACCCTGAAGGACAGTGATGGACATGGCTAAATGTTGCACAAAGTCGTAGGTATAATGACTGTGGCACCCCTATGTGGTATAAGGATATACAATAGCCAATCCTCACAGTGGGTGAGCTGGTGAACTGGTGAACAGTGTCACCCATGGCACTCCTCATTTGTCAATCAGCGTTCCTTTCGGTCTCATCTTCTTTGCCTCTTCCTCAGCCTAGAAAATAAAGCATGTTGCTTACCTAAAATATATCAACTGCTGTAGTATTAAACTGAATGACATACACTTCATAGCAGGACTGAAGGATATATACTAGTACATGCCCTAGTGAATGAAGGATATGTACTAGTACATGCCATAGTGAATGAAGGATATATACTAGTACATGCCATAGTGAATGAAGGATATATACTAGTACATGCCATAGTGAATGAAGGATATAGACTAGTACATGCCATAGTGAATGAAGGATATATACTAGTACATGCCATAGTGAATGAAGGATATATACAAGTACATGCCATAGTGAATGAAGGATATATACTAGTACATGCCATAGTGAATGAAGGATATAGACTAGTACATGCCATAGTGAATGAAGGATATATACAAGTACATGCCATAGTGAATGAAGGATATAGACTAGTACATGCCATAGTGAATGAAGGATATATACTAGTACATGCCATAGTGAATGAAGGATATATACAAGTACATGCCATAGTGAATGAAGGATATATACTGACTAAGGTGGTGCAGACTCAAGGATATATACATTTTCAACACTGCATGTAGCTATTTTTCAGCTATTAGAGTGAGTGAGTGAGTGAGTTTACTTTAACGCCGCTTTTAGCAATATTCCAGCAATATCACAGCGGGGGACACCAGAAATGGGCTTCACACAATGTGCCCATGTAGGGAATCGAACCCGGGTCTTCAGTGTGACAAGCGAACGCCTTAACCACTAGGCTACCCCACCGCCCCTTTAGCTATTAGATGACAGATTGACAGTGATTGATATTGTGAGCACCGACCCACATTTCTGGGTATTGTGACACACAATCAACCAAATCACATTTTACAAGAATTAGTTGCTGGGGACCGAGCCTAACCCAGCCTAACCCAGCCTAACCACTGGAGACATGTACATGTCATACTGACAGGAAGTTTGTAAATCAAGACCGCCTCTGTGGTGTAGTGGTATGAGCGTCCGCCCGGAGAGCGGAAGGTCGCGGATTCGATCCCGGCCGCGTCATACCAAAAGACGTTAAAATATGGTACTTGTTGGTCCCTGCCTGGCGCTGGGCATTAATGGGTACAACAAGGACTGGTCGGCTCGGAGTCAGTATAATGTGTCTGAGTGGGATATTCATGCTTCACTGCGGCATGGTATCTCAGTGGGCTAGCACTATAAAACCAGCTTAAGTCTGGGCTAGTACAAGCAGCCACACATACACATACACACGCATGCACGTCGTCATATGAGTGAAATATTCTCAAGCACGACGTTAAACCCAATTTCACCTCACCTCACCTCAGGAAGGGTAACAACTGAGTGTAACTACTGCCACTATTGAGCTCACCTGTTCCAGAAGCTTCCGTTTACTCATCCCTTTCCTCAGCAACTGCTTCTCAATGACCTTGGCATTGGCTGCATATGAATCGGCTATTTCTTTCTGTACAACAAAATCAACATATTCAACAGACTTTTACCAACATATTTACTAAAACTGAAAAAGCAAACTCTTGTAAAGCAATACACTGCAATAAACTGGGAGCTAAAGTTTTGGACCGTAATTGACATTAACTGCATGTGCAGATATTGTTTTTGCAACACCATAGTAAGTATTACTCAGAATTGTTCAAAGACACCATTTGTGAATGAACATTTATGCCAGTCCTATACAGGAGGATGGAGCTGATTCATGTCTATGATATTTACCACTTCTATGAAAATGACAGACTTGTTACAGTCCTGAAGCGACTTACAGATAATGTTCAAGTGATTATAACACATTACAGTACTGAAGGCCACCTACAGGTGATGCCCAAGCAATTAACTTACCGCCTCAATCTCTTCTTCTTCTTCGTCTACAGTTGACACGGTGACAGAACTGAACTTGCCCATGTTCTTTGTGTGCTTTGTTAGTGTAACCTGGAAGCAGAAACATGTTGCAGGTAGAGAGAAGCAAGACTCCAATGCAGTGTTACTTTATCAGGAAAGGAGACCTGTTTCCTACCTTCTTGGGAGCTGCTAACTGACTGTAGACATCAGTCTTAATTCCATCTGTCTCACGTTTTAGAGCACCGTCGATGACAAACATAACGTTGCTGTTGCCTTGGTGATGATAATACAGCCACAGTCCACACCTTGATCAACATAACGTGGACGACATCAGCAGTGAAATATAAACACACAGCAGGATCACATACCCTCACCAGTCTAAGGTAGCACATCTAACTTGACACCCATATAACTGGATTGCTTTGTGGAACAGGGCTCAGGCCTTTCCTCTCAAGGCTTTCATGCTCGACTCAGTTTCAGTAACCATGGTAACAAATAAGAAACATGGCTCTGACAGGTATTATGGGTCAATTAAGGATAGACTTGACCAGGGGAGATAACTAATTAACTTATTTTTTCACTTCTCTGTCTTGTGGTGCAGGGAGAGAAAAGAAATAGTACAGTGTCGAGAAGTATTTTGATTTAGGGATGCAAAGAAAAGGTAGGCCCATTGTGTGGCATACTATTGATAAAGTCAAGAGGTAGGCGATTTTCAACAGTTTCTTGAACTCTCAGATGTTATCTCCCAAAGTATGGTTCTAAAAATTTTCATGTATTTTTTATGATCATGATTGTGTGTGTAAATAGATCTGATTCTGAGAGGAGTGTACTGTTTCATTTGGGTATTATGAGTGATCCTTGTTAACCTTGTCCATTAACAAACTACTGGCAAACAAGGATAAGTTGGACAGGTGCAGAAAACGCATTTACGAGAGAAGTAGGTGGTGCACAGCAATGAGCAAACCCATTTAGTTTGTGAAAGGTAGTGCAGATGTAGGCTAGTGCACGTGCATTGCATGATGATGAAATTGATTCAGCACATAGCTGCACACCGCTTGCTCCTTGTTTCACCCATCACACTACACTTGATTGTGGACAACCTGGGGCCCCTTCGCTAACAATGGCAAGCGCCAATGGGCAGCACTCATACATGCTAATACGGGTCAATTGTCAGGTCGGTGCTCAACTTATCCTTGTTTGCCAGTAGGTGTGTTGACATTGTTACGTCCCTTTCCTTTCACACAGTACTAACACTGGTAGTGACTAAATATCTTGCAACTGCTTACAATTCCACTATTATGTGGTAGTGATTGAATCACAATCATAATACACAATAAAGGAAACATATAGTCGGCCTCACTACAGAGCACATGTGACACATGTGGTCTCACCTTAGGCAAGTGAGTTTGTTCAAAATTTCTCTGTTCAACCAGCCGGAAAATGGGTACCCGGTGGAAAAAGTCATATGACTATAACCTTCTAGCGCCTAACAGGCAGCTTGGGTTATCAGGGGTAATAATGTTCTGTGCCTTGATTCTTAGCGCTATGAGTATACCTAGTGTGGAGTTTGGCGCTATATAAATGGACACATTATTATTATTACAGACTACATCGTTGTCAAATTTCAATGCACTTTGAAAGTATGATTGTTGATTAAAAACATACCTGAATGGGTTTCGACTGACTGACTGACTGAGTTTGGTGTTACGGCGCTTTTAGCAATATTCCAGCAACATCATGGCGGGGGACACCAGAAATGGGCTTCACACATTGTACCCATGTGGGGATTCGAACCCGGGTCTTCGGCGTGACGAGCCAACGCTTTAACCACTAGGCTACCCCACCGCCCCGAATGGGTTTCGAAATATGGCAACCATGTCTAAAATCAGATCAGAATTCTGAGAGTATGCTTTTGAGACACCATTGCTGAGATAATGGATGCCAAGTTTCAGACAAATATTTATGAGGACGCCAAAAGTCACAGCTGGATATGAAATCAAAATATGACAAAAGCTGTATCATGTTACACTGGAAAATACTTCCTTGCTGTGTATCAAATTCGATACCTGCCAAAGTGACAAAGTAAGGACAAAATTACATTTTCAAAATTGGCACCATGGCGGCTATGTCTCGACATAGTTTAGAGACATCATTATGTAATCATTCATATTAAGTTCAAAGAAATGATGACAATGTACAAAAATATAGCTCACTTGACTTTGTAATAGGTGAGCTGGAAAATGATTTTGCTGCCTGATATCAGGGATCTTGATAAATTATTGATTCTCACCTCTTACATTTCTGCCTGTACTGCTTCTCAATACCTTCAGGCCTGTAAAGAACCATAAACAGTGGTTATAAACAGCAAACATGGTATATTGAATATTACAGTCCCCAGAGCAATCAGAATATCAACACAGTCAAAAACAAGATGTCAGTGCAAAACAGGAAGTAATCAAAGCATACAATTCATGAAAAACATCTTTAAAGTACTTGGTAGTTGTCTACCACTTTTACCAGACAGTACCACAAACAGTAACACAGCAATCGATTATGTGTCAGGACTTATGAAAATAACACTGAATGCCTATTTTAGAGTGTTGTGTTTCAATAGATTTTATCTACATAATGTTGAATTTTTTTGTCTGAGAGAGTTTAGTTTACCGTCTGAGATATATGATGTCATCAGGGTCACAGGTCAACTTGTGTGCATGCTTTTGCCCATCGATGACTCGAGAGTTGTCTCGTTTTCTGAGTGGCAATTTGTCCATTGGACAATCTGAAGCAAAAAAACACACACATAAGTCATATGTCAAATACTCAAGTACAGGCCACATTACCAGTTCTGTAACCTTTCATGTGATGCCCATCAGCAATGAAGAGCAATAGGTTGGATTAAACCCTGGCTATGCATGACAGATGTGCTTTTTAGATCCAACATTTTTAACAACCATGAAAACCCTTGTTTGTTTCTCCTTTTTATTTGCTAATTATCATTTATGGACTGATCAAAAAAAGAGTTGTCCCTGATAATTTCATACTGAGGTTACACCTCTACATATCTAGTACCCAGCTATATATATAATCTCTTGTAATACGTCATAGGCTTAAAGATTGAGTATCTACCTCAACTAAAAGAACATTGCTTATATCATCCAACACTGTTTTCTTGCCTCTAGGTTAGCACATAATGTCGCTGAAGGGGCCATTGTCGGCACAGGTAGTTAACCAGCTCCTACCATAAAGGATCAAAGTGGCACATGAGATTTCTAAATTGAAAGAAAGAGGTGTTACTTTGAATCTGAGCAGATTCGGGAAATTACCTACGCCCTGTAAACTGAAGTGTTGACCCAAATTCAATAATTCACAGTGGATCGATTTACCTTTACCTCTATTCCACTGTCACCATGTCTGCAAACCTGTACCAATACCAATATCATTGTACCAATTATCTGAACAGATAACAGTAATAAATGAATCGATTACATAACACAGAAGCTTCCACGCAAGATTACTTCTCAGGTAGAGAAATGGTGAGTTTACTTATACGCCGCACTCAGCAATAATCCAGCTATAAGGCGTCAGTCTGTAAATATTCGAGTCTGAACCGGACAATCCAGTGATCAACAGCATGAGCATCGATCTGGGCAATTAGGGGCGGTGGGGTAGCCTAGTGGTTAAAGCGTTCGCTCGTCACAACGAAGGCCCGGGTTCGATTCCCCACATGGGTACAATGTGTGAAGCCCATTTCTGGTGTCCCCCGCCGTGATATTGCTGGAACATTGCTAAAAGCCGTGTAAAACCGAACTCACTCACTCTGCGCAATTGGGAACCGATGACATGTGTCAACCAAGTCAGCCAGCCTGACCACCCGATCCCGTTAGTCGCCTCTTACGACAAGCATGGGTTACTGAAGATCAATATTCTAACCCGGACCTTCACGGGTATAGAAATGGTGAGACCTTCTATATAATACCGGTATACTGTATATAGTTGAAATGTAACTTGCCTAAAATGAGGCACATTTGTCCACAGATACAATAATAAACATATAGGGGCTTCTCTCCCTGGTATTCTTCTTGATCCTTCGTGTCCGTACACACAACGCTCTTTGACACCACCTTTGGCATCTTGAAATATAGTTGAAATAACTCTTTATAACAAACGCAGGTTTGACGAAACTGACCCAAAACGGAACACACGAAAGGTGCTTGTGAAATACGTCATTGATTTCTGTACACACAGACACCACACACAACATAGACAAAACCGTCGTTTCTTTTCTTTACTGAGTTATTACCCAATAGTATTCTGATTATTGATGAAATAACTGCAAATGATAACGTTTTGTCTTTCGTTAGTTGTGTAATTGAATTTATGTATGTCAGTAATTCGCGCTTCACCTTTTTCATGACGTAGTACACATACGCTGACAAAACAATCTTGCTCTTGATCGCGCAATAATGTAACATCGAAGAAAACAAATCTGCTCTGTCAGCAATGAGTAGTCAAACGGAAGACCTTGTGTTTCCCTATTGTGAAAATGCCAGTGAAAAATATGAGAAGCTCACAAAAATTGGCCAAGGCACTTTTGGGTAAGATGATTAGAAACTTACGATCGAAAACTGTCTGAATCATTGAAGGTAACTATATAACTCAACAAGCAGGGCTTGTGTAGATCCAGACACCATATCATAGAGGAAGACCTAATCACTGTGAACTTCATGACTGACAACTCACTACTAAGCCTATACAACAGTAATACCTATTCAAGGAAACCAGCCAGAATCATTTGTCTCCTTTGTAACAGTTTTAACTTTGTTATTTTTTATTTATTTGAGTTTTAGACATTCAGAGTTTATTCATTGAAAAATCATTGATCAACGATATTTGAACATGATTGAAATGAACTGAAGGTGACCTTTTGTGGTATTGAAGAAATTGGTAATGTGGTGGTCCTATGGATTGTGTTGTACTGTGTGCAAATACCACAAACCACCACCATTAGGGTACACCTGGAACCGTATTTTCTTTGAATCCTTGTTAATGGGTTATTTGATGCTTAAGAAACGTTTATTGTTTACCCGCTCATCACATAGACAATCGCAAAACATCTCACTAACTTATTAAAGCTGAAAGATTCGTTGTCGGCACAGCTACCTCAGATGTGTACCCCAGGTTCGTTTCTGTATACAGAAATGTCTTATGAATATATTGAAAAAATTGACATTTGTTTGTGAAACTTTGTGAGAAAGATCTTCTTGTCCTCATCTGGCTGACTCCATACTGGACATTTTCACTTTTAATTTGATTTAAATTCTTAAGTTACATATGTAAAATAAAAACCAAACATCAAGTATTTCTCACCTGTCGGGACTTTTGTCCAACAAACACTTGTACACAATAACAATGTGGTTTCATGTTCAATATATCCAATGTATATGAATTTATTGAAAGACTGATATGAAATTAATCAGAGTATAATGTGTCTTTTTTCAGTAGAATGACTCTATATATGTTACCTTGATTGTTTCTGATAACTGGTTGTTGCATTGTTACAGGGAAGTGTTCAAGGCCAGGAATCGTGAGACCAAGAGCTTGGTGGCCATGAAGAAGGTGCTCATGGAGAATGAGAAGGAAGGGGTATGCATTTCTATTGTCCTTTATAGTTTGTTGTTTAATACCACACTCAGCAACATTCCGGCGACATGATGACAGTAAACAATTGGGTGTGGCTACCGTTCTGAGTCGGAATGTCTCGCTGTAAACATGGTAAAGGTACTAGAACAGGAGACTGAGCCAGAAACCCGAGAATTATTCGAAACCATCTCCCATATCATGATGATATGATCGGGTGAGAGAGAATAATGAATGTTTCCCCAAAGAAAACCAAATCCTAGCTGGGTACCATGTTGATTTCTTGAGGTTCATGATCCATCCCAGTCAGGCTAGAATATCTAACACCTTATGCTTTGAGTTTAGACTCACTGGTTGTGTTTGTGCACAGAGCAGTCGTGTAGGTTAGGATGGCAACATTTGCGCTATTTGTGTTGACACTAACATCAGCTTGGTGAACCTTTCTAGCAGTGGATATGTTGTAGAGGAGCAACTTAATGTAAACATAATCATGGAGCCCCCTGTTTGGTCAATGCTTGTAAATCTGCACATTCTTTATAAATTCGTGGGAAATTTTTCCTTTCACTGACTGCCTGACTTGGGAATGTAAGACTTTATATTCCAACAATGGTTTCTGAAAAGAAAGCATCAGTTGTAAATGTCTCCTTAACAGGCATCAAGTATCAGAGTGCTTGCTTCGACCACACCCCCATTTTGTGCGGACATATAGTTGGGGGAAGAGATTGTGTGGAATTGATATATGACACAAGAGTACACTGGTGACGATGGCTCTGGGACCCTTACTGCCTTTATCTCTTGACTAAGTAAGTTTTGATTCATGCAAGATGCAATGGCGGTAGAGGTCATATTAGTTTCAAAATGTTCCAGAACTCACTGCAAAGATGAGTACTTTAACATTTCTAAAATTAGCCATGACACTAAAATAAATCATTTTTTCAAATGCGATTAATTGTTTTTACGTAATTTGCATGTGTAAACAACCGACCCTGGGCGTGGTGTTTCTTCCCCAGAAACCTGTTTATTCACGACTGTCAAGTAACCACCACGCTTGGTGATTTTACGGGACGCTTTAATCACCCCGAGCCTTGTTTGCACCCAATCGAGTTGGTTCCACGGTGATTGAATTAATTAGGGTCAAGCGCTTCAGTTAGTACTGCGGAGCGCACCCGTCTCGCGTACAAGAGACGATAGGCCGTCTCTGACTGTTTATGTTTAGATTTAGCATTTTTTGCTTTTTACGGGGGTACCTCCGCCCAAAGATCACCTCGGCCCAAGGCTCACCTCCTGCCTCCCGTAGCTCTTGAAAGAACAAAAAGTCTTTAGAATGTTGTAATGTAATAAAGGACAATGTACGTACAGTGTTCCACGTCTCAGGCATCTCAGAATCTTGCAACTGACCAAGAGCAGGTCAATACACACGTTCACTAGTGTGACAGCAGAAGGACTGATGATGTGGGAAGGACTACTTCAAGATTTAGCCTTAGTTTTGTGTGGATTGTTTCTGGTGTGTTGAATATTGGTGGTGTGAGAACTATTGTTGTGTTGAATATTGGTGGTGTGAGAACTATTGTTGTGTTGAATATTGGTGGTGTGAGAACTATTGTTGTGTTGAATATTGGTGGTGTGAGAACTATTGTTGTGTTGAATATTGGTGGTGTGAGAACTATTGTTGTGTTGAATATTGGTGGGTGTGAGAACTATTGTTGTGTTGAATATTGGTGGTGTGGAGAACTATTGTTGTGTTGAATATTGGTGGTGTGAGAACTATTGTTGTGTTGAATATTGGTGGTGTGAGAACTATTGTTGTGTTGAATATTGGTGGTGTGAGAACTATTGTTGTGTTGAATATTGGTGGTGTGAGAACTATTGTTGTGTTGAATATTGGTGGTGTGAGAACTATTGTTGTGTTGAATATTGGTGGTGTGAGAATATTGTTGTGTTGAATATTGGTGGTGAGAACTATTGTTGTGTTGAATATTGGTGGTGTGAGAACTATTGTTGTGTTGAATATTGGTGGTGTGAGAACTATTGTTGTGTTGAATATTGGTGGTGTAGGAGAACTATTGTTGTGTTGAATATTGGTGGTGTGAGAACTATTGTTGTGTTGAATATTGGTGGTGTGAGAACTATTGTTGTGTTGAATATTGGTGGTGTGAGAACTATTGTTGTGTTGAATATTGGTGGTGTGAGAACTATTGTTGTGTTGAATATTGGTGGTGTGAGAACTATTGTTGTTGTGTTGAATATTGGTGGTGTGAGAACTATTGTTGTGTTGAATATTGGTGGTGTGAGAACTATTGTTGTGTTGAATATTGGTGGTGTGAGAACTATTGTTGTGTTGAATATTGGTGGTGTGAGAACTATTGTTGTGTTGAATATTGGTGGTGTGAGAACTATTGTTGTGTTGAATATTGGTGGTGTGAGAACTATTGTTGTGTTGAATATTGGTGGTGGAGAACTATTGTTGTGTTGAATATTGGTGGTGTGAGAACTATTGTTGTGTTGAATATTGGTGGTGTGAGAACTATTGTTGTGTTGAATATTGGTGGTGTGAGAACTATTGTTGTGTTGAATATTGGTGGTGTGAGAACTATTGTTGTGTTGAATATTGGTGGTGTGAGAACTATTGTTGTGTTGAATATTGGTGGTGTGAGAACTATTGTTGTGTTGAATATTGGTGGTGTGAGAACTATTGTTGTGTTGAATATTGGTGGTGTGAGAACTATTGTTGTGTTGAATATTGGTGGTGTGAGAACTATTGTTGTGTTGAATATTGGTGGTGTGAGAACTATTGTTGTGTTGAATATTGGTGGTGCGGAGAACTATTGTTGTGTTATTGTTGTGTTGAATATTGGTGGTGTTAGAACTATTGTTGGTGTGTTGAATATTGGTGGTGTTAGAACTATTGTTGTGTTGAATATTGGTGGTGTGAGAACTATTGTTGTGTTGAATATTGGTGGTGTGAGAACTATTGTTGGTGTGTTTGATATTGGTGGTGTGAGAACTATTGTTGTGTTGAATATTGGTGGTGTGAGAACTATTGTTGTGTTGAATATTGGTGGTGTGAGAACTATTGTTGGTGTGTTGAATATTGGTGGTGTGAGAACTATTGTTGTGTTGAATATTGGTGGTGTGAGAACTATTGTTGTGTTGAATATTGGTGGTGTGAGAACCATTGTTTGTGTTGAATATTGGTGGTGTGAGAACTATTGTTGTGTTGAATATTGGTGGTGCGGAGAACCATTGTTGTGTTGAATATTGGTGGTGTGAGAACTATTGTTGTGTTGAATATATTGGTGGCGGAGAACTATTGTTGTTGTGTTGAATATTGGTGGTGCGGAGAACCATTGTTGTGTTGAATATTGGTGGTGTGAGAACCATTGTTGTGTTGAATATTGGTGGTGAGAACTACATTGTGGTGTGAGAACTATTGTTGAACCATTGTTGTGTTGAATATTGGTGGTGTATGAGAACTATTGTTGTGTTGAATATTGGTGGTGTGAGAACTATTGGTTGTTGTGTGGTGAAATATTGGAATATTGGTGGAGAACCATTGTTGTGTTGAATATTGGTGGTGTTAGAACCATTGTTGGTGTGTTGAATATTGGTGGTGTTAGAACTATTGTTGTGTTGAATATTGGTGGTGTGAGAACTATTGTTGGTGTGTTGAATATTGGCGGTGTGTGAGAACTATTGTTGTGTTGAATATTGGTGGTGTGAGAACTATTGTTGTGTTGAATATTGGTGGTGTTAGAACTATTGTTGGTGTGTTGAATATTGGTGGTGTTAGAACTATTGTTGTGTTGAATATTGGTGGTGCGGAGAACCATTGTTGGTGTGTTGAATATTGGTGTGTGAGAACTATTGTTGGTGTGTTGATATTGGTGGTGTGAGAACCATTGTTGGTGTGTTGAATATTGGTGGTGTGGAGAACTATTGTTGTGTTGAATATTGGTGGTGTTAGAACTATTGTTGGTGTGTTGAATATTGGTGGTGTTAGAACTATTGTTGTGTTGAATATTGGTGGTGTGAGAACTATTGTTGGTGTGTTGAATATTGGTGGTGTGAGAACTATTGTTGTGTTGAATATTGGTGGTGTGAGAACTATTGTTGTGTTGAATATTGGTGGTGTTAGAACTATTGTTGGTGTGTTGAATATTGGTGGTGTTAGAACTATTGTTGTGTTGAATATTGGTGGTGTGAGAACTATTGTTGGTGTGTTGAATATTGGTGGTGCGGAGAACCATTGTTGGTGTGTTTGATATTGGTGGTGCGGAGAACCATTGTTGTGTTGAATATTGGTGGTGTTAGAACCATTGTTGTGTTGAATATTGGTGGTGCGGAGAACCATTGTTGTGTTGAATATTGGTGGTGTGAGAACTATTTTTGGTGTGTTGAATATTGGTGGTGGAGAACCATTTTTTGGTGTGTTGAATATTGGTGGTGTTAGAACTATTGTTGTGTTGAATATTGGTGGTGCGGAGAACCATTTTTGGTCCGTTGAATATTGGTGGTGCGGAAGAACCATTTTGGTGTGTTGAATATTGGTGGTGCGGAGAACCATTTTGGGTGTGTTGAATATTGGTGGTGGAGAACTATTGTTGGTGTTAGCTGAATATTGTCGAGGTAAGGAGAACCATTGCGTTGAATACCGGTGGTGGAGAACTATTGTTGTGTTGAATATTGGCGGTGCGGAGAACCATTGTTGGTGCGTTGAATATTGGTGGTGCGGAGAACCATTGTTGGTGTGTTGAATATTGGTGGTGCGGAGAACTATTGTTGGTGCGTTTGATACTGGCGGTGCGGAGAACCATTGCTGTGCTGAATACTGGTGGTGCGGAGAACCATTGTTGTGTTGAATATTGGTGTGCGGAGAACCATTGTTGGTGCGTGTTGAATATTGGTGGTGCGGAGAACCATTGTTGTGTTGAATACTGGTGGTGCGGAGAACCATTGTTGGTGCGTTGAATATTGGTGGTGCGGAGAACCATTGTTGTGTTGAATACTGGTGGTGCGGAGAACCATTGGTTGTGCTGAATATTGGTGGTGTGAGAACCATTGTTGTGTTGAATATTGGCGGTGTGAGAACCATTGTTTGTGCTGAACATTGGCGGTGTGAGAACCATTGTTGGTGTGTTGAATACTGGTGGTGTGAGAACCATTGTTGTGTTGAATACTGGTGGTGTTAGAACCATTGTTGGTGCGTTGAATATTGGTGGTGTTAGAACCATTGTTGTGTTGAATATTGGTGGTGTGGAGAACCATTGTTGGTGCGTTGAATGTTGGTGGTGCGGAGAACCATTGTTGTGTTGAATATTGGCGGTGCGGAGAACCATTGTTGTGTTGAATACTGGTGGTGTTATTAGAACCATTGCTGGTGTGTTGAATATTGGCGGTGCTTAGAACCATTGTTGTGTTGAATATTGGCGGTGCGGAGAACCATTGTTGGCGTTGAATATTGGCGGTGTGAGAACCATTGTTGGTGTGTTTGATATTGGTGGCGTGAGAACCATTGTTGGTGTGTTGAATACTGGCGGTGCGGAGAACCATTGTTGTGTTGAATATTGGTGGTGTTGGTAGAACTATTGTTGGTGTGTTGAATATTGGTGGTGTTAGAACCATTGTTGTGTTGAATATTGGTGGTGCGGAGAACCATTGTTGGTGTGTTGAATATTGGTGGTGTGAGAACCATTGTTGTGTTGAATATTGGTGGTGTGGAGAACTATTGTTGTGTTGAATATTGGTGGTGTTAGAACCATTGTTGGTGTGTTGAATATTGGTGGTGCTAGAGAACCATTGTTGTGTTGAATATTGGTGGTGTGAGAACTATTGTTGGTGTGTTGAATATTGGCGGGTGGAGAACCATTGTTGGTGTGTTTGATATTGGCGGTGCGGGAGAACTATTGTTGTGTTGAATATTGGTGGTGTTAGAACCATTGTTGTGCTGAATATTGCGTGGTGTGAGAACCATTGTTGTGTTGAATATTGGTGGTGTGGAGAACTATTTTTGGTGTGTTGAATATTGGTAGGGTGGAGAACTATTTTGGTGTGTTGAATATTGGTGGTGTTAGAACCATTGTTGTGTTGAATATTGGTGGTGCGGAGAACCATATTCTTGGTGTTGAATATTGGTGGTGTGAGAACCATTTTTGCGTTGAATACTGGTGGTGCGGAGAACTATTTTGGTGTGTTGAATATTGGCGGTGTGAGAACCATTGTTGGTGTGTTGAATATTGGTCGAGTGAGAACTATTGGTGTGTTGAATACTGGTGGTGTGAGAACTATTGTTGTGTTGAATATTGGTGGTGTGAGAACTATTGTTGGTGTGTTGAATATTGGTGGTGTGAGAACTATTGTTGTTGTGTTGAATATTGGTGGTGTGAGAACTATTGTGTTGAATATTGGTGGTGTGAGAACTATTGTTGGTGTGTTGAATATTGGTGGTGTGAGAACTGTTGTGTTGAATATTGGTGGTGTGAGAACTATTGTTGGTGTGTTTGATATTGGTGGTGTGAGAACAATTGTTGTGTTGAATATTGGTGGTGTGAGAACTATTGTTGTTGTGTTGAATATTGGTGGTGTGAGAACTACTGTTGGTGTGTGTAATATTGGTGGTGTGAGAACTATTGTTGGTGTGTTGAATATTGGTGGTGTGAGAACTATTGTTGGTGTGTTGAATATTGGTCGAGTGAGAACTATTGGTGTGTTGAATATTGGTGGTGTGAGAACTATTGTTGTGTTGAATATTGGTGGTGTGAGAACTATTGTTGGTGTGTTGAATATTGGTGGTGTGAGAACTATTGTTGTGTTGAATATTGGTGGTGTGAGAACAATTGATGGTGTGATAACTATTGTTTGTGTGTTTAGTGTTGTTTGTGTGTGTAATATTGGTGGTGTGAGAACTATTGTTGGTGTGTGTATTATTTACATGGGATGACCATACAGACTAAGTTGATCATCAAGACCACCAGTACATGTTGTCTGGTCCAGCCTAGGTTAGAGTCTATCATGACAGTGGGATGATTGACTGTGATACAATACCAACTCACTCAGCCTTTGACTTAGGCCACAAGATGTGATCGGTGAACTTGGATAAGCCTATCCATCAATAGGCAATATACAAGCATCAAAGTCTATTGAAAATTACACCCAGAGACTAAAATACAGTCAAACGTCGTCATGTCGAAGTTGAACGGACCTACATATATATTTTGATTTATCAAACAGCAAAATGATGACGAAATACAAAATATACCGGGACCCAGCTTGTACTTTGTGACGACTGAAAGTTTGACATAACTTTGACTCAACAGTGATTGACTGTAATACATCTTTATAGAAACATGCCTATCCAGGGATGTATGTATCTTCTTTGTGGACTGGGTACAATGTGTGAAGCCCATTTCTGGTGTCCCCTGCTGTGATATTGCCAGAATAGTGCTCTGAGCGGTGTAAAACTCACTCACTCACTCACTCACTCACTCACTCACTCACTCACTCACTCACTCACTCACTCACTCACTCACTCACTCACTCACTCACTCACTCACTCACTCACTCACTCACTCACTCACTCACTTACTCTTTGTGGACCTGGGCCCCGTTTCACAAAGCTGGCATCATGATCATAGTACTATGATTGTCGTAAGTCTGCTACAGAATAGGAGGTATGACTGCTACGAGAAAAGTTATGAGATCTTAGGCTTACAAGAGCTTTGTGAAACGGGGCCCTGTATCTGTGTCTGTGTCTCTCACTAACTTATTAAAGCTGAAGGGGTCGTTGTCGGCCCAGCTACCTCAGATGTGTACCCCAGGTACATTGCTGTATACAGAATAGGAGGTATGATTGCTACGAGAAAAGTTACCTGTATCTGTGTCTGTGTTTCAGTTCCCCATCACGGCTATACGAGAGATAAAGATACTGCAGCTCCTCAAGCACGAGAATGTTGTCAACCTCCTGGAGATATGCCGGACAAAAGGTGAGAGGGCTGTTCTAAATGCAGGGTCAGCGGTAGGGTTGAGATTGTGATGGAGGAAGTCAGAATGTTCGCACTACCTCTCAACTGACTACTGATCAGGTGGTCAGTCTCCTGGCTGAGTGTGCTTTACTTTGTTTTGAAGGGGCTTTGTTTGTTGCTTTTGCTTTTGCTTGCTTGGTTCAGACTCTACTGATGTTCAGATTCTGTTGTGGTTCAGTCAAACTGTAGTTGTATTGTAGGAATGTGACTTTCACTCTGCCGATAAAAGTCACTCACTCCCACTTACAGATGATTACTTCCAGAGTGACAGACAGTGTTTCTTATTTAATGCCACACTCCACAGTATTCTTGATATATATTGACAGTTTGTCCGTAATCAAGTCTTGACTGGACAGTCTAGTGCCCAGCTGCATTCAGCCAAGTCACAGCACTTGACCACCTGATACATTTAGTTGTGTCTTTCAACAAGATTTTGGGCCACTTAGAATCCTCACGATTTGGGTCCACTTAGAATCCCTACGATTTGGGTCCACCTAGAATCCCCACAATTTGGGTCTACTTAGAATCCCCACGAGTGCACATTGCAATAGTGTAAGGTTAGGTATGAAATCTGTTTGCAAAGGACAGTATACATATATTTCCGTGTCTTCATACGGTGGGGCAGTCATATACTCCTCAGTCATCCAAGGTGCAGCAATTTGCTGTTTACAGTTGCATCTGCTAGACATACAAAAAAACTTTGTTCAAATCTTGTGTCATCTTGCTTACATTTCTAGGTCAGTCAACAAAAGCTTCAGTTCACACTGCTTTCCATGTCAAGCTTAAATACTGTGGTGTAACCAGGGCTCGATTTAAGAGATTTTAACCTACTTGCACCAGGTGCAACCTAAGATAAAAACCTAGTTGCACCAGCCAAATTCCAGTTGCACTGTTGTTATTGCAATATGTAATATCAGAAATATGCTATTGAATTATTTAGATGTTTTATTCAGAAGTTCATCCACTCAAAAATTGACTTGCGTCTGGTGCAAGTCAGACTTATAACTAGGTTGCACTTTGTAATATATACAAAGCACTAAATTGAGCCCTGGTAACTGAAATACTGTTGAAAGTGGCAATAATTGCAACCTACTCCCTCATTCTACATGTTGATGATAATAGTGATACAAATAATCATGTTCAGACATGAACCTTTTCCAGTTGAAAGGGCGTCATCCGAGTGGCGGGGTAACTTAGTTAGTGGTTAATGTATTGCTCATCACACCGAAGACCCGAAGATTTTTCCTTATCCTGACTCATGCTCTTTGCTTGTCTTCTTCTTCTTGCTAACATAGTGGAACACTTGTATCTCCTTATTTGAAGCCCTTCAAAATAAAATCACTAATTGGTACTCACCACGAAGTTGCTCCCTTTGTCCCCTGGCGGAAAAGGTGTCGCCACCCTCTGGCCATGTGCTTCACTCTCTTCTTCTTCAGTGAGTGAGCAGGATGAGAGCCGCCTTGTGTCTCCTTACACACATATCCTTTGATAATCTCTTAGTTTTTACCTCATAGGTTACTATAGAGGTATAGCTAGTATCCTTTACTCATTTGTATTGATTAATTATCGTGATTTCTACTGTTTATTCACGGTATTCGCGGATTGTTCAGCTAGCTTTACGCTCATGAAAATCTGTACGATTTGTAGATTACGCTTTTTCTGCCTCCGATCCACATGTAATATGCCCTAGTTGTTCTAATGCCGCGGTAAGCGCTTAATTCACGCTTGCAGTTACTGCATTAATTTATCTCATTCTGCATTTAATAAATATCATCTTTATGCCTTAAGACGCGGCTGCAGATAGATCACGCAAACAAGGGCAAACATGGCAGAGAGTCCAGATATTCCTTCCAGTCAGCTGCTAGCGATCGACCTCTCTCCCGCCTGGTGTTCTGCTAGAGACCCTGGGCGCAGAGGAACGGGACGCAGTCCGCTACTCGAAGAAACGACCGCCTCCCCCAGACATCCCGGCCATTGCAGACTAAGTCTAAGAGGGCTCCTCATCGCCGCCTCAACGCAGATTGAGGACACTCCAGGGCAGCGCAGACTTCCAAAGGGAAATCTACGAAGACAGCAAGAACTTTCAGCCGAGATCGCTCCAGCAGCAGAGTTGGGCCTCTACGATGATCAGCCGATAATCATCCCCGACTTACGGCAGAAGAAGCGACCGTGTCAGCGACCGTGACTTCTGCAGAGATCTCCATGCAGCCTGATGCCTCTACACCGACGCCAGACGCCATTGATGTGAACCCCATCGCAGAAAAGACGCCGACGACTTCGGCTACAGATCATCCCAGAAGACATGATGCGCAGATTATGAACATCATGGAGGACCACTACAAACCGCGCAAGCAGGGTCCGAAGTTTCGCTAAGGCTCCAACGAGACAGCACCCCAGAGGCACCCCCGCCAACGAGCAGCCAAGACGATGTCACCTTCGCCAAGGAAGTCCCGCACCACCTTGACGGCGACCTAGATGTACAGCCTTCGCTGAAGGCCTTCGCTGGCGGGCGGAGAGATCATCACCATCTTCGATTTCATCTCTAGATATGGACTCAGACCATCAGACATCACGGAAGCCTTCGCTAAGGTCATATCATCGATCCCCCGACCGACGAATGAAGCTTCGCAAGGCATTCGCTTAAAGACATATGATTCCAGATCTTCATCGCCTAGAAGAACATCGAGGGATCGCCGGAAGAGCTTCGCAAGCTATCAACATTCACTCACAAGTCTCCGAGAAGATCATCCCATAGACGATCTCCAACTCCGCTTCATCACCAGGTCGATCACCCATCAGATCTCCACATAGAGCGCGCGACAAGTCAACTAGATCGCCACAAACCTCATCAGATATACAGACAGCTACACGCAGTCCCAAGAGCATCTACAATTTATTAATGATGATGGTTTTGAGGATGATGGAGGAATCATATTTTCTGATGCAGAGATACGGTATTGGATGGTCAATAACCTAGATCCTCACATCACCATCTAAAAGTGGCAATACAGCTCAGACGATTTGATGAAGGAAGATGATCCAGATGCAATCACTCTACCCCGATCGACCCGATTGCGGCAGTGCCATTAGAATCTAGATGCAGCTTCCAGAAAGCTACGAAAAGTTCAGATACCACATCTACCCAACTTTCAAGCCAAGAAGTTCTCCACGATAACATGGACTCCTTCTACAAGGCCCAGGACATCGATGAGAACTATAAGATCATCAGCCATGTAAAGAACAAGATTTACAAGATGGATGATCGCAAGTTGGCTCATATAGAAACCATGACTGACGACGATGTTCTTTTGGGTTAAATAGATCTAGGACGCATCAATGAGACTCTTATTACTAGATTCCGGATTCCACGACGGAAGATGATAGAATGATTTATTCTGCCTTACTTATGCAAAAAGAAAGATCAGCAGTTTTAACGGATCATCTTACATCTGTTTCAGCAGCATTCGATCTTAGCTCGTCGCCAAGGCCTCCTCTCCCTGTAATTGGGGAGAACTTTACAGCCCCACTTTATACAGCCCCTGGTCGCATAACATCCATCTTTGACGGAGAAATCGGCTAAGGTCGCCAAGGAAGTCTCTAAGGATTCCAGGGAAGTCCTTATGATTAGATCGATGGACACACTAGCCAGCCATTCGGCTGGGGACTTCACAAAGATACTCAGGCAGATCTAAGTTCACGGGCCTACAAAGAGCAAGAGACAGGAAGATAGCCAGCTCTAGAGGTAAAGATTCTTTCGGCTTCCATATGGCAACTATAGAGGAGGATCAGGGAAGAGGCAGGACACCCAGAGGTTCCCGCAATTATAGACGCTGGAAACACAGGTTCGAACGACTGAGTCTTCCACCCCAGCCGCTCCAGTACAAATCCAGCTCAAGTGGGTGGACGCCTCCAACTACACTGGGAAAACTGGGGAATACTGCAAGATCCTTACGCCTCCAACATTATTCAACACGGATTTCAGATCCCTCTACAGGATAAGCCTCCGGCTCGACAATCAAACCCCCAAGTTCGACGATTTACAAGCACAACAACTACCAAAGATAAAAGAGGCTGTCTCATCACTCCTATCCAAACAGGCCATAGAAGTAATAGATCAAGCAAACGCCGAATCCAGGTTTCTAATTCCCCAGTTTTCCTAGTTCCCAAGAAAACTCCACGGAGAAATACAGACTCATCTACAACATGAGCTTTTTCAACAAGAACTATCTACGCAAAACCACCGGGTTCTCGCGTGATGATACATTTACTCTCAGTTACGCCAGATGATTCGGCCCTATGGACTACATGGGCAGCATAGATCTACAGGATGCCTACTTGCACATCCCCATTCATCCCGATTCCAGGAAATACCTACGATTTACTCTAGAAGGGCTACATTACCAGTGGAAAGTACTCCCATTCGGAATATCATCAGCCCCCTGGCTATTCACGAGGATAACGAAACCGATTATCAAATTTCTACATCGTCAAGGGCTACGCAGTGCGTTTTACCTCGACGACGGGATACAAGTAGATCAAGATCCACTGCGTCTCAAACTACAGTTAAATTACATCATAAAGCTACTAACACAACTAGGGTTGGTTAGTAAACTTACGCAAATTCAAGATACAACAGACCATTCCACTAGCTCTACTCTCCGCTACTACTGCGCACAATGGCAGAGCCTACTAGGTCTTCTCACATCAGCCCAAGACATGACTGTCACAGGCAGATTACAGTTACGTCCCCTACAGGTCCTCATCAACGCACATCTCAACGATGTACAACCATTCAGTCTACCGAAACATCTCAGACCACATCTACTATGGTGGACCAAGAAATCGAATGTCTGCGAAGGGATTTGTTTAGCAGAGCAGGAATACAAAACCCATCTGTATGTAGATCGCCGTTACCCAAGGTTGGGGAGCTCATCTCACCAACCACACGATATCAGGGTTATGGAATCAGCAAGAATGCAAACTCCATATAAACAGTCTAGAAATGAAAGCTGTAATCAACGCTTATTCTACATTGGAGCACATTTCTACAAAATGCTACCTAATGATCCATACAGACAATTCGACAGTGGCGTTTCTACATAAACAAGCAAGGCTCAACGAGATCGATGAACCTTTTGAACCTAAGCTTTCAACTGTTCGATTTAATACAAGATCTAAATCTACATGTCAGAGCAGTGCACATTCCCCGAGCCAGAAATATACTAGCAGACGCCTCTCGGCCTCATCTACCATCACCGACAGAGTGGATGATCAACCGGGAAATTTTGCACAGATAATCAAGCAATTAGGAGCCGCTAATAGACCTATTCGCCACGCCGATTCAACAATCAGCTACCGACATTCGCGGTCACCAGTCCCAGACCCCAAGCTTGGGCAACGGATTTAAGTCTATCATGGAAGGCCTCAATGCGACGCCAAGCTCACGCCAGCAATAATACCTCAAGTATTACAGAAAATCAGACAAACACAGAGCCTATAACTCACTTTGTCGTCACTCTACTGGTCGGCCAGAACGTGGTTTCCCATACTAATTCAAGAAATCGGTCAACCAACACTGGAGCTACCTGCCGCAAACCTGTTAATTCATCCTCACACCAAACAAGTGCACGGAAACCCAGCAATGTTCCAACTACACGATGGACTGTATACAAATGTGTTTAAACAAGAGAGGATATTCTGCCAGGGCGGCAAAAGCAGTCACGCTTTGCTTTACGCTATTCAACTCGTGAACTTGTAACGACGACAAGTGGCACAGTTTCAAAAATTATGCAACAAAGAAAGGGTTTACAGCAAGAGAGGCTTCACAACCTCAAGTGGCAGACTATTTGTGTTACCTACCAAAACAAACATTTAAAAGGTTCAACGATATCAACATATCTTGCCGCTTTAGCTCTGTAATCACCATGAGAACGGGTGTCAAATTGACAAGATCTCCAGAGTTACTGGCCTTACTACGAAGCTCCGATTGAGGACCAAAAGCGGAAGTTCCACTTCCAGCTTGGGATCTGAATGTAGTGTTACAACACCTCACGAAAGTGAGGTCTATGAACCTTTGAATCGCATAAACTTTGAATTTCTCTCACAGAAAACATTGTTTCTGCTATCGCTAGCCACAGCAGCAAGAATGTCTGAAATTCACTTGGATTACTTAGAGGATACAGTTTGATGACAATCATAACACAGCACTCGGATTAAGATGGGATTTCATTGCAAAGAATCAACTGCCAGGTCAACCAGACAGATTATTCCACATCCCGGCGCTTATCCTCTATTCTCGATCACAAGATACACAAGACCTATCACTGTGTCCGTAAGAGCTTCAAAGTTTATTTTATTTAATTTTATCCAAAACAAGGAGAAGATTTCTCAAACGCTTATTCATCCCATTATCGCCACTTAATCAAACACAGAAGTGTCACGGACCACAATATCTATTTGATAAGGACTGTCATTCTCCCAGGCCTACAAGGCAGCAGGCTTGGACCCACCAACAGCATCAAATCCACATGAGATCAGGGCACTGGCCTCTACCCTCGCCTCTACACGTAACTGTTCCTTGAACACCATTATGGAAGGATGCTATTGGAAATCTAACATGGTATTTGCTAATCACTACCTAAGAGACATCACTACAGAAGATGTCTCTGGCATTCACCATTTCGACCACTGGTCCTCGCCAGCAACTGACAGTCCCTCAGAGGGCTTAAAATATTAGCCTCACAAGATTAATATGTATTTTATACATACTCATCTAGCTTATAACTCTAAGGAGTTTTAGGGCTATGTATATATGTTCAGCTTAAGTATTCTACCTTAAGCATATACTTGATATAGTCAATTTCAGTGCCTCTATCAGAGTCACCTATATATATATATATATAATTTATATGTATTGTTCAATATATTCATAATGTAATTCCCCTTTAATGGCTTTATATAACCTATGGTTTTCTTTATACAGGAAACATCCTAAATCTAAGACTTCATGAAGTTCCCGTAGGGGATATTACAGTATATCTATACAAAATCACTAATTATAAATCCAAAGTATTCTGTTACCCACCTCCGCTCCTGTGAGGATGCTACAAGCAAAAGAGCATGAGTCAGGATAAGGAAAAATATGTAATTTTTAGAGTAAAATTGATATTTTATACTTATCCTGACTCATGAGGTTAGCCCTCCCATCCTCCCCACATAACACTTTGGATTTCCCTGTAAATTCAAGTGTTGGGCTCGCTAAATCAGGAGAGAGTGGAGCACATGGCCAGAGGGTGGCGACACCTTTTCCCGCCAGGGGAGACAAAGGGGAGCAACTCGTGGTGAGTACCAATTAGTGATTTTATTTTGAAGGAGCTTCAAATAAGGAGATACAAGTGTTCCACTATGTTCAAGAAGAAGAAGAAGAAGAAGACAAGCAAAAGAGCATGAGTCAGGATAAGTATAAAATATCAATTTTACTCTAAAAATTACATTTTTGTGAAGTTCACACTGGGGGAAATTAAGAAGGTCATGCAACAGCTGCTCAATGGCCTCTACTTCATTCACAGCAACAAGATCCTCCACCGCGACATGAAAGCAGCCAACATCCTCATCACCAAGAATGGCACGCTCAAACTGGCAGATTTTGGTCTTGCTCGAGCATTCAGCGCTGCCAAAGGAAGTCAGCCAAACAGATATACCAACCGTGTTGTGACCTTATGGTATCGGCCACCAGAACTATTGCTTGGGGAGAGGAACTATGGCCCCCAGATTGACGTGTGGGGTGCAGGGTGTATCATGGCTGAAATGTGGACTCGATCGCCCATCATGCAGGGCAACACAGAGCAGCACCAGCTCCAGCTCATCAGCCAGTTGTGTGGCTCCATCAACCCGGAGGTGTGGGTGGGGGTAGATAAGCTGGAGCTGTATGGGAAGATTGAGCTCCCCAAAGGCCAGAAGAGGAAGGTCAGGGAGAGGTTAAAGCCGTATGTTCGGGATCAGTATGCTATTGATCTTCTGGACAAGCTTCTCACCCTGGATCCATCTAAAAGGCTGGACTGTGACACTGCTTTGAATCATGATTTATTCTGGTCGGATCCCATGCCAACAGAGCTGACGCAGATGTTGTCCAGGCATACCACGTCAATGTTTGAGTACCTGGCCCCGCCCCGTCGTCGTGGACCTGTCCATCCTCATGCACCAGCACACAGACCATCCCACAATCCTGATCAGCATTTTGAGAGGGTCTTCTGATTGGTTGTCAGGTCAAGAAGGTCGTCCGATTTGTTGTGTGGAAGAGAGTGACTTCGAGATGGGCGTTAGGATGTCATGAGACGAAGGGTAATAGACATCTTCTGCACTATAAAGCAGTCATACTGTTGTAGCCTAAAGTTTCAACACTCATTATGATTAGGGTTGGTTCAGGTTCCTGGACCTAACTGCATGAAGTGGTTAAACTGGTTAGTGTAAAGTTAGTCACTTCTGTAGCTGTCATGAGGGTTGTACATGCTTTCCTAATACTCTGGCGCCAATCAAGGTTTCTGTTGGGTAGATAGTTTTTGTTTGTAACTCAATGACAAGGGTACAAGTCAGTATATCTTTTTGATACTTGTTGTTTAATGCTAAATTAGTGATATGTGTGTGTATGTAATAGTCAACAGTAAGCTATGCATACTTCAGTAAGAACGTTGTGACAGTAAATCTCCACTTAGGTCATTTTTTTTGTTTCTTGGAGTGAGCATTTTGACATATTTGTCAGGTGATAATAATGAAGACGGTAGTTTTTATGAAGAATCACGTTTAGAATAGAATAGAATAATACTTTAATGCCTTTTCAGGAATTTGTGTTACATCAGCAGAGCTACTGACACATCAGAGAGATACAAAACATATTTACATAAATTCATTGATTTAGGTATCTTCACATTTGTTTAAGAGAGATATGGTACTTGGAATAAAGGATGTACGGGCTCTCTTAGTTTTCACAATTGGAACTTTGCTCATCACACCGAAGACCCGAGTTTGATTCCCCACATAAGTACATGTACATTGTGTGAAGCCCATTTGTGTATAATTATTATAATGTTACTACATTATGTTGGGTCTATATGACGGAAAGGAATGTAATTGTTTCCATCATCATATGAGCCATAGAAAAAATGGTGGGTGGGGCTGGGGTGGGGAGTGATTTGAAAAGACAGAGGCCATCAATCATGTTGCCATTAGTATTTTAGGCTTGAGGGAGATTTTCTTCTCAAGGGTTTCTTCTAATAGGAGAATGTGTGTTCAGATAGATCAAGAGGGAGACTTGTTCCCCATATTTTTGTCATTTTTGTTTCATCATGTTCCATCTTGTTAAGCATGTTACTGTGTAGATTGTCACTGAAGTATGATGGTGAGTCATACAGTGGTTACAGTGAATATTGAATACAATCACGGATGTCGGATGTATGTTTGTAGGGAGGTAGATGTTGATTGTTCAAAGACAGTGATGGGTCTAGGAACTGGATGAATGCTGATGTTTTCTGTTCATGTCTAACAAAAAGTCAAGGAACATTCATCAAAAGCAGGGAACACAAAACCGAAGCATGTTTTCTTTGTCATATTTATGAAAATCTTTCATTTGAAGTCTTTGAGAATATTAAAGAATAAACAACTACTTCAGTGAAGGATAAGTTGATTCATCAGTTAGAAGTGACAATAAATTTGAAGACTTAAGTGTAAGTATCACAGAAACCATTTTCCCCTAAAACGTCTGATATTCCAGTGATGAAGTGTAGTACAAAGTCAATAACAATAACAATAACAATAACAATAACAATAACAATAGTGGCACACAATCACAATGATTGCAGGTGTTGTTTCTATATACACCAGCATGGTAGATATACATACCAAGTGTGCGAATATTACTTGTATTATTAGAGTTCATTAACAAATTAAATTTACAAGTAGTAGGATATGTGTGGTAATATTGTGGTAGATATTTTGTCTTTAAATCAGCGTAGTAAGGACATACCAACAAAACGTGGAACTCCTCTTTAATAGCATTTAATGTACAACATTTACACAATCTGTATTATCTTGGAATATTATACTTTCTACCCTTCTCGATTATAAGGTCATGTGAAGAACATCTAAATCTGGATATTGAAACGAAGATTTTCTGAGATTAATATCGTGGAGGTATTACTCTGTATTTAAAACAGATTTAAAAGTACTGTAAGAAAGTGGATGTGGGTGAAGTTTGGAATTCCAGGTCTGTATCAACAATGTACATTTCATATAATCTTTGTGATACAGCATTATAAAATGACCTTGTGCAAGTAATATTTTGTGACAAAAATACATCACTAAATCCAAGTAAATTCCTCTTACAAATTATTAGCAATCAGTTTATGTTTATGGGGATTTGTAGGGGGGACTTGAAAGTGGTCTTTGTGTGACATTGCCTGGTGTTGGCTGATGTATGTACAAGGTCCATTACTACAAAAACATTAATTTTTTATTTTAGTTATGAATTCATATTCCTGTGCTATGATAATGTTCATATGCTGTGAATGTTTTGTATCAAATAGATTGTTTGAAGATTTGTTCTGAATACTGCTAATGTGTGTGCAGCTTGTTCATGCACTCGATGTACTGGTGTTTAGTAAAGCACAATAATCACCCAACATGTTTTGCAAGCTTTAGGATATAGTGTCATTTATCATTTAAGGCGAGACCAATTTTATTTCTTGTTTTACAGACTGAACTTAATTCAAAATGTCCAGTTCAGTTTATGTATTGATTCCAGTTAAGTCAAGGGTCTGGTTGTTTTCATACCCAATGAGTCAGACAGGGGAGTGACATGTTCTACTTTCACTTGACAGCAATATGTATTGGCATGCTATGAAGCGCCGGTGGTCTGTTTTGTGTCTTTGTCGTGTTGCCAGTTAGAAGAGGAATCAATCTGTTAAGGTTTATTATGGTTACAGTCGATTTCCTTATTATGAATTTTCAGTTATCAATGATTTATTGTCATTATCATGTGTTTTAATATTTGTGTTGGTAGTAGCTGTACCTACATCAATGGCTTACACTGCGTGTTTGTTTTGACATAGTCTGTTTTGATAGAACACCCTGTTGTATGGCTTAATGGCAGCTTGTCACCAGATTTTGAAATAATCATACAAATGTTATATATTATATGCTATTTTTTATAATATTCTCAAGTTTTAGGATTTGAGATCTTTTAGGTGCACCACATGGTTTTAAAGAGAATGTTTGCAAGATCCAAATTTTATTGCGTACTTTCCTTTTATCAGAGCAGCAGTTTCGGTGTCCAAGTTTTAAAGTTTTATGGGTGGCTCAGTGGCTGATTTTTCATGTGACCGGCTAATTGTTTTACAGTTTTGAAACATACAGATTGTTTCTGTATATGACTACTGTAGATAAGCCAAATTTTGAGGACCAAAAAGGCAGTCTGTAGAAAGGGGTTGGCTTATCTACAGGTTACTCTTACGTCAAACTTTGTTTCTGGTGGTAAGAAAACAACATCGTATTGCTTTGTGTAGTTTTTAGAAGAGTAAAATTTGTTCAGCTTATATTATTATAAAAGAACCACATGACACATTATGAACTTGCTGATATACAGATCCCTCACGTGGTAAAAGCTAGCTTTGGCAATAGGCTCCTCAAAGCAGAGTCTGTTTGTGACTCAGATTTAAATATATAGTCCTTTGCTCTTTTCATAACCAAAATATAAAGTGGGATTGCAAATCTTGAGCCTGTGTTTAGAACAAGGTCGATGATGTTCATTATGGACAATGCAGTATCGATTCCAAAATGATGTCTTGAAGAGGCAAATTCCAAATGAATATTTGGTGTTTTAGTCAGGCTTAACATCAATGCATGGAACTGGCAGTTTCTTGATGACAAATGGTAACATTAATGATGTGAAATTTGATTATATTGGCAGAACGCTTCACCAGCTTGAGAGTGATTTGAAGGTAATATAGTGCAGATCTTGAATAATTCAGCAGTCTTGTTCTGTGAGTTTTGTTCCTAATGATGAATTTGGCAGTTTCATTGTTGTCCTTAATCTCTGACAGCTGTGAATATCTGCAATATTGCTGATGCAGCATTTTGAACATTTAATCACACACTTAATGAAATCACTTAATGAAATCACTGAAAGATCTAGTGTGTCAACCTTTCATGGTTGAGCTGACTAAATCAGTATTAACACATGGTATAGGATGCCCCATGTTACACCGTCTTGGGTTGGCTTGAGTCATTTCACTCTCTGCTAATGCTGCTCCATGTTATATATTGAAAAGTGTACAATCTACAGGTCAATTGGCTACAAACATGAAGTGTTTTAATGAATTATTGAAACCATTCCTGTGTTTTGTTTGATAGACATTAATGGTTTTGGTATCATGGTATCTTGAATCAGTTTGTTAGATTTTATGGATGATTATTTGTGTCATGTATTTTAATCATTTATAGCTTGAATAAAGATGGAGACTCATGAATAGTTCTTTTGTGATGGGTCATCCCGGGATGTTAGTTCGCAGCACCACTTACCTGTGTGTGCATGTGACTGTGTTTGTTGTTTGGTGTTCATTGGACAAAGTTATGGAATGTGGTACAGAGTGTGTACAAAAAATGTTAAAATGTACCTAGTCTGTTTATTGTAAAGTTTGTTCATGTGTAATATGTAATATTTGTTCATACTTGCTTCAAAGTAAGGTGTTGCCAAGGTTGCGTACTCAGCCCCAATTTATTTTCATTGTTTATTTATGAGTTGGCAGGGAACTTGAAACAACTTACTTGTAGTTATGGTATTGAGTTACATCCAGCCATAACATATTTGTTCTTTTCACTATTTGCTGATGATGTCGGTCCCATATCTGACATTGTTGACGGAAAATGTTCGTTTTTTATGCCGCACTCAGCAATATTCCAGCTATATGGCAGCGCTCTGAAAATAATCGAGTCTGGACCTGACAGTCCAGTGATCAGCAGCATGAGCATTGATCTGGGATACGATGTGTCAACCAAGTCTGATTTTCTGACCACTCGATCCCGTTAGTAGCATTTTACGACAAGCATGGGTTGTTGAAGAATAAGTGATCAGCAGCATGAGCATTGATCTGGGATACGATGTGTCAACCAAGTCTGATTTTCTGACCACTTGATCCCGTTAGTAGCATTTTACGACAAGCATGGGTTGCTGAAGAATAATTCTAACCTGGATCTTCATTGGGTGCTGGAAAACAGAGGAGCCGTCAACTAATGCTTATAATGAAACCAAACTTTTAGTTTTCAAGAAAGTCATATCAAGAAGTCGAAAGTGGTATTATCAGTGGGAGTGGCTGGAAGGTGATTCGTGTCATTAATAGTTGGGCATTACTTTGAGTAGAACTTTGTGATGGGTGCCACTTGCAGGAAACTTTCATACACAGACTAAGTAGTGCTGTTGCGATTAATTGAAATAATCGAAGATTGGTCGCAGTGACCAAATGACCAAATAATCGATCACATTATCTCATAATCGAACACAAACGATTTTGGAACTTATATATCTATGTTGTCAGCGATGGAAAACGTGTTTAATTCTTCATAAAAAAATATACTGTTTAAAAAAAGAACTTGACATAGGAACAATATTTGACACAAACCAATCCATGCTGAATCCCAACATGTAGAGGAATGGTCGACAAAATGTTTAAAAAAAGAAACGTTAAAAAAACATAACGTTACAAGCACGCGTGAAACGCATACTACAAGAAATGCACGTGCATCATGAAATTGTGTATCACCCCGACTGAAGCCTGTGACTGTAGGTTTAGAAAAACGCCACATCAATAGTACTCCACATTCACTGCTTAAGCCATTATCCACGACAAAAGAATGCCAAGACAGAAGCTCAACGACACATCGCCATAGGCCGTTTACAATGAGGGGCATTGCAGCATGAGTTGCCAAGGCACTTCGGCGTGTCCAGATATCTGAAACCTATGGACCCGATACAACAATACTGGGAGTGTTAATGACGGACCCAGGTCATGTCGACCTACACTTACCACCGCTGCCCAGGATAGCTACATCCGGTTGATACATTTTCGTTCACGCACCACGTCTGCAACATCCACAACAACCCGAATCCCTGGACTGCGCCGAATTTCCGACCAGACAGTGCACAGGCGGCTTCGGGAAGCCGCACTTTTTGCCAAAAGACCAGTTCGACGTAGGGTCTTGACACAACGTCTACAATGGTGCAGACAACGAGTGACATGGACGCGGGCAAGATGCTGGACAATCTTGTTCTCAGATGAGTCTCGGTTTCTTCTCAGACGTGCTGATGGACGTTCACGTGTATACAGACGTCGGAACTGTCGATACAGCAGGTCGATAGATTTGGTGGTGGAAGTGTCATGGTGTGGGCAGGTTTCCATCATAAGGGCCGGACAGCTGGTGTGCACTTGGCAGATGCTTTGCAACGTCACGTCGTTTCCTTCATCAACGTCAACGGTGGATCTTTCCAGCATGATAATGCTCGACCTTACGTTGCACGTGTTTGCCAGGACTTCCTCCAGCAAAACAACGTTCAGGTGTTACCATGGCCTTCTCGATCACAAAATTTGTCCTATTGAACATCTATAGGATACTCTTGATCGACGCTTGCACCAGCGTAATCCGCCACCTCAGACACTACAAGAACTGCACGCAGCACTTCAGAGTATCAAAACATTGCTTAAGACAGCATTCAACATTTCTTTTCTTTTATGGGCCGACGCTGCCAAGCTGTTATCGATGATCATGTATGATACTCTGACCAAGTGGCTTTAATAGCCCTCTGTGGCTTTACCAAACCCTTTCTGGAAATCATGTTTTGGAAATATGTAAAGTGATGATTTTACTGTAATTTAGCAATGATGTCATGTTTGTATCAGTTATATGCACTCAGTACATAAACTCCAAAACAGCATGTCAAGCATGTCATTTTACTCTGGATGTGAAATTTGCACAGTTTCTAAATTAAAACAAAAAAACCAAAAACAAAAACACAACAGAGAACCACATGGTTTTTTTTCTTTGTGGTTCCCTAAGTTGACAACCTAGCTAGCTATTCTCGAAACGTTCGTAGCCCTACGAACGTCTTAAGCCCATTCTGAACACATTTGGCTGCGATCAAAGTTAAGTATTCCTAGGGCTATGAACGGTTAGATTATAAGGGCCCTGAACAGGAAAAACTGAAGAATGGCGCTAACCAATTTGTTTTGATGATTGCCTTGTTGAACCAATCATCAGTTGTGAGATTTCAACCAATTCCCAACACTACTAAGAAGATATTGTTCAAAGTTGTGAGATCACTGTGTAGACTGAAGCCTTGTGACCTTTCCTTTAAGATATTTGGTACATTGCACAACAACCAGTTCCAGTTCTTGGTGTGGAAATGATGAACAGTTTTATATAAATGCATTCAGTACAGGTAACAGCTTGTATGATTTCTTATGCATTTGTGTGGTCGCTTTCCATTCTATATACATGTGTAAACTATTCTAGTGTAAGTTATTTTTGTACCACTTTATTTTTATTTTTTTAGGTATCAGAACATGTACAACATACATTTTCAACATAGCATGCCTTGTACAGTCCGTTTGGCTCAAAAGCGGACCGATGAATTGCAATCTAACTCGAAAACTAATAAACATAACATACTCAATGAAACGCTGATCATAATCAAAACATCATACCCACTTTGTGAGGTTTTTGCAGAATTTTTGTCATAAAAATAATGAAGTTGTTTAACAAACTATCATTAAAATATTGACACAGTTCACTATTTGTTACGAGGGAGGAGTGCAGAGAAAGGGACAGCCAGGTGTTCGAGAAGCACGTTCACAGACAAAGTTATTTCTTCATTAACCTGTGCTCTGCCGTCTCCATCCATTATCGAACACCTGGCTGTCCCTTGCAATTCATCGGTCCGCTTTTGAGCCAAACGGACTATTGATCCAGGCATCTTCTGTGTTATGGCATACATTACAATATGGCAGGATATGACAAAAAGGAGTTCATACCTACAATCTACAATCTGTGTAGCGAAGTTGCTTACTGGCATTTGCTTGTATATATGTAATGTTTGGTAACAATAAAAAATCAAGTTTGGTACATCATTTCTTTTTTCTTTGTAACCAAATATGACGTGAGTTACTTTGGTTCTAAATTGATTCCAGTTATATCTTTGATCCATTCCAACAAGTGTTGCCACAAGCTTTTTACATGTACACAGTCAAATAAAGGATGTGTGGATTTGTACCGTGACAAAATGTACATAAAGGAGAATCGTGCAGTTTGTAGATAAAATCACTTCTGTGTGTTGTAAGTATTCTATGAATTGTACCATATTGAAACCATCTTGATGTACAACTAACCCTGCTTCGAAATGGAATAGGGGCGGTGGGGTAGCCTAGTGGTTAAAGCGTTGGCTCGTCACGCCGAAGACCCGGGTTCGAATCCCCACATGGGTACAATGTGTGAAGCCCATTTCTGGTGTCCCCCGCCGTGATGTTGCTGGAATATTGCTAAAAGCGGCGTAAAACCAAACTCAGTCAGTCAGTCAGTCGAAATGGAATAAAGTTATATATTTTCCACATTTCTTCACTTATATTTGATCCAATAACAATCTCCCATTGTTTTACTACTGACTTGATTTGCTGACAAATTTTGTGTTCGTTAGGCTCATGTAGAATTCTTTACATCCTTTGCTAGTCCGGAATAATATTTTCAGATTATCAGGCGTAAGTACCCGTAAGGTCTGGGTTAGAATATTGATCTTCAGTAACCCTTGCTTGTCGTAAGAGGCAACTAACGGGATCGGGTAGTAAGGCTCGCTGGCTTGGTTGATATGTCATCGGTTCCGAATTGCGCAGATCGATGCTCATGCTGTTGATCAATGGATTGTCTGGTCCAGACTCGATTGTTTACAGACCGCGGCCATATAGTTGGAATATTGCTGAGTGCGGCGTAAAACTAAACTCACTCACTTACTCACTCAGGTGTAAGTTATTAGCAATGCCAGATACCCTAGGAAGTGTTACAATGTTTAGCTCAAGTGTAAGCCAAGCAAGATTAATTGAACTTCCAAACCTAAAACTTATTTTAAGTCTTAGATTTGGATGTGTATGGAAAGTTCAAACTGTTATATTAAAGAACTGTTTATTTGATAATTTGTTATGAGACATAGTGATATGTGCCCTGGGTTCCAAAATGCGGTCATACACATTTCAACATAGATTAACGACAGTCATAGTGCTAAGGTTGTGCCGGAAACCGGATCCTGGACATGTTGGCTTCCTTGGTCACATTCCGGTCTCATGCGAGAAACCCCTAGAGACATTATATTTAAACCCCTAGAGACATTATATTTAAACCCCTAGAGACATTATATTTGTTAAAGTAATAGGGATTAATTATCTGAGTAGAGGCACCCCAGTGGCATGTAATGAGCACAGCCCATCAGCTCTGCCAGAATAACTACATGCTTAAAATCCTATTGACCAGTCATTATGTTGTTGTAAAGGTAATCTAATAACCAGAAAGTAAAGGACAAGAAAGAAAGGTATGATGTAGTTAGTAAATGTTCTTGTATTCATATGATAGAAAAAAAAGCCAAGCTTAGTATATTGGAGTAAAGGTAAAGGCACATTTGAGTAAACGCGAAATATACACGAATGGGTTTTTCAGTTAAAATAGTATTCTTGTAGACTGCAACCCAGTACCTTGATGGAGTTGGCTACTTATTGAAGCTGGGCTAAACTGGTTCTACATGGATCAGATTGAACACCGAGGATAAAGTGACACTAAATTATCACACTAAATATATAAGCCTATCTGTAGATGATCTATCTATCTATCTATCTATCTATCTCTATCTATCTATCTCTATCTATCTATCTATCTCTATCTATCTATCTCTATCTATCTATCTATCTATCTCTCTCTCTCTCTCTCTATCTATCTATCTATCTATCTAAAGAAAACTCCAGACCTTAACTGCACAAAATCTTTCGCCGTTCAACGGCTCTTCGTGTGTACAATGAAAACTAAGTGTCGTCATAGGCGACGCATAACGGTAGTAGCTATGTCGTCATCATGTGTATGTAATAGAGATATAAGACATATCTTCTTAGGTAGTTGAAAATGCTGTTCATAAGGCAGTAAAAGTACCCAAGAGTCCCATGAAAACAAAAGAAACAAATAAAGGCGATAGACATTCTTTCATTTGTTTGTACCTACAATCCTAATAACTATACAATAATGCCCATTGTAAAAGCAAATCTTCCAATTTTGTATAAAGTGATGTCATGAAAAAAAGGTCTATCAGTCAGTGTAACAAAATGTCACAGACCTCGAGTGTGTGGTGTGTGTGTGTGTGTGTGAGAGAGAGAGAGAGAGAGAGAGAGAGAGAGAGAGAGAGAGAGAGAGAGAGAGAGAGAGAGAGAGAGAGAGAGAGAGAGAGTCAGTGTGCGCATTTATACGTGCGTGTAACATGTTCACATCACTGAGTGACGGAACAATCATAAAAGAAGTCAAAAGTCATAAACATTTAGGATTAACAATCCAAAGCGACTGTACATGGAATGATCACACTAATGATATTGTACGTAAAGTTCGCCCTATGATCAGTTGCCTGAGGTGTTTTAAGTACCGATTATCACGTAAAACGTTGGATATTATGTATAAGTCCTATATCTTGTGGGCAATATTTGACTATTGTTCGCATATTTCGGAAATCTGTACTTCTGAGCAATCGCGTACATTGGAAAATTTACATCTTGATTCTATGAGAACTATATGTGGTGCCGTTCGTGGCACAAGTCATAACAAACTTTATAATGAAACCAAATCTCAATCCTTGCAAGATAGAAGGTATTTCGAGAAGTTAGCCTTTTTCTATAAGATGTACAACAACCAATTGCCAAAATATCTTTGTGACCTGATCCCAAACTCCGTTTCCGGAACTACAAACTACAGCTTGAGGAATAACTCCGAAATACAAAGAAATTTACAGTCGCACTGCCTGTTTTTCTAAATCCTTTTTACCTGCCACAATAAATTTATGGAATGCCCTACCAAATTCCAAAGCATCATGTAATCTCACAGAATTTAAAAACCAAATTGCAAAAACTGAAAATAAGATTTACTTTGACCTTAAATATGGCACTCGTTTTTGCCAAATCGTTCACTGCCGCCTCAGGCTCGGATGTAGCGACCTAAACGACGATAAGTATAACAGACATTTAATAGACAGCCCATGTTGTTCTTGTGGACATCAGAGTGAAAACGCCCTACACTATTTCCTCACTTGCCGTGACTATAATCGGATAAGACTTAATATGTATTTTTACACTACCGGTTACAGCCTGGATACCATTCTTAAGGGAAACAAAGAACTTACTCCCTGTGTAAACCAGAAAATAGTTGAATCCGTCCACGACTTTATAACCAAGACACAACGCTTCAAAATAATTAAATTTACTCAACAGCCTTCTCATGATTGATTTATATTTCTACAATGGCTTGTTAGACACACACAACTGTAACTCTCTAACTTATGACTACTTAGAGAATAGTTGTATTTCATATAATCTGTATATATTTATATATATTAAAAAATATTATATTTATGCAATGGTCAATATCGATGACGTCAAATCCTCCATTTCATGATGTATTTTATGTTGCATGGGAGCGGTGTTAACATAAGCAGTAATGCTTGTTCACCAATCCCAATTCATCTTCATGAATAAAAATATGTTTAAATCACATCACTGAGTGTTAATTATTGTTCTTCATCATCTGTACTTAACAGGTGTGGCCACCTTTTAATAGAAGATGCGTGAAGATTGGATCGTATTTCATCACTAGTGCCAACTTTGTTGCTGTTTGCTTCTTGTTGTTCTTGGCGTTAAGATCCTTCATTTGTGAGGCGACATACTGAACTGTGTCCAAATCCCCCCCAGCACACGCGCAATGCAGGACTGTGTTGCCATTATTATCCGTAATCGTTAGAGATGCTCATTTGCCTACAATCAGTTCAACTAGTGGTTTATGACGTTGCACTGCTGCCACCATCGCTGGTGTCCTCCCTAGCTTTTCTATGCAGTCTATCTGTACATGAGTCAGCGAGAGGTTAAACTTGAGAGGTCATTGCCTTCAGTCCCCAAAAGCATGACCAGTGAAGTATGCTGTATCCGTTATTATCCTTCTTCCTGACACGGGCTCCATGTTTAATCAGTAACCTCAACACCTTTGTGTGTTTGTTCTTAGCTGCCAGTAATGATGGTGTGTATCCGTGTTTTCCACGCTTGTTGATATTCACTTGACAGTTAGTCAAGACGATCTTCACCCGAGCCAGTTCACCCTTCTTACTGGCCACGCGTAGGGCAGCATCAGGCTGTCGAGCTTTACATTTTTTAGCAGTCGACTGTCGAGCTTTACATTTTGTAGCAGTCGACTGTCGAGTAGCTGATTGAGTAGTAGTCGGTAGTGGGGTAGTTAGAAGTGGTTTGGTTGTAGGTGGCGGGGTTGTCGATGGTGTGGTTGTTGAAGGTGTAGTAGTCGATGGTGTGGTTGTTGAAGGTTTAGTAGTCGATGGTGTGGTTGTTGAAGGTGTAGTAGTTGATGGTGTGGTTGTTGAAGGTGTAGTAGTCGATGGTGTGGTTGTTGAAGGTGTAGTAGTCGATGGTGTGGTTGTTGAAGGTTTAGTAGTCGATGGTGTGGTTGTTGAAGGTTTAGTAGTCGATGGTGTGGTTGTTGAAGGTGTAGTAGTCGATGGTGTGGTTGTTGAAGGTTTAGTAGTCGATGGTGTGGTTGTTGAAGGTTTAGTAGTCGATGGTGGGGTTGTTGAAGGTGTAGTAGTCGATGGTGGGGTTGTTGAAGGTGTAGTAGTCGATGGTGGGGTTGTTGAAGGTGTAGTAGTCGATGGTGGGGTTGTTGAAGGTGTAGTAGTCGATGGTGGGGTTGTTGAAGGTGTAGTAGTCGATGGTGGGGTTGTTGAAGGTGTAGTAGTCGATGGTGTGGTTGTTGAAGGTGTGGTAGTCGATGGCGGGGTTGTTGTTGGTGGGGTTGTTGGAGGAGGAGTAGTTGGTGGTGTGGTAGTCGGTGGTGTGGTACCTGGAGGTGTGGTAGTTGGCTGTGGAGTAGTTGGTGCAGAGGTTGTCAGGTTGGTAGTTGATGGTGATGGAGTAGTGGGTTTTAGGCTACTTCGTGGTGAAGTAGTTTGGTTTGCTGTCACACAAAGTTTCATTCTGTTCACATGCTAATTTACGATAAAAAAAATACACATCTCAGTAGCCCTGACCCTGACTCATAGTTCCACCCCCTGTCCAAATCAATGACCGCCACCGCGAACCACAACATTCACCCTGACTCTAACACTGTACTTGACTCCGACCTCATAACCCCAACCTTGACCCTGTCTCCGACCTTGACCCCGATAACCCCAGCCTTGACTTTGACCCCTGACTGACCGAGCATACAACCCCGACCCAAACCCTGATGCCCTAACTCAACCCGAACACACAGATCCCTGACTGTCCGAGCATACAACCCCAACACACAGACCCCTGACTGACCGAGCATACAGCCCAAACACAGATCCCTGACTGACCGAGCATACAGCCCCGATACAGATCCCTGACTGACCGAGCATACAACCCCGACACACAGATCCCTGACTGACCGAGCATACAGCCCCAACACAGATACCTGACTGACCGAGCATACAACCCCGACACAGAGATCCCTGACTGCCCGAGCATACAACCCCGATACAGATCCCTGACTGACCGAGCATACAACCCCAACACACAGATCCCTGACTGACCGAGCATACAACCCCAACACACAGATCCCTGACTGACCGAGCATACAACCCCAACACACAGATCCCTGACTGACCGAGCATACAACCCCCAACACACATACCCCTGACTGACCGAGAATACAACCCCAACACACAGACCCCCGACTGACCGAGAATACAGCCCCAACACACAGACCCCTGACTGACCGAGAATACAACCCCAACACTCAGACCCCTGACTGACCGAGAATACAGCCCCAACACACAGACCCCTGACTGACCGAGAATACAACCCCAACACACAGACCCCTGACTGACCGAGAATACAGCCCCAACACACAGACCCCTGACTGACCGAGAATACAACCCCGACACTCAGACCCCTGACTGACCGAGAATACAACCCCAACACACAGACCCCTGACTGACCGAGCATACAACCCGAACACACAGATCCCTGACTGTCCGAGCATACAACCCCAACACACAGACCCCTGACTGACCCAGCATACAGCCCCAACACAGATCCCTGACTGACCGAGCATACAACCCCAACACACAGACCCCTGACTGATCGAGAATACAGCCCAAACACACAGACCCCTGACTGACCGAGAATACAACCCCAACACACAGACCCCTGACTGACCGAGAATACAGCCCCGATACAGATCCCTGACTGACCGAGCATACAACCCCAACACACAGACCCCTGACTGACCGAGCATACAACCCCGACACAGAGATCCCTGACTGACCGAGCATACAACCCCGACACACAGATCCCTGACTGACCGAGCATACAACCCCGACACACAGACCCCTGACTGACCGAGCATACAACCCCGACACACAGATCCCTGACTGACCGAGCATACAACCCCGACACAGACCCCTGACTGACCGAGCATACAACCCCGACACACAGATCCCTGACTGACCGAGAATACAACCCCGAGACACAGACCCCTGACTGACCGAGCATACAACCCCGACACACAGATCCCTGACTGACCGAGCATACAACCCCGACACACAGACCCCTGACTGACCGAGCATACAACCCCGACACACAGACCCCGACTGACCGAGCATACAACCCCAACACACAGACCCCTGACTGACCGAGAATACAACCCCAACACACAGACCCCTGACTGACCGAGAATACAGCTCCAACACACAGACCCCTGACTGACCGAGAATACAACCCCAACACACAGACCCCTGACTGACCGAGCATACAGCCCCAACACACAGACCCCTGACTGACCGAGAATACAACCCCGACACAGAGACCCCTGACTGACCGAGAATACAACCCCGACCCAAACCCTGATATACTGCCTTGACTCAACCCAACACTCTGACTCTGATTGATCATCGTAAATTGATACAACCATTACAACTGCGGCGTGTCTTTGTTGTGTGTATAAGAAAGTACAACAGTGGCACACTTCAGGACAGAATCGCAATAAGCATACAACTTCATGTATAACATACTATATTATACTGACTCACCAACTTCTGGAATGCCGTTCAAACAATTAATCACAAAAACTTTTATGATCTACACAGTGAAAGCAAACGAAACATACGTAGACAAGGGCAAAGTCTATCTACACACTAGATTTCCCCCCGGCTCTTGCCCCAGCAGATACAGAACATTGTTGAGGGCCCTCATGTTTCTCAACTCATGCCTTAAAGTGAGTGAGTATGGTTTTACGCCACTTTTAGCACTATTCCAGAATATCACGGCGGGGGACATCTGAAATGGGCTTCACACATTGTACCCATGTGGGAATCGAACCCGGATATCCGGCGTGATGAGCGAACGCTTTAACCACTAGGCTACCCCACCGCTCCTTGCCTAAAGTACCTCAGTACAGACATCGGAAGAGAAAGACACTTACCTGTGACACAAAGTACTTCCCCAGACCGAGCCTCAGAACAACTGAAGTTCAGACGGCGAGAGTCACACTGTAAACATAATTCATTGAATTTCACAGTACTCCGAGTGTGTACGAAGATCAACAAAGAATGTTTCCTTTGCGTATATATTTCAAATATCCGTATATTCCTTGGCGGAGAGATTAGATGGAACTCCTGCTACCACCACCATATAGCGGGGACACCAGTAACGGGCTTCACACATTGTACCCATGTGGGGAATCGAACCCGGGTCTTCGGCGTGACGAGCGATCGCTTTAACCATTAGGCCCCCATGTTATTGTGATAGTCTGTATATGGTTTCGTTTTATTTTTAGGAGCGGTTGGGTAGCCTAGTGGTTAAAACGTTCGCTCGTCACGCCGAAGACCCGAGTTCGATTCCCCTCATGAGTACAATGTGTGAAACCCATTTCTGGTGTCCCCCGCCGTGATATTGCTGGAATATTGCTAAAAGCGGCGTAAAACCCAACCCACTCACTCGCTCGTTTTAGTTTTAGAAACACGTTCATTGAAACTTCAGTGGCCATGGATATTTCTGAACTCCATAGCGCTGCATATCCCAGGTGATATCTTGCTCGTGGCCAGTACGACGTTACTTTTTGCTGATTACCCTGTCACGGAGACACAGATGAGGACAAAATGGTACAGAAAAAACAGTTCTTAGCAAATCTGTGAGAAACTTGATGACAACGCCAATTCAGTTTGTTTGTTGTTCTTGAAAGTTATTTTGAAGTTGGACGGACATGAATACATGGCACGTTTTACGGATAATAAATTCTGTTTATTCTTCAAACGAAAAGTTGCATTAAGAAATTTATAAACACCGGATATACTATCTGTATATAATCGCGTCTGGGCCAGGCAATCCCGTGATCAACAGTGTAAGTATCGATCTATTGACAAGATGACAAGTGTCAACCAAGCCTGACCATCTGACCCCGTTAGTTGCCTCTGACGAGAAGTATGGGTTGCTGAAGACCAATTCTAACCCGGATCTTCTTGGGTCCCCCATTCTGAAAGGGTCTGAATGATGAAATGATCATTACATAAACTAAGTATATGTGATTAAATGGACATGGAACACACAGTCTGCCATAGATAGCAACTATTTTAAGCCTCAACACAAAACTTATTTCGCCAGTAGGGGTATTATTTGTCTGGAATAGAACCGAGGCCGCAGGTGTTTTTTCGGAGAGCATGCCACAGTATTGTCATAGATTGGATTAATTGGTGCACAGAGAATCACCGGATTCATCACCCTCCACCCCCAGTGCATTGTAGTCCTTTGATGGTACACTCAATATCTTGGTGTTTTAAACACAAGGGACACCCCAGAGCAAGAGAATAGTTTAGTCAGTGATATGTGAAGTTTTCAGACAATAAACAGAAACGTGGTCATGTTATAGGAACCTGGGAATTTGCGGACGAACACCAGGTCCTGTTCTCTGGGCAGACTGTATCGTCTACACACCAGAGGGGGAATCTGTAAACATTAAGGCAAGGAAGGTTTTCTGGACCATTCATTAACACACTCTGGGGACGTGGCTAGTAACATGAATCTGAATTGAGCTAAAACTTGACAAAATAGTTTTGAAACACTTCTTTGGTTTATTAGTCTTTTTACATACTTTTTACACAAATTCTATACATATTTTTCAGTGTAACGACAGTTGCTATGAAGTATTAATGGTTCTCCAATTATTAAATCTTACATATTAATGACAAAATATTCAAATATTTCTGCCATTTATAGATTAGCTCTATTACAGAAGACCTAAATATTGAAATTTGATAGCGAGTTCATAAATATTATATATTGTTTTTAAGGTTGAGTAATTTCCTTGGAATGTTTAAATGGTTTTGGTGATGTATTAAATGTAAGGACACTTAGCTTAGTGTCTGGTACTGTCACATTTAAAAGTCGTTATAACGAGTTTTGAAAGTCGTTATAACGAGATTTAAAGTCGTTATAACGAGATTATATTTATGGGGGATGTCCCTTCAGGAGCTTCGTACTTTCCAGCAGTTCATTTCGATATATTTTGACAGCAGTCATCGTTTAGACAATTCCTATGTTTGAATCCCGTTAATCTTGTCGTGGTAGTTGTGTATTATGCACAAACACATCCCAAAATGTGTTTGTAATTACAAAATGTAAACGTTTGTCGAATTGTTTTTGTAACCGATATATGAAAAGTGCATGCAAAAAGGTTCCACGTAATGCACGTGCAATGTGTCGGAAAACTTGAACAGAGACATCGACTATAAAAGGCCAAACCAAATTTATCATTTGATTACAAAATTTACGACGTAAACGAAGAAAAAAAAATGCCAACATTAGATGCTTTAACGTCCACCACAGCACTATATCTCGGTTATGGCACCGATATACCCGCTTCAATTCGATCCAAGATCGTCCAAGAAGTGGAAGACCAAGAGTGACCACTCCTGCTCAGGACCGATTCATCCGGGTGTTTTACCTACGTCACTGATATGCTACAGCAACGGACACTGCGGGACAGGTGCCTGGTATTCGAAGAATTTCCGACCAAACCATCAGAAATCGTCTGAGAGAAACGGGAATTCGAGCATTTCGACCAAACGTTGGCCCTGTCCTTCCACAACTACACCGACAACGACGAGTCCAATGGTGCAACATGGTACATGCGTGGAGCCTTGGGAACTGGCGACGCGTTTGTTTCAGCGATGAATCACGTGTCCTCCTGCAACAGCGGGGTGGGAGACAACGTGTCTCGTTGGATAAATTTATTGGAGAAAGCGTCATGGGGTGGGGTGCCATGTCCTACACGTATAGATCAGAGTATGTGGCAAGGCATACAGCAAATCGTGACATCGACCAATTCCTGCGACCTCACCTCCTTCCACTTTTTAACCTCCAGACGGAGCTGTTTCAACACGACAAGTTTCGACTCCACTCAGCTCGTGTAACACTGACTGACTGACTGAGTTTGGTTTTACGCCGCTTTTTAGCAATATTCCAGCAACATCACGGCGGGGGACACCAGAAATGGGCTTCACACATTGTACCCATGTGGGGATTCGAACCGGGGTCTTTGGCGTGACGAGCCAACGCTTTAACCACTAGGCTTCCCCACCGCCCCAGCTTGTGTAACAGGTGCCTATATATGTAAATGTCAGTGTCCTTCCCTGGCCTTCCAAATCGTCTGATCTGAACCCGATCGAGCATCTATGAGACGAACTTGATCAACGCGTCACCATCGTCCTCAAACACTTGCAGAACTTGCTAACGCGTTGCAGGAGGAATGGCCAAGAATTTTCCAAGCAAAAATCCGACGACTTGTGCAATCCCTTCCAAGGCGGTGTCGAGCTGCAAGGGGTGGTGTCATCAGGTGCTGACCTGAACGCCCCCTTGTGTCGACACATGTACAGTGAGTGAGCTGATTAATGCTGACATTGACAACAATACATATGTTCATCCGTGTGTCGAATTTCGTTCATTTATGTTCAAGCTCAATGGATTTATGTACACTTCAACACGTTTAATACATTTCCTTGGTTTTGGCCAATACAGGGTTTTATTGCATGTAATGTATTGATGCCTTCTTGGGTGCCTCACTTCTTTTACATTAGATTTGGGATATAGCTTCTAATAACAGGTTTGTTGTCACTGGAAAGTATCAGAGGTGGTGTCACAGATTTGTTGAATGCTTAGCAGCAGTATCGACCATTGTGTTACCTGTGATTCCAACATGGCTGGGTAACCAGCAGAAGCCGACGTCCAATAGCGAGATCAGTTTTGTTATTCAAATATTTCTATTAATAGTGGATGCTTATTTGACATATTTTCAGTGGTTTGCGAGAACAAATGGGAATCTGAAAATATTATGTATTGTTAATAGTTCAACTGTTTATTGATATATTTAAGAGCAGAATAATATAATGCAACTGTTGTTTGGGTAATCTTGAAGAAATTGCTCTGGATCCAATGCCAGTATCACTAGCAACAGTGCCACCATCATGGATCCATCTGTAAATATGGATTTGTAAGTATTCTAAGTGTTTTATTTGATTGTATTCTTGTTTCTAGAACCCACCCATCAACCAACATTGCATGCTCAAACACTAACAATTTAGCTATGCACTGCAACGTGGTCTGATGATTCCCCTCATAAGTTGCATCCGCCGATACACGTATAGGTAGATGGGCGGGTTGAACCACCGTGACTGTCGATTCGATATGACACATCGTTGGGTTGGCACTCATTTCTGTCCAGCAGAACACAATCGTCAACAAAGTTATGATGTTTACTGTGGAAACTAAATAGTTCAAGGGCGCAGCAAACTTGCTTGTCCGTAATCTTGAAATCAAAGAGAGCTAACGTACACCAGTGTAACATTCATGGATACTTACATAGGAGTTAGTATTAGGAAGAACAGCGTGCACTCCCCTCTCCATAATCTTCATTAATTCATCATTTGTTGGATTACACAATAAAGCTTCATAACTGTACTTGAAATTAAAAGCTAAGCCATTCTCGATACCTTTATCTGGGCACAGTTTAACGCCAATGGTCCTGTAAGTGACGGAATGTTCAAGCCAACATTGTCCAGCAGTCACTGGGTGGGATGCAAGCAGCAGGAAAACAGTTAATGCTAGAGAAAAACACGCAGTAGTACTTGGACACAGTGATCCCATGTGAATGTATTGGTTGAAGGGACTGTTCAGATTACAGACATCCAGAGACTTGAGGTTGATGGTGACAGCACCGTGAATAACACAACTCGTCGTCATACCGTGGGCTCCGGCACTTGGTACAATGGCGTCTAGTAAGAGATTATTACACTGTTAAGACATACATGCTTGGTCGTCATGACTGAGAAATCAATATAAACACATACTTAATTAACTTGCCCAAAACATGGCTGACAACAGAAACGGCAATTAACCTGTCAATTTAATAGACGTTTAGAAAGTCAGACGTGATACGCTTTCAAAATCATCAATTTGTTTAACAGTAGTATTTTATTACAAATAACAGACATAAACTTAAGCTCATATATGTGACATGATAGGAACTCCTTTTTAATAATATTTGTTTAATTATTATTATTTAATGGATGGGAATGAAATATATATCTTAATTCCTAACCATGCCTAACGAACCATTACCCCACGGTGTATGTACTGATAGCACTGTAAAGTTCAATTGTCCACCAGATGTCGAACGACTTATGGATAGTGTTTTATAATTGTATAGATGGTGAAAATACACTCGAGTAAGTATCCAGGCCAAGCTCGTAGCGGGCAACATTTGCTTCTCCAGACTGTCTTGTACTCAGCAGTTGCAGGTTAAAGGATTTTTAAAAAGGTCACTACACATTGTTTATATTCGATCTTAATGAACACCTAGATACATATAATATACAAAAAATACAGTTATAAACAGTAATATTTCATTATACAGCTTCTGTTGTGAATCTAAAACGAACGTCCCTCAAAAATATTTCGCCTATTCGCAAGATAATGAGGTAGGCAGTCACGTGGTCGCGTGACGTCATACCCGAGAGTCGCTACATCAGAACACGGAAAATACAGTGGTACCGAGCTTGTTCGCTTTCTGAGGTCTGCTTCTAGTTTAGCAAATAAATCAATCCACGAAGTCAAACCTGGATTTGGATGGCATATTAGATACAGATAATATCACATACATGCAACCTTTTCAATTTGAAAGTATTTCTAGCGGCAAGACCGACATGAATATTAACGACGATTCCACCAGTTGACAACATACAGCCGTGGGACGATCCCGATCCCGACTACGTTTTGAATCGACCTACCGCAGACTGGTATGCAAGTCACTTGCCTATCACATGTTCACGGAAAACTGATTAGATACTGAATTAATTTTTCAGCAGTCACAGTGAAATTTGCAGTCACGATAACAACAATGTTCGATCAATGTGTTGAGCCTGTCTTCCGGTATCCATCGGGAAGGTAAACACTGAAATAGTTACTTTCGAGGTTCATGATTTTATGAAGGTTATTAAGTAACTTTCAGCTTTATTTCATAAAATGCGTCTTCTGATTAAATTTATCCGTAAAGGTTTTAGTATGGTGATAATCTTTTCTATGAAATACGTACCGTTACGGAAGTCGATAAGTTCGATCTCACTACTGTATGGTAGAGAAGTACCCTAAATTCGTTAGTGTATGTTTTAGGAGAAGTCGGTGTATCGGTGCATCAAGGATCAGTTTTATTACATGTTCAATTTCCATGCACATGTAAAGCATATGTCATATGTCGTGATACTTGTCATATAAATCTGCAAAATATACATAAAATGTAAAATGATAAAGATCTGTACAGTAACCTCCTTAACAGCTGATAATAGATATAATAAAGAAATATAGATGCAATAAATACTGACAAATCCTTATCGTTCTCTTTAACTGTCAGCTAGTGAAAATTCGTCATTGTGTTCTAGTAGTAATGTGTAAAGTGTGATCAGTCCTAAAGAAAGACCAGCGATCAAATCAAGAAACCAGCACACAGAAATAAAAGCAAATAGTTTATTTGCATACTTTAAACTGTTTATGTCAAAATAATGAATACAGTGTGTACACCAACATCATGAAGGCATGGGCTTGCGTGTAAATTAACTGGATGGACTGGTAAAAGCCTAAGAAAACAAGATTGCTCTCCAATAACACCATGTGGCACAGTGGTGACTGCAATTTGGAAACATTTACCATCTGAACAAGTCCCAGGATTCAAACCGGAATACAATAGACCTTAAGACATCAGGCACAACTGGTTTCAGTTCACATCCTAGGCACAACTGCATGATTTCATTTTATATCTTGATGTCAGTGAATTCACCAGTTCCTGTTTACTAGTTATAAATGAAAGTGTCTGGCAGAATATCCTGGAAAAATAGGCCTGTTGTGTCCTGCAAGGATGTCGGAAGGAAACATGTTTCTTCTCTCGAGAATGGCCCTGAGGAGGAATTCCAGATACTCTGTGAATAAATTTGACATTGAATTAGAGACATTTTGAAACACAACTTCAGTATATTTTGTTTTGGCAATCATAATAATAATTTTCTTTGAAATCTGCACTAATAAAGTAAGTACTTTTGTCTTAACAAATGCTGAGAGGCAAAATATATATGAGGATTAAAAACCAGTGTCTTTGCAAACAAGACTTAGTGTTGACTCATTAGTTAGGGAAAAAAACATACAGTAATAGGAACAGTGTACCAGTTCAACAAAAGGAGCAAGGAGGCAAAAATTATTGATTGTCTGAATTGTATTTACCACATGTTGGTCTCTTGATCACTGGCTTGGCCTCTTGGTTTAGGCTTTGGGGAAGCTGATTGCCCACTTGGGTTCTCCAGTCTTGGTCACTGCTAGGGCATTTAGGCTGTTTTCATTGATGTGAAATGCTGCCATGCACATCCTAAAAATAGCATTAAAGTAGCATTTTTACATTTGCCAAAACAAACAAATCCATTATCTGAATGAACATATTTCCCTGATTTCCCATTTTTGAAAGTGGGTTAAAAGTTACCTATATATACAGCTGCCAGGATGTTTTTACAAGGGGTCCATAAATACCTTAGTTTTATGCCTGTACAGAGCAGTCATTTTCATTTTATTTATTGTACATTGCCTTAAGAGAGAAAGAGTGAGAGTCAACATTTTAATCATGCCCTAACACTCCATCCACCCCCTCCCTCAATTCACATACCATATAAACATAGTTGGGGACCAGTCCCTGGTGGATAATTATCTCATATGACTTATTTTTAATTATTTTTTAATAATTATGTGCTCTCTCTCACCACTGCACCCATATGTTGCAATTTCTATTTTTTCCATGCCCACCCCCATCCCAATTTCCTCCACAAACACACTTACACACACACCACAACACACACGCCTAGGGAAATAGATGACTGGTTCTACTGAATAACAGTTACAGTGGCTGTGAAAATATATCCCTGATCGAAAATAGGACATGAGCGCAAATTATGACGTACTTTTACATCAACTATTGCTTTATATAGCTAGCTACTGGAGTGTTTATGTTGCTCCAAAACAACTACATCTTAAAACTCACCTGCAACTAACGTCGCGTCCGGAATGCAACTCTCTCGGTCTCAGTCCAAAGTTGACATTTCGGCTTCTGTGTTTGCTTGGAATGTCGCAAGGAATGCCCGATATATAGCATCCTTTATGAAGTTTAGGTTTTGCCTATTCGGGAGCACCTTTAGAATACAGCACCACAACTTCTCGTGAGGACGATCTCTGCCGTAGGTGACGTGTCATTAAGACAAGCAACCAGTTTGTGAGAAGCCGTCGGACGCGAACCCGTCTGAGCTACGTCCACACTGTTGCACAATGTGCAAATGTATCGAGTCATTCCTGTGACGTCACGGAAATGAACGGAGAGTCGAATAGGTCACGGACAATTACGAATGCTACGGGTAGACTTGGTGTCTCGTGATTTTATTCTACGGACAATTGCCGAATGGATCCGATGCCATTTGGCACACTCGTCCCATTCCGTAATCTACAAATTAACGTGTGGCGTGGAATGAGCCGATATGCCTCAAACTGAAAAGGGTTGTTGACGTCAGGTTTCAGACGTAGATTTCACGCAGTGTTCACGAAAAGCATAGGTCCGTCGGACATTTCCGATGGAAGTTACGATGGTCCGATGCATATTGTAGAACTGTCGGTCCTTGTGTCCAACAGGATATTACATCAATGAAGGTCCTGCATTAATATGTTTTCATCAATAAATAAAATAAAACATGACGGCTTTTGTTGTTTTTCATGGAATATTAAGTGGAACACGTTTGATGCTATTTTTATCGATCGATCAAGGTCAGCTAGCAAGGTTATGTACTATTTAATGTATCGTGCAATCTGATTGGCTGTTTTCATGACAGCTTCTTTTCAACAACCAATCAGATTCCACGATACGGAAAGTTTAGGTTAGATACTGTGACAACAAGAATGGCCGGTTTTCCGTAACTTTGCGATTCACGACGTGTCATGACATAAATAGAAGGGACATGTTGAATTTCCTCAAATATTATGATGGTGCTAGGCCTTCAAAGGCCCCTGCAAAGAAGCGTCTACCTACAGATGAACTTAAATCATGAGAGAAACGGTCTAATTATGAACGACCGGACCGTTCGTTCAATCCGTCATGGCAAAACGGGAGAAGTTGGCTGACATTCGCCGATGGTAAAATGACTTGCGACATTTGTGTTAACTATAATGCAAGCAAGAATTCAGCTAGGCCTAGTTCTGATCAGAATTTTATTTCTGGGTAAGAAACTTCAAGAAATCGGCTGTGACGATCACGAACTGAGTAGAATTCACATTCCTTCATTTGAATTATTCAAAGCCGAGACTAGTTCCAGTGATGAAATAGCGTTTTCAAAGGCTGGGAGAGCTCTACAGAAATTAAAAAGTGCTGACAAAACAAATATGACTTTTCTATTTAGAAATGCACATGCAGTTGCAGTAAAAAATAGACCCCTTTCGGATTTCAAATGGTTGTGTGAACTGGACAAAGTTAAATCTCTAGAAGTTGGAGACACATACCTTAATGATAGGGCAGCTTTGAATTTTATTCATGCTATAGCTGCTACACAACATGATGAAGTCATTAACAACTTGGAACATGCACCTTTTTTTTCCTTCATAATGGATGGGAGCACAGACATAAGTGGCGATGAACAAGAGTCCATGTATGTCAGATCATGTCACAAAGGTGTTGTCACAGAGAATTTTCTCAATATAGGAAGTCCAAGAAGCACATGTTCATCGGATTTGTACTTTTATGTCACAAACATCTTGGAGTCTACTGGCCTACACAGCTTTGCAAAAGGTAATTAAAAGCTATCATCTTAATGAACTGTATCCCAACAGCACATAATACCATATTACATCTTTTTTTTTATATCCCTGAAAATAATAATTATTTTCACCTAACATGCATACAATTATATTCGACTGAATAAAATAAGAGACCACTGTGGATATAACCAGTAACAGAAAATGGACTCAATGTTGAAAGATATAATTAAGCTATTGAGAGGGATGTCAAATTACAACTTTCCAAAATATATTCTCAAATGTTATGGAACTTTTTGGAATATTTTTAGCTTCACTTTGTTTGTACCTTTTCAGTTTCAAATTTGATAGACAATTTAGTAGTTACATATAACAATAACCTTGCTCCAAGTGATGCCTATATAGTTTTCAAGCAATCATTTGTACACAATGTGTATTTCAGATAAGCTAGTTGGAATGGGAAGTGATGGTGCATCGAACATGATTGGTTCCAAAACAGGTCTGGCAACACGTCTAAAAGAGGACTTTCCAGAGATGGTTTCTGTTCACTGCCTATGCCACCGACTCGAGTTGGCCTTCTGGGATGTGTTCAGGAAGACAGCACTCTATGATAAGTGCATGACTTTACTCATAGGTCTTCAATAATTCTACCTGAAACCAAAGCAGAAGACAGGACTTGTCCACATCAAGAAGTCCTTAGGTTTTAATGGACTTCTTCCTCCTAGAGTGACTGGTACCAGATGGCTGTCCCACCTCTCACGTGGCTTGACTGCATTTTTCCGGTCATATCCTGCATTGGAGGCCCACCTGTCAACAGCTAGTCACGGCAATGCTAAGGCTGAAGGCTTAGCGAAGACGGTCCTGGACAGACATCTGGTAGCTTTCATGCTCTTCCTTCAGGTATGATTTTGTTTTAAATATGTTTTTATTCAAATAATTGTGAAACATTGCATTTCCACAATACATCAAACTGCATAAAAAGTTAATATTTCAAGAAATCGTTAAATCATTGGGTGCATTAATTAACATTACATTTTTCAGAATCTCCTTGTGCCCCTCCAGAAACTCTCACTGCAACTACAGAGGAACAATGCTACTCTCTCTCTGATGTCCTACTTTGGACTGAGGCTACTACGGAGATGCTTCAAGATTGCAAAGAAAGGCACTTTTATAATTTGTTCATAACATATAACCTGCTGAATTACTTTAGTGGCCCAATTTGATTATTTCTATCTATATATTAAGCTGTTTTTATTCTGTCAATTACACAGAGAAATTAAAGGATATTAAGTAAAATTTTCTTTGTACAGTTCAATCATAAGGCATCTGTATCATGATTCATTATGTTTGCATTTCAGCCAGTGCAATAGGATCTTCACAAAGTTTTGGAACAAGGAAGTTATCAGGATGTGAAGTTGAAAGGTAGCTATCCAGCCATGACCTACAAGTCTGATTTAGTAGACAAGACTATGAAGGCCGTAGAGGAGAGGTTCGCCATGCAGCTCTCTGAATCAGCGGATATATTTGCTGCCACAAAGATTGCTTGTCTGCGGTCATGGCCATCTGTTGAAGATTCGCAAGGCAAGATAAATTTGATAATGGAATTTACTCACAACAAGCATTGGCACTAAGGTGACATAATCCCCCGCCGCAAATTATCAAATCAAACTTAAAAAGTAATTATCTATCTTATGAAACACATCAAATTTTAAATGAAAATGATCAATTTCAGAGTTTTGTGACAGTGATATCTGTGTCATATTCCGGCAATTCAGCAACACTCTAACCAATGCAGGAATAACAAAGGACGTTGTTGATCAAGAATAGAGACTGATGAAGAAAATACTTTACAAAAGGTAAGTATATTTAACATATGTTGAACGTAAGCAATTCCTCTTCTCCGAAAGTTTATGGAAACATTTTGTAAGCATACTGGGTGTCTAACTGTCAGCTATATTGTGTACTCAAAAGAGAGTTTAGGAAAAGCATATTGTCATTTGAATTGATACCTTAAAATACTGATAAAGACATATAGAATGAAGTACAACATAATAAGGCTGGTTTGAAAGTGACTTTAATCTTAAGATTGTGGTCGTCGTATTCCATTACATTTGTTTTAGATTTGGATCAAACCTCCCACATCAGAAGTGGGCTGATATTCACCGACAGCATGCAGAGCAGTTTCCTGAACTCCTGGTCTTGATGGACCTGCTGCACAGTCTTCCACCAACATCAGTTTCATGTGAGACTTCCTTCTCGCAGATGAAGCTGATCAAGACCAGCAGGAGATGTAGGATGAGATCATCGACACTCAACACTCTGATGACTGTGAAGCTACAAGCCCCATCAATTACAGACTTTGATCCTGAGAAGGCCATTGACAGGTGGTTGGTACGTATATCTTGTTGAATTTGTCAACATTTTTGTCAGGTACTGTATTTGAGTTCATGTTTGGGTTGACTGAATGCTCATCTAAATTCAGGTAACACCTACACGGGCTAGGTCTCTTAACTATAACAGAGGCAAGCACAACCAATCAGCTGTCAAGACATCTGAAGTCATCTGTGTAGTGGAGGAGAAAGATGTGGAAGATGCTGAGGAGCAGGAGGAGGAAGAAGAGTCAGACATTGAAGAGGAGATCGCCGTCTTCAACAAAGCCATCGATCCCGATGAAGACAGCGATTACTGTTCGGATTTCGTGGATGAAGAACAGACATTTGCTAAAATCATGAACTATTATTGAGATTGCCATTTGATAAATGAAACAGTACATTGTAAATTTAATGTGCACTAAAGTGTATTGTTATGGAGGGAGGTTATCTTTTAATTTTGTTGCTAATATTTACCATTTACTGCGCTCAGATATTGTTGTTGTGTATTTAATTTGGGTCCTGTGAATTTTCAGTGGGTCAGACAGATTTCTGAGAGTCACAGGACCCATGTCCTGCAGGACTACAAACTATTTCGTGAACACTGTTCACGGTGCATGCATGAATGACGCGCTTTTATATAAATCGGTGATTTTGTGACAGAAAAGTGATGTAGGGAACACTGTAAGGATAATGTGGATCGCACTAAGGAACGAGGGAGACATGAGCATGTGTAGTGACGGCTCGAGGGTGAGTTAGCCTTCGAATCATTACTTTACAAAATTTATGTTGCGTGTGAAAGAGGCTTGAGTGCAAATTCCAGGCCAATTTCCATTAGCCCAAAATTTCTACATTAACCCATTTCATAATGTACTTTCGACTTTTTTGGTTTCCCGTTTTTGTGTGAAAAAAAAGTATTACAATGCAAAAAGGAAAAACAACAAATGGTACTCACGTATTACACCGGACATGTACCTGCTATGTTGGATTAGGTCCCTAACCCTAACCCTAAACCCTAACCCCTTGAAATAATCCTAGTATTAGTTAGATCATTTCAAACCGAGATCTGTGCTCGTATAAACCACAGTTTTGCCGGAGTTGATTGACAGGTGGGAGACGCGAGAGCTTTGCTCGAGCTTCCTCAACACCTGTCAATCAACTCCGGCAAAACTGTGGTGTATACGAGCACAGATCGAGGATTGGATGAGCTAACTGACTTGTACCACGCCTATTATGTATGGGAAGCGGGAAAAAATTTAAAGTTTTAACGACCGTTTCATTCTCAGTCTAGTTGCCAAAATGAGTGCACATGTAGTGTGGGACGAGGACATTGACGACTTCACACTGTCACAGATCGCATCAGTTATGGAAAATGAATTTCATGCATTTGAGGGACTTTCCCAGCTCACTCTTCAGCTTGTAAATTCATTTGAAACCATTAAAACTGTAGAAGTTACAATTCCTTGTTGCAAACCTTGACTGACATAAATTGTGTACAATGTTGAACAATTTTGAGTTCAGTCCTCTTGCCGCGGGGCGTTGCTTGGAAGACGAAATCTGCCTTCAAGACAAAACTGTTGTCTTCCAGCACATACACCACGGATAAGATCAAAGGAACCGACACTCAGGCGTGGTACACATGAATAGAATGCATTGACCGAACCACCGGACATGTACCTACTATATTGCATTAGGTCCCCAACCCCAACTCTAACTCTAACCCTAAGCCCTAACCCTAGTCCTAGTCCTAGCCCTAACCCTAACCCCAATCCCTTGAATTAATCCTAATAAATAGAATGCATTGACCAAACCGGCACAAACACGACTGACGTGTCTAGTGTAATGCATTATTACCGCTTCGAAAAATAAAATACAAATAAAACACTTTTCTATGTAATGGTGCAAATTACTGAATGACAAAAATATATATGTAAATTAAAAAAATATACAAAATACACAAAACATAACACCTCAGCAGCCCGTAATACAAATAAATATGAGCGTATTAGTGAAAAAAGAAAAATATCTCAAACTGGTGCTTGCAAAATATTGCGCATCCGCCGGTATACAACTACTGGAAACTCTCAACATCGTACGGCTTATGCAATGACATAGCTCGTAGAGATGAAACACCAGTGAGCGGAGCTTATACGCACTCGCTGAGGTAAGCTGGGCCCCGTCTCGCATATCGCAATATACGAGCCGGTACAGGCCAAAGAGACGATGGCTGAGAAGGCCTACGAAAAGCCAACATTGACAATGTTATGTCATGTTCCATTGGTTGCTATTTTTAGACGGCCGCGCTGTCCCTTCGTCGGAAGACGTCCAAAACACATTTTGTATCGTTTTCAAAAATCGGTCATGCAGGCGCTTGAAAGACCTTTGAAAATATAAATTGTTCTTATTTTCTGGAAACTTCTTTTTCAAAATTCTTACCTTCTGTTATTGTACATATTTGATATCAATATTCACGAAAACAAATAGTAAACGTAAATATTCGTTTTATTTGCGTGAAAGGATCGTCGCTTTTCAAATACATACCCTAATTACATATGCGACAAAGATTTTTATTATATGCTTGTCAGAAAACTGTGAGCGAATAAAATCATCACTGATGTATGAACGACACAAATATGCAGGTAATTTATACATGTGGACATCGGTCGAGCCACGCATACAAATTAAATCTCGTATTGCAAATATTCTAAACTTTCCTCGCGGATGACGTTAGAAAGGTATGTGTGTCTTAGAGTTGGTAGTTGTGCCAACACTGGCACAAAATCAGTAGTAAGGCGGAAAATGAATTTATAATATTTTGTGGCGATATATAAGTATTGAATGATTCACTTAGAAAATGCTGAATGTGTCCTGAAGACACTTTAGTACAGCAACAAGAAAACTTTTGATGCAATGCATCAACACCGCGGCAAACTCTTTGTTCATCAATTTTCACCAAATATTAAATCAACATGGGTAGGCTTTTTAAGCAATATGGTCTTGTCATCAATACAAAGTGGTTATATGAAATTGAACAATATAGATAAGGTGTGAAAACGAAGGCGGAGCAAACTCTACTTGTTTAAAATGTAAACAAATCATCACAATTCAGATCTTACACTGTGTAGTTTATAGATTTATGAACGTTTGATAATTAGTTGGTTTGAACATACTTTTAATAGGAAATTGACAATGTTAGTGATGTATACAAAGTCTCGTACCTTTAGACAAGTGTCAGCAGATCTAAATGTATTCTACATCTGAACATAATGTTATGGTCGGAGGACCGTAGATCCAATGCAACGTTCACTTTTCAGATCCTATGAAACTGCGTCACAAAATACTTCCGCATCCAGTGGTATTATTTTCAGTAATTTCATTACATTTGAAGATATGGCTAGTATACTCTATTAATAATGATGCAAAATTAGTCAAAATACATCTACACTAACAGGAGAATATGGGAATCTAAGACGTTATGCATAAGCACACACACCCATTTCATATATACTTATGTAGTTCAGATATCAGGCTGTATTTTTTTCGCTCACACTTTCCGTAACGATGCCAAATTAAAAAATTCGTAGCACAGTGCTTTCATCAATACACAATCAAAAGCGGAGATATTTACTGCTTTTTAACGCATAACAAAGATTTGGACAACAGTTAACAGTGTATATTTCTCGCACGGCCGAGGTAGGTGCACTTATATTTAATACCAACGGATAGGAAATTTAATATTCTACATTTCTATGTACTTTTATAGCCATACGCAGATCCAGGACCAGGTAAGCGCAATTCTCGCACAACGTTCACTTTTCAAGTCTTATGATTTATAGATCTTTCATCGAGACGGAATCCAGATTGACCAATCGGATGTGACGTCAAATAAACGAGCAGAGCGTTTTAAATGGCAGCCTATACCGGCTCCTAGCTTTGTCGAACGTTATGGCGCGCAAAGGGAGCCGGGAACCAGCTTATCGCTGAGCAAGACAACCGTGTTGTCATGCAGGCGTCATAGGGCATTGTTTTGAGAACGTGCTTTCGAACAAAATCACATTACATTACGTAAAAGGGAATAATGACGTATTTTTAAAGTTTGTGGTGCTGTATTCTAAAGGTAGGCCCCTATTCGTATCCATATTTCGCCAGAGGTTAGGTCTCTTTCAAAGCACTTCTTCGAAAAGTGTAACGAACATAGATGACCGTGCGTGGAGGGTTTCACAAAATCCGCACGACGATAGTAAACAATCTATGCCCTTCCTCTTGTCAAACAGAATTTCTCAGGAAATGTACATCCGTGTTGTTTATGCAGTTGGATAATCATCAAAACTCGTAGAGCTGTTGTCAGTTTCCAATACATAACCACAACAACGCTTCATTCAAAATATTGCGCTTCGTGTCACTTTCAACTCGATGGCGTATACACTCCTGAAATGTCAACACACTGAACGGACTCTCGGGTATGACGTCACACCCACAAACGGCAGACCGCTAAAAATAAAAAAATATGCATACGAGTGGGCGGGGCTTAAGTGGTTTTAGTTTTGGTGCATATTTATACTTTTTTACGACTTTTTTCATAAATTGATGGTGCAGACGTGGTATATATTCATGTTTGAATGACATTATGTGTTGGAGAATGTCCGAAAACTCGCGATTAGTTTAGCACGTGAAGCAGGTTCGAGGCCGTAGCCTCATTTGATGAAATGTTTGGAAGATGTTATAACAGATACAAGTTTGCAGTAATTAGACATAATGGATTTGACACTCTGGTGATCAGCAGACTTGATGGTCTTACCTTTGTTGGGAGACTTTACTGGTGGGTCAGTTCCATCTTATCTTCAGGAATTTATTCCAAGCAATACACATGCTGGCTGGCCGTTGAGGCATTCAAGCATTTCACAGGATATTCACTGATGTAATTGTGTGTTTAAATCAAAATGGAAGTTACAGTTTTTAGATATAGCTTCAATTTGCAATGACTCTGAGAAAACACTTGACTATATGAAAAGGAACAAATTACTGGCTTCCTCACAAATATGTAGCATATGCAATTGTAATATGTTGTGGCAGAAAGACAAACAGAACGCTGATGGCCATAACTGGCGATGTCCTAAATGTAGAAAAACAAGGTCAGTGAGATTAGGTAGCTTCTGGGAAGGGCAGAGGCTTAGTCTTGGTACTTTCCTCATGATATTGTATCTGATTTGCATTGATGTACCTGCCCACTTGGCTCTCAAAATGCTTGATGTTTGTGAGACAACATCGTACAATTGGTACAATTTATACAGAGACTTAATGTCTCGAGCATTACTAGATGAGCCATTTATTTTGGGGGGTGTTGGCCATACTGTGGAGATGGATGAAAGCAAATGGGGTAGAGAAGAGAAAATACCACATGGGTTCCAGTCAGGGTATTCCTACCTATTGGGTTTTGGTCTCATAGATAGAGGCACTAAAATGTTCTTTTATTCAGTGTTGAGAACAGAACCACTGAAACATTACTACCCATAGTACTTGCCCATGTTGAACTTTGCACTCAGATCATAACTGACGAATTCAACTCATATCTTTGTTAAAGAGAAATGGTTATGAGCACCAAACAGTTTGCCACAAAAACAATTATGTAAATCCTCATACTGGGGCTCACACCAATACCATTGAAGGGTTTTGGGGTAATGCCAAATCAAAGTTTAAATCCATGCATGGTGTATCCAAAGGGCAGCTTGGTGCGCATCTTGATGAACTTATGTTCCCTTGAAACAACAAGAATGAGTGCATGTTTTCCCTCATGACAGATCTCATTAGGAAATACCACCCCTTTCACTAGTTTTTCTGTTTGGTGTTCATAACTTTACAGAAACAGTATTTACTTGTTGGTAAATACCTCCAGGTCTCTGATGTAAAATTATTTCCATCACAGTAATGAGTTTTAATTAACTGTTGTTCTTGTTTCATTATGTTCATTATAGTTTCATTTCCCTCCGCATGATTTAAGTGATAAGCCTGCATATGGACACACTCAATAAAATCAACCTGATGATGTGTCTAAGGAATTCAACAAGTGCAAATACATTCTTGTTCATTGAGAGGAAATTAAAGTTGTTTTAGTTGAATTTCATGCAGTTTGTGTTATATTATAAAAACAAAAAGGCATTTACAGAATACCATGATAAAAAAAGCAAGTTTCTAAATGTGGGCCCACTTTTTTTCGGCTCCTATAACGGGTGCTGAAGTGGGCCCACATTTTGGAATGACATTATTTCCGTTATATTATAAAAACAAAAGGCTATACCGGCTCCTAGCTTTGTCGAACGTTATGGCGCGCAAAGGGAGCCGGGAACCAGCTTATCGCTGAGCAAGACAACCGTGTTGTCATGCAGGCGTCATAGGGCATTGTTTTGAGAACGTGCTTTCGAACAAAATCACATTACATTACGTAAAAGGGAATAATGACGTATTTTTAAAGTTTGTGGTGCTGTATTCTAAAGGTAGGCCCCTATTCGTATCCATATTTCGCCAGAGGTTAGGTCTCTTTCAAAGCACTTCTTCGAAAAGTGTAACGAACATAGATGACCGTGCGTGGAGGGTTTCACAAAATCCGCACGACGACAGTAAACAATCTATGCCCTTCCTCTTGTCAAACAGAATTTCTCAGGAAATGTACATCCGTGTTGTTTATGCAGTTGGATAATCATCAAAACTCGTAGAGCTGTTGTCAGTTTCCAATACATAACCACAACAACGCTTCATTCAAAATATTGCGCTTCGTGTCACTTTCAACTCGATGGCGTATACACTCCTGAAATGTCAACACACTGAACGGACTCTCGGGTATGACGTCACACCCACAAACGGCAGACCGCTAAAAATAAAAAAAATATGCATACGAGTGGGCGGGGCTTAAGTGGTTTTAGTTTTGGTGCATATTTATACTTTTTACGACTTTTTTCATAAATTGATGGTGCAGACGTGGTATATATTCATGTTTGAATGACATTATGTGTTGGAGAATGTCCGAAAACTCGCGATTAGTTTAGCACGTGAAGCAGGTTCGAGGCCGTAGCCTCATTTGATGAAATGTTTGGAAGATGTTATAACAGATACAAGTTTGCAGTAATTAGACATAATGGATTTGACACTCTGGTGATCAGCAGACTTGATGGTCTTACCTTTGTTGGGAGACTTTACTGGTGGGTCAGTTCCATCTTATCTTCAGGAATTTATTCCAAGCAATACACATGCTGGCTGGCCGTTGAGGCATTCAAGCATTTCACAGGATATTCACTGATGTAATTGTGTGTTTAAATCAAAATGGAAGTTACAGTTTTTAGATATAGCTTCAATTTGCAATGACTCTGAGAAAACTTGACTATATGAAAAGGAACAAATTACTGGCTTCCTCACAAATATGTAGCATATGCAATTGTAATATGTTGTGGCAGAAAGACAAACAGAACGCTGATGGCCATAACTGGCGATGTCCTAAATGTAGAAAACAAGGTCAGTGAGATTAGGTAGCTTCTGGGAAGGGCAGAGGCTTAGTCTTGGTACTTTCCTCATGATATTGTATCTGATTTGCATTGATGTACCTGCCCACTTGGCTCTCAAAATGCTTGATGTTTGTGAGACAACATCGTACAATTGGTACAATTTATACAGAGACTTAATGTCTCGAGCATTACTAGATGAGCCATTTATTTTGGGGGGTGTTGGCCATACTGTGGAGATGGATGAAAGCAAATGGGGTAGAAAGAGAAAATACCACATGGGTTCCAGTCAGGGTATTCCTACCTATTGGGTTTTTGGTCTCATAGATAGAGGCACTAAAAATGTTCTTTTATTCAGTGTTGAGAACAGAACCACTGAAACATTACTACCCATAGTACTTGCCCATGTTGAACTTTGCACTCAGATCATAACTGACAGATTCAACTCATATCTTTGCTTAAAGAGAAATGGTTATGAGCACCAAACAGTTTGCCACAAAACAATTATGTAAATCCTCATACTGGGGCTCACACCAATACCATTGAAGGGTTTTGGGGTAATGCCAAATCAAAGTTTAAATCCATGCATGGTGTATCCAAAGGGCAGCTTGGTGCGCATCTTGATGAACTTATGTTCCCTTGAAACAACAAGAATGAGTGCATGTTTTCCCTCATGACAGATCTCATTAGGAAATACCACCCCTTTCACTAGTTTTTCTGTTTGGTGTTCATAACTTTACAGAAACAGTATTTACTTGTTGGTAAATACCTCCAGGTCTCTGATGTAAAATTATTTCCATCACAGTAATGAGTTTTAATTAACTGTTGTTCTTGTTTCATTATGTTCATTATAGTTTCATTTCTCCGCATGATTTAAGTGATAAGCCTGCATATGGACACACTCAATAAAATCAACCTGATGATGTGTGTCTAAGGAATTCAACAAGTGCAAATACATTCTTGTTCATTGAGAGGAAATTAAAGTTGTTTTAGTTGAATTTCATGCAGTTTGTGTTATATTATAAAAACAAAAAGGCATTTACAGAATACCATGATAAAAAAAGCAAGTTTCTAAATGTGGGCCCACTTTTTTTCGGCTCCTATAACGGGTGCTGAAGTGGGCCCACATTTTGGAATGACATTATTTCCGTTATATTATAAAAACAAAAGGCTATACCGGCTCCTAGCTTTGTCGAACGTTATGGCGCGCAAAGGGAGCCGGGAACCAGCTTATCGCTGAGCAAGACAACCGTGTTGTCATGCAGGCGTCATAGGGCATTGTTTTGAGAACGTGCTTTCGAACAAAATCACATTACATTACGTAAAAGGGAATAATGACGTATTTTTAAAGTTTGTGGTGCTGTATTCTAAAGGTAGGCCCCTATTCGTATCCATATTTCGCCAGAGGTTAGGTCTCTTTCAAAGCACTTCTTCGAAAAGTGTAACGAACATAGATGACCGTGCGTGGAGGGTTTCACAAAATCCGCGACGACGACAGTAAACAATCTATGCCCTTCCTCTTGTCAAACAGAATTTCTCAGGAAATGTACATCCGTGTTGTTTATGCAGTTGGATAATCATCAAAACTCGTAGAGCTGTTGTCAGTTTCCAATACATAACCACAACAACGCTTCATTCAAAATATTGCGCTTCGTGTCACTTTCAACTCGATGGCGTATACACTCCTGAAATGTCAACACACTGAACGGACTCTCGGGTATGACGTCACACCCACAAACGGCAGACCGCTAAAAATAAAAATATGCATACGAGTGGGCGGGGCTTAAGTGGTTTTAGTTTTGGTGCATATTTATACTTTTTACGACTTTTTCATAAATTGATGGTGCAGACGTGGTATATATTCATGTTTGAATGACATTATGTGTTGGAGAATGTCCGAAAACTCGCGATTAGTTTAGCACGTGAAGCAGGTTCGAGGGCAGTAGCCTCATTTGATGAAATGTTTGGAAGATGTTATAACAGATACAAGTTTGCAGTAATTAGACATAATGGATTTGACACTCTGGTGATCAGCAGACTTGATGGTCTTACCTTTGTTGGGAGACTTTACTGGTGGGTCAGTTCCATCTTATCTTCAGGAATTTATTCCAAGCAATACACATGCTGGCTGGCCGTTGAGGCATTCAAGCATTTCACAGGATATTCACTGATGTAATTGTGTGTTTTTAAATCAAAATGGAAGTTACAGTTTTTAGATATAGCTTCAATTTGCAATGACTCTGAGAAAACACTTGACTATATGAAAAGGAACAAATTACTGGCTTCCTCACAAATATGTAGCATATGCAATTGTAATATGTTGTGGCAGAAAGACAAACAGAACGCTGATGGCCATAACTGGCGATGTCCTAAATGTAGAAAAACAAGGTCAGTGAGATTAGGTAGCTTCTGGGAAGGGCAGAGGCTTAGTCTTGGTACTTTCCTCATGATATTGTATCTGATTTGCATTGATGTACCTGCCCACTTGGCTCTCAAAATGCTTGATGTTTGTGAGACAACATCGTACAATTGGTACAATTTATACAGAGACTTAATGTCTCGAGCATTACTAGATGAGCCAGTTATTTTGGGGGGTGTTGGCCATACTGTGGAGATGGATGAAAGCAAATGGGGTAGAAAGAGAAAATACCACATGGGTTCCAGTCAGGGTATTCCTACCTATTGGGTTTTTGGTCTCATAGATAGAGGCACTAAAAATGTTCTTTTATTCAGTGTTGAGAACAGAACCACTGAAACATTACTACCCATAGTACTTGCCCATGTTGAACTTTGCACTCAGATCATAACTGACGAATTCAACTCATATCTTTGCTTAAAGAGAAATGGTTATGAGCACCAAACAGTTTGCCACAAAAACAATTATGTAAATCCTCATACTGGGGCTCACACCAATACCATTGAAGGGTTTTGGGGTAATGCCAAATCAAAGTTTAAATCCATGCATGGTGTATCCAAAGGGCAGCTTGGTGCGCATCTTGATGAACTTATGTTCCCTTGGAACAACAAGAATGAGTGCATGTTTTCCCTCATGACAGATCTCATTAGGAAATACCACCCCTTTCACTAGTTTTTCTGTTTGGTGTTCATAACTTTACAGAAACAGTATTTACTTGTTGGTAAATACCTCCAGGTCTCTGATGTAAAATTATTTCCATCACAGTAATGAGTTTTAATTAACTGTTGTTCTTGTTTCATTATGTTCATTATAGTTTCATTTCCCTCCGCATGATTTAAGTGATAAGCCTGCATATGGACACACTCAATAAAATCAACCTGATGATGTGTCTAAGGAATTCAACAAGTGCAAATACATTCTTGTTCATTGAGAGGAAATTAAAGTTGTTTTAGTTGAATTTCATGCAGTTTGTGTTATATTATAAAAACAAAAAGGCATTTACAGAATACCATGATAAAAAAAGCAAGTTTCTAAATGTGGGCCCACTTTTTTTCGGCTCCTATAACGGGTGCTGAAGTGGGCCCACATTTTGGAATGACATTATTTCCGTTATATTATAAAAACAAAAGGGCATTACAGAATACCATGATAAAAAAAGCAAGTTTCTAAATGTGGGCCCACTTTTTTTCGGCTCCTATAACGGGTGCTGAAGTGGGCCCACATTTTGGAATGACATTATTTCCGTTATATTATAAAAACAAAAGGGCATTACAGAATACCATGATAAAAAGAAAGTTTCTAAATGTGGGCCCACTTTTTTCGGCTCTTATAACAGGTGCTGAAGTGGGTACATTTTGGAATGACATTATTTCCGTTATATTATAAAACAAAAGGGCATTACAGAATACCATGATAAAAAAAGCAAGTTTCTAAATGTGGGCCCACTTTTTTTCGGCTCCTATAACAGGTGCTGAAGTGGGCCCACATTTTGGAATGACATTATTTCCGTTATATTATAAAAACAAAAGGGCATTACAGAATACCATGATAAAAAAAGCAAGTTTCTAAATGTGGGCCCACTTGTTTCCGGCTCCTATAACAGGCGCTGAAGTGGCTCACATTTTGGAATGACATATTGCCACTGTATGCACATGGTTCAACAATATATATGGATGGAAATAATGATGCTACAAAATACTTCCCGATATATGAACTTACCGTGTTGGCACAAACAGCAAATGCGAAACTAAAGCGCTTAACTCCTAATGCGGGAAACATGCTCAGAGTTACCTCCCTTCATCCAGCGATACTATGTAATTCATGTTATTCTACAAATACTGAAAACAAAAGTATGTGGGCTGTCAGACTCTATCAGGCATGGGTAGACGAGAGGAAAGCAAGAGAAGGTCCAAGTAGGTTGGAATTCAGTAAATGAAGGTGAATTGAACAAAACATTAATGTATTTTTTTACGGAGGTCAGGAATCGGAAGGGTCAAGAATATCGGGGCAATACACTTTATGAGCCTATTGCCTCACTTCAATACTGTATTCGTCGGAATGGAATTCAAATAAACTTTTACGAATCTCCCTTATTCTCCGGACTTAGAACTGTTTTGGACGCCAAAATGAAATCTCTAGCGCGACAGGGAATTGGGATTGATAAGAGACAGGCTGCTGTGATAAGTGTTGAACAGGAGTATGTGTTGTGGAAAAGGGGAATGTTAGGTAAGGACCCCCCTCAAAACCTCCAAGACACTCTAGTGTATCTGATTGGTTTGAACTGTGCATTAAGAGCTGGGGATGAACACAGAAATCTAAGGGTGGGACCGAATTCACAGTTCTACCTGACCGATACCGAAGATGGGTGTAAAACTCTTAGGTACACAGAGGATGTTTCCAAAACAAACAGAGGAGGAATAACACACAGGCGCATGCATGGAAAAGAAGTCAATAAGCATATCCGTCAACAGAGAGCGACCTGAGAGATGCCTAATTCGTCTCTACCAAAACTACATGTCACTTCGGTGAGTAATAAATAGTATTGTAATATTACATGTGAATATTTTAGTTTGATTTGATAATGTTGTTTCAAAATACTTGATTTTGGTCTCGCTCACTGCTTAGACCTGACTGGTTATCAACGTTCGTTTAGCCCAATCTCACTCTCACTGATATTTGGTATACACAAGAAGGCATGACATGTGCGACTGTCAGAAATAATTAATTCTATTTTTGTCTTGGTTTATAATATTGGAATTACTGTTACAATGTAGTGGCATTATTGTAAGTTGTCATTTAATGGGCAAGATGATATCTATATTACAAATTCTTATTTCTCCTTTAGGCCTAGAGATGGCAAGTGTTCTGCTTTCTATCTCCGACCACTCAGGTTTGTAAAAGATAACACGTGGTTTGCTGACTGTCCTACTGGTTAACATCCTTTGAGAGGAACAGTCGGGCGAATATGCAAACTTGCTGGGTTTGCAGGATTCTACTCCAACCACTCTCTGAGAGCAACAACAGCTACACGTCTCTACCACGCCGGTGTAGACGAACAGCTTATTGCAGAGAGGACGGGGCATAAATCTGTAGCCATTAGGAGTTACAAGGTGTGTATACAGTTATTCTTTATCATAAACTCGCCCCCAAAAGACGTTTTACATCAATAGTTTATTGGGCGAAATATAATGTAACTACTTTAAATATAATTTGTCGGCACAAATGTTCCACATTTCAACTTTTTGGGCCACGTCCTTGTGCATATCGATTTGTAAACAGCAATTCGTCTGCCTAAGATTATTTTATTCAAACTGTCGCCTAAATTTCAGATAGTAGGCTTTGCCTATATTATATTTACCAGAAGGTCCTTAATATAAGATCATGATATGCTTCTGTGAATAATGTTCACGTTTTCCTAACGCAGAGAACATCATCTGAGATGGAGGCCCGGGTTGATGATATAATACAGAGGAAACGCCCATCTGTCACAGCTGAAGCTTCAGCCACATCCACGACATCGTCGCCCACGTTCTCGGTCTCCGCCCCTCCATCCGCCACTGAACGTGCCACTGTAGTCCAAGATGGAACTTCTTCCCCGCGAGATCTTCAACTAGTTTTGAAAGATGGTGTGACTCAGTCTCTTAAATTTTGAATTAAACTATAATGTTATTTGTGTTCTTATGATATGTGTTATTTTGCCAAACCACTGTCATAATGTTTGCGTTTAACAACCAACTGAATGAGGAATTGTTGAAAACGGTTAGATCCCATTTTCAACCAACCAAAAGCTGGTTACTTAATGACGTCATGCTGTCTGCTGTATTTCTGCGATCAGTTTTGGTAACATGAGAACGTTGCATACTATGGAACAGAGACAGCTCGGCTTACTATGTGAGCGTACACATGACTATGGGAGAGTCGACTTAGTTACATAGTTACAAACTATGGGAACCTTTGTTTAACAAATAGCTTTTGCAGTTTACATGAAAATTTACCCTTTTGCGACTAACATCAGCATAACTTAGTTTTAAGTAATAAATATGCATAGTGTTTAACCTTTTTAAAAATCCTTTAAGTATACATTGATGGCTAATTATAATCCGACAGCGAAGGCGACGCTTATCTGGTTGATCCTGCCAGTAATCATATGCTTGTCTCAAAGATTAAGCCATGCATGTCTAAGTACCAACTCTAGCACAGTGAAACTGCGAATGGCTCATTAGATCAGTTATGGTTCCTTAGATGATACAATCCTACTGGGATAACTGTGGTAATTCTAGAGCTATTGTTTTTCTGAACCGTATTATTCTCAGGAGTTTTCTTGTTAATATCATTTTCAGGGAATACATTTGTCCAAGATAGCCCTGATTATGTTTCTACTGTTCAACCGACAGATGTTTACAGTAGTTTTACATAGCAAGTGCTTTCAATAACAACGCACCTACCTACCTACGTACCTACCTACCTATAAATATATATTGGACAAAAAAAGTTAGGGATATATGTAAATTTTGAAATTATGAATAATGATCTACTTATTCATTGACACACTGATAAAATATCAATCATAAAAATACCAATATCCCTAACTTATTTTGTCCAGTATATATATAATGACGTCATACTGTAGCTGCTACAATCTCCCTGAAGAGTAAACAACGAAACATGTTGGAGAAAAACTGTTCCCGTCACGATATGCCTGAGATATTGCCGATGTGACGTTAAATATTAACTCCCACCCTCACTCAGTCAGTTGCTGGTGATCTATGGTCCGTTTTTGTCCGCAACGCGGAACGGGGGACCATGAATTCAGCGGCGTCCGTCCGTACGTACGTCCGTTCCGATTCTTGTTAACGCGATATCTCATGAACTGTTGTACCCAATGTCTTTAAATTTGGCGACAGCCTACATTGGGGGATCACGCAGACACCAGTTTATTTGGATGACCCTGACCTTATCTTCAAGGTCACCACGACACTTTGACCACTTTTCAAACTTGTTAACGTGATATCTCATAAAACATTGCACCCAATGTTTTCAATTATGTCGACAGCCTACATTGGGTGATTATATAGACACCAGTCTTTTCAGGCATCGGCATCCGTGAAGAGCCTCCTCCTCATGGTGGGTGCTGGGTAACGCTAAGCGCTCTTCAACCCCCCGTTGTGGACCCGGGGGTGTATTTGGTCCACCAACCCGTTCGCCGTGGGTTGCGCCCCTGTGTCGGTGGAGGACGGGATTCTGGTGGTTGAGGGTAATAGGATCCTGGAACCGTGTTCCTTTTGCCCAACACACCACTTTGGCCCTTACTTCGCCTAGACGGGTGGTAGAACTGGCCCGGTTCTATCAATCGGCTAGTCACGCCATGCCCTGTGCAAGGTGACTATTTTTGCACATTGACGTGTTATTGGGTATTGGTAACTTCGATTTCTATTGAATAATTTTTTATTATACTATATTGCCTAGAGTCCTATGCCAGAAGGCGGTGGCTCATGGGCCAATCTGGTGATGTTGACCGCTGAATAATGTATGTCTCAATTTCTTGTTCACTTTCCGAACCAGTTTGGCATTGAATTGGTAGACAAATACAGCTGTTCACGTCATATTCTCTGGAGTATAACACCCCTGTATCCCTGGTGTCAGCATCTTGGAGTTCCGGTGCATATTGACATCGTCCTTGTAGAGAGCAGGGGTGCCGAAACAATTTCCTTTCACCATGTCTCAACAACTACCTGGTTCATCTAGAAATGAAAAGAACAGCGTTATGAAACTGTTGACGAATCTTCAAGAACTATTTCCTCCAATGATGACTCCTGGTCTCGTTTCCTTGTCATCGAGGCTGTTGACTTTCTTCCGATAAAATTAAACCCTTTTGCCATTTCTAAGGCTGTATCCGGCATTTGTGGTGAAGTTAAGAACGTCACCCGTCTCCGTAGTGGTTCACTTCTGGTTGGATGTGCACGGAAACAGCAATCTCTCAATTTGTTATCTATCAAAACATTTGCCAATATTGAGGTTGCTGTGTCCGTGCACAGAACATTGAATTCCTGCCGTGGCATCATCCGTGACAGGGCGCGTTGTCTGTCGGACATGTCAGAAGAGGACATTGCAGCAGAGCTTCATGATCAGGGTGTGACAGCTGTAAAACGTTTCACTGTCAAGAAAGAAGGCATCATAGTGAAAACAAACACATATCTCTTGACGTTTTCTCGCTCATCCCTCTCTCCATCCATTAAAGCAGGATACTTTAATATCGGAGTGGATGTATATCCCCAGTCCGCTCCGGTGTTATAAGTGCCAGAAGTTTGGTCATGGGTCAAACTCTTGTCGTGGCTCTGTGATATGTCATCGATGTGGTGAGAGCCACGACAACACAGACTGTGACAAGGAGGTTAAATGTGCTAACTGTCATGGCGCTTCTTCAAAATCCTGCCCCGTGTGGCAAAAAGAGACCTCAATAATGAGATTGAAATGCGAGAAAAACATTTTTTACCTTGATGCCAAGAAACTTTTCCAAAATCAGAGCTCAGCTTCGTTGAATGTTTCATATTCTGCAGCAGTCACATGAGTCAAGTCTGGACAACCTAATGCTTCAACCTCAGTAATAAAAGCTACTACTCCAGTCACTCAGGCTACGTTTGCGTCTCAGACTGAGAAACAGCCTGAGATACAATCTAACACTGTCAACAAACAGCCAGCCTCAGGCAATTCATCAGAAGCGAAAGGAAAAAAAATAAACAGAAAAGAGACACCTTCCGTCCCTTTCCCTTCAGAGCTCCCTCTGGAGAACCCCTTTGGACCTCTCGACATGGAGGTCACACTGCCCTCACAGGACAAGCGGAGGAATAGCTCCTCCTCCAATCCACGAGTGAGATCCCCAATTGAGCCACCATCATGAGTCAGTTGTCCCATATAATTCAGTGGAATTGCAGAGGATTGAAGAATAACTTCAATGAAATACAATTACTCATTAAAGATCTTCAACCGTCAGGATTATGTCTTCAAGAAACATACCTTAAAAATACTACCTTTAACTTAAGACGGTTTAATGATTAACACTCCTTCTCCCCTCCAGGCGATAAAGCTACTGGAGGCGCCTCTATTTTGGTACACCAGAGTGTCATTCACAGCCCTGTAACTTTAAATACGGATTTCAAACTGTTGCTGTTCGTCTGACTCGGCACATTGCTCTGACATTGTGCAGCTTGTATATACCTCCCTCTTCCAATATTCAACAATCAGATCTTCAAAATCTGTATGATCAACTTCCGAAGCCATGTCTCATCATGGGCAATTTCAACGGAGACAACCCGCTTTGGGGAAGTGCCTATACAAATAACAAAAGTAGAATCCTTCAAGAATTCATTTCTGATGATAATTTTTGCATTTTAAATGACGATTCAGCCACTTATTTACATCCAGCTACGGGAACATATTCTTCCCTGGATCTGTCACTTGCCGATTCTAACTTATATAATGAATTTGAATGGATGGTCCATGATGACCTATGTGGGAATGATCACTTTCCCACCATTCTCAAAACAATCTGACCATTATAATCAGGATCAAGGTGTCCCTCAAGGCAGTATTTTGTCTGTCACTTTATTTAGTATTAAGATCAACAGTTTATCCAAGGTTTTAAATGATTCAATCGATGGATCACTTTTTGTGGATGATTTAAATATTTCTTGTCGTGGTAAAAATATGCATACTATTGAACGGCAGTTGCAGTTGTGTTTAAATAAAATAAATAAATGGTGTCTTGAAAACGGCCTTTAATTTTTCAAGTCCCATCAAAGTTGTCAAGGAGGCCAAGTTCTTGGGTCTAATTTTCGACTCCCATTTAACTTTTTTGCCGCATATCAAATCCCTTAAAGCTAAATGCCTGAAGGCCCTTGATTTGTTGAAAGTTGTTTCTAACTCAAGTGGGGAGGGGATCAAGCTACCCTCCTCCACCTATACCGATCATTGGTCCGCTCGAAACTTGATTATGGCTCCATCGTATATGGTGGAGCCTGCAAAAGCAACTTAAAACTTTTAGATTTTGTCCACCACCAAGGTCTGAGACTTTGTCTTGGGTCATTCAGAACATCTCCCGTTGACAGTCTCTATGTTGAGGCAGATGAGCCTTCTCTTACCCAACGCCGTATAAAATTATCAAATTATCAAAATATTACCAAATTGATGTTGGAATATGAGACCGAGCAAACGTCAGGAAACAGGTATTAGTGTTAATGATAACACCATCTTTCTTGACGGTAAAACGTTTTACTGCCGTCACTGCTTGTTCATTTAGCTCTGTGGCAATGTCCTCTTCACTCATGTCACCTACACTATCCAAATCTTGCTTATGGGAGGTCCACTCAGACACCCGGGGCAGTGACGACAGCCCCATCAAAATCACCATAACTACACTGCTTGCACCACAACACCGCCCCATCCCCCAAACAGAACTCAAATATAACTTACTCAAAGCAGATTGGAACAAATTCACTAAATTATGCAAACAAGTAGATACATCTAATATAATCAATACCGATATAGAAGCCTTCAACACTTCTATCACCAACACCATCATCGACATAACAAATAAATGCATACCCACTTCTCGGATTACCCGTGCACAAAAACAGTCCCATGGTGGAGCCAAGAAATTGTTAACGCAAGAAAGGCAGGAAAAAAGGCCCTCAATCAATCTAAGAGGGACCGTTCAAAATCACATTTGGCTAAAAGACTCAGAAACAACACTAACAACTCATCAGGGCAGCAAAAGGATCATTGGAGAAAACTTTGCTCAACCCTGAGGCTAAATCAACATAATTCCAGGAAAATGTGGAAACAACTTAAAGCTATTCAGGGAAATTCCAAAACGATAATTCAGCCAAACCTTCCGAACCTTTCCACAAATAAAGAAAAAGCCAACACAGTTTCTGCCCATTTCTCGGAAACTAGAAGCTCCACCAACTACCCACTACACTTCCAAAACACCATCAAAAACCTACCACCATACTCACCTGAACCACCCCACACACATCTACCCATAAACAAAGTTGTAAACATTCATGAACTTAAAGCAGCACATAAAAACACAGCCTCAGCCCCTGGTCCAGACATCATCACTGGCATCTTTATTGACTTTAGCAAAGCTTTCGACATGGTTTGGCATAACGGCCTCACCCAAAAACTCCAGAAACTGCCATACACGGGCGCATTTTAAATTTCATTCATGCATTCCTTAACAACAAATAATCGTCAAATCTCACAACACCATCTCGGACTCTTATCCACTAGAAAATGGAACCTCCCAGGGGAACATAATATCCCCAACATTATTTAATTTCATGATAAACGACATATTCCCGGACAAGTGGCCAGAAATTTGTACTGCTAAATGTGCTGACGATATCTCTTTTTGGACATCCTCTACTTCAGTCAACCAAGCCTCAATCAAAACTCAAAGAATGTTAAATCATATCCAAACCTGGGCCCAAAAATGGGGGTTCCATATTTTCAAAGAAAACGTGGGCATCTTATTAAAAAATCCAAGAATGCAAAATTATACACCCAAACTACACCTTAACAACCAAGAAATTAAGTTCGAAAAAGAAGCAAAATTCCTAGGTGTAACTTTCGACCAACACATGACATGGACACCCCATATTAATAATTTAGTCAACTCCTGTCAAAAAGATTTAAATCTCATGAGAGCTATCAGTGGAACTAACATGGGTGCCGACAAACAAACACTTATTAACATATATAAAACCCTTATAAAGTCGAGACTGGACTATGCTGCTCCGGTCCTTCACTCCCTCTCCCTATCCAACCTACGAAAACTCAACTCTATCCAATATAAAGCCCTTAAACAAGCCCTAGGCACTAGGACTGGCACCTCCCATATTTCTCTTCTCCTACTCACAGGCATCCCTTCAATCAAAACACGAATAAATCAAACTGCACTCAATTACTGGGCTGGGGGCCCAACACAACCCAATATACAAACTAATCACAACCAAATACACAAACACCAAAATCCACCATCAAATTTTTTAAAAACAATCCCAATAAAGCCCCTCTACTCACTCACCTTAACAATCTGCTTCACTCACAACAGCTAAACAACACCCAGCACACACCTCCCATAACAAGCTACATTCACGACAAACAATCACCCACCACCCTGGCATGCACACTTCAAAATCTCCCTAAAAACACTGACATTCACACCAAAACAAATCTCATCCAAACCCATATTAACTTAAACTACCCCCACCACACCCACATATGCACAGATGCATCCGTTGGCACAAACAAACACACATGTATAGGCATACATGTACAACAAACACCCCTTTAACAACAAACCTCAACTATATAAACCACACAAATATCAATACAGCAGAACTAACAGCTATCCTAACTGCACTCCACCTAATCCCCAACATGCACCCTACCAACTTCCTAATACTTACAGATTCCCTCAGTGCTATCAAACAACTTCAAAACAAGCATTCAAAATCACGAAACGACCTAATACACAACATCATCCTTCAAATTCACTCATTACATTAATTAAGCAAAAACATAACATTAATGTGGATTCCAGCACACACTCACAACCAAGATAATAACATAGCAGATGCAGCAGCTAAACTAGCCACCACGCAAACGTCTACAACCATTAATTTCCACACATCCAAAACAGAAACCAAACAACTCATTAAATCTCAAACACTGAACCAAAACTACCTACACAACATCAACACAAACACATCCACCTGGGTCAAATCCATCATAACCAAACCTATTAACAAAACCCCAATCTTCTCAAACAACAAACACACAGATATACTTATTATTAGACTAATCACCGGCATCACCAACCTAAACCACCCGCTATATAAACAAAATAGACACCCAGATGGACTATGCACACAATGTAAACTACCCGAAACAATTGAACATATATTTACACACTGCCACCTGCAACAAACAAACATCACCCAATTACACAACTCTATACCCAGCAAATACCACAACAATATTCACCTTCAACTCAACCCACACAACCCACCCAACATATTCAACGCTATATCGACTTTCCTCACAAACTCCAACTTAATGGATAAAATCTAGATCATCCCAAACAAATTCTATACAAACTTAACTTAAACAAATCTATCTCCTCTCCTCCCTCACTGTCTAGAAAAGGGATCCAAATTCAAATTTCTCCGACGTCCGCGCGCCCCTTCCTTACATTTCGATCCGGTTTCTCTCTCCCACACAATAGCAACCACGCTCAACCCACCTCGCTCACTGGCGCCACTTCAACCAGAGCCATTACGTAACACCCCTCTCCCCAACCCATACCAAACAGTACACTACTGCTCCCAGCTCAAACCTTAACTAGCATTTACAAACAACTCTCCCCCACCCCTAAGTCAACCCACTCTTCCGCCACACTCTTATTGAATCAATATACCTATTATCTTATACCTACCATAATCTAGGCACCCCCGGCAAAACCCTTACCGCCTTCAGTGCTCCTAACACACACACACACACACCCCACACCCCCATTAAACCATTTTTCTTTCTTTACTAGGCCCCGTATTCCTATCAGTACAGCTTAACTGCGCTATAACAACTTAAGCCAAAAATATGCTATACAACGTCTCTATACCCTCACCCCTACCCCACCCCTCACCCCCGCCCCAACCTTATTTACTATCTATTAAACTCAAACTCCTCTTATTAGTAACAACTGCTTTATTTTTCTCTTTCCCTTTAAAATTTCGGCTTTTATTTATTTTACTATATATTTCTAAACGTTTTATTTAAAATTCAGGTAAGTTTAAATCCCCTGCATTTACATTTTTTTTGGGTATGGTGGTTTACTCCCTATTCACTCCATAATTTTTTCATTTACTTAAAACCCCACCTACCCCGTCGGCGACATTGGCTAGGCTTAAAGCCGACGTTAAACTCCAAATATCGTTCGTTCTCCTAAAGCGCATATTAGGGCTTCCACGGGTACTCGAGTACTCGAGGACGAGTCGGGTTTAGCTGGACTCGAGTCCATTTTCTAGGACTCGAGGACTCGAAAAGGGGAGATAACTCGAATTATTGGGTTACGTTGAGAGATAGTCTGTCTGTCATGTGCTAAGCATGAGCGGCCGTTAACGTCTGATATTAGATAAGATATAACTTTATTATCTCAAAGGAAATCTTATACATCCCAAACTGTCTCAAAATGAATATGTACACAGTTCACGAAAATATACACAATAATTACAAGCACAAAACGAAAGCTATTTACACAATAAAACTGACATGATATAATTCAATTAACCATAAAGGTAAAGAGGCTGAATAATTCTAGTTGTAATCACATGATGACAATTCAAAATATTTGTTGCATTCACGAATACTTGATAGTATGAAAGACTGTCGAGCTTTGTTTTGAGGGAAGGTAATCGACAGCAGCGTCAAGAAAGAAGTAGTTCAAAATGGTGAGATAAAATGTGTTAACTATCAAATCTAATTTTAGCCGCCTGTGCGGTATATCACTGCGTTACGATGGACAAAAAAACCCATTTGGCAAGTAAACATCCAAATACTGATTCTGACCAAAAGGAAATGTTAGTCACACGACGATATAGTCGGAATAATGTAAGTGTTCACTTTGTGACCGGAACACGTGATGCCGGTTACGTTATCGTTTGCTTGAAAGGTAATAATTTCGAGTACTCGGGTCCGAGTCGAGTCTCGCCCCTCGAGTACTCGAGCCCAAGAAAATGGACTCGTTGAAGCCCTAGCGCATACCTAACAGTACACCACCGCTCCCAGCTACTACTTCACCCTACGCTCTACAAACTATCCTCTCCCCAACTAGAAGTTAAGCATACATATCCCCCCACATATTCCTACTTGTTTATAACTACCACAACACACTAGTACAACTTCACTGTACAAAAAAACTTAAGCCCCTTTATGCTATACCCTCTTATTCCACACCTCACCCCAGCCCATCCCCCTACCCCAACCTTATTCACTATCTATTCAGTTCTAACTCGTATTGCTATAATAAATTGCATTATTTTTCCTTTCCCTTTTTATTTTCGGCTTTTACTTTATTTTTTCTATCTCATCTTAAACGTTTTCACCTAAAATCAAGTAAGGTTAAAACCCCTACATTTTTTTGGGGGGGTAGGTGGTTTATTCCCTATTACTAGGGAGGTCAGGCTAATTTTGAACATGCATTTCATTATTCAGGAATGTACACACTCTTTTAGTTCATGCATAAGTGATTCTACCATGAATCAAGAAAATACTAGATTCTGATTGGTTGTTCAGAAAAATCAGACGGCATCAATTGTGGATTGTAAACCAAGTCACTGTGTTCTTTAATCTGATTGGTAGAAAAACGTGATCAAATGGTATTTGATTCCCGAAAATTCTCTGCGTATTACCTCTTTCAACACCAGTCAACCAGAGGCATTTACTGCCATGACACCGAGTTCCCAGAGACCCTGAGGTCATAGATGAAGCCTATGTTTATGAAGGAAATTATAAGCTTGTAAAACGTTATTGCTACTACATCCCATACACCATTTAAAAGATCTAATCCTACTGTTGATAAATATGAAGTTTATTTTTATAATATTGTAACAAGTACAAAACAAGTGTGTAACAAGTACAAGTATCTAACAAGTACAAAATATACAAATATTAAAATGTTCTGGAAAAGCAATCTATTTTAATATGTCTTGTCTTATGTTCCTGTTTGGAATCAATTAATAACACCTTAAACAATAATACAATTGTTAGTGAAAAGGTTTACACTTTCACAAGTCCATGATTTATTTATAGTCACCACTGGGTCATGGGTCAAAAGTAGTTCCTATGCAAATTAGCCAAGTCTTAATGAGGTCAGGTCTGCTGTCTTGTCCTTGGTTTTTATTGGCTGAAGATGTGCAGCATCTTGATTGGATGTTGAATTTAGTTGCATTTGGAAAGTGTGAAGTTTGTTCACTTGCTGTCTTTCTCCCAACCTGGCAAGGTGGTTTGAAAGTCATGGGTGGTGGATTGTGACTTTGGTGAATTACAGGTTAGTTACAATTGGTTTTATATAAAAGGAATAAACTACAAAAATATGTTTAATTGTTGAAAGGTTAATTCAGTATTTATTGCAACTGAATTTATGCATTTGGTGGAGGTATATTTTGACCTATGGTTAGAAATTATTGGTGTCAATAATTTCACTTACAATTGATTCAGATTAATGTTTGAGTCCAAACAGTTTGTACGTTTACTTTGCTGGTGAGAATTAGCATTTCCATGCTAATTAAAACATACATATTTTAGGTTCTTGGTGTTTTGTTGGTGCCTCACAACATGTGGCCAGTTTGAAGCAAGTTGTCCCATAGATGGTAAGACACGTTGATGTTTCATTGTTTTGAAGATGCCAAAGGTGTTCCATAATTCGTAAGGATCTTAATATGAACCTGAACCATTAATTTTGTGATGTCGATTTGTTTTGAGTTATTTTTATATGTTCAATGGTAGAGCTGTGATTGTTAATTATCTGAACAATGTGCAATGAAATGAATGAATGTGATAAAATAGGTATTGTGATGGAATGTTATATATTCATATACATTGTTTCAGACTTGTATTTATACAAACTACAGTAATAAAAAGGAACTTGCAGCCTCAACGGAGTTGTGTCGTTGTAAAAGAGCCATCCCCGTTACAAATTTGGAGCCCCCAGTGAGGAATGCTGTGAGCACCTTGTCAACCACCTTGGACCACAGCTGCAGAGTCACCATGTGAACTACCACCAGAGACTGTGAGACCATGACATAACCATGAACTTGATATGTGATTGCCACCCGTACTGCCTTTAATTCAGTTGTATTCTGAGTACATTGGTTGAGAGAGACAGTAAGTTTCCAGGCTACCGACATGTTATGCCTGTGAGCTATTTATTGCTCCTGTCTGTTTCAGGCATGTAGCCTTGTACCAAATTTTATTCATGTATTAGTGATATGCTGGATGTGATTTCTTGAAATTGTGAATGCATTTTGAGGCTGTATGTATTGATGTGTTTTTGCCTTGATTTTGTTATATTTTAGTTGTTGTCATGTGAAATATGTGTCATTCATTTTAGAAAAAAAATCCAGACTAAGACACTACTTTGACATGCTTAACTGATTTGCACCATACATTTGTCTAGACACTGCCACTTGCTAGTACTTCTAGTGTGTAGACAAGGTTGACACTCAAGATGTAGGTTATCACTTAAAGTAACGATTAGACTTAGGTATTGCTTAGGTTTTTGGGTAATTTCATGGGGTTTAGTATTATTCTGGTCTTCCTTGCTGCAATATTTTGGCTAGGGTCTGGTGTGTGGTCTAGAAATATGGCATCAATGGAAGAGGAAGATGTTAAAATTCTAGTAAAAACCATCGAGGAGATGGGTGTTAAGCCTAAGGCTGATAATCCTGATGTATTTAAACGTTGGATGACAGATTATCTGGCAGCTCAGGGAGAGTCTCCTGCTCCATCAGCATCAGTAGTCCCTTCTATCACAGTTAACCAACCGCCTAAGATCTCGACTTTTATGGGTGAGACAGGCAAGGGTGAGGTGTCATATGCTGTTTGGCGGTATGAAGTTGATCGGTTATTACATGACAAGGAGTATTCTCCTTCTGTACTTAAGAATGCTATCATTCGGTCGCTAAAAGGGAAAGCGAGTAACATCATGCTTTGTATGAGTACTGATTCCAGTGTGGATGAGCTGTTGTCAAAGGTTCACAGTATATATGGGACTGTACAAGAGAAACCTCTTTGGTTGGTGCCTTTATAGTGCAAAACAGAGGGAGGGAGAGACTGTTCAGGAATGGGGTTGTCGTGTGGAAGAGCTGTATGCTCGAGCCATCGTGGCTGGTGCATTGCATAAGAGTCAAGAAGCACTATGCTCTGTATTTTGGGAAGGTATGTTGCAACCTCTTAAAGATGCTTCTGGTCATAAGTTTGATTCAGTTAAATCTTTTGATGATTTGAGAGCCGAGATGCGACGTATCGACGAAGCACGCTCCTCCACGATGGTTAACACTGACATTCCTAAAGTAAAGCAAACTGCTAAAGCTGCTACATCTTCAGACACTTCCGAACTTGTTGGTGTTGTGAAACAACTTGCTGCTGAGGTTAAATCACTGCGTGATTATGTTTCCACTTCAGGTAAACCCAGTTCTAGGTCACGAGGTTGTTGGTCTCAGGGTCGAAGTTATTCTTCACAACAAAATACAGGCACTGTTACTGTTCAGGGTGATGTTGTTGAGGATGATGATCAGGGTGTTAAGTGTTATCGTTGTGGACAATATGGTCATGTGCAGTATGGGTGCAGAGTGAAGTTGGATCATTTCAGGGGAAGAGGTTTAAACAGGAGAGGGTTTATGAGAAGGGGACGTCCGTAAACCCACATAGTAAATCACTGTCCCCACCTGGTTTTGGTTTGCCAACAGGTCTTTGTGGAGAGCCAACTGAAGGGAGCATTTCTGTTGAGGGAGTTTATAGTAAGGCTTTGTTAGACACAGGCTCTACAGTTTCCACTATGAGTGAAAGTCATTACAATTCACACTTCCGTCATATTCCGCTTCATCCACTTAAGACAATTCTTGAGATAGAATGTGCAGATGGTCAAAGTTTACCTTATTTGGGATATGTCATCACAGATATAGTGGCTCATGGTGTAGACAATATGACTCCATTACCTTGTGTGTTCTTGGTAGTACCTGATAGCAGATATAACCATACTGTTCCTATTCTGCTGGGTACCAACATACTACAGACTATTATAGACAGGTGTAGAAATGATAGGGGTCCGAGGTTTTTGCAGGATGCAAATATTCATACCTCTTGGTACATCACTTTCCGTACTATTGTAATTCGGAATAAGGAACTGCAGAAACGGAACTACAGATTAGCTCTGGTGAAAAGTGCCGAGTCAAAGTCTATTGTTATACCTGCTAACAGTAGTGTGATCATTGAAGGTTTTATTGATAAGCGCATTAGTTGTGCTCAGACATGTGCACTGTTGCAGGCTACACCCCGTTCAGTCATTCCTAGTGATTTGGACATTGAACCAACTGTGTTTATCTATTCTCAGAACCATCATGTGCCAGTTAAAGTGGGTATTAACAATGTTACAACAAGGACAGTGGTTGTTCCTCCAAAGTCTGTTTTGTGTGAGTTGCATCCAGTTACTGTAGAGGATATTCAGTCTCCCACTTGTAATACAAGTTAGGCAGTTGGACTTAGTGGTGTAGATGGCTTGTCTGTTCCACTTCCTGAGGGCATTGAGATTGAGACAGAGACACTATCACCTGAGGAGTTACGGTTAGGTCAAAATCTCATCTCAAGTTATTGTGACATTTTCTCGAAAGATGATTTAGACTTGGGTCATTCATCTGCAGTGAAGCATAGGATAGAGTTGACTGATGATGTCCCTTTTAAGCAGAGGTGTAGACGCATTCCGCCTTCCATGTTTGATGAGGTTAAGTCACATTTGAATCAGTTGTTAGCTTGTGACATTATCCGCCCTTCTCATAGTCCATGGTCTTCCAATGTTGTCTTGTGTAGGCGTAAAGATGGTAGACTTAGGATGTGTACCGACTATAGACAGTTGAACGTTCGGACATTGAAAGATTCTTATGCTCTGCCAAGAATTGAGGAAATTCTGGATAATTTGGGTGGAAATAGTTTCTTTAGCAAACTGGACATGAAATCTGGATATTACCAAGTTGAAATCACAGAGGAGCACAAAGAAAGAACTGCATTTACGGTTGGACCGTTAGGGTTTTTCGAATATAACCGTCTCCCATTTGGCTTGTGTAATAGTCCTGCGACGTATCAACGTCTCATGGAGCAGTGTTTAGGGGATTTGCATCTCAGTATTTGCCTGGTGTATATTGATGACATTGTTGTGTTTTCCAAGACATTAGATGAGCATCTTGACAGGCTGGGTAAAGTTTTCCAGAGAATCAGGGATAGCAACTTGAAATTAGCTCCCAAGAAATGCCATTTTTTTCAAACGGAAAGTCTCTTATGTTGGTCACATTGTGTCTGAAAGAGGAGTAGAACCGGATCCTGGGAAAGTTGAGGCTATTCGAATTGGCCGACACCATCATCGCCTGAGGAGGTAAGACGTTTCCTTGGTTTCGCGAGGGTTACTACCGTCGGTTTGTTCGCAATTTCTCTCAGATTTCCAGACCATTGTGTGATGTTCTTCCAAATCCCATTCCAAAGAAGAGACGAAAGAATTCTGCTAATACGGTATGGAAATGGGACACAGCACAGGAGCACGCATTTCAGGAATTGAAGCACAGATTAACATCGCCTCCAATCCTTGGTTTCTGTGATTTTTCTTTGCCGTTTGAATTGCATATTGATGCTAGCACAAAAGGTCTCGGTGCTGTTCTTTATCAGTTTCAGGATGGAGAGAAACGGTCATTAGTTACGCTAGTCGTGGTCTCAAGAAATCAGAACAACATTATTCTGCTCATAAGTTGGAGTTTTGTGTCTCAAATGGTCAATAAGTGAAAAGTTTCATGATTACCTTTATGGGCACAACTTTGTGGTTTTCACAGATAACAACCCGTTATCCTATGTTTTGACAAGTGCTAAACTTGATGCGACTGGTCATAGGTGGCTTGCAACACTTGCAGTTTATGATTTCAGCATTAGGTATCGCCTGGCAAGGCCAATGGGGATGGATGCGTTATCGAGGGTTCAGGACAGGTGGAAGAGTTGGGACAAGTTCACACAGAACGGATTTCGACAGAATCTGTACAGGCAATTTGTGGGATTGTGGATGCTCGGCCTTATGTTGAGTGTCTAAGCTCTTCAAATGTTGTCATTGACACATTGTGTGATGTTTCTGGTTCCAGTTTAAGTGATATGACCAAGCGGGACTGGCGGAAAGCACAGTCTGAGGATAGGGTTCTCCAATGGGTTATCAAACACGTTCGGTCTGGTTCTAAACCAAAGGTGCAGAAGTTTCATGGTTCTTTTGAGGAGATATGACCAAGCGGGACTGGCGGAAAGCACAGTCTGAGGATAGGGTTCTCCAATGGGTTATCAAACAGGTTCGGTCTGGTTCTAAACCAAAGGTGCAGAAGTTTCATGGTTCTTTTGAGGAGATTGCTTTCTGTAAGACTTTTGATCACCTTCATTTGATTGACGGAGTGTTGTATAGGAAATGTGAGAAAGATGGAAAACCAATCAACCAACTTGTTCTCCCAGCTTTGTATCGTGAGAAGTCTTTGGAGTATTTGCATAATGACATGGGGCATCTTGGTAGAAATCGCACTTTATCTCTTTTACAGGACAGGTTTTACTGGCCAGGCATGGTAAGGGATGTGCAGGATTGGATTGGTGGTTGTCCCAGGTGTTTGCGTCGAAAAACTCCTACTGGTTCTAAAACATCGCTGGTTAGTATACAGACTACACAGCCATTGGAGTTGGTTTGTTTGGATTTTCTGAGTCTTGAATCATCAAAAGGTGGTTTTCAGCATATTTTGGTCATTACGGACCATTTCACGAAGTATGCACAGGCCGTGCCGACGCGAAATATGACAGCAAAAACAACAGCTGAAGCTCTTTTCAATCAGTTCATTGTGCATTATGGCATTCCAGCCCGTATTCATAGCGACCAAGGAGCGAATTTTGAGAGCAAGATCATTCGGGAATTGTGTTCACTCACAGGTATGAACAAATCCCACACCACACCGTATTACCCCATGGGTAATGGTCTCACTGAACGTTTCAATCGCACTTTGTTGGATATGCTGGGTACCTTGCAACCGTCTCAAAAGTCTGATTGGAAATCTCATGTAAATCCACTCGTTCATGCATACAATTGCACACGTCATGAAACTACGGGTTATTCTCCACACTTTCTAATGTTTGGTCACCATCCTCGTTTGCCAATAGATTTAGCGTTCGGGTTAGAAACTGGTGACAAACAGTGTTCGTTGTCAAAGTATGTTGAATCTTTGAGAGGTCGTTTGAAGGAATCTTATGAGTTAGCGTCTAGTTCAACAAAGAAAGCTCAGGAGCGTCAAAAGCGAAATTATGATGAAAAAGCTCGTTTAGCCACTCTTCATGTTGGAGATAGGGTTTTGGTTCGTGCTCTTGCCTTTGAGGGTAAACATAAGATCTCTGATAAATGGGAACAACAGGTGTATGTGGTGATTGATCAACCTAATGTTGGAATTCCAGTATTTCGGGTGCAACGGGAGGATGGAGTTGGTAGGGAAAGATGTCTTCACAGGAATCATCTGCTACCCATAGGGTTTCTTCCGTGTTTAGAGGAAAAGGTTGCACCAGTTCCAAAGCCAAGAACACGAACTTCGTTGCCACAGCATGCTCCTGAAGAGGTTCAAGAGGTTTCTGTTGAGGATGTAATTGATGGAGTTGTCGATGAGGTAGATGAGGTTGGTTCTGATGAGGTTGGTTCTGATGATGAGATTGTGGTTACAATGGACCCTCCGTGTGTTGTATCACCTACTTTAGAGGATATCATAGATATTAGAACCAGTGATGCTGAATCAGCAACAACCGAGTCCTCAATGACAGATGATTCCTCTGCTCAGGAGGTTCAGGCAGAGCAGTTGCCTCGTCGTTCTGGTAGAATACCACGTCAACCAGATTGGTTAACATCAGGTCAGTTTATTTCGCAAAGTGTTTCAACGCCACAATGGCTTGAAAAAGCAATTGTTCTGTGTGATTTAGCACAATCGGATTTCTTTCAAACTGTTCCTTCTGAGGTCAAACAAACAATCTTGTCTGTAATAAAAGATTGATGGAAATGACGAGGACGCCATTTTCCCCTGGGGAGGAAGTGTGTAACAAGTACAAAACAAGTGTGTAACAAGTACAAGTATCTAACAAGTACAAAATATACAAATATTAAAATGTTCTGGAAAAGCAATCTATTTTAATATGTCTTGTGTTATTAATTGATTCCAAACAGGAACATAAGACCTTAAACAATAATACAATTGTCAGTGAAAAGGTTTACACTTTCACAAGTCCATGATTTATTTATAGTCACCACTGGGTCATGGGTCAAAAGTAGTTCCTATGCAAATTAGCCAAGTCTTAATGAGGTCAGGTCTGCTGTCTTGTCCTTGGTTTTTATTGGCTGAAGATGTGCAGCATCTTGATTGGATGTTGAATTTAGTTGCATTTGGAAAGTGTGAAGTTTGTTCACTTGCTGTCTTTCTCCCAACCTGGCAAGGTGGTTTGAAAGTCATGGGTGGTGGATTGTGACTTTGGTGAATTACAGGTTAGTTACAATTGGTTTTATATAAAAGGAATAAACTACAAAAATATGTTTAATTGTTGAAAGGTTAATTCAGTATTTATTGCAACTGAATTTATGCATTTGGTGGAGGTATATTTTGACCTATGGTTAGAAATTATTGGTGTCAATAATTTCACTTACAATTGATTCAGATTAATGTTTGAGTCCAAACAGTTTGTACGTTTACTTTGCTGGTGAGAATTAGCATTTCCATGCTAATTAAAACATACATATTTTAGGTTCTTGGTGTTTTTTGGTGCCTCACAACATGTGGCCAGTTTGAAGCAAGTTGTCCCATAGATGGTAAGACACGTTGATGTTTCATTGTTTTGAAGATGCCAAAGGTGTTCCATAATTCGTAAGGATCTTAATATGAACCTGAACCATTAATTTTGTGATGTCGATTTGTTTTGAGTTATTTTTATATGTTCAATGGTAGAGCTGTGATTGTTAATTATCTGAACAATGTGCAATGAAATGAATGAATGTGATAAAATAGGTATTGTGATGGAATGTTATATATTCATATACATTGTTTCAGACTTGTATTTATACAAACTACAGTAATAAAAAAGGAACTTGCAGCCTCAACGGAGTTGTGTCGTTGTAAAAGAGCCATCCCCGTTACAATATTATTCAAATAATACAACTACAACTTAAATAAATGTATTTTTGAAAGAAAATGCAAGCTTACATTTATAACGTCCAGATAAACTACGAAAGAAGCAAAAACCATGGCGATTTTTTTTCCATTTGTGACATGTCATAACATGCCCGTGCCTTTTTCTTTCATATTTTCATTTTTACGTAATCAGAAAATTATTATAAAAAGATTTCTTAAATAATATGTATGGTCGCCTATTTCCCGATATCTGTGGCTTTCCGCTCGGTAACATGACATAACAACGGAAAATACCTCCGTTTTCGAAGCTTCGTATGAATAATATGCGAGGCGAATCGTTTGATGTCGGGCATCGTTCGAAAGCTCTGAACATCAACAATATCACTGTACCCTTGCCAAGAGTATTTTCACAGTTGTAAGAAGCGATTTTATTGGATAAAAATTGGTTTCTAATGACGCTTTTTCGCCACAGTCTGCTGTAAGGGTCGTGATTGGTCAAAATCAGACACGTGACCTAAGGCACCCAATCATATTACGGCAATGGATATCGTCCTCGTAAACGAAATTTTTAGATTTAGACAAAAGCTTTGGGTAAAATAATGCTATTCTGAACATATTAAGCAAGAAATCGCTACCTATACGTAAATTATTGGACGTATCGTGCTAGGTTATGACCTATGACAAAAATGCTTCATGTATATATTTTCGCATTAAACATCGTGTCCGAGTGTGAAGATTGAGGCGGCGAGAGCCCAGATGTCACTTTTCAGTGACTTGACTTACATTACATGATCGCACAAAAAGATGGAAATAGTAATTTTATATGTACGTTTGACAACTCTTATGAATGTTGTTGTTGATTTTATGCATTAGTTTATTCAATTTATTTAATGAATTCCTCGAAACATCGTTACTTTGCTCTTTGACAATGCTATTGTGGACCCGCTGCCGAAGCATGTGTCCGAGAATCGTTGTTTTCAATAATATTGCGAAAAATAGTTTATAATTTTAATTCTGCTGATAATACATGATAAATTGAAATTTAATAAGTGTTTTCAGACATTGTGAAATGTGATAGATTTAATATATGAATCATAAGTCAGGTAGGTTCCTAAAATTATGTCTCATTTTGACGTGACTACTGCCTGGCCGCTTAATCGGCCTCCGGTGTCTGGGGACTCATAACGTTGTGGCCGCTTAAGCGGCCTGCGGTGTTGAATGGGTTAATACATACAAACATCGCTCACACCATTATATTGAATAGACCGATCCAGTCTGTCAGTCAAAACTGGCGCATGCGTCAATTTTGGCCAATCAGCAGGCCGGGCGCGCTGTGTGGATTTGTCAGACTTATTTCCGGGGTCAAACGATGCATCCGAAGCGATGTGCTTCAAATTATGCCATTTACACTCGCTATATTTATTACATATTGCTGCGATTTGATGTGTACCTTAACAAAACCATTACGGTCAAGACAACAAAAATGGAGGCGGATCAAGAAACGAGATTGGCCTGACGATCAGTTAAATGTCTGCACCATCGTTCAGGAAACCTACGCCTGCCTGCTGATGAGAATTTGCACGAATTTGCACACTTTTGCACATGTGCAAAATTATTACCAATTGATGACAACAAATAGCAGTTTAAGACTTTGCAAGTGTTATAAACACGGACAATTCTTGTAACTACAAAATTGTTTTTGCTTAACGTTTTTAGTCACTACTAGGCATTGAGTTGGTACGCCACAAAGCTCAAAAGAGACAGGCGAGAAAGCCGTGACACAATGTAAACAAATCTTCATTTCGGTTAGGGTCAACCGAAATAGCAAAACATGTTACATGAAAGAACAATGTGGCGGATATTGTCCCCTGCGCTCTTAGATATTCTTCAATTTGTCACACATTTTAGGATGTTTTAAGTTTCATAAGCACAATCTGAAGACCCACAGTATCTTGTTAACAGAGCAAAATATTCGAGGAGTAATATTTTTTATTCAAACGGAAATATTGTCAGTGTCAGCAGTTGCCTATCATGCAATATCCAAGTATCAAAATTAGTTCATATGAGTGCCTATAAAACCATGCTTTAAATATTTCAGATTTTTTATAAAGAATTGCATGGGACTTTGAACTGAATTACCTTCCTCCAGGTTGATCGAATACGAAAACTATGTGAGAAGAATAGTGACTTTCTGGAGTATTGGACGGAGTGAAATAAAGTGTATACTAGTATCTTAATTATGAGAACATTATTTGAAGTTTTGTTACCACATAAATTATTCACATATAATGGTACATTTTAGGAGTAATATTACAACTGTAATTTTGATTAATTCACTGGAAATGATATCAAGGTATGTTTTCAGAATCTTGCTTTTTATAGTAAACGTGGAAGGGTAATAAAATTAATAATAATCTAATCAATAATAAATAATTATTTAATTGATTGACATATCAGATTTTTTAGATTTTAAGGCAGAACTAGGCAAACAAACACCATACATATCAAGGCAGGACAATCACTTGGTATTAACTTAGTTTCTTGGCTCCTGCTTTTAGATTTTTTGTTTTAAATACTACATTTACTAATAAGATAATTCTGAAAGTGATTGCTAGTATCATAACTCATTAAAGTTATTTCAACATCCAGAAAATTTGAAAAAGCAAAGGCTTCGTTTTGGTCAAACCCTGGTCAGGCATTATCTAGTTCTGGAACAGAATAACTTACAAAAATCTCAGGTGACTTTTCATGTAACGGAATAAAGATTGAAACATATATTTAATCCATATTTGATATAATTCTTCTGATAAATCATAAGTATTTTAGGAGGTTACTACTATTTGAAGACTGAGCCAAAGCTAGTGTTTATTAAGATGGTGGATTTGGACAAATTGTTCAAGGTTTGTTGATGGTTATTTGCAAAATGAGCTTCATATTAAATTGCACACAGGTTTGTAGGAGGTGAACGCTTCAGGACATTTTCATGTCTGTTTTCCTAAACCTTTCTTATGACTTTTACCAAATTTTGAATCAACTTTACTATAATTTTTATGACACCAGTAAGTATCTCAGAAAAGGAAATAGATCAAAATCAGTGTTATGTCCTCTAGGGATATGGTCTCAGATCTAATAAAACAAAGATTATCATTGTTTAATTAAGAAGCAATAATTGTATTGACAGAAGGCTTTGAACATAGGATATATTCTTTGCACCTTATTTACACTAGTAGTTAGCAGTTAAACATCTCTAATGAAAAAACAATAGATCTACATTTGTATTTTGTGTAACATTCTATTTCAATGCTAGTTAATTGTTCAAATAACTGTGGATTCTCTGTTCCAAAATTTTGCATCACATGTTTCCTATTTCTGGAAGATGGGTCAGCTAGATCTAGTGTACAGGTGCAGACTGTATCTTGGATCTTCTTTGTGTTCTGGTGCTGTGACATACCTGTACATAAACGCTGGCAGTTCATGAAGTCCAGTATTGTGGAAGTTTGTATGTAAATTAGGATTCCACAAGAAAGTACATATAGAAAAATTAAATGGAAATGATGATTAAAAAAATGATTTCCTTATATTCAGTGTCATTTTATCATGGTGTACAGATTTTGAAGAGAGAAACTTTACTGAGAGTTGCTGCAGATCAGCTGTTGAATATTTGCTTCTGGGTATGTCCAGATACGTCCATGGAAACATATATTGTTTACAAGCCCAATTACCTTTTCCAGATTTCCAAATAAGATCAAATAGGTTATGCTGTGATTGATTTGTTTACATTAATTGTACAGACAAATAAGGTGCATGAAGTAGTAGACAGGAAATATTTTCTGCTCTTTATTTACCATTCTCTTAATTCATTAAAAGATAGAAACCCATGTTTTCAGATTATTGAACTAAATTTGAACAACGCAAACGGATAAGTAAAGGCGCCACGCGCAGTGTTGATAATCTATTTATAGATACTGAAACGATGTGCAACATGACCATGTGGTTGTGTTCACGAGTTTTAAAAAATTATAAACCCAAACAACAAAATTCAGTTATCCTTTCCCTGCTCATATCTGTGACGGAGGTGAATTGCCAGATAGATTAATTGATTCGAAAGAAATTACGCTTCCTACAGTCTCAGCAGCTAGTCGAGACGCTTTTTCATCGGGCATGTAACTCATTTTCACTCGCCGGTTGTAATCTGCCAGCTAAAATATATTAAAAATCACATACGTATAACTTGCCTCTTTAAATAACATTCACAAACGACGGACACCAAAGTATCACAAGCAGAATTCATCAACAACGTTCGCAATCACGTAACGTTTCGCCGGCGGTGACGCCATTGTGATTTGCCAGTGGTTGTCCCCCCTAACGTCAAAAACGAAGTGGGCGGGGCTTATCGGCCGAGACTGGATCGGTCTATTCATTGACAAATCTTATTGTGAGAACTACTTCCGTTTGACCACAATGATGGCGGATCATAACAACAACTCCATGGATTTTGACGCTGACTTTCGAATATTCCACATAGGCAATTGGAAATTTTTGGATTAAAAATGCGTTTGATTTCATTGCGCTTCACTGCGCACGTATAGAACACTGCCGCACTACTTCAGCTTGACCACCAACATGACTAATATCAACACAACAGACGTGATGGAAATGCTGATAAAACATTTATTTAAACTCGAAAAATACAATTATATGACCCCACACAATACACACACACACACAATTATGAGGGAACCTCACTATCATACTACCTTCTATTATAAAAATATTCAAACTCAATGTACAATACACAGCCCCAAACATAACCAAAACAATGTCCAACATATAAATCAGAAAGCCTTGTAAAAATACATCCCTATCTATACAAAATACGCAGCAAAACAGTAGTAAACATTTACCTACCTGGTAAATGGTATATTTAATTCCGTTTAGAATGGGAAATTTGCAAGATAGATCTAACGGTCTGGCGAAACACCACATTTAAGCCACTCATAGTCATACTCCATCATATCCCGTTGCATCGTTCACAAAATAATTCTGCTCTCTGCCAGCTTTCCTGCAAGGTTGTCACTGTTATGTTCTTCTACTTTGAAAAACGCTTGGACACAGTCCAGTCCCAAACGATGAAAACAAAGTTCCAAGGAATCACAAGTTAGTCGCATGTACACTAAGCAGCAGCACTGTCACCCTTTTGTCGCATGCCGGGGTGGAGGCAGTACGTGAAATCATGATCGGCCGGTCATAAAAATCAACAGTCTTTGATGAGTTACAGGTCGTAGGTTGATCAGAAAAGTATCTATCCTTCGATTCTGCAGGTTTCAGATTCGACAGTCAGTCAAGTATTGCCCACTGTCACTTCAAATTTCAACCTTTCGCAAAATGTAAACACTGGCTCGTCCGCCATTTCAAACTTTTGCGTAACTGTCTACTTCGAAGAAAATAAGTAGATCAGACGATTCCATTAAAGTGTGGCCAGGGGGGTACAGTTTCACGGCACACAAAACAATAGGCTGGTTTTAGTCGTGTGGAGTTGGGATGAAAAAAACCCCAAGATCTCGGGTATTACATAATCGCCTCTCGTCCCATGCCGGATTACGCAGTGTCTTCCGCAGAGCGAGGAAGTTCGATTTTAAATGGTTCATGGTAGAATGGAGATAACCCTAGTGTGTTTGAAAATCAGAGACATGCTTTACTGAATTGATGACGACTAAATATTTCAATTGAAACCTCACGCTACGCGTTCGGTAAAGCATGTCTCTGATTTTCAAACACACTAGGTTTATCTCCTAATTAAAAACACTTTTCCTTTTTAATCTATGTCAAAAACCTTTTGAGATATTAATGTTTTATTAAGTGTATATAGCCGCCATTTTGTTTTCCAAGATGGCCGCCATTCAGTTTGGCCACATTGAAGGGAATAAAAAGGGCCAAGGAAAAAAATGGGATAGGTGTTTTTCTATTTAATATGTATTATTCATCTGAAAAAAATGTTTTCAAACAAACATTCATAATGAACTCCTTGTTTGTATTAAAACTCTTAATTTTATACTGTCAAAACATGGAAAAACAGCAATTTGTATGGCCAAGAAAAATATTTTTGCCACATTTTGAATGGTCTTATACGTATGCAAATAACTGACAAGCAGTTTAAGATTGCTAATGTGATTCAAAGGAACTATTTTATCCAATAAATGAAGTTAAAAAAACAATTAAGTCCTTCATTATCTATCCAAAATGATCATCCAAATTTTGCTGTTTATCATGTTTCAGCTTATAATAGATGTGGCACCGTGTCATGATTGCATTTCCTCCAAAGACACACAAAAATTAACATAAAATTTCTAGTACTGAAGATATCATGATGAAGTTTGGAAGGCAGGTAGATCTTTTCATTTGCTTCATTTGGAGCTACAGCAACACACTGTTTACTGTTTTATCTCTCATAATAAAAGACAACAACCCAGAAATGTAGTTTTGATTGATTTTATTCAGTTTCATCGGCATAAATCACCATCTGATCACAAATGTTCATTAATGATTCACTGAAGATGATAATGATAATGCATTCATAATGTTCTAAACTAAGTAGTGACCATACAGTCATAACCAACACCTAGTTTTTATTCACCATTTGAATCCAAATATTCTTGTGTAAAATAGTGTGAAAATAGTGAATAATTACCTTAGTAAACAATCTAAAGTCAATCCTTGTTCATATTTCATTCTTGATATAAGTCTAGATCATAACATATGTGCATTTATCATGCTTATGTTTTAAAATAAAAAGAAATGATATATATCATTATATGATACATAATTAATGTTGCCAAACACAGATCAAGTCTCATCCATAAGTAGGATGTGAGAAATTTAAATTTGACAGTATTAACCAGTTAGTTGATGTAAGAGAAGAGCATACCATGTTTCCAGTTTAGATAATTAAATCAGGTTATATCTAAACTGAAAACACAGTAGACTTATCCCTTGTTACCAGTATGAAAGCGGGAGGGCTCCAACAAAAGACAATGGTTCAGGATAAGGTCAGGATTGGGGTGACTGAAAACGAAATACATTATGTGAAAATTCATTACTATAGTTATCATACAATGAATCTAGTTTTTGGTGGTTATTTCCCCTCTCATGAAGTATAATCTTCCATTAACTGTGCTGACATCAAGTCCAGAAAAAAATACATATTTATTTTCAACAATTTCAACATTTTCTGGCTGTGGCCAAACAAGACTTGTTCCTTTCCATGTCATAAATTTTACACTTGCTTTTTCCAAATTGTGTTTACCTTCAGAAATAATGTTGAGGACTAAACCAACATACCAGCCTTCATTGTACGCAACACAAACATAATCACCTTCTTTAAATGAATAACAGTTATAGGTCTGTAGTTTAGTTTTCTTAGCAGAGTTCAATGGAAGTTAAATTTGACGATGGGTGTTTTCGTTTTCTCCCAGTAAAACAGGTTGACTAGTAGTACAAGTATTATCGCTCGACACATTAACTGATAATCCAGTTCTTGCTCTGAGAATGATTTCTAAGTTTGTTCCAAGGTCTTTACTAGACACCTTCTTGTTATCTCTCTGAAGCTGATAAACCTTGCTGAAACATGTTTGATAATTTACAAGTTTTTCATATTTCAGTAAATCTTTCAGAACTGTTAACTGTCTTGATTCTGTTAATCCATTTAAAAGTGCATCCAAAGCAGAAATGGAATTGACTGGTCCACCATACAAGTTGTTTACTTTCTGGATGATAGAAAGTCTATTATGAAATTCTCTATTTTCCCTCATAGTTTGTTTCTCTGCCTTCTCTTTCACTTTTTCTTTTATTTTTTGGGCACCCATGAAAGGCCACCTCCTCGTGGTGGGTGCTGGGTCACGCTAAGCGCCTTTCAACCCCCCGTTGTGGACCCGGGGGGCATATTTTGGTCCACCAACCCGTTTGCCGTGGGTTGCGCCCCTGTGTCGGTGGAGGACGGGAGGCTGGTGGTTGAGGGCACTGGAACTAGGACCAGGTGTTCCTGTTGCCCAACACACCACTTCGCCCCTTACTTCACCTAGACGGGTGGTTGAATGGGCCCGGTTCAATCAATCGGCTGGTCACGCCAGGCCCTGTGCATAGTGAATATTATTGCACATCTTTTATATATTACCTTGGTCTTGGCTATTCTAAATTCAACTTATTCATGTTATTCTATTGCCTTGAGTCCTATGCCAGAAGGCGGTGGCTCATGGGCCAATCTGGCTTTACTGACCTCCGGGTTCTAATTGTCTTCAGACAACTGTCATGGGCGGAACCAGCCTGACTTTTATTCTGTTTGACAATATTAGCTTCCTGTGTCTGTATTGCTTGAGTATAACATCCCTGTAACCCTGGTGTTTCGTAGTCGGTTTCCACTTCGACACCGTCCTTGTTGACACTCCATGGTGGGTGAGGAGCAGGGATGTTGAATTTACATTCTTCATTATGGCTACCCAACAACCCTCTGGTTCTCGTTCCAAATCAAAGAGAAAACATATTGATTTAGACTTTGTCTCGTCTTCTGATGATGAATCAGGGACAACTAATTTGGATTCTTGGCCCCGTTTCCTGGTTGTACAGGGAGCGGATGGACAACCACTGCAACTTAACCCTTTGCTGTATCTAAAGCTATTGCTGGAATATGTGGTGATGTGAAAAATGTTACTCGCCTCAGAACAGGTTCCTTGCTGGTGGAGTGTGCCAGGAAGCAACAATCTGTCAATTTGCTCAAAGCAGGACACTTTGCAAACACTAGGATTGAGGTTTCGCCTCACAGAACACTGAATTCTTGTAGAGGCATTGTCCGCGATAGGGGAAAATGTCTTACAGATATGACAGAAGTAGATATTGCAGCGGAACTTCAGTCTCAAGGTGTCACGTCCGTGAAAAGATTCACACGAAAAGATGGTGATAAGTTTATCAAAACCAATACGTATCTTTTCACATTTTGTCTTCCATCGCTACCAAAAACAATTAAAGCTGGATATTTCAACATTGAGGTGGAAGTCTACATCCCGAATCCTCTTCGGTGTTTTAAGTGTCAGCAGTTTGGACACGGTGCTACTGCATGTAATAATTTTCAAATATGCTCTCGCTGTAGTGGCAAACATGACAATGCTGACTGTACAAGTGACATCAAGTGTGCAAATTGTCATGGTGATCACATGTCCTCTTCAAGATCATGTCCAACCTTTGAAAGACAAGCACAGATTCTGAAAATAAAACACACCAAAAATATTTCTTTTGCTGAAGCAAAGAAATTGTTACCAAACACCTCTCCACAGAAAACGTACGCTGCTGTAGCATCTACTTCCTGTCTGAAGGTTGACCATGGGTGCCAGACGGCCATCTCGTGGGTATCAGAAAATCAAACTATTATCTATAAAATCTCTGAGGATACTGGAACATCTACTCAGACTGATGCTTACCCGCAAGCTCAGTCACTACCTGGTACTTTACAAAAAAATCATTCTGAGACACCAGCACCAGCTTCTCATAAACAACCAGACACCGCTCCTTTGTCAAAAAGAAAGGTAAGAAATTGAATAAGAAACCAACAAATACTATTCCTTTACCTTCAGAGCTCCCTCTGGAAAATCCATTTGGTCCTCTCGACATGGAGGTTACTCTGTCCTCACAGGAAAAGCGGAGGACAAATTCTTCCTCCCATTCTAGAGAGAGATCCCCAATTGAGCCACCATGACTCAATTCTCTAATATCGTTCAGTGGAATTGCAGAGGATTGAAGAACAACTTCAATGAAATACACTTACTCATACAAGATCTTCAACCTTCAGCTTTATGTCTGCAGGAAACACATTTAAAGCCGACAGACGAAATTAACTTGCGTCATTACAGCTCATATCATTATTTTTCTCCTCCTGGCGATAGGGCCACTGGAGGTTCTTCTATCTTGGTCAAACAGAATGTTATTCATAGCCCTGTTGCTCTTACATCTAGTCTTCAGGCGGTTGCAGTGCGACTCACTTTACACATTGCATTTACCTTATGCTCTTTGTATATTTCTCCGTCTTCAACCTTGCAGAAGACTGACCTTCAATCTCTATTTGACCAACTACCAAAACCCTGCATTATTATGGGGGACTTTAATGGCCATAACCCACTCTGGGGTGGTACAACCACAAATGCTAAAGGTAAATTATTAGAGGAGTTCTGTTCAGATAATGATTTATGCATTTATAATGACGGTGCCAAAACATATTTACATCCTGGCACAGGAACTTATTCAGCCCTAGATTTATCAATTACAGACTCAAACCTTCTGAATGAATTTGAATGGTCAGTCCACAATGACCTGTGTGGTAGTGACCATTTTCCTACAATATTGCAGCCTGTGAGCCCATCTGATCTTGCCCCAACATCAAGATGGAATTTTCAAAAGCTAACTGGCATTTATATCAATCTCTGTGTTGTAACAGACTTACAACTGACCTTTTTATAGATGTTCCTGATGCCATAAAGGATTTTTCTGATGAACTCAAGAAAATAGCTGATGAGTGTATACCCAAATCCTCTGCAATTCCACACGTACGAAAACCATGGTTTAACGACGAATGCAAACAGGCACGGAAGGCACGGAAGAAAGCTGAGCATTATTTCCGTCGCCATCCTATGGTCCACAATTTAGACAAATTTAGAATTTTAAACGCTAAGGCACGACGTACTTTTAAGCAAAATAAACGCCAATCTTGGCGAAACTATGTCTCAAAAATCAATTCGCGCACACCGATATCAAAGGTGTGGAACATGATCCAGAAAATAAAAGGTAAGGGCTCTAAATCCAGCATTAAGCATCTCAAAGACGGAGATGAATTATTAACTGATACATCTGACATAGCAAATAGGCTTGGAGAAACTTTGGCCAAACATTCTTCCTCATCCAACTATGTACCTGAATTCCAGAAATATCAAAGACAGCAGGAAAAGAAATCTATTAATTTCAATTCAGATAATGGGGAAGACTACAATGAAACCTTTTCAATCCATGAGCTTCATACTGCTCTTGACCAAGCTCACGATACTTCCTCAGGAGCTGATGGTATACATTATCAACTCCTGAAACACTTACCTGTATCATGTTTGGAGACACTGTTACATATTTTGATGACATTTGGACAATTGGAAATTTCCCTTCGTCGTGGCGCGATGCTATAATTGTGCCCATCCCTAAACCTGGACGTGATCATACAGATCCCTCTAATTATAGACCAATTTCACTGACAAGCTGCGTTTGCAAAACCATGGAACGTATGATCAACAATCGACTTGTTTGGTACTTGGAAACCAATAACCTTATAACTAATATACAATGTGGTTTCCGTAAAAACCGTAGTACCATCGATCATTTAGTACGTTTAGAGTCTTTGTAAAAATGCCATAATTAATAAACAACATGCAGTGTCGATCTTTTTTCGACTTAGAAAAGCATACGACACGACATGGAAACATGGGATTTTAAAAGACTTACATGATTTTGGATTACGAGGCCGTTTGCCTCAATTTATATCCAACTTTTTAAATGACCGGCAATTTCAAGTCCGAGTGGGTTCAACCCTGTCTGACCATTACAATCAGGATCAGGGTGTCCCGCAAGGCAGTATTTTGTCTGTCACCTTGTTTAGTATCAAGATAAACAGTTTATCAAAGGTTTTAAACGATTCTATTGATGGATCACTTTTTGTGGATGATTTTAATATTTCTTGTCGTGGTAAAAATATGCATACTATTGAACGGCAATTGCAGTTGTGTTTAAATAAAATACATAAATGGTGTCTTGAAAACGGCTTTAAATTTTCTAAATCAAAAACTAACTGTCTACACTTCTGTAGAAAATATAAGCCACATAAAGATCCAGAACTATCTTTAAATGGCACTCCCATCAAAGTTGTTAAGGAGGCCAAATTCTTAGGACTAATTTTCGACTCCCATTTAACCTTTTTGCCGCATATTAAATCCCTTAAAGCCAAATGCCTGAAGGCACTCGATTTGTTGAAAGTTGTCTCCAACTCGAAGTGGGGAGGGGATCAAACTACCCTCCTTCACTTATACCGATCATTGGTACGATCTAAACTTGATTATGGTTCGATCGTATATGGCGGAGCCTGTAACAGCAACCTTAAACTACTTGACTCTATTCACCACCAAGGTCTAAGACTCTGTATTGGATCATTTAGAACTTCTCCAGTTGATAGTCTCTATGTTGAGGCCGATGAGCCTTCTCTTTCCCAACGCCGTATTAAATTATCTTTACAATATATTACCAAACTATTTTCTAACGAGTCTAACCCTGCATTTAACTGTGTCTTCACTCCTCTTTATGAGGATTTGTATAACAAAAAGCCTTCTCTTGTTCCGCCTCTTGGGCACAGAATTAAACCATTCCTTTCTGCTGCTGGCATTGAGCTGGAGAATATTTCTCCTTCTCGTCTTCTTTCTTCTCCTCCTTGGCAATTGGTGAGGCCAGACGTTGACTTAACATTAACCACATTTAAAAAATCCGAAACTAATGATTTACAGTATAAACAAGAATTTAGTCAATTAAGAAATAAATATAATACCTATCAGTCCTTATATACAGATGGATCCAAGGATGGTGGCGCAGTGGCATGTGCCACTGTCATTGGCTCCCGAACAATATCTTTTAGAATACCAGATAACAGTTCCATTTTTACAGCGGAAGCATACGCCATATCAACGGCTCTTAAATATATTCAACGACATCCTAAACATAAACAGTACATAATCTTTTCCGATTCCCTTTCATGTCTTCAGGCTATTAAAAATATTTCTTGCAAACATCCACTTTTATTAGAAATTATTGAATTGTATAATGAGCTTGCTACTGGCCAATGCGACATCGTCTTTTGTTGGTTACCCAGCCACGTTGGCATTTCTGGGAACACGATGGCTGATATTGCTGCTAAGGCAGCACTCAACAAATCTGTGACACCACTTCTGCTCCCATACTCTGATTATAAAGCTGGCATTAGATCTTACATCCGTGATCTGATGCAAAAGAAGTGGGACACCCAAGTAGGTATCAATAAATTACATGCAATAAAACCCTATATCGGTTACACTTACTTGGGTTGTCAGTCCAGATTTGAAGAGGTCATTATGCGGCGATGTCGCATTGGCCATACAAGGTATACCCATGAATATTTGCTTAAAGGCGAGGATCCTCCGTTTTGCATCCCTTGTGATGAAAGAATCACGGTCAAGCATGTCCTGCTTGACTGTGTTGAATATTCCATCACAAGGGATAAGTATTTTAATGTCAAAACATTGAAGGATCTCTTTTATAATGTTAATTATCATTTAATAGTTGAATTTTTAAAAGAATTAGATTTGTTAACAGATTTGTAAATAGATAAATATTTTATTATTGGTAATTTAAATTAGTCACTGAGATTGTTAGTGGCTGTACCCTCGAAGGGGGTTGACGTAGTGTAAAATTATTGTCCTCCTGAGAGGGTATGTAAGTCCAAAAACTTTCAAAGTCAAATATAAATTATCCCATTTTAAACGTAGTATTTTTGTTATTTTAACTGTTGGCAAATTTTTCCTACAATCGCCAGCGGTTGAAGTGATGGTGTAAATCCAGCTAGGATCCATGCAGGTAGCAAAAGTAATGTAAGTCCCCATGGTTCCTAGTATGGTGATCTAACTTCAGTTGTTGGCGATCTATAGCCCGTTTTTATATTGTATTGTCTTCATAAATAAAATAATTTTACACCTTCATGCTAGTTTTAGTATAAATCTGTGATACTCTAGTTATTTTACAGTCCTTCGATGACTGATTATTTAACAACTTTAATTTATTGTTGATATAAAACATTTCTCGTCACTATATGGCTGAAATATTGCCGATGTGACGTTAAATAATAACTCACTCACTCACTCACTTTTATTTTTTGTTTAATAAGTCTTTTTCTTTCTCTGTATTTTACAAGTAAATCTGGTGCAGCTGACCTTGCTTTTCCAATTAATCTTTCTCTCTCTGGAGTTGATAAGAATCAAGATAATGTGTACTTTTGTTTAACGACCAAAGTAAAATTCCCTCAATACCAATTGTGTTTGCAGTTGGCATTTTGTGAACCAAATGGTCAAGTCCTTAAAATAATCTTTCTGTAGCAATGTTATGTTTTGGAACAGAAGATGTCTCGTGAATGATCACTGGAAAAGGGAAATGATATTTTCCTCCAGGTAAATGGTCTTTGAGGATACCCTCAGTTACGACAAGAAAACTAGTGCAGCCAACAGAGAGAGCTTGATAAGTAAGAGATTCAATATCTATGTCAACATTCTTGTATAAACAGTCATAAACATCATCTTTTACAGGTTCAAGATCATTGAATAAACATGAACTTCCATCAAGTAGTTCTGAAGGATCACTTGACCATTTCTTCAACAAACTTTGGAGAATTGTATAATAATGTGAAACATCTATTGCAGGAATATTTTTTTTAACCATCAACTACATCAATGGAGTTGAAATGTGTTTTTCCAGAATTCCCATAGCACGGACACCTGCAATGATTAGTTTATCTTCAGCATCTACAGTCCGTTTGAGTCAGAAACGGACCGATGAATTGCACATTTTATCATTGTACAAAATTGCCACATAAATATAAATAGTACACATGTGTTATCATTTACTAATACCCAACAGCATTCTTATATTTGAAAATTTTCCGGACTCCACCAAAAAGTTGTTTAAGAAACTATCATCATTGAATACGCAAAAGTTGTTATCTGTCGTGGCGGGGTGAAACCGCAGAAACGGAACAGCCAGTCATGGCGGGGGACATCTCAAAATCTATTCCGGGAGACCTGTCGGTTCCTCGTCTGTCGTAGTGTCAGAGTCACGACTTAAAGGGATGACAAGTGGTGCCACAGTTGCCTGTTGTAAGCCATCCCGAGACCAGTAGCCTTGTTCAATGACGTTAGCTACCTTGTTGACACAGTTTTGCCAAGTTTCAGTCGTGATTTTGTTAAGGGATTCCTTAACCAAAACCTCTACGTCACATAATCTAAAAGTTGTGTTTGATCTGGCAACATCTCCTTTGACAATACCCCATATCATTTCAATGGGGTTAAGGTCACAGTGATAGGGTGGAAGTCGCAGAATATCGTGACCCTTACTTTTTTATGTAACTGTCAACTTTGTAGAAAGGTTCACCTTTGTGGGTTTTTATGATCTCATATAGCTGAGGCTTCGTTGCCTTTGAAGGCCGTGCGAACCGAAATTTGTCGAGCCATGATATCATATCACCTTTCGACTGTTCGATATCGGGGCTTTACTGTCGGGGTTCTGCACGCTGTGGTATGGGGCATTGTCCATTACAATAAAAGACTTCTCTGGTAGAGCTGGTACCAACTTGTTTTTAACCCAATCAAGGAAAACCGCACCATTCATCTCGGAATGGTAGTCTCTGTTATCTGTGGACTTTGCCCTGAATACCAAGTCGCAGCCTGGGAGAAAGCCTTTGCTGGAGCAACCAGCATGGAGAATGATTAGTCTCTCTCCTTTCCCTAGAGGCAGCTTTCTAAGTGACCCCTTATCACCCCCATCGGGTACCAACTGACTGCTGGCAGTGTGCGAGGCATTGACCCAGGTCTCGTCCAAGTACATTGGCTCGAACCCTTCCTCGCGCTTCTTCTTTATAACCCCGAGAAAATTATTTCTCAAGCGAACGATATCAGGGAGTTCACAGAGTACTGACCTATTCTCCCCCGAAATTCTCTTATAACGATACCCGGAAGAGTGTGAGAGTCGCCAAAGTGTGTACTTTGATACTCTGAGGTTGTGTTCTTGCTTCAAATGCTTTTTAAAAAATTTCAGCGACATGTATTTGTTTTCAGAATAGAGCTTGTTGATAGACTGCCTTACAAGGTTCTTTTGAAAGTTGTCTAAATGTTTTAATTTGTGTGATTTTGACACGACCCCTACCTGCTTCGCATAACCCTCACAATGTTTGTGTTCCAGAACATTTGTCAGTACCCTTGCTGATACTCCTAAAGCTTTTGCTGCCAGCTTACGGAATTTATTAATGGCATAATATGGTTTGCCCCTTTCGGCTTCAGCACGGAAAAAATCGTACACTTTCATCATCAACTGTTTCACGTCAGCATTCAACTTCATTTTTCATCAGGCATGTGTATCCCGTGCACGACGAGATAGTGGCTGTTCTGTTTCTGCGGTTTCACCCCGCCGCGACAGATAACAACTTTTGCGTTTTCAATGAAGTAGTATAGGGAATGAGAGTCCGGGACCAGGGTAATCTAAAGCTTCATTTAATAGATAAAGCTTTAGTCGGACCCTTCCCATTACCCTCTACTACCCCTCTACAAAGCTTTATTTCACAAATAAGACTTTAGTTGGGGACCCTTATCTCTTGCTACCATTACCTCTACTATAGTGGGATAACCGGGTATCTTGCCTCTATGTCGTGTTGACAGGAGGTAATACTGTGTCATACGGTATGATTAATAATTCTTCTTTTACAAACCCTCTGCCGGGACCATCCATTAAGTAGTACAAGTTAGGTTCGTCGGCTTTGATGTCTACTTTATCTATGTTGTAAGTTTTGACTGACCATATAGGATCAGTAGCTCGTTTCCGAGTATCACCCTCGTGTTCCCCAGGCTCGTATAAATATCTCACTAGAGACCTATCTGGTATTTGTTTCTCCTTCCCACGCAAAGGAGCGGCCGGCTCTGCTGCTATCGATTTTAATTTTATAGCGTCTGCCGGCTTTTTACCGGTGAGACGAGTGACTTCATGGTTGATTGCCGACACCACCTTAGGTAACCTCGTGACTCCATTCAGTCGATCGCTTCCCTGGGGCAGCCATCTCTCTCGCATACTGATGTCCGAATAAGCGCTCAGCCAAAGTCCTATTGAATCTCTCAACTATGGCTTGGCTGCGATGGGCTCCGGCCGTGCCACATCTGACCTTTGTATCGTGTTTGGCTAGCAGTTGTGACACGGCACCCATGAACTCCCCGCCCTGGGTCAACTTGCAGCTCTGTTGGCCACGCCAGCGGACTGCGTTTGTATATACGTTCGAATCCTCTGGCTACCTGGACCGAATCTTTCGTGGTCAAGGGTTCGGCTTCCTTTGTAGCGACTGGCTACATCCACGACTGTTAAGGCATACTTGTACCTTTTATCGTGGGGTAGGAACAGTAGGTCTGCCTGGTGAACGCTATTAGGTATGTTAATACCGAACTTCCTTCTAGGCACGTGAGCGTGGTGGTGGCAAATAGATCTGCCACAGGGCTTGTTTTTCAAGCCACGCTTTGGCTTCCTCCCGCGGTACTCGCGCCATTTTAGCTAACTTATCTACAGCTAGCTCCTTTCCAGTACCCACGCGGGCTGTAGTAAATAGCCTCAAACTTTTCTGGTTCCGTTCTTGGTTCAATTTTTCATGCCCGTGACGCTGCGTGCGTGTTTATCCCATCAATAGCTATCCAACGTTTAGTATCCATAGGCGACAGGGACGTCTTGTTTATTGTCAGCCCATATATCCTATGACCATCACTTCTAAGTGTGTTTATTTTATGTTTAAAGGTACGGGTTTTGAACAGGGATTCCTTGAATATGGCGTGTTTGATGTGTTGTTTCACCACGTACTTCTTAACACCCTTAGCCTTCCGGATCTCACTATTGTCGGCTTTCAGTATGGAGTACATCTTAGGCCTCAACCCTATGTACTCGGCTATGGACGTGCCTGCACACTCGTCCTTCATCTTACCTAGGACCTTTTTATTTACCGTGCTGTGTATGGTATGGTCCTTGGGGTAGTCACTGGTGTCGTACAAATCGAGGCGTTTTTTCATGTCCTCATACACGTCCTCGGTTCGAATCTCCATGAGCAGGGAATCCGTGTCAGTGTACAGCACTTCACATCTGTCGTCGTACTGTTTCTTAAGCTCGTTGTAGTAAAAGTCGTACATCAGGTGTTTGGATAAATCGAGGATGCTCATCCCCACGTAAACAGGCCGGTTGAATTTTATGTGGCTTTTCTTCATGTGTAAGGCAACTAGGTTATCGGTGAATATCTTGCTACGGTTAAATGTCGGACTGGCTATCAGCTTCCTGAGTTTGTTCTCCTCATTCGATCGAACCAGCTTTACGTCCACGCGTTTCCTCAGGTTTTCCATAGTCTTACCGAACACCGAGTTGTTCATGAGCTTGTAGAGATTTTTCTCAAAGTCACTGGTGGCAAGCTTTCGGAGGTCTGTGTTCATTCTGATGTAGGGCTCCATCCATGGGCTCTGGTCGAACACGAGCATCCTATGTATTTTGGTCAGCCTCATACCCAACGACAGGTACAGCTGTAGGTTGCGATAGTGTACGATGTACTTGGTCTTATTCATTAAGTTAGGCACGAGTTTTTCAACGCCCGTCACCCGCCTATCTAACAAGTTATGTTGGTATTCAGACATCCAGTCTGGGTTAACCCTCATACGTTCTGAAGCCAGGGGGTAGCTGTTGTGTGATGTGTGTAATGCCTTGGGATACTCCAAGTCAACTTCGAGGATATAACCTTTGTTCGAATCCGGCGCGATGCTCATAATATCGAAATCGGATGACACCCATTCGAATCCCCCTGTGGGTAGATACTGACTCATAGCCCATCCGTACAGGTTGTTGGCGTCGAGATAGAGAATATGATTAGTTGGTTTGCTAGGGTCGTAGCCATTCACGTATTGATTATTTGCTTTAGCGTATCGTTTGGTTGCCATGGAGATCCCACCTCGCAAACCTTTCTCAATGAACAGGTGCATGTCATAATCAGTAAGCAATTCCAACTTAACTCCGGTCTTTTTAAGCAAGGCATCCCACGACAGACCTGGGCTGGTGTAATACCATGCTGGATCTAGTTTATACTGCGTGATACATGTCCGCCTAAATGTCTCAAATACGTCGGCTAATAGTAGTACATCCATCTTCAAGTACAGATCGTGATAGTCACCCAGGTTTTTACAACCAAGTTTATTCCATACATTAATAGCGTACGAGTAATCGTCTTCGGATATTTCCGAGTCGGTCAAATTGCTGTAAAATTCTCTGATGGGAGGTAGTCTGGTCTTGGCGAACTTAGTCCAACTATCCATGTACTCATAGGGATACACACCCTTCCTCATAAGCAGAGATCTAGTCTCGGCGTCTGTGTATCGATCGGTAATAGGGAAGGTATCGTTGGCTTTGATCAGGCTGGCTAATGACGACAATAGAAATTGACACGAGTCAATGAACCTAAGTCCGTCTAAGCTGAAAGAGAGATATTTCTCCATGTTGTTGGGGATGCACGTTATATTACCATCGATTTTCGCGATGGCCTGCATGATCAAGTGAGAGTCGTACCCTCTCAAGTTGTGAAAGACAACGGGGATGTTTATTGTCTTAGGGTTGATTCTAAGCTTGAGGTTACACTCATTATGAGCGGCGCCTCTATACTTACCGGTTATGTGACAGTGATCTCTCACCGAATCACCGTTAAGTGGTGAGTCACACACGTGACAGTTAATGCTACGGGAGTGAGCTAACCTGTCGGCTTGGGTCATACGCATGGGAGCGATTCTATACAACGCGTTCCTAATAATTTCTTCTTCCTCCTGCAAACATTTAGAAACCTTTCAACCGCGTCAGGACCCCTGTATACTACGGGAGATTTCGTTTCACCGTCACAACGGACGACTATGTATCCAAATCCACATGCTTCATGCTCTTGTGTTTTGTATGTGGCCATGCCGGCGGCAGCCGTAATTGGTTTGACCAATGCTTCAAAGTCGGCGTATATAATATAAGGCACGGACATTTGGTGCTTGTGGTTGTAGAATTTTAGGATATTGTCACCTTCCTCGGGCATGTCGACGCGTATAGCCGTCTGCCCCACACCTTGGCAATACTCCTGGTGGGATTCTAATAAATCAGCTCGTATGAAGCCGTGTAGGCATCGCATACAAAAGTGTTTTTTCCCATTGTGTTTCAACTGGTCGTGCAACAACCGATTGAAATGTTTTATCCACGTGTAGTGATACTTTTCACCTCGTTGGATCATGAATATATTGATAACACGTTTCCCCACCAACGGACTGAGCCTGTGTATTATTGTTGTATTGTCTTCGTGTCCAAAGACATTTATAGCTAGATTATTCTGTTTTTCTACTTTAGTGATCTGAGATATGGTGGTTGGTTCATCTATACCATCCCAGTTGAGTCCATCGTCTTGGGGATAGCTAGAAAGCCTGTCTGAATGAGTGTCAGCTGGAAACAAGGCTGATCTGATAGCTAATCTCAAGCAATCGTTTCCTCTATTCTTAACGTTTACTATGGCCTGTTTTTTCTTATAGTATGGAGGCAAGTCTAGGTATGACCCGCCTCTGAACGGCACGTAGTTAGCTATGTCTAGATAGACAATATCGATTTTATCTACAGCCCACCCGGATCCCAAGTGTGTGTAGCGTTCTAGGTGTTCCTGTATCTGCTGAAAACTAGTATCGATCGATGTGTCTATAGTCTCTATCTGGGTCACGACCTCTTGTTTACCTCGGAAGTAAGGCTGAACGTACTCGGTAACATCCCCTACGTTCTTCTCGAGTGTCATTTTAACTGTGATTTGAAATTTGATACTTCCCAGACTGACTAGTTCCTCTTTTATTTTATCATCTATCAGTGGCTTAATATCTGCGACATCTATATTCCTATTAACATGCATGCGCCAGCCTCTTAAATACTTACCTACAGCGCGCTCAGTGCGTACGAACTGTATAGTAGTCATTGTGTACACACATAATAACTAATGTCTAATTGGGTCACCGAAAAAATGATAAGGCGTCTATATATCCTCTCCGTCGCCCCAATCAACTATTTTTAGATGGGCTGTTTCGATCCAGTACTCGCATTGTTGGATAAAGTGTTCCTTGAAATTGATCATGTATTCCGATATACTTGTAAAACAATCTATCTGATGTTGAGTCGTGATGGTCCTCCAACATACGAAGGGACGAGTATACTTAACACCCTCTTTAATCCATACCACTTTCAATATTACCTGAAATCTGAAGTTTAGTTTATCTTTGAGTATGTTTTTTACCTGAGATTCGATGTCTTCACTGGGATCAAGTTCCACAAACATATCTATACGTAAGTGTGTAATAATCTCTAATTGGGGCATAGTTCACACTGCTATCTTGAGAAATCGCCTACGTTCTTTTATGTAGGCCTTTTTATTCTCGTAGATGAGGTGATGTCTGACTACGTTCGCCCCGTGAGCTTTACATCGACAGTAGTGACCTTTGACCCCTATACCACACACAGAACACGAGTAGTTGGGACTTCCCATGTGGAAACAACAGTACCCATGAGTACCGCATTCCCTACCACACGTCTCGGTCTTACCCATAAGTATGTATTTGCATCGATACATGTTTAGCATACTTATATGTGTATTAGTCTAATTGTTTCGCAACCAACGCAGTCGCCGCTATACCCAGCGCTATGAAGGTCAGTTCACGGTCCATTTGCCCCTTGGATGGTGTGTAGTACTGAGCGAGTGTTGGCTTCTGTAGTGGCTCCAATCGTTTACCAGTTAATAAGTAGTATTGTCTCTCGCTTTGCAAGGCCGACATCGTGGAATGTTTGAACGGCATGGTTTTCACGCCTGAGTTGTTCGTTAATGTAATCGATCCTCTGGAGGCGTTGTTTAGCATACTCAGCCTGTGCTGCCTGTAATCGTTCAATAGCGAGATCGTGCCGCTTTCTCTCTGCCTGTATTTCAGCCGCGTGTGACTCTCGTAGTTTCGAAAAGAGGAAATTACTCCCGGAAAATGCCAGGGCATTCACTAACGCACCACCGACCATCATAGCTATCGTAGCCATCCTTATATTTATTTCATAATATCTTCAGGTATTATTCCTTGTTTTACTAGGATGTCTTTTGTGGCCATCGCCATACCAAGGTTCATTATTAGCATACCCATATCCTGCAGGTTGAAATCTAGCTTGATAGTTGGTTGTTTAAGCACCATTTTGGTCAACCGAGCGTATCCTACGGCTAGACTGGCGACCACTGTGGCGTGGTATGCGTCGTTGACGAACGTTTTCCCCTCAGACATTATGTATATGATATAAAAATATATATTTTATTGCATGATATGCGGGTTGACCTTTAATTCCGGGTGAGGGGACTCACTGCGTCGTGTATATAACCACGAGATAGCCACGGCAGCAGTTGCGCATACAACCAACAATAATCGAGACGGGTGGGTCACCTTGATAATTTTATGTTGGTTACACCACCGTTTTTTACCGGCAGCTACTCTCTTAGGATTCTTCTGCCTGGTGACTGTAGGAACCTCCAGTGAGGGGGTCTCCTCCAGTTGGGGTGGGGTCTCCTCTGAAGGGGTCTCCTCCCTTGGTGTCTCCGCCAGTTGTGGGGTCTCCTGTGCAGCATCCATCTATACTATTATTATTATTTTTCCTCTCAAATTGACAATGCTTTGCCGTGATAATCGCCGCCGTCACCGGGGCTAACAACATACCGTATTTGTGGTACAGCTCGCAGCTAATAGAGCTCAAGGCGTGTTCGATAAAAGGGTCTTTCTCTAAGTCTTCCCACAAGTAAAGTCGGCGCTCCGGGGGGGGATGGGAAGGAAGTATGACGCAATACCAGTGTATATCTGGGTCATAGCCGATCCTATTGTTTTTGTCATCTCTGCACCTAGTCTAGTCTCGTATTTAGCGTACAACTTATCGATTTCTTCGGCTGACATTTTGTGAATTTTATCCGGAGTGTACTCCCCAAAGTAATGTTTGGCTTTGCCACCAACAGCCAACGCCACCAGTTTCTCTCGCTTATCATCATCCACCTGTGGTGATTGGGGTACCAACAGTTGCTCTAACAATTCCTCACACTCCATCCTATAATATAACAAGTAAGTTTTAGTTTTAACTATATAATATACGATATAAGCGAAACACAGAGAAATGAAAGTTAAGTTGAACACGACAAACACTTCAAATGCCATAGCTATAACTAAATGCTAAGTATTTATACTAAGCATTGCTAAGCTTTGCTAAGCATTTACTAAGCATTGCTAAGCATTGCTAAGCTAAAACACACTATAATCCACGGGTTGGTCGGTCTTGAGCACGAGCTTAGCGTGTTTAGTTTCAGCTAGCTGTTTCTTCACCCGTTCCCGTTCTAATTTGCTCATCACATCGTTCTCTCTCAAACACTCCTCGAACGAATCCCTGTCCTTGCAGTGAAATAAGGCAACCCATCGCGTCTGCTCCCTGAGGTCTTTCAACACCGAGTTGAACTTCTGCGTTAGCACCCAGACGCTGTGCTTTGCGTGTCGGCCGGAGAAGGCCAGGTACGATAGCATATCTCTCTTTTTTGTTATCTCGCGATTAGCGCTGCAGTCGTCCAGTATGAACAACGTCGACTCCCCTTTAAATTTCATATGGTAAGCTTTCAACCAGTCCTGTAGACGTGGCCCCGGATCGACTCTGTGTACGTCAGGGTCCGTCATAACCCAAGGTCTTTCCGTGTACGTTTTATTCATGCTCAGAGTAGGACACATGATAACGATGTGGTCGAACACATCCCTGTAGTACCCCTCCAACATATCCAACACGAAAACGGTCTTCCACAGCCAGTCTGCCCGCACACTATTGCGCAGTGTGGGTCGCGGGGAAAATTAATACTGGCAGGTAAATTAATAGATGGCTTGCACGAATCTCCCATTGTCTATATTAAGTTGCGCGTCCATAATAACGTACAGATATAATTTCAACTTGCCAGCGGGTTGAGCCTTCTTGGTAATCTGGATAGTAATTCCTTCGCTGCCATTATCTATTCTACGTTACCGGTGATCTTGATGGTGGTGGCACCCGTGAAGGGCCACCTCCTCGTGGTGGGTGCTGGGTCACGCTAAGCGCCCTTCAACCCCCCGTTGTGGACCCGGGGGGATATTTGGTCCACCAACCCGTTTGCCGTGGGTTGCGCCCCTGTGTCGGTGGAGGACGGGAGGCTGGTGGTTGAGGGCACTGGTCCCAGGAATAGCGTTCCTTTGCCCAACACACCACTTCGCCCCTTACTTCACCTAGACGGGTGGTAGAACTGGCCCGGTTCTATCAATCGGCTGGTCACGCCAAGCCCTGTGTATAGACTATATCTATATATGTCATTGCACAAATTACATTTGGAATTGTTTTAATTTCGGGCTTACTTGTTTATCTAAAACGTTTGTGATTTTGAATTCTTATGTTATGAACTTTGCCTAGAGTCTTATGCCCAGAAGGCGGTGGCTCATGGGCCAATCTGGTGGAATTATTAACCTTTTAATTCTTCTGCTGGAGTATATCATCCGGGTATCCTTGGTGCTGCAAGTTGGAAATCCACTTGTTTTTAGCATTGTCCTTGTGATACTCCATGGTGGGTGGGGAGCTCGGATGACGAACCTTGAAAAATTAACCATGGCTTACTTAAAACCCCATAAAAAACCAAACGTCCACTAGACACTGATCCAGTTGATACTGATCAAAGACTGTCCACGTCCATTGAATACTGGCCACGATTTCTTGTCATCGAAACTGTTGATAAGACTCCATTGAAGTTGAACCCCTTTGCGATATCTAAGGGTATACAGGGCATTGCTGGTGATGTCAAGAATATTAAACGTTTACGTTCCGGTGCTCTGTTGGTTGAGTGTGGGAAAAGGCACCAAGCCACCAACCTCATGAGTACAGAATCGTTTGTGAACATCCCGGTCACCGTCACTGCTCATAAAACTTTAAACACGAGCAAGGGAATCATCAGAGACCGTGATCGATTGTTTGCAGATATGTCTGAACTTGACATCGTCTCTGAGATGAAAGAACAAGGCGTACTCTATGTCAAACGTTTCACGACCAGGAAAAATGATACTGTTATCAAAACAAATACCTACCTGTTTTCATTTTCTTCACCAAATGCTCCAAAATCTCTAAAGGCAGGATATTGTAACATCAATGTTGACACGTACATTCCGAACCCTCTACGGTGCTTCAAATGTCAAAAGTTCGGTCATGGCGTCAATATTTCAGACATTGTCTGTTGTATGTGCTCACTGTGGTGAAAAGACACATACAACAGAAGATTGTGACAGTAATGTAAAAAAATGTACCAACTGTGAAGGGGATCATCCATCTTACTCTAAAAACTGTCCTGTTTGGAAACATCAAATGGAGATAAATAGAATCAAATTTACCCAAAACATTAGTTTTGCCGATGCAAAAAAGCTCGTTCAAAGTTCAGAGCATAAGGAGAGTTATGCTTCTATCACCAGAACACCGTCAGAAGCAAACACTAGAATAACAAAGTCAACTGCATGCTGTCAGACAAACCTGACCTGGGTTAAATCTGAATCTCCTGTGATATTCTCACCTGCAATATCGACCCAAACAACTGAATCAGTTCCTAGTACGTCTCAAAGCCAATGTGAAACATCCTCTGATCTTGACGCATCATCTCAGTCGACATCAAAGTCTACACAGCCCCTTAAAGGCAAAGGTAAGAAGCCAGATTCTTTCAAAAAATTCAGTGGCAGAGCCCCAAAAGGGTCAGAAAATCAAATCAACTTGTATAACAAATATGGTTCCCTTGAGGACATGGATGTGTCCGAAACTGTCCGTTCTAGGGCGCACAGTTTGTCGCCCAACAAGAAAGTACGGGGAAGATCCCCAATAAATCCCCCCAAAAGATAGTTTATCACAATCATATTATACAGTGGAATTGTAGAGGACTGAGGACTAATTTCAGTGAATTACAACTTTTAGTCCAGGATTTAACTCCATCATTTAAAACAAACAGATGCTTTTGCCCTGCGTTCTTTCAATGCATATCATTATTTTTCACCTCGGGTGATAGGGCCACTGGGGATCTTCAATCCTAGTCAGACAGAACGTTATCCATAGCCCTGTTGCTCTTCCTACTAATCTTCAGGCTGTTGCAGTGCGACTAACTTTGCACGTTGCGTTTACATTATGCTCTCTACATATCTCCGTCTTCAACGTTTCACAAAACTGATCTTCAAGCTCTATATGACCAACTCCCGAAGCCCTGTATTATTATGGGAGATTTAAATGGGCACAACCCACTCTGGGGTAGTGCAAATACAAACGCTAAAGGTAAATTACTGGAGGAGTTTTGTTCCGATAATGATTTATGTCTTTATAATGATGGTTCCAACACATATTTACACCCTGGTACAGGAACTTATTCTGCTCTCGACTTGTCACTCACTAATTCAGAACTACTAAATGAATTTGAATGGTCAGTTCACGATGACCTATTTTGGAAGTGACCATTTCCCTACCATACTAAAACCTGTAACTCCATCTGATGTACCTCCATCATCAAGGCGGAATTTTAAAAGGCTAACTGGGCCTTATATGAAACACTGTGTGCTACAAAACTGAAACCTGAACTTTTAGTGACGTTATGGATGCTATTAACTGTTTTTCCGATCAACTGACTACCATAGCTGATGAGTGTATACCACAGTCCTCTGCAAATCCACATATCCGAAAACCATGGTTCAACGATGAGTGCAAACAAGCTAGGAAGGCAAGGAAAAAAGCAGAACATTATTTCCGTCGCCATCCTATGGTGCATAATTTAAATAAATTTAAAATGTTAAATGCTAAAGCGCGGCGTACCTTTTAAACAGAATAAACGCCAATCTTGGCAAAATTATGTATCCAAGATAAATTTCGAACGCCCATGTCCAAGGTTTGGAACATGGTCCAGAAAAATTAAAGGTAAAGGTACTAAATCTAGTGTCCATCATCTTAAACATGGAGATCAATTACTTACAAATAAATCAGATATTGCGAATAAACTGGGTGAAACTCTCGCCAACCACTCTTCCTCTTCTAATTATGTGCCTAAATTCCAACAATATCAAAAACAAGAAGAAAAGAAAACTATTAATTTCAATTCGGATAATGGGGAAGATTATAATGAAACATTTTCTATTCATGAACTCCATACTGCTCTTGAGCAAGCTCACGATACTGCTACAGGTGCTGATAACATACATTATCAGCTCCTGAAACACTTACCAGAGTCATCTTTAGAGACGCTCTTACACATTTTTGATGATATTTGGACGTCAGGGAAATTTCCTTCCTCATGGCGTGACGCTATAGTAGTACCAATACCTAAGCCTGGACGTGATCATACGGATCCGTCTAATTATCGACCGATTTCACTAACAAGCTGTGTTTGCAAAACCATGGAACGCATGATAAATAATCGACTTGTTTGGTACTTGGAAACTAATAACCTTATAACAGATATACAATGTGGTTTCCGTAAAAACAGAAGTACTGTCGACCACCTAGTGCGTTTGGAATCATTTGTAAAAAATGCGCTAATTAACAAACAACACGCTGTGTCTATCTTTTTTGATCTTGAAAAAGCATATGACACTACGTGGAAATATGGCATATTAAGAGATTTACATGGCTTCGGATTGCGAGGCCGTTTGCCTCAATTTATAGCTAACTTTTAAACGACAGACAATTTCAAGTCCGCGTGGGTTCTACCCTGTCTGATCATTACAATCAGGATCAGGGTGTTCCACAAGGCAGTATTTTGTCTGTTACCTTATTTAGTATCAAGATCAACAGTTTATCCAATGTTTTAAATGATTCAATCGATGGATCACTTTTGTGGATGATTTTAACATTTCTTGTCGCGGTAAAAATATGCATACTATTGAACGGCAACTGCAGTTGTGTTTAAACAAGATAAGTAAATGGTGTCTTGAAAACGGCTTTAAATTTTCTAAATCCAAAACTAATTGTATTCATTTCTGCCGTAAATACAAAACCGCATAAAGACCCTGAACTATCTTTAAATGGCACACCCATCAAAGTTGTGAAGGAAGCCAAGTTCTTGGGTTTAATTTTTGACTCCCATTTAACCTTTCTTCCGCATATTAAATCCCTTTAAAACTAAATGCCTGAAGGCACTTGACTTGTTGAAAGTTGTTTCAAACTCAAAGTGGGGCGGGGATCAAACTACACTCCTCCACCTATATCGCTCATTGGTCCGCTCGAAACTTGATTATGGCTCCATCGTGTATGGTGGAGCCTGCAAAAGCAACCTAAACCTACTTGATTCTGTCCACCACCAAGGTCTGAGACTTTGTCTTGGGTCCTTTCGAACTTCTCCTGTTGACAGTCTCTACGTTGAGGCTGATGAGCCATCTCTTACACAACGCCGTATAAAATTAACTTTACAGTATATTACAAAACTTTATTCCAATGAGTCAAACCCTGCATATAACTGTGTCTTTAGTCCACTATATGAAGATCTGTATAACAAGAAGCCTTCTCTTTGTTCCGCCTCTTGGGATAAGAGTGCAACCTTTCCTTTCTGCAGCTGGCATTGAGCTAGAACATATAGCTCCTTCCCGTCTTCTTTCTTCTCCGCCTTGGCAATTGGTTAGCCACAAGTTGACCTAACATTAACTACATTTAAAAAATCAGAAACAAATGAATTACAGTATAAACAAGAATTTAGTCAATTAAGAAATAAATATACTACATACAAATCCTTGTTTACAGATGGGTCCAAGGATTGTGGCGCAGTGGCATGTGCCACTGTTATTGATCCCGAACAATATCTTCTAGAATACCGGATAACAGCTCTATATTTACAGCAGAAGCAAACGCCATCTTAACAGCTCTTAAATATATTCAAAGACATCCCAAACATAAACAATATATAATATTTTCTGACTCTCTTTCTTGCCTTCAGGCTATTAAAAATCTCTCTTGCAAACATCCACTTTTAATTGAAATAATCGAATTATATAATGATCTTGCTACTGGCCAATGCGACATCGTGTTTTGTTGGTTACCCAGCCACGTTGGCATTGCTGGGAACACGATGGCTGATATTGCTGCTAAGGCAGCCCTCAACAAATCTGTGACACCACTTCTTATTCCATACTCTGATTATAAAGCCAGCATTAGAACATACATCCGCGATCTAATGCAAAAGAAGTGGGACACCCAAGTAGGTATTAATAAATTACATGCAATAAAACCCTACATTGGTTACACCTACTTGGGTTGTCAGTCCAGATTTGAAGAGGTCATTATGCGGCGATGTCGCATTGGCCATACTAGATATACCCATGAATATTTGCTTAAAGGCGAAGATCCTCCGTTTGCATCCCTTTGTGATGAAGAATCACAGTCAAGCATGTCTTGCTTGACTGCATTGAATATTCCATCACAAGGGATATCTATTTCACATCCAAAACACTGAAGGATCTTTTTAATAATGTCAGTTCTCATTTAATTCTTGCATTTTTAAAAAAAATTAGATTTGTTGACTGATTTGTAAATAGGTATATATTTTATTATTGGTAGTTTAGATTAGCAACTTAGATTGTGAGTGGCTGTACCCTCAAAGGGGGTTGACGTAGCGTAAAATTATTGTCCTCCTGAGGGGGTACGTAAGTCCCAAAACTTTCAAAGTCAATTTAAGTGTACCTGCTTTTTAATCGTAGAATAAGTGTGTTTTTAATTTATGGCTAGATTTCTCTTCTGTCGCCAATGGCTGAAGGGATGGTGTAAATCCAACTAGGGTCCATGCAGGTAGCAAAGGCACTGTAAGTCCCCATGGTCTCTAGTATGGTGATCTACCTTCAGTTGTTGGCGATTTATAGCCCATTTTTACATTGTATTGTCTTCTTTAATTAGAATGTTTTAGCTTTGTTCGCTAGTTTTATATTGATAGCTGTGATTATCTAGTATTTTTACTGTCCTTCGTCGGCAGGTTTTTTATAATATACATATATTTCATTCTAATATCGCATGTTCTCGTCACGATATGGCTGAAATATTGCCGATGTGACGTTAAATATTAACTCACTCACTCACTCACTTGATGGTGGTTTTCTTGATGATAGCTCGACCTACGTTCCGCACTAGCTCGCGTTTGTCATTGTCGGAGGTCAACGTGATGTTGAACGCCAGTCGAACAGTGCCTGGTACAATGAGGTCATTCGCGCCAAGGTTTGGAAATCTAACCAGCAGCGTTTGATTCTGGTCTATCTTGCTGGGATTGTTGGTGATGGTCACCGACTGACGCACGGCTTTGACACCTAGTGGCTCTCTCGATCTTCTGAAAGGATCTAGTTTTCTACCGTAGATTGTTATATAAATGAAATATATAAGTTTTAATACTAAATAATGGCTGAAGGCGGTCATGAAGAAATACCTATGGATGATATGTGGGATGATAGTGCCCTAACATTCGAGGATGATGAAACCTCATTCTCGCAAGGCAACGAACTGCGTGAAGCAGGCCGCCAACGGGTTTTACGATGGTTTAAAAGAGGATAGAAATTACGAGAGCCGTGGGGGCGAGAATATTCCAAGTTTTTGTCGATGGCAAGGGCACGCTGCGATTGAGGGCTCACCCAGAGATCGATCTCATGAATAAGCGCACTAGAGAACCGCTTTGCTTTATCAACACTCGGCAGTCGCCATGGGGTGACTTTATCCGCGATGAACTAGGCTTCATAGATTACGGGGCGCACGGCCTAAAACCCTTCCCCTTCAAGATCTGCAAGACATCAGGGCCACATCGGATCAAGACATGACTGATAACATTGAAAAGCTGTTGGCCACCTACCATGACAAACCCTTACCCGGATTGAATTTACCGCTGGCGGGAACTGGCGCGGGGCTGGACATGGCCATGCAAACCATTTGCGGCCATCTCGTGAACAACACGGCCAAACTGGACGCGATAGACGACCATATCGCCCATGAAAAGGCCAAACTCGGTGAAACGGAGGACGAGTCTCTGAAAGCCACCATCAGGGGAATACGTAATTTGGAAGAGGAAAGGAAGACCCGGCTGGAAACGGCATCCTCCTTCCGAGACCAGCTTCGATCCCAGGTCAGCCGTGTGCGGGAAACCGTTGATCGAGTCCTCCACCAAGACACCACGTTAGCTGACAGGATCCGAATCCTGTTCCGGGAGCAAGGGATCACCATCGCCAGCATTCTGACTGCATTGGGCTTCATCATATCAACCCTGGTGGTGTCATTAACGCCTGCCGGCGGTACCCACACACCTCCAAGTGGTGACAAACCAAGTGGGGGTGTTAAATCCTGGATAAAAAAACTAGGGGAAGCCCTGGCTAAACTGGCTGGTAAGGCCGCCGAAGCCCTGCCCGGCATCCTGGGTAGCATCGTCTCGTGGTTGCTGAGCCTGGCTAAAACTGCCACGTGGCTTAGTCAAAACCTGTGGGCAGCCATCGTCGCCGTGGCGGGTCTGGTGTACGTAGCGGCTAAGGAATTTTTAACCAAATGAGCCCCAAAGCTACCCCACCAACCACCATGGCTGTTTTACGGTCGATGTGCTGCTGATTGGAGGCTGCAGGCTGGGTCTGTAGGTGTGTGTGTTGAACCCTAGGCTCCGGGGGTGGCGCCACTATACCCGTTTCACCGGTCGTGGGTGGTGGGACGGGGACGTTGACATCGAGGTTGACTTCAACTTTTGACCCGCCGTGGCTATAACTATTTCGCTGTTGTAGCCCACCACTTTTTTTACTCTCAGTTGCATATCACTCGAGCCATGTACAGTCCCACGTCGAACACGAAGTCGACTTTCGACCTGGCATATTCCAACACGCCTTGGTAGTGTTTGATGGCACTCGGTAGATCAACTGGAGCATTAATAGCCTCCTCAACGCTGACAACTTAACTGTTTCTGAGCCGTAAGCAGTCCCCTTTACCTAGGATATTGAACGCCGCTTATGCCTCTGCATGCACCCAACAGTTGCCCACACGTACGTTCGAATCGAGTCATTCAAGCGCTCGTGCCGCACGAGTATACCCTTTTCGATTCCAACATGAACTTTTTCCAATCACCCCTGCTCGAACCTCCAAACTCGGTAATCCTTGCTGTCGCCGAATGCCATGTAACGGTCATCCCACTTGTTGGTTGTGATATGATGATACGACTTGTATCCCCAATCTTGCAACTTCTCGCTGGCTTCCACGAGGCATGTTGTGAACGATAGGAATACCCAACTGCGGGTTCGTCCCGCAAACGCCAATCCGTTTTAGTGTCGATTCCGAATTCGTTGCAAATACGTTCGTAGGCCCGTCTATCGTATTGGTTGTTTACTGCATTCCACGCCTTTTCCTGTGAGAGCGGGGCTGATCTCTTTGAGGATACGCCTGACCTGGTAGTACACGTGAAATGTGAACACAGACTGACTCCAGCGGTCCACGCCGAAAGTGTCGGTCAATGTCACACCACACCCCGCTGTAGCACCACACCGCGGTTGAGTTGATTCTGCCAGAACTGCATCGGATTGTTCAACCAAGCTGCACTGTCTTAACGTTAGTCACCGAAAACTTATACTTATCGAACACATCTATGAACTGGGGCCGAAATACAGCCCATCAGCGACCACGATCTTCATGTTTTAAAACTATTATATAATGAGTTTATATAACATGTACATAACACTTCCAGGAATAACTAGCGGCGAGGCCGTTCAGCTGACGCACGCGATCGATAACACGCCGGGTCAACTCAAGTCGCGACTGCAGCGATATCACCTACCTACCACGATGGACTAACATCAACGCTAGCAACAATAAACTGTTCGTGAGGTGGCGCTAGCAACAAGATAATTGACGGTTACTATAGCGTGTGCTCTCTCTGTTTACGAGGTCTTCAAACCCCTGGGAGCCGAACTCAAGATGAACGACTCAAACGGTACAGTGGTGTTAATCAACAACGGAAGAAACTCCTTGAGGCTCGGTCGACCACTGGCGAGGACACTCGGTATACAGCCTGACGAGATAAAACCAACGACTACAGCCATAGGCACGAAGTTACCCGACCTAGTACCGCACCGAGCTGTGCATTCATCTCAGCCAGGTTAGCACAACGGACAACATTCAAGGGGATCACCCTTCCACTATACTGAGAGCCGCACGTGGGTGAAACGGAGAAATACAACGACGGCAGAACCGAGTCGTTTTCACCGCCGCAGTATAAGAGGTTAACCCAGGGCAACATCCCTGAGCTGATAATATCGGTGTTAGATATAAATCATAATCTCGTGAATATAGGATACCTCAGCGTAACGCTGCACATAAAATGACCAGCGCACAAGGTCCCGGAATGAAGTTGAAAAAATGCATCAATGTGGGGATCTCCGATCTCGGGGACACACGCGGATTCGACGACCCCGGAGTAGATGGTAAAGTGTACGCCTTGCAACTTAAAAACAGCATTTACAAACGCGTTGAAGTCCCCTCCGGTGGTACTAGCAACCTAAGTGATATAGTAGATACCTCAAGAGCGGCAGTCAACACTAAGTACACCCTTGTCAACACCGGTGATAATTGGATGATATACCCATCGTTCGGGGGCAAACTGTTCGATTTAGACGATGTTGAGAGCAACGTGACGGCTATCACCAAAAATAAACCATATACGCCTCATCTTCACCGATGATGATAAGGGTGTTATTACCAGATAAAGTCGACTGGTTTCTCAATATTAGGCTCTGCCCCCTACGTTCACGGATAACAAAGACAACCACCTAAACAAAGTCGCGTGAACAACGGAACCCTGCTCGTGGCTTACATCCCGACTCATAGACGTAGCGTGAAGTCATCAGCCCACTCGCCAGTATATGGCAGCCCACATGCTATCGAAAGTAAAGCGGGGATGCAAAACGCGGTATTGCAGTTGGTGTCTGAATTCGAAGGCGTGGTCAGGATCCTGGAGAGTCTACCGGCGAACTCAACACTGATCATCCGTCTACCTAGGGGAACCATCGCGGATGATGTAGAGATCGTGAAGGGGGTCAAACTCCAGTGGGGAAACAACACCAGCATCACGCTTGGCAACGTTTACGTGCGGGTGGGTGTCGACTCCAAACCAGTCTGCAGGGTGTCACCGTGATCGTGGAAGACACGATATCACTAACCAAGATCTTCCTACCCGACAACATACACTTCATGGGGGTGAAGTGCACCCCTGAACTATTATCAGAAAACCAGTTGGAAATTATATCGTAATAGTATTATAGCAATGTCTTGGCTTCGACCCAACACTACACTTAGCGATTTAGGGATACGGAGGGATTCGATCAACCTGGTGAGGAAGCGCTTTTATACATCCTGCACTTGAAAGACAACGTGTATAGGCGGTGTCGTTATCAGATTTTAAAGAGCCTGAATGGTTAGTCAACTTAACCCTCACCTCACCTTATATCTCCTTGAAACAAAATAATACTATCTCCGAGATTAGGAACAACGGTATGATTATAGGATCATTCGTTCCGGAATCTAGTGTACAAGTCATACCAATACCAGACCATTCGGGCAACATGTTAACTTCCAGTGGGAGGGTAAAGACAGAGATAAAATTACTCGAAGACCAAGAGGTTTTTAGAAATGTCGCGGAAAACTTCACATTCATCATAGACGTCTATCTCGGAGATACCTCGTTTCCTGGGAATCGTCACATTATAGATGATATGTTGATACGGTGGAAAGACAGGGCTAGTAACCAACGTTGCCGTATTATTAAGGTATCGGGAAATAACCCTGTACCAAGTCTTGAGGGGGTTCGTCTCTTTAATGGGCGTAGAGCTAAGACCCCGTTTTTTTACACGCACGCTGATCTAAGTATTATCGGCTTTAAGTACATTAATCGAAGGTTAAATACAACCCAATTAAAATATATTATGGGGTTGAGCTATATCCCTGAACTAGTACCAGAACACTAGTTGGAAACTAGATCGGCTATTAACTGAAACCCAATTAAAATATCTTTAGTAATATATATTATAGGATGGGGCTGTACCCAGGCATAGAGGAAGTAGCAAAGACCCTGGAAACCGTAGACGGGTTCCGCTTGAGACAGTTATGCGATGTAAAACGTCAACTAGAACAAGACCGCGATAAGCGGAAAGCACTATATAAAAAGTACCATAGAGCTTTCAATGCCGTGGACGGGACTGATACTACCCTTATGGCAGCCAGCATGGGCCTAGGGGTGGCAGGTGTTGGGTTGTTAGCTACCATCGTGGCCGCACCTATAGTGATGGGGCTCGAAATAACAGCTGGGGTGACAGGTGAGTGAGTGAGTGAGTGAGTTTAGTTTACGCCGCACTCAGCAATATTCCAGCTATATGGCGGCGGTCTGTAAATAATCGAGTCTGGACCAGACAATCCAGTGATCAACAGCATGAGCATCGATCTGCGCAATTGGGAACCGATGACATGTGTCAACCAAGTCAGCGAAACTGACCACCCGATCCCGTTAGTCGCCTCTTACGACAAGATAGTCGCCTTTTTATGGCAAGCACATGGGTTGCTGAAGACCTATTCTACCCCGGATCTTCACGGGTCGCTGGGGTGACAGGGGTGTTGGGATTGGGGCTTAAGCTTGTATCCCGCAGACTGCATCGTAAAGCATTGAAACACGACGAAATCAGGGTTCTGGCCGAAGCAAAGCTGAACACGGTGAGTGAGCGTATTTCCACCGCACTCACTGACAATAAAATCTCAGAGGAGGAGTTTCGTTCAATCCTCTCTGAACTCACAAAATATGACAAAATGAAACAAGAGATTCGATCCAAGTCTCGTAAGTCTGCTATCAGCGAAGACGAGAAAAAAAAAGTACATAGAACAGGGGGTACGAAAGGCCCAGCAAGCTTTCATTACGAACACCAAAGAGATCATAGGCGATTCACGTTAAACTGTTTCATTGAGGTCAACGTGACATAGTGTCATAAATAAAGTGAAAATAAAACAGAGGATACCGTATGACACAGTATTACCTCCTGTCAACACGACATAGAGGCAAGATACCCGGTTATCCCACTATAGTAGAGGTAATGGTAGCAAGAGATAAGGGTCCCCAACTAAAGTCTTATTTGTGAAATAAAGCTTTGTAGAGGGGTAGTAGAGGGTAATGGGAAGGGTCCGACTAAAGCTTTATCTATTAAATGAAGCTTTAGATTACCCTGGTCCCGGACTCTCATTCCTTATACTACTAATGATGATAGTTTCTTAAACAACTTTTTTGGTGAAAATTTTCAAATATCAGAAAGCTGTTGGGTATTAGTAAATGATAAACGTGTACTATTTATATTTATGTGGCAATTTTGTACAATGATAAAATGTGCAATTCATCGGTCCGTTTCTGACTCAAACGGACTGTATTTCAATTGTTTCATTAGTTTGTCTTTGTCAGGGCCTAAGGTGCGAATAAAATTAAGCATATCTTGCAAGTGGTAATATGCATAAGAAGCATTAACAAATGGTACATTAAATCTATTGTGCTTCAATGAATCTAATAAAATTGGCTTTTCAATAAATTCAAAGAATTATTTTGGTTTCCCACTTTTTTCACACGCATCTTTGCCAAATGCTGTACATGATGATCTTATAAATTCAAGGGTAGCACTACCTTTTCTGTGCCAGTTTAATGTTCTTTCTCTCCCAATTTTATTTCCATTGGATTCTACCTGTTCCCATTTTTTAATGTTAGTCTCAAAGTTATCCTGTAGACCCAATATGAAATGAAATCCACAATAAAAATCATTAATTTGAATCAGTTCCCTCTGTTTTTCTGTAGACAGAGATGTCCAGTTTGAAACAATGAGTTGGTAATATTCTTGAACGCCACTGTTCAATGATTTGAACAATTTTTTTATTGACAACATGTCTGTCTGTCATTGTGTTTTTAAACTTTATTAATAACTCATGAATAATATTTTCTTTTCCTTCAAAAGAATCCTTCTCTTCATTATCATCTATGAATGAGGCTAGTTGCTCTAACATCAGTTCCAGTCCTTCTACCTGAGATTTAGCATCTCCACTGTGATGATCCTGTAATGCTAAACCATATGTTTGTCCTGTGCTACTAGTAGAGACATAGTTTACATATTTATTGTGCCTTTTTGTGGTGCCATCAGTCTGTAAAGTGCAAAGATTAGCATTTTTCATATTCACTGCAGCTACAGTCTTAGCTATGACACCTGCCTCAGTTGACATGCACTTCAGCAATGTAGACTTAGGCAAATCTTTTAGATCTACAGATATATTCGCAAGATTTCTCAAAACAATCTGTATAATTTCTGGGATGTGTTTTGAAGCAACACCATGAGTTAACAGTTCATAACACACAACTCGCACCTCATCTGTATAGCTGCCATTTTAAATGTTTCAATTTCTGGCTTTAGATCAACAATCAACTTATTTAATTCAGCATTTTGCAAATGTAATTCCTTCACTTCACTTTCTAATATTTCACTTTTACGGTGTGAATTTTCAAGCTGTGACTTCTGAGATGTAGATTTGTTTTGGTAGTAAATCTTTTGTGTACGAAGTCGTTCATAACGCTTCTGGATTTTTTTGCATTTTCCCATCATAGCTGCTAGCTTCAGGTTTTGATGATTATTTTCAGATAATAATCTCATTAATTTCTTTTGTTTCCTCTTTATTCGTTTATTAACATTTCTCACTGAAAATGATTTGATTTTATCAATTGTATTCTAGATTCTAGAGATTTTAATTTCTTTTCACACTCATAAAGATAAACTCTTCTTACTGTACGTGAGAGACTGAATATGATGCTCTAGATTTTCATTTTCAACTAAAAGCTTCTAATTTTTAGCTCTCACTGACTCTGACTTCTGTGCAGTAGAATTTGTTTTTGAACAAAGCGTGGATTTAGACACAGATGACACTGGACGAGTTACAACTGGAATATATTTAGACTTCAGAAACGTCTCTTGTTGATCTCTGTGACAACTTAATTTTTGCTTCTTTCTGTGAATAGAATCCCGTTGTGATCTCAATGTGTGAGGATTAGGTTTTCTGTCCAATTTGTAGATATGTTTAATCCACAAGGAACACTTATGGTAACAAACATTTTTGCGAATTTTGTATGTGCGAAGAGCACAAACATAGCTTTGTTGATGTAGGTTTTAATAACCTCAGTCGGCATAGGGTTTTCAAGCCATTGTTCAGATATACCAAATTCTCTCAAAATCTCAGGGAATTCATCAACAGGTAAAGAAATAATTGGAAACATCAAAGAATCAAGGTTCCATTCATGTTTGGAGAAATAACAACATTTGTTCCGGACTTTCCTGAGGAAACTCCGAATACACTTGCAATGCTGCAAGAGAATTTCCAATGCACATTTCAAATTTATATTAAAAGTGAAGTGTTCGCTGTCTTCAATCACCTGGCATAATAGCACCCAGAATCCCAGTGAACGGAAGACAGGCTGTCTGATTTCATCTAGTGCCCAATCATCTAAAACAAATATTTGGAATCATTTGATCTTCATCTATTTCAACTTCAAGTTGAATACAAGAATATATAGAAGCATTCATAATGATGTACATATTTATTCAGGGAAAGTACTTTTGCCTGACCTAAACATGTGATTATAAGAATGTTTATATTATCTCAAGAAAGGACCATTCAACTCTGAATCCGCAGTTTAAATGTGCAATGTTCATAATCTACAGATATATGTGATGATATCTTGATAGTAAATATATGGATAACAGTTCCCCTAAAACTGAAAAATATTTGGTAAATATTGTTGTTTTATAATGGGACAGCTCATTTATTTCAAGGGGTTTTTTTTGGTTAAAGCTGGTGGGATAGTTCTAAGGACTGCTCAAGGTTTGGCTTCCAAAGAACACCAACCCATGTAACAATTTTTCAAATAAATAAATACACAACACCCCCACCCCCAATGTAGGAAAGTTCAAATCTGTTATTAATAATATTTCGTTATAATTACGTAATTTATACTATGAAATTTAATACCATGCTCATGTCAAGTCAAAGCAAAAACATTTCACCAATAATTATTTCATTTTGATAAAGGTACGTGGGTACACGAAGCAAACCGGAAGTGTAATTGACAAATAGTTTTCGGTAGTTTTCATGGTGTATGATAGACATTCGGTCGGCAATTTATTAGAAGTTAGCTGTGCCTTGTTGACATAATCTCATTTCAAGGTGGGTGTGTTTAATGGGAGCAGACATGAAAGCACACAAAATGCCGTTCTCAATTAAGTTGTGACGAGGTGCAGCACAAACCAACATGGATTAGTCCATTATGACACGAGGACATTCGTTGTCATGAAAACAATAGTGTACATAAAAAACTGTTTTAAGTGGTGTTGTGGCACAGATGAAGTGTTTGTTCCAATTATGGGTAGACTGCACTTTAACAGGGACCATATATATTTGTCTACAAGAGGTACAGCCCTTACCTGTCAGGTCAGGGCGTGTCAGCAGGTCCTCCACGGTCTCCCTTGTCACCCCCACTACGGACCAAGCCCATTCGTTCAGAGACTGACATGTCAGCACTGCTGCGATGGAAATTGGGGTTAATTACGATCCAGTGTAAACAGGAGGCATTCCTAAGACAACCTGTCAGTAATAATAGTGTTTGGAAGGGATTTTCAGGTTTGTCATTGAACATACGAAGTCTTGAATATGTTGGTTGTCAACACCTTTCACTGTTAGTGACAGCGGTAAAAATTGGAAGAGTACACTTATTTACATGGGGAGGGATAGTAATAATAAAATCGGTATTTTTTATGATTTACCTTTTCTCTAAAATCTAACATTAATTCACACCAAAGAAATAACGCGCATTTTACTTTATGTAAGTCTTATATAGTTATGTCGGGGTTCACCTGTCGCATTGTCCGTGGGGATACTTTCAACTTTGCCGCTCTCCCCTTCCATAGTGAACTCGTCTGATTGCGAGTCAGCTCTGTCTGCTGCGAGAGAGGAGAAACGATGGAACTTTGTTTGCAAAATATGTATGTGTGCCTAGTATTTTACGTATTTTCAGTTATGGTTTTTAGAAACTAAATAACCTGAAAATGTATGGTGGCGATTCTTTTTCCCGCCATTTAAAAAATTTCTCAGAACATTTTGATAAACTTACCTTTGAATGATTTGGTTTTTCGAATTTCCCGCCTCTAGCTTCAGAACGAGGTCAAATTCATGAAATAGACTCTTCTATCTGTCATGTGATGTAAATATTCTAGTCATGTGAATCCAGGCACACCTCCTACATTTATCGTAAACCCTGAGGGTACGAAGATTAGGTGGTGCCATTTTGGCAAATGGGAGCATGCCCCAGTAAACTTAACAAGTTGCTTATGTGAAGAAACATTCTATTCATTATGAAAGAACAAGGAAAACAAAACAACAATAGACATACTTTTTTATTAACACATTTTTCACAAGCATATATGTTATTTTTATTTCTGTTAATGAAGCTGAAATGTGATGAATTTTGATTAGTTTGACTTTCAAAACAAGATGGCCGCCGTGCCTGACCTCCCTACTATTACTCCTTTATTTCATCATTTACTTAAAATCCCACTACCCCGTCGGTGACGTTGGCCCCGCTTAAAGCCGACGTTAAACTTCAAACTTCGTTCTGTCTTTAATCACCTGAAGAAGGGGCAAGAAGTAGCCCAGAAACGTTGTGTTATACAATAAACAAGAAGTTGTCATCCATATACTCGTCTTATACTGATTCCTGCTGTCTGACGGATTGTGATTGTCCAATCCTGGATTGGAACCAGCAGTCTCAGTGTCAAGCTGAGTGCCCGTAAACAAAATGAATCATTTTGTTATTTGTCAGTTAGGCATAAAAAAATCAAAACACTTAACAATATTAATTACTTTGATCAACAATGGACTTATGTTCACCGGAAGAAGGAGAATATTTTTACACTACCTGAAACATCTATGTCTCAGTTGATCATAATAATTATCTAATTTTAAAACACATATCGATTTCAAAATTTATCTTTAAGTTCAATCGCCTTAAAAAGCCAAGAAAAGAATGAGCATTGACATAACTAAAAAGATCCTTCAAAGTAGTGGAATGATAGATCCCCTGTGAGAGAGAAACCTACACAATCCAGCAAAAAGATTTGTTCTTATTGCCTGAAGACTTGACAATGAATCAGAAAATAATACAAATTGTTTATGATGAGGTGGATGTTTAATGTATTACAAGGCTGTCAGTATGGCCATGGTCTCTTCTGTGTATATGGAGCTATTGTCTGGTAATCAGAGATTTTTTTATCCAACGACAGTAGCACTGGACACAATGCCACCATCCTTAGACCCGTCAGTGAAAATGGAACGATGGAAAGTATATTCGCTCCTTAAATGGATTTATCCTGTTGGTATGTTAAGTCATTTGTGTCACATTGCTTATGATAGGTAAGATCTCGGCATTGATAGAGGTCTGTATGGATATATAGTCTCCAGTTCAATGTTTGCAGCTGTAATTTGGGATCTCACCCGAATCCCCAGAGGTGGAAATTTTTTCGGTTTTTTTTTTAATTAGTTCCTCATACTGTGGATTGAAAACTGTGTCATAAGCAGGATTTGAACATAATTTTGTGATATATTGAAGAGATATTTTAATGCGGCTCTGATGAAGAGAAGGTTAATCAGCTTCTACATAAAGGTGTAGGTATAAATGCATCCCTTGTGATGAAAGAATCACAGTCAAGCATGTCCTGCTTGACTGTGTTGAATATTCCATCGCAAGGGATAAGTATTTCAATGTCAAAACATTGAAGGATCTTTTTTATAATGTTAATTATCATTTAATAGTTGAATTTTTAAAAGAATTAGATTTGTTGACTGATCTGTAAATAGCTAAATATTTTATTGTTGGTTGTAGCATTCTTGTCATTTTAATTTTGGCTAACATTTCTTACAATCGCCAGCAGCTGAAGGGATGGTGTAAATCCAACTAGGGTCCATGCAGGTAGCCAAGGTACTGTAAGTCCCCATGGTCCCTGGTATGGTGATCTACCTTCTGGTGTTGGCGATTTATAGCTTGTTTTTATATTGTATTGTCCAAATAGTGCTATCAGTTTTAACTCTCCATACTAGTTTTAGTTGTCATTGTGATATTCTAGTTATTTTACAGTCCTTCGATGACTGATTATTTAGCAACTTAACTTTATTGTTTGTGTAAAACATTTCTCGTCACGATATGGCTGAAATATTGACGATGTGACGTTAAATTTTAACTCACTCACTCACTCTACATAAAGGTTTTCAATAGGTGATGATCTGAAGGCGCCAAGACATAACCTTAGGCCTTGGTGGTGTATTGTATTATTTTTTTCTGAATTACATGTGCATGTCCCACCATATGCAATTGAAACATAATCTAATTTTGAGCGAATACGTGTTCTGTACGTAAGTGAAGGAGGGTCTTTTGGTCCCCTCCCCGTTTTGAATGAGACACGAATTTCAACAAGTCTAAAGCCCTCAAGCATTTAGTCTTTAGATGACAAATATGCGGCACATATGTCAAATGATTGTCAAAAAAGGTAAAAGAAAGTTAGCCTCCTCCTTCAACTTTAATGGTAGATCCATCAAGGAATAATTCAGGATCTTTATGGGGTTTGTATCTTAGACAAAAATGAATACAATTTGTCTTGTAATTTGAAACCATTCTCAAAACACTATTTTTGGATTTTATTAGGGAACAATTGTAACTGGCATTCAGTTGTGCGCATATGTTTGATCCGGCACGAAATGCTAAAATCATCAACAAATAAGACCCATCAATTGAGTCATGTTAAACTTTTAAGACCGTTAATCTTGATGCTACATAATGTAACAGACAATATACTACCTTGTGGGAGACCCTGATCCTGATTATAATGACCAGACAGGGTAGAACCCGCGCCAACCTGATATTGTCTGTCTTTTAATAACTGAGATACAAAATGCAGCAAACGGACGGTCAGCCCCAACTCATGTAAAACTCTTAAAATACCATTCTTTCATGTGGTATCATACGCTTTTTTCTGTACAAAAAAGGATTGTCACCGCATATTGCCTAGTTACAATGGCATTTCATATACATGAATCTAAACGTACCAAATGGTGTATAGTACTTCTGTGCTTCTGGAAACCACATTGAATGTTTCTGATTAAACTGTTAGTTTCCAAGTATAATCTGTTATTTACCATACGTTTTACAGTTTTCATACTTTTACAGACGGAGCTAGTTAAGGATGTAGGTCGATAATTGGAAGGATCTGTCTGAATGATCCCGACCAGACTTAGTTGTTGGGACCACAATGACATAATGCTAAGAAGATGGACAATTCCTAGAAGTCCATATGTCATCAAATATATAAAACAGTTTCCAAACACGATTCGGACAGATGTTTCAGGAGTTGATAATGGATGTTACCAGCACCTATTGTTGTATCATGGGTTTGTCCAAGTTCAGTGTGGAGTTCGTGGATTGAAAATACCTCGTTGTAGTCTTTGCCATTATCAGAAGTAAAATTAACATTTATCTTCTCTTGTTGGAATTTAGGTATATAATTAGATGATGAAGAGTGCTTCACCAAGTTTCACCGACTTTATTTATCAGGGATTTTTTAGAAAGTAATTGATCACAGCAGATTTTGATCCTTTACCTTTGTTTTTTTTGTATCATGTTCCACTCCTTAGAAATTAAAGTTCTGGAATTGATCTTAAATACATATATTCTCCAAGACTGCCGTTTTGTTTGTTTAAACGTACGTTGAGCCTTGGCGTTTGCTACACTCGTCAAACAAAAAAAAGAAGATTTTTTGCTACTAAAGCAACTTGGTCATAAAATGTCAGTATCTGGTGTGACCACCACGAGCCTCGATAACAGCTTGGCAGCGGCGGCCCGTAGAAGAAAGGAAATGCCGAATGCTGTCTTGGGGAATGTTTTGATTCTCTTGCTGAAGTGTGTCCAACAGGTCTTCTGGGAAAAAGTCCGTCTTCCCGCATGCGCACTGTCTGGTCGGGGATTCAGCGCAATCCAGGGATTTATTATTTCCTGAAAACCATTTTGTCTTTAACTGCCATGTTTCTTATAATATATTCACGCTGCTTGTTTTGGCGATGATATGATGTGATGATCTTGGTGCAAAACTTCTCAGTATGCTTAACATTGTGAATTTTCTTGAGAAAACCTATTTAAAAAACTCGCATTCCTAGAACGTTTAATGCTGAAGTATTTAAACAATATAATAATATTAATGGTTATCAGTGATCCGTTCACACGTTTTACCAATATTTTGCGAGATCGGGTTAAGCAGATACTCTACATTGTTAATATTCCCAGCGTTGTGTTACATTAAATGAACTACAGCATTTTACTTTATGTTACTCCCCTAAGCAGAACATTAGATAGCTGATACTTTCTAAATAATTTAATGTCTGAAATCACTGCTGAAGACAAAACTTTTCACCAAGTCTCAGCCTTCAGCTGCATTTTCTTTACCACCTTCAGTTATTTCAAAGAACACCAGTTAAGTCCACATGAACACATCACGCGATTGATGAAATTCCACAATCATTGAAAAGAATACAAATTACACGTCAACACTCAAGTTGATGTATGTTCCGGTACCAATACAGAGTTTTCAGTATTAACGATGTAAAGTCTCTTCAACGCTCAGAGCTAAATGTTCATGTAATTGTTCCATCAATGTCATCAGTATCTCTCCAGTATGATGACCCTTTCCATCAGCCCCTAATGCCGCGATTGGCTGGAAAACAGAGGACCCTTCATTTCATTTCCATGTTATTAATTAGACGCAGATTCACACACATAATAAAAACGCATGAAAAACAGCGTCTTGTAAGCAGTAAAGTCGCCTATAAATGGTATGATCATACAAGATATGAGCCATCCTCTAAACAAAGTGGAATAACAGTTTCCTTGTTAGATACTATTGTCAATTGCTGAATGTCCTGCGTTACTTTGTCATTATAAGTCACTTTTAACAGTGTTGGAAGTGATTTGTTATAGGGTTTATGATAGATAGTTAATAGTTAATGCAATAGTTAATGCAATAGTTAATGCAATAGTTATTGCAATAGTAATGCAATAGTTAATGCAATAGTTAATGCAATAGTAAATGCAATAGTTAATGCAATAGTAAAGCAATAGTTAATGCAATACTTATAGTTAATGCGATAGTTAATGCAATAGTAAATGCAATAGTTATAGTTAATGCAATAGTTAATGCAATAGTAAATGCAATAGTTAATGCAATAGTTAATCAATAGTTAATGCAATAGTTAATGCAATAGTTATAGTTAATGCAATAGTTATAGTTAATGCAATAGTTAATGCATAGTTAATGCAATAGTTATAGTTAATGCAATAGTTAATGCAATAGTTATAGTTAATGCAATAGTTAATGCAATAGTTATAGTTAATGCAATAGTTAATGCAATAGTTAATGCAATAGTTAATGCAATAGTAAATGCAATAGTTAATGCAATAGTTATAGTTAATGCAATAGTTAATGCAATAGTTATAGTTAATGCAATAGTTATAGTTAATGCAATAGTTAATGCAATAGTTAATGCAATAATAGGTTATAGTTAATGCAATAGTTAATGCAATAGTTATAGTTAATGCAATAGTTAATGCAATAGTTATAGTTAATGCAATAGTTATAGTTAATGCAATAGTTAATGCAGTAGTTATAGTTAATGCAATAGTTAATGTTAATGCAATAGTTAATGCAATAGTTATAGTTAATGCAATAGTTAATGCAATAGTTAATGCAATAGTTATAGTTAATGCAATAGTTATAGTTAATGCAATAGTTAATGCAATAGTTAATGCAATAGTTAATGCAATAGTTAATGCAATAGTTAATGCAATAGTTATAGTTAATGCAATAGTTATAGTTAATGCAATAGTTAATGCAATAGTTAATGCAATAGTTATAGTTAATGCAATAGTTAATGCAATAGTTATAGTTAATGCAATAGTTAATGCAATAATAGTTAATGCAATAGTTATAGTTAATGCAATAGTTAATGCAATAGTTATAGTTAATGCAATAGTTAATGCAATAGTTAATGCAATAGTTATAGTTAATGCAATAGTTATAGTTAATGCAATAGTTATAGTTAATGCAATAGTTAATGCAATAGTTAATGCAATAGTTAATGCAATAGTTATAGTTAATGCAATAGTTAATACAATAGTTAATGCAATAGTTATAGTTAATGCAATAGTTAATGCAATAGTTATAGTTCAATGTAAATAACTGTTGATAGAACATGTTTTCGTCTTCCCTTTATTAAATAGTTTATGAACATACCAAAGTAACTAAATGCCTAATTGGTACAATGCATTCCCTGTAGAACTAAATAAATTCAGTAGTTACAACCCACTAGACACCCCACCAATGTCATATATCAGTTATAACCCACTAGAGGTGAGGTGAGGTGAGGTGAAATTGGGTTTAACGTCGTGCTTGAGAATATTTCGCTCATATGACGACGTGCATGCGTGTGTATGTGTATGTGCGGCTGCTTGTACTAGCCCAGACTTAAGCTGGTTTTATAGTGCTAGCCCACTGAGGTACTACGCCGCAGTGAAGCATGAATACCCCACTCAGACACATTATACTGACTCCGAGCCGACCAGTCCTTGTTGTACCCATTAATGCCGAGCGCCAGGCAGGGACCAACAAGTACCATATTTTAACGTCTTTTGGTATGACGCGGTCGGGGATCAAACCCGCGACCTTCCGCTCTCCGGGCGGACGCTCTAACCACTACACCACGGAGGCGGTCTTATAACCCACTAGAGACCCCACCAATGACATGTATCAGTTATAACCCACTAGACATCCCATCAATGACATATATCAGTCATAACCCACTGGACACCCCACCAATGATATATATCAGTTATAACCCACTGGGGGGCGGTGGGGTAGCCTAATGGTTAAGGCGTTGGTTCGTCACGCCGAAGAAACGGGTTCGATTCCCCACATGGGTACAATGTGTTAAGCCCATTTCTGGTGTCCCCCGCCGTGATATTGCTGGAATATTGCTAAAAGCGGCGTAAAACCAAACTCACTCACTCACTCACTATAACCCACTGGACACCCCACCAATGATATATATCAGTTATAACCCACTGGACACCCCACCAATGATATATATCAGTTATAACCCACTGGACATCCTACCAATGACTTTATGGATATAACACACGAGACACCTCGCCAATGACATATATCAGTTATAACCCACTGGACACCCCACCAATGATATATATCAGTTATAACCCACTAGACAGCCAACCAATGACTTTATGGATTATAACACACGAGACACCTCGCCAATGACATATATCAGTTATAACCAACTAGACATACCACAATGACATATATCAGTTATAACCCACTAGGCAGCCCACCAATGAGTGAGTGAGTGAGTGAGTTATTATTTAACGTCACATCGGCAATATTTCAGCCATATCGTGACGAGAACACTTGACATTAAAATAGAATATATATAGATAGTATAAAAACCTGCCGACCAGCCCACCAATGACATATATGGATTATAACCCACTAGACACCCCACCAATGACATGTATTAGTTGTAACCTACTGGACACCTCACCAATGACATATATCAGTTATAACCCACTAGACACCTCACCAATGACATATATGGATTATAACCCACTAGACATCCCACCAATGACATATATGGATTATAACCCACTAGACAGTCAACCAATGACATATATGGATTATAACCACTAGACACCCCACCAATGACATGTATCAGTTGTAACCTACTGGACACCTCACCAATGACATATATCAGTTATAACCCACTAGACACCTCACCAATGACATATATCAGTTATAACCCACTAGACACCCCACCAATGACATGTATCAGTTATAACCCACCAGACATCCCACCAATAACGTATGTCAGTTATAACCCACTGGACACTCCACGAATGACATATATCAGTTATAACCCACTAGACACCCCACCAATGACATGTATCAGTTATAACCCACGAGACATCCCACCAATAACGTATGTCAGTTATAACCCACTGGACACTCCACAAATTACATATATCAGTTATAACCCACTAGACACCCCACCAATGACATGTGGATTAGTTACAACCAAAAATTCCAAAACTGCAATATAATCATTATTTATAACGCAGTAGAAACCACAAAAAAAACATGAAAATATTTCACATTTCACAAGTGTTTTTTATATTTAACTAGGTTTAGAATCGATACACATTACTGCAATCGTAATTACAAGAGACTAGAAGTGCACCAAGCGGCGACGGTGTTTAAGCTTCTAAAGCAGTCCTTGGCTGAACATCTTCAGCGGAAGTATGACCTTTAGACAACCGTTACTCTTGATGTAATGTGAGATGAGAAAGGCAAGCACTTGCCCACATATATACTAGGCACATAAAGAAACTGTGCATACAAAAATGTGCTTTGTCAGATAGAGACCTTATAAATGCTCTCAAACTTATGCCTATGAATTCACATACATGTAAATATACTTGTAGGTCAAAAAATAATTTATTCCAAAGTATGATTGACTACATTCTTATACCATCCGATCTACGCACATGTGTTACCAGTGCTATGGTAGATGACACTTGTCCGTTTAGTGTATCAGATCACCTGCCTTGCTCTATGGCCATAAGTATGCCAGTAAAGGAATGTTATAGCAATCTTCCTTATGGTATTCCAAAATGGAAATTAGCTAATGAAAATGACATTAACGCTTATCAAAGACTATTCGAGGACGTAATGTATTCTCGGAATTTTTCTCATGTAGATTTTAAACAACCAGACAATATAGATCACTTCAATGATATGATAAGCTCTGCTCTATTGTATGCTTCCTCAAACTCTATACCTCACAGCAACTACAAACCATGATACCTAAAACCTGTTTGGAAATCTAATTGCCTAAATGATGCTCACTACGATATGCGAGTAGCTAGGCGTGCATGGATCAATTCCGGTAAACCTCGTGAACTCTGAACAACGTTTGGCCTATAAAGATGAGAAAAGAAAATTCCGATGTCTGTTTCGGAAATCAAAAAGATCCCATAACAAAGAAATGTTAAAAGAAATTGAATTATCTGCTGAATTGGACGTAAACACTTTCTACAAAACTGTCCGAAAGCAACGGTCAGTAGTTACAAATGTATCTACACTTGATTACGGAGGCGAGAGCGGCTCAACGCCCTCTGAACTATGTAAAATATGGGGCAAATACTATACCGACCTAGCTCAACCACATGGGTCAGAAACATTTGATGATGATTTCAAAAATCACATATCTCAATTGGTTAAGGAAATTGACAATAGCAGCACTGAGGATTATGATGAGGAACTAGACAGAGACTTTCTATTTGATGAGATAAAGGATGCTGTTAAGTCTCTCAGCGAAAACAAATCCCCAGGTCCCGACAAAATTACAAACGAGCATATAATATATGCAGGTGATATATTCATTAATTATGTATGTAAACTATTCAATCATATGATTGAATCTCAATATGTCCCATACGAATATAGGACTGGAATGGTAATATCAATATACAAAGGTAAATATGATAAAACCGACCCTCGAAACTACAGAGGTATCACACTAACATCTTGCCTTGGTAAATTATTTGAAAAGCACTTGCTCAAACGAATTGAAAATAAATTGCTTAAATCAAATCCGGACATTCCTGATAAGTTACAATTTTGATTTCGAAAAGAGCATGGAGCCATAATGTCTGTGTTTACTCTCATGGAGAGTATACAGTACTATAACCATAGAGATTCCCATGTCTTTACAGCCTTTCTCGACAATGCAAAAGCATTCGACAGAATTTGGCATGATGGTTTATTCTATAACCTTCATGAACTTGGTATTAGAGGTAATACATGGAAACTGTTACATCACTGTTACACCAATAGCCAATCATTTGTTGCATACCACGGCGAGAGGTCAGATATGTACTTGGTCAAACAAGGTGTTGGACAAGGGAGGGTTATATCCTCTTGTTTTTTTCTCATTTTTATTAATGACCTAATTACATCTTTAAGAGAAGCTGGCTGTGGTATCCGTGTCTTTGGTATGGGCGTTCCAACTGTCTTGCTTGCTGACGATACTACACCCATAAGCACATCCCCTAATGGCCTACAGGTATCACTGGACATTGTCTCTTCATACGCTTCTAAATGGCGTCTATAGCTAACATATATCCCATCAAAAAGTACCATCATCGTTTTTAGCAAAAGAAAAGGCTATGATGTAAACGTCCACTGTAGCATTGGTAACATCCCAATCCCCTTATCTGAATCTACCGTATATGGGGGTGTACTCTTTACAAGTAACCTCTCAACAAAAATTAGAAGTGAAAAGTATTGTCAGAAAGCAAGACAGAATGTAAACTCACTTAGATCTATTGGACTGAATGATTCTGGCCTACATCCAATCACTTGTGTTAAAATATGGCTCAGAGTGATTCTTAAAACTAGTCTCTATGGCTGTGAAGTATTACCAAACATCAAAGTCCAACAGGCTGACACCTTTGAACAAACACAAAGATACTTTGCTCGTCTTGTGCAAGGTCTTGATAAGAGGTCATCATCAATATCTACCATTGCAAAATTGGGATTATCGTCACTAACTGGGTATATCGATAAATGTAAACTACTATTTTTTGGGCGACTATGTAACACTGAGTGTAACAACTTTGCAAAACATATCTTTTGTGCTGCTATTACAACTTCAGTAAATTCTAACAACATCTGTGATGATCTTTTATCAATATCTGAAAAATATAATCTAAATACATTTGTTGACAATTATATTGCTCAAGGCATATTTCCTCCAAAACGGGTATGGAGAAGAATTGTAAATGCTACTGTACATAGTTATGAAGAACAATTATGGCGATCACAAACTCTCTATCGTTCAAACATGTCATTTTACGCAACAACTCATACTACACTCTCTTATCATACTTTCTGGCAACTGGCATATAAACACCCTAATTATAAATCTTCCTTGCAATTTTGTGTCAAAATATTATCAAGAGGTAAAATCTCAAAAGAGTGTGCTCTTTGTAATAAACAAACATTTGACTATGATTTCCACATGCTTCTTCACTGTGAAAACCTAATACAACAACGAAATGATTTCTTTGCATACTTAATTGCTAAACTTGATGTTGAAACTTACGTAATATTTGATATATTGGTTAGATATTGTAGATACAAGTGGTATGATCATAATGAACAAATTGGGAACATATTACAACAAGACATATGACTGTAGATATTTAAATAGTTATTCTTTACGTTTTGGTATCAGGAACGCAAGTATGTGCCAAACGTTCAAACACTTCTCATGCAGCTCTTGTCAATGATAACGTACTCGGTGAAAAATTCATATCCAAGACATGACTTTCACTTCGATGTCGCTAGACATGACCACGCGTACGCCTATCAAGGAAGTGCAAAGTAAACAAGAAGACAAAGTCATCAATATCCAGCGCAATGGCAAAATACTCTTCATGAATATGTCAAATGTTTTGGCGTGTATATAGCAAAGTGGATGGAGAGTATTGAAAGGTTTTTAAGTTCTGCTCCAGAAAGGAGCAATCCCACGCGTTGCGGGGGATAACAAGGACTGATATTTGTAGCCAATAACCCACAGACACGGCGTCGTTAGTTCATACACAAACAATAAATGAAATCAGTTAAATCACAGGTGTAAAGATCCTTAGCAGAATCAGTACGACTGACAGAAGCAATGGTCTACAGAGATTTAACTTCCTTGATTGTCAAAATGAGGAATAATACCTAAATATGTGACGCTACTGCGTACCGCACGTTTCACATCCATAAATGTTCATGAATACGCGACACCTTCTTCTGCCACCGGTGGAGCAGGATAAGCTCACCTTTTTGGGAACACCTAGTATCATTACTATTTCATAGTGATTCATAAACACATGCTCTGCCATTGTATCGCATGGTGACAATCACTGAATTGTCTGGTTCAGACCCGATTTGTTTGCAAAAAACATCACACAGATGTACTACTGCTGAAACAAGTATCTGCTCATGATATGGTCACAACTGTACGATCGACTCTGCTTTTGGCAGAGATTGGTATGAATGTGTAAAGGGTTTGTCGCTTCTACCTAGTTCTTTATCAAGACGTTCTTTATCAAGACGTTTCAGAACCAATTCCTGCTCCTTTATCATGTAGCGTCCGCCCGGAGAGCGGCAGGTCGCGGGTTCGATCCCCGACCGCGTCATACCAAAAAAGACGTTAAAATATGGTACTTGTTGGTCCCTGCCTGGCGCTCGGCATTAATGGGTGCAACAAGGACTGGTCGGCTTGGATTCAGTATAATGTGTCTGAGTGGAGTATTCATGCTTCACTGCGGCATGGTATCTCAGTGGACTAGCACTATAAAACCAGCTTAAGTCTGGGCTAGTACAAGTAGACGCACATACACATACACATGCATACACGTCGTCATATGAGCGAAATATTCTCCAGCACGACGTAAAACCCAATTTCACCTCACTCACCTCACCTCACCTAGTTGTTTATCAAGACGTTTCAGAACCAATTCCTGCTCCTTTATCATGTGGACATGTAGCCGTGTTCGTCAACCTCTAAATGCTTTCCAAGAACTATAAACGTTAGTGTATTGACTGTTTGTGGTCAACACATCTTTCGTCCACTACTTCGTACAGGGGCGGTAGGTTAAACTAGTGGTTAAAGTGAGTGAGTGGGTGAGTTAAAATTTAACGTCACATCGGCAATATTTCAGTCATATCGTGGCGAGAACAATTAATTTTATACATAGTAAGTAATGGTAAACTGTAAAAACCTGTCAACGAAGGACAGTAAAATAACTAGATTATCACAGATTCGAATTTAAAACTAGTAATTAAATCTAAAACATTTCAACTACAGGGGACAGCCCAATATAAACATAGGCTATAGATCGCCAACAACTGAAGGTAGATCACCCTACTAGGGACCATGGGGACTTACAGTACCTTTGCTACCTGCATGGACCCTAGCTGGATTTACACCCCTCCCTTCAGCCATTGGTGATGGAAGAGAAATCTAGCAATAAATTAAAAGCACACATATTCTACGATTAAAAAGGTGGAAAGTTTAAATTTACTTTAAATGTGTTGGGACTTACGTACCCTCTCAGGAGGACAATAATTTTACGCTACTTCAACCCCCTTTGAGGACTAGTGGTTGAAGAGTTCGCTTGTCATGCCGAAGGTCCGGGTTCGATTCCGCACATGGGTACAATGTGTGAAGCCCATTTCTGCTGTCCCCTGCCGTGATATCGCTAGAATATTGCTAAAAGCGGCGTGGAACCCAACTCACTCACTCACTCACTCACTCACTACTTCGTATTACTATTTATATTTCACTATCCCTGGTTAAGGATCTTTTTGGCAAAGTTAATTATCATTTAAATTGTTGAATCTTTGAAAGAAATAGAACAAACTGATGCATTTTGATTGAATTTTTTTTATATATAGATATATATCTTATTTTGGTAGATTAAATTAGCAACTGAGATTGTTTGTGTCTGTATCCTGAAAGGGGGTGAAAGTATCGTGAAGGTATTTTCTTCCTGAGAGGGTACCTAAGTCTCAAAACTTCAAAGTCAAGTAAGGTCTACCAACCATTTTATTCGTACAATATTTGTTGTTTTATAATGGTTAAATATCAGTACAATCGCCAGTGGCCTAGGGGATGGTGTAAATCAAGCTTGGGTCCATGCAGGTAGCAAAAGTACTGTAAGTCCCCATGGTCCCTAGAATGGTGATCTTCCTTCAGTTGTTGGCGATCTGTAGCCTGTTTTTATATTATGTATTGTCCAAACAGTGCTATTAGTTTTCACTTCACATGCTTGTGTTAATTCGAACTGTGATAGTCCACTACAGTTTAATAACATATACAAATTCTATATAAACGTCAAATTTGTTCTCGTCACGATATGGCTGAAACATTGCCGATGTGACGTTAAATATTAACCCACTCACTATACCTACTTTTGAAAGAGTATATTGTTAATGAATGTAACGATACTGACAAGCATGCCTATATACTGATTTTTATCTGTCACTCGGGCCGTTCAGGTGGTACATCCTGCGCATGTGCGTTGGTTGTTATTTGATGATACCAGTCTTATGGCAGTCCCTGGATGTTGATGCGGGTAACCTAACCAGTTCTCTCCTTGTACTAAAACACATCAAGATGATAGCGCCCAGTTCATCTGAATCACTACGCAAGTTCCTGGCCTTCACAGTTTTCTTGATGTTTGCATTTCCAACATGCAAACCAGAACAATGTAGAACTCATTTGTCTGCCGTATTCAGGACCATTGGCAACAAAGTGTGCAAAACAAAGTGTATTGATTCTGGCATAACTGTCAAGTGTGAGCATATCTATGAACGTTTAAGCTGTCATCAGTCCAGTCATGAAATAAAGAAGATGTACATTGCCTCCCCGAAGAATGGTTTGCACGTGAGTACATGGTTTAAACAAAACAATACTTTGAGTGAATATCACTTAAAAGTCCCCTTTGAAGCTGAGATCGAAGCCTGACTCACAGAGCATTACAAAATGACTTTTCAAATTGGTTATTGATCAAACAGCAGATTTACGTGTCTTTATGGTAATGATTAAAAGATTGCTTGTGTTTATTGGACATATATTCGTTGCTCTTATCTGAAATCACAAGCACTCGTATAGTGTGAATCTTGGTCAGTGCTGGATAACGATATCGGCTCTTCTGCCTTGTGGACTCGGGGTAGAATAGGTCCTCAGCACCCATTACTGGTCGGTATCTTATCATATAATTGAGTTGAGTTGAGTTGTATTTTACGTCACATCGGCATTATTCCAGCCATTTAGTGACGAGATCAAGTCTGAACTCATACACACTCCAAATACAAAGTCCAAAAAGAGTTGTTGCTGTTGTTTGTTTGTTTGTTTTGTTGTTTTTAAACAACAACATATATATTCATTACATTAATATTTACAAACAGAAAATGTCATAGTAGTGAGTGAGTTCAAATTTAAAGTTACATCGGCAATATCTCAGCCATATCGTGACTGAAACTAATTCTAAATTTATAATACATACATATAATATATAAAACCCTGTCAACGAAGGACAGTAAAACCACTAGGTTATCACAAAATGAGTTTAAACTAGCTAGCATATAACTTTAAAAGTAGAAAACTATTTTTTGACAATACAATGTAAAAATTAGTACCCAAGAACTTGGCCTCCTTCACAACCTTGATGGGTGTGCCATTTAGAGATAGTTCAGGGTCTTTATGCGGTTTGTATTTACGGCAGAAATGTATACAATTAGTTTTGGATTTAGAAAATTTAAAGCCGTTTTCAAGACACCATTTATTTATTTTGTTTTAACACAACTGCAGTTGCCGTTCAATAGTATGCATATTTTTACCACGACAAGAAATATTAAAATCATCCACAACTTTTGATCTTGATACTAAATAAAGTCAAAGACAAAAGGGCGGTGGGGTAGCCTAATGGTTAAAGCGTTGGCTCGTCACGCCGAAGACCCAGGTTCGAATCCCCACATGGGTACAATGTGTGAAGCCTATTTCTGGTGTCCCCCGCCGTGATGTTGCTGGAATATTGCTAAAAGCGGCGTAAAACCAGTCACAGACAAAATGCTGCCTTGTGGGACACCTCGATCCTGATTGTAATGATCAGACAGGGTAGAACCCACGCGGACTTGAAATTGTCTGTCATTTAAAAAGTTAGCTATAAATTGAGGCAAACGGCCTCGCAATCCGAAGCCATGTAAATCTCTTAAAATGCCTATTTCCACGTAGTGTCATATGCTTTTTCAAGATAAAAAAAGATACACACTGCGTGCTGTTTATTAATTAGAGCGTTTTTAACAAATGATTCCAAACGCACTAGGTGATCGACGGTATATCTGTTTTTACGGAAACCACTTTGTATATCTGTTACAAGGTTATTAGTTTCCAAGTACCAAACAAGTCGATTATTTATCATGCGTTCCATGGTTTTGGAAACACAGCTAGTTGGTGAATTCGGTCGATAATTGGACGGATCCGTATGGTCACGTCCAGGTTTAGGTATTGGTACTACTATAGCGTCACGCCATAAGGAAGGAAATTCCCCTGACGTCCAAATATCATAAAAATTGTGTAAGAGCGTCTCTAAACATGATTCTGGTAAGTGTTTCAGGAGTTGATAATGTATGTTACCAGCACCTGTAGCAGTATCGTGAGCTTGCTCAAGAGCAGTATGGAGTTCATGAATAGAAAATGTTTCATTATAATCTTCCCCATTATCTAAATTGAAATTAATAGATTTCCTTTCTTCTTGTTTTTGATATTGTTGGCAATTAGGCACATAATTAGAAGAGGAAGAGTGTTTAGCGAGAGTTTCACCAAGAGTATTCGCAATATCTGATTTATTGGTAAGTAATTGATCTCCATGTTTAAGATGATGGACACTAGATTAAGTACCTTAACCTTTAATTTTCTGGACCATGTTCCATACCTTGGCCATGGGCTTCGAGAATTATTTTCGATACATAATTTTGCCAAGATTGGCGTTTATTCTGTTCAAAGGTACGCCACGCTTTAGCGTTTAACATTTTAAATGTTTTTAAATTATGCCCCACAGGATGGCGAACCGTTGAACCATGGTTTTCGGATATGCGGATTTGCAGAGGACTGTGGTATACACTCATCAGCTATGGTATTCAGTTCATCAGAAAAACAGTTGATAGCATCAGGAACGTCAATAAAAAGTTCAGGCTTCAGTTTTGTAGCACACAGTGTCTCATATAAAGCCTAGTTAGCCTTTTTAAAATTCCGCCTTGATGATGGAGGTACATCAGATGGAGCTACAGGTTTTAGTATAGTAGGAAAATGGTCACTTCCACATAGCTCATCTTGAACAGACCATTCAAATTCATGTAGTTGTTCTGAATTTGTGACTGACAAGTCGAGAGCAGAATAGGTTCCTGTACCAGGGTGTAAATATGTGTTGGAACCATCATTATAAATACATAAATCATTTTCTGAAGAAAACTCCTCCAGTAATTTACCTTTAGCGTTTGTATTTGCACTACCCCAGAGTGGGTTGTGCCTATTTAAATCTCCCATAATAATACAGGGCTTCGGGAGTTGGTCATATAGAGCTTGAAGATCAGTTTTGTGAAACGTTGAAGACGGAGATATGTAGAGAGAGCATAATGTAAACACAACGTGCAAAGTTAGTCGCACTGCAACAGCCTGAAGATTAGTAGTAAGTGCAACAGGGCTATGGATAACGTTCTGTTTGACTAGGATGGAAGATCCCCCAGTGGCCCTATCACCCGGAGGTGAAAAACAATGATATGCATTAAAATGACGAAGGTCAAAAGTATCTGTCTGTTTTAAATATGTCTCCTGTAGACATATCGCTGGTGCTATAAAATCTTGGACTAATAGCTGTAAATCGCTTAAATTAGTCCTCAGCCTTCTGCAGTTCAACTGCACAACACTATTGGAATAAAATATCTTGTTTGGGGATATATTGGGGGATCTACCCCGCACTTGTTTGGAGGGCGACAAGCTATGTGCCCAAGAATGGACGTTTTCAGATACGTCAATGTCCTCAAGAGATCCATTTTTATTGAACAACTGAATTCTTTTGTGCGACCCTTTTGAGGCTCTGCCACTTTGGTTTTTTTTAAACATCAGGCTTAGATTTAATTTTACTTTTAACAATTCGTTGACTATCGGATGACGATTGAGACTATGAGCGTGATTGAGAAGATGATTTATGATCAGAAGAAGTCTTTGGCGTACTAGGAAGTGAGTCATCAGTCTGAGATGATATCGCAGGGTACAAAAGCTGTGGAGAGTCGCAGTTGACCCAAGTCAAGGTTGTTTGGCAGCTAGTGGATGATTTTGTTATTTTAGAGCTAGACTCAGATGGTGTTTTGGCTACTGCAGCATAACTTTCTGGAAGGTCGGATTTCTTTGCCAGTTTTCTTGCCTCAGAAAAAGTGATATTTTGGGTAAATTTGATTTTGTTAATCGCCATTTGCTCTTTCCAAATCGGACACTCTTGAAAAAGATGAATGGTCGCCTGAGCAGTTGGTGCATTTAATCGCTATTACAATCTTCTGTTGTGTGTGTCTTCTCACCACAGTGAGCACACACAACAGACAGTGTGCAGGTATTTACCCCGTGTCCATATTTCTGGCATTTAAAACACCTGAGTGGGTTGGGGATATAAGTGTCAACTTGGATGTTACAGTAACCTGCCTTCAGTGATCTTTCATCTCTGATACTATGTCAAGTTCTGACATATCAGCAAACAATCGATCGCGATCTCTGACGATACCTTTACTTGTGTTCAAAGTTTTGTGAGCAGAGACCGTGACCGGAATGCCCACGAACGATTTTGTACTCATCAGGTTGGTTGATTGTCGTTTTTGCCAGCACGGAACTAGCAGCGCACCCGAACGTAAGCCTTTATTGTTGTTGACATCCCCAGAATACCTTGAATACCCTTTGATACTGCGAAAGGGTTCAACTTTAACGGTGTCTTGTCAAGAGTCTCAATCACAAGGACACATGGCCAATACTCAATCGATAGGGCCGGTCTGTGGTCACTATCAACAGGATCAGTTTCGAGTGGACGTTTTGTTTTTTTAAGGGGGGTTTCGTATGCCATGGTTACTTTTTAATGGTTCATCATCCGAGCTCCCCACCCACCATGGAGTATCACAAGGACAATGCTAAAAGCAAGTGGGTCTTCAACTTGCAGCACCAAGGATACTCGGATGATATACTCAAGCAGAAAAACTGAAAGATTAATTTTTCCACCAGATTGGCCCATTAGCCATCGCCTTCTGGTACAAGCATCTAGGCAAATTTCTACTTTTCAGACGTTTCAAAAAGCAGTGTATAATAATAAACTTACAAGCACAATTAGTTTTAACAATATGTATAAAAAAACAACCCAAAAAGTGATAGAGCAATGAAAATAGAGTGCGCAGGGACGAGTGCCCTCAACCACCAGAACCCTTCCTCCACCGACACAGGGGCGCAACCCACGGCAAACGGGTTGGTGGACCAATTATACCCCCGGGTTCACAACGTGGGGGTGGGGGTGGGTGTGGGTGTGTGTGTGTGTGTGGGGGGGTGTTGAGCGCTTAGCGTTACCCAGCACCCACCACGAGAAGGTGGCTCTTCACGGGTGCCAAATGTCATAATACCAACTGCAAAAACAAGCAATCCGTCATTCACATTGCATAGTTACAATTTATGGTACAGGTCGACTTCCCTCAGGTAGCTAACAATGCTAACAATGACGCGGGAAAACAGGTCTTACAGATTCATCGCATCATAATGCGAGTCCCTTGCAGCTGAAAAGCCCACACAGTCAAGCAGTATATGCTTAATGGTGAACACTTCATCACAAGAGAAACACGTAAGAGGTCCATCTCCATTTGAGCAGCTAGTCCTGGGTGACCCGGCAACCAGTTGAGGACAGTTTCGCATTGGCAAGAAGAGAGATAGTTGTAAAGTTAGAAAATGTCCAGGTTGATAGGGTGACTTGAGGTAACATTTTGGAGTGCCTGAAGGCAAGATAATCGGTATATTGGTAAAAACAATGAAGTTTTGGGAATGATTCTGTTGTTTAATGTAGGTCAAAGCCGTGAACATAACTTTGGCCTCAGCGGTGAAAATTGAACTATTGTTGGGAATTCTGAGGAGACAGTCTTGGATCCATTGGCTGTGGCACTTGCAACTTGGCCATCATCCTTGGATCCGTCTGTAGAAATGGATGTATGGGTGTTAATCTTGGAACACAGCTGGTTGTATTCCTGTTTGATTTGTTTCGGACTTTTTGAGTTGGGTGAGGGTGTGATCCACCTGTGGCTTCACCATCTGCCATGGTGGTGAAGACAGAAGTCGGCAAGGTGCTATGATATTGACATCAATGTTAGCTACACATATGTGGGTTGAATTCTGATTCCATGTGGTGGAACCAGGCTTAGCAGATTAGGAAACAAGTTTTCATAGAGAGGGTTGAAAACACAATTGTTTGCTGGATTGGACTGATTTGAACGTAATTTAGTGATATACTGCAGTGGGCGTTTAATGCGAGGTTGTTCTAGCGTAGGTTAGTTAGCCTCTGCATATATACTGTCTACTGTAGACAGAGCCTAAGGCCTTGGTGGTTGACAGAATCTATTTTTTTCTAAATTGCTTTTGCAGGCTCCACCATTGACAATGGAGCCACAATATAAATTAGAGCGAACAAATGATCTGTGCAAGTGAAGGAGCGTAGCCTGATCCCCTCCACACTCTGTATTTGAAACGACTTTTAGCAAGTCCAGAGCCTTCAAGCACTTTGTTTTTAAATATATATTTTATGTGTGGTAAGAATGTCAGGTGACGGTCGAATATAAGTCCCAGGAAGTTGGCCTCTTCTACTACCTTGATGGGAGTACCATTTAAAGATAGGTCTGGATCCTTGTGTGGTTTGTATTTACAACAAAAGTGAATCCAGCTATGGCCCATGCAGAAAGCAAAAGTACTGTAAGTCCCCATGGTCCCTAGTGTGGTGATCTGCCTTCTGTTGTTAGCAATCCGTTGCCTGTTTTTATATTGTATTGTCATGTATAGTTAAAATATTTTAGATTTAAGTACTTGTTTTAAATTTATATCTGTGATCATCAAGTTTTTTTATAGTCCTTCGTTGACAGAAGTTTATAATTTACCTTTAATTGTTAACATATTTGAAACTTGATTTAGTCACGATATGGCTGAAATACTGCCGATGTGACTTAAAATCTTAACTCACTCACTTAAATATATCAATGAACAGTCTAAATATAAACAATGCATAATATTTTCAGATTATCTTTCTTGTCTTCGGACCATTAACAATATGTCATATAAACATGAACGTGTAATCGAAATACTTGAATTACAAAATGATCTTGCTACTGGCCAATATGACATCGTCTTTTGTTGGTTGCCCAGACGTGTTGGGATCACCGGTAACACAGTGGCCGATTCTGCTGCTTAGGTCGCACCCAACAAACATCTTACAGTGACTATAAACCTGTTATTAAAAGCTACATCCGAGATCTAATGCAGAAGAAGTAAGACACGCAAGTGGGTATAAATAAAATACATGCAATAAAACGCTATGTCTGCTACACCTACTTGGACCGTCAGTCCAGATTTGAAGAGGTTATTATAAGACGATGCGGTATTAGCCACTCTCGATATACACATGAGCACCTATTGACTGGCTCGACTGTATTGATCCTTTTGCTTGACTGATTTTTGCATCACAAGGGATCGATATATTTAAGTCTGGGTTCATGTGGTTTTTATTTACGAAAGAAATGGATGCAGTTAGTCAATCAGCATTTATGAAGGATCTTTTCAATAGCATTAATTCTCATTTAATCATTGATATTATTGATAAATTTGGAAGTGCATAGTTGTTTCTTCTAAATTTGGTAGTGTATAATAATTCGCTGAAGTTGTTCGTGGCCATGCCCTTGATAGGGTTTAATGCTCTCTAAAATTATTGTCCTTCCGAATGGGTGCTGTTTTTTAAAGACAGTTATTTCTACCACAGGTTTTATCGTAGTATTTTTGTATGTTTGGTTTGTTTTCTAACTTCGCGTACAATTGTCAGCATCTAGAGGGATGGTGTAAACCCGAATGGGGAACTGTGCAGGTGTAAACCCGAATGGGGAACTGTGCAGGAAGCAGAATTATTGTAAGACCCCGTGGTCCTCAGTATAGTGGCCTAACTTTAGTTGCTGGCGATCTGTAGCCCGATTTTATATTGTGTTGTAGAACAATGATTTAGCGTTTTAAAATTGCTTCAAATTAGTTTTTAATTATAATCTGTGGTAATCTAGTTGTTCTACTGGCCTTCAATGACAGCATTTTATAGTTTAAACATATCTATTCATACTATATGACCTTTTTGTCGTCACGACATGGCTAAAATATTGCTGATGTAACTCACTCTATATCAGAATAATGCCTGATAAACAGACATAATACTGCAGTTGTTATGAAGTATTTTTGAATAAAAATAAGGTATATAGCTACTGAGGCACAGTGTCTGGGATGTATGGAAAATATGTTGTCAACATAAGTTACCTAAACAAGAAGATGAAGTATCACTTGCATCACACACATCTTCTGTGGTGGTCAGTGTCATGTGTTTTCTGTGGGGACACGCCTCTGTACATCCATTTTTAAGAGCAGAGGTATCAGAATTCTGTAAATAGAAGCAATAAAACCGCTTCTACCTTCATAAGAAATCTCTGCTAAACTGTACAACTGTGATTACATCCTGAGCATATATACAATATATTTTTTTCAAGATATTACAACTGTATCATGCTGTTTTGAAACAAAACAAGTCGGTATTAGACAGAGTGCCCCCTCCCCCCTCCCCCCAAATAAAATAATAAAATAAAAAAATTAAAAAAAAAAAATGCGATACTACGATGACAGAGCATGTGTTTATGATGGTGATGGCACCGGGTGCTCTCGAAAAGGTTAGCATAACCTGCCCCACCGGTAGCACCCGTCTTAAACATATGCCAAATCTAGTCAATTGTTCACCTGAAATAATTCGGGAACGGATGGTACAAGTCAAAATAAGGAATTGCATCAGACATAATTTGTGTCGCATGCTCTCCATATGTCTACCATAGCATTTTAGGAAAGTTTTACTGCGGTGTTAAATGTTGAAATGTTGATGAAACAACTTCTGAGAAAGAGTGGCACTCTTTGAAGTCTTGGTAAAAACCGCATGTTCGAATGTATCTCAAAAGGTGTGAAATGTAAACACCAAAGGATGCTCGACATGAAAGGAAAGTTGACTTTTAGGAAGTTGAAATCATTCCTTTTGTCATACAGCCTTGTGGAGACTGTTGTCACCCTGCGCCTTTATGTATAAATCTAAATATGAAACAGCTGAGGCGGTGAAATGGATCAATACATTAGCACATGTGATAACTCAAAACACCAAGTAAACAACATATCTGCCGCATCCAAGTCAGTTGTAGTGAAGAAGCCGCTTGTTAGATTTCAGTGCTGCAACACTTACAGACCTGTCATGGAAAATAACACAAACGTTACACGGCAGCCATAACGAAAAACACAACATCCCATCCATTTTATTATAAAATTTAGTTTTGATAGTTGATATTTTGAGTTATATTTGACTTTTTTATAGACACTACTGTATTATTGTATAAAGTGTACAGCGTTTGTTTGGTGGGTGTACTTAAATCATGTTGACCATGTCTTGTCTCCCCAAGCGCTCTTTGTTGCTATTTGAGAATTATGTACTTAGTCTGTGTTCATGAAACATACGTGTGAAGCCCATTTCTGGTGTCCCCCGCCGTGATATTGCTGAAACATTGCTAAACGCGGCGTAAAACTGAGCTCACTCACTCATGAAACATGCCCAACAGCCTGCTCACATTAAACTACCACTTTACACCACACTTTCTGAAATGTTTTTTTAGTGTGAGACTTGCTGTGTGGCCTTTCGATGTATTGAGGCTCCATCGGGAAAAGTGACTTGCATTCACGGTAAGCGTTTCACCCATTTGTCAGTTTCTACTTTGCAAAACAATGCCTACAAACTGGAACAAGTACTTTTCTATTTATTGCAAAGGATGCAGTAGCAGCCTAGTGGTTGAAGCGTTCGCTCGTCACACACCTGAACTCACACACTAGTCGACCGGGCAGTGGGGAAGTCTAGTGGTTGAAGGGTTCGCCCGTCACGCCGAAGATCTGGGTTAGATTCCCCGTATGGGTACAATGTGTGAAGCCCATTTCTGATGTTCCCCGCGGTTATATTGCTGGAATATTGCTACAAGCGGCTTAAAACCGTATTCACTCACGGAGCCTCTGATACAGTACAGGAACAGAAGATGAGCACCCGGCTCCCAAGAGGATCTGATCAAACTGTACAGGGTAAGATGCAGGCTCACACAGTACAGGAACAGGAGATGAGCACCCGGCTCCCAAGAGGATCTGATCAAACTGTACAGGGTAAGATGCAGGCTCACACAGTACAGGAACAGGAGATGAATACCCGGCTCCCAAGAGGATCTGATCAAACTGTACAGGGTAAGATGCAGGCTCAGATAGAACTACATGGATACTTACTATAGCTGTGAAGTCTGTGATAGCAAACATAAAAGCTCTCTTTGGTTTAGTGATCTTAAAACTATCGGGATTTTAATGTTTCAAATGCAAATGTAAACACAAACGGTTAGAAAATTGACTTCGATTATTTCAAGTATTTGAAAAAGACTAAAAACACCGAGAATTTAATCAAAGCAACGAAAAAGCAATTGAATACACCAGTAAATACTCGAGATTTCAAGATTTTGACAGAAAGTTGAAGCAACGAGAAAATACTTGAAATAAGGAGAAAAAAATTTTAAGCAGCGACCAAATTATCGAAGCAATGAGAACAAGTATTTTAGGCTACAAAATTGGCAGCATTAGGCTTTCATAGGAATGGTGTTAAACTTCGATGACTCCTCTAATACACAGCAGTAAATCTGCTGGTTTGCCTGTACGCCCAAAGGAATTTATTTATGTAGCACAGAAGTTTGATACTTTCATCCTCTCCCTTTCTCATGCAGCCACTGATGAAGAAAATGAAGGGGAAAGGATGATCAAGCCCGCTATAGGAGGTAACCCCCGTGATGGGGGTAAGACGCTGAGTCACACATTTTCACATGGAATGTTACATCGGTTGTGAACACAGTGATAACGAACATTAACAACAATTTCTTTCAGATTTACAGCCGGGATGTATGAAAACCTAATGCTGACACTTTTGTAGCATAAGATATTTTTCAGCAAAGTTCTGGGAGTTTCGATCATTTTCTCAACTATTTTTTTTATTCCTTTGCGTATTTCCCCGATGCTTTGTATATGTTCTTGCCAATTTAAGTTTTTGTCCCAAAACTTGAAATTTCGAGCATTTGAAAAGAAACTAGAAAAACCGAGAATTAATCAAAGCAGCAAAAAAGGAATTGAATACACCAGTAAATACTCGAGATTTCAAGATTTTGACAGAAAGTTGAAGCAATGAGAAAATACTTGAAATAGCGAGAAAATTCTTTTTTAAGCAGCAACCAAATTATCGAAGCAATGAGAACAAGTATTTTATGCTACAAAATTGGCAGCATTAGGCTTTCATAGGAATGGTGTTAAACTTCGATGACTCCTCTAATACACAGCAGTAAATCTGCTGGTTTGCCTGTACGCCCAAAGGAATTTATTTATGTAGCACAGAAGTTTGATACTTTCATCCTCTCCCTTTCTCATGCAGCCACTGATGCAGAAAATGAAGGGGAAAGGATGATCAAGCCCGCTATAGGAGGTAACCCCCGTGATGAGGGTAAGACGCTGAGTCACACATTTTCACATGGAATGTTACATCGGTTGTGAACACAGTGATAACGAACATTAACAACAATTTCTTTCAGATTTACAGCCGGGATGTATGAAAACCTAATGCTGACACTTTTGTAGCATAAGATATTTTTCAGCAAAGTTCTGGGAGTTTCGATCATTTTCTCAACTATTTTGTCGTTCCTTTGCGTATTTTCCCGATGCTTTGAATATTTTCGTGTCAATTTAAGTTTCTGTCCTAAAACACGAAATTTCGAGTATTTAACCGGTGCTTCGATTATTTCAAGTATTTGATAGAAACTAGAAACAACGAGAATTTAATCAAAGCAACGAAAAAACAACTGAAGTCACCAGTATATGCTCGAAATTTAAAGATTCTGACAGAAAGTTGAAGCAACGAGAAAATACTTGAAATACCAAAAACATTCTCTTTTAGCAGCGAGCATTTAAATAATCGAACCGACGAGAACAAATATTTTATGCAACAAAATTGTCAGCACTAGGCGTTCGTAGGAATTTTCTTGAGTTGCCATGATATAGTTTTATCGCCTGTTTGTTTCTGGTTCCTTTTGCTCAAAGTGATCTTAGAGTTATCGGGATTTTAAAGAAGAACTTAACACGCTAACACTACTGTTTGCCCCAAAGTGATCTTAGAGTTATCGGTTGTTAAAGAAGAACTTAGGGTGTTGCGTCAGCTAACACTACTGTTTGCCCTATTATTTACAAAAGGAAAAAAGTCCGGTTGTTGGTAGGTGCAGTTGGACCTAGATTATGGTGTTGGAGGATGAGATCGCCTCACACCTATCAACATGTGAGTTGAGTTGAGTTGAGTTGGGTTGAGTTGAGTTGAGTTGAGTTGAGTTGAGTTGACCAACTGCCTTTCTATTGCGTGCAAGGCAGCTTCCTGTCTGTCACACTTTTCAGCATAAACTTTAACAGCCTTACTGAAGTTTTGAACAGTTGTGTTGATGGATCCCTCCCTTTTCGTAGATGATTTAAATATTTCATGCCGTGGTAGGAATATGCACGCAATAGAAAGGCAGCTACAACTCTGCCTTAACAATATTCAAAAACGGGCCAATGAAAATGGCTTGCATTTTTCGACATCCAAAACACATTGTATTCACTTTTGCCATAAATACAAACCGTATAAATAAAAATAGTTGATGTGTTTATATATAGTATGACAGCTTAAATTATGTCAAACCAAATAAACATTGAACAATTCTTGAACTAATGTATAATATATAAGATGTGAATACATAGCATTAATAAATTTGTTTGTAAGTTGTACACTTCAGACAGTGAACGCTGACCAGATGTGTCTAAATTGCTGTCTTGGAACGGCCAGTTGTCAAATATTCTCAAATTCATCTTTAGAAAAGCTACTAGGCCAAGAACAGAAATACGTAGAAGAAGACATAGAAGGTTTATGAGTTATAGTATGCAAAGATTCAACATGGACTAATTGATAGATTCCGTTTTTATATCCCCTGTCCCATCATTATATGTAGTCAGCCAAAAAGAATAAGTAAAATAGCATCAATTTATTCTTTCCTAAGTAATTATACCCGTGGAATTGCAGTTTCACATATATGGCTGAGTACTGCTCACTTGCTTCTTGGTGTGCACCACTACTGTATAATGTATACTCGGTAGAATAACTTCCATGTACTACTGGCGTGATCTTGGCGTCAATGTATTTTGTGTACCGATGACTTGTGTACTTACGTATGCTAGGCTTCACAACAAATATCACCTACATTATAAATGTTAATTGGTTTTGGTTGTTTTCCTTTACATATAGTCTTTGTGTAGTCCATGCAGGAAGCAAAAGTATTGTGATTCCCCATGTTCACTAGTATGGTGATCGAACTTCGATTATTTGTGATCAATAGCTTATATTTATATGTTATTGTGTTTATAGTAAGAAAGTGTTAGATTTACAAACTAGTTATATATCTAAATCTGTTATCTTCTGTTGATTTCTATTGTCCCTTGTCGATAGGTTTTTATAACTCATGTCTGTATTTATCATATATTTACACGATGTTTTAGTAACGATATGGCTGAAATATTGCCGATGTGCCTTTAAATATTAACGCACGCACTCACTAATTCACACACTCACTCGTTTCTGTGTACACAAACCAATCAAGGGATGGCTTTACGGATCATGTTGGCATGATTTCTGGTCAGTACGTTGATCTTCCCATGAATATAGTGGTCTTATGTTGGACTGACTGACTGAGTTTGGTTTTACGCTGCTTTTAGCAATATTCCAGCAACATCACGGCGGGGGACACCAGAAATGGGCTTCACACATTGTACCCATATGGGGATTCGAACCCGGGTCTTCGGCGTGACGAGCCAACGCTTTAACCATTAGGCTACCCCTACGCCCGGTCTTATGTTGGAGAAACATGCAGTACAATTTATGGAAGTCAAACCTTAGTGCTGAGAAATACTCCAGATCCACACGAATCCTTCTGACTATATCAATAGCTTCCAGTCAAGTTATCAACATCGACACTTCCGGTTGCGCATGGTTCGAGCTTGACGTGTCTCGCCGGCTCTCGCCACCCCTGAGAAAATCCATCTAATCGTCAAACAAGAGGATATATTCTCGGCTATAAACTCCCGAAAGTGGCAAATATAGTGCTAAATCACAACCTACGATACATTTATCAACACTTGAATTGTTATTTTGGTTATTTTAAACCAACTTCAAACCATGGCTGATACACAACGAGTCACACGCACCATTTCTGGAGTGGAGGACATTATACTAGCATCTGAAAAAAAAAAGTTGTCAACATCAATCCCTGTGCTGGTATACTCTTCCCGTCTTGTAAATCCTGTTTGTTCAGTTATGTATATGAATCAGGTTTCATGCTTCAGCCTTATCTGTGGTGTAATCTTCATTCGACAAACCACGTGCCAATGATCTACGAGTATATAACCTTCCTTCCGCATATTTCTGCACATCACTTCGTGATAATGGTCTCAATGTATACACTCAAACGCCATATTCATTGGAGAAAGAAGTTAGATAACATCCACCTGTCTGCCTCGTACATCGTAATTTGAAAACATCCCACTTGAGGAACGTATTCCTAGTAGAATCAGATGTCTAGCACATGGATACTTTTCTGTATTCCATATATTTGTCACATCTCGTTGCTTTCAAAAGTCCCTTTTGTTTGCTCTGCTGGTTTTACATGTATTGTGCTTAGTTAACAAGAAACAGGTTCGAAAGGATTTAGATAATAGGAGGGTATTGAAATACTGACTGGCAAACATCATGTTCGTAAACAGAATAAACCATTTTGTTAGTTGTCAGTGAGGCGTACACAAAGTAGGTGATATGGACTACCAATTTTAGATCTTCATTTTGTGGAACCTGCGGTGGCTCAATACGCATGATCGCTGACTTCGTTCGGTTATGTTCAGGTGCCTGACTCTGAGATTGATGGTTCCAATCCAGGATTGGACACAACCCACCAAAAGCACCATAATCGCTGATTAACAGAAAATGTGAAATCGCAAATATATGTTTATATTTTCTTGCAGGTTCAAAGTACATCTACAAACAAAAACGTCAGGCCCCCAAACCCCATAATCACTACTTTACATAAAATGTCTAATCCCAAATATATATCCTGTTGCAGGGCAAAACCTCAAGATCCACGTTGCAACCATCACGGGTGACCTGGCCTCGGTTCAAAGCATCTTGTCAGACAGTAAGGCGGACATTAACAGTGGGTGGCAGCAGGCCTGGGGACATATATTAATACTGGACGAAAAACGGAACCTGGATATTATCTATATTGTGAGTAATTCACATGAATTTACGGGCTATACTATCCTTCACTGGGCTTGTTATAGAAGACAAGTGAAGATAGCCAAATATATTCTCTCTCACAGAGACTTGGACATCAACGGTAAAGATGATAGAGGGGTGAAAGCTGTGATGGTTGCAGCAATGAAAGGAGGCAGAGAAGTGTTGGAATTGGTTGTAAATAAAGGAGCAGATGTTAAGTGTGTTGACCGTGAAGGTAACAACATCCTTCACTCCGCCAGTAAAGGAGGAGATGTCGAGACTGTGAAGTATATCCTCTCACGGGACATGGGGGACCATGGTGAACATACACGGCTGGAATCCAGCTTTAATGGCTTACGTGAGTGGAAAGATTGAAGTACATCTTTTTCTAAAATCACGAGGTAGTCTGTGATGTGATTCTTCTGATGGCTTAGAAAGCAGGACATATTATTTACATTGACTCTGTGATTTGGATTTACTATCATGAAAAGCATGTGCATTTTGTTATGGGAAGAAACATTAATTCAGATTATAAATCGACAAAGAAAAATCTTAACAGTGTAAAAGTCACTCAATGGTCACCCTGCCCACCTAGTCTTCAAAACTGAGTACATACTCAGAACTTAACATCCATAAATCCTAACCTTTTTCTTTCTATTTTGTTTATATTGTTATGAGAGTGTGATTTTTTTGTTGTCTTTTTGGTGGTGTTGTTGTTGTTTAATATATATTTTTTTTAAATTTAATTATTTATTTATTATTTTTTTTTATTTTATTTTATTTTTTTTGGGGGGGGGGGATTTTGATGTCACATTGATTAACCTTTCATAATTATGAGTCACATCTTGCTTAGGATGTAATTCCGCCTGTTGAGAGAGTGAGGTAAGGAGCTGCGATTTGAGTTGACTGCCCTTTTGTCGATGTTTGTTCATATTCTGCTTCCGGAAGGATCGAGAAGCATTTCGATCTCTGTGTTCTGCTGTACCCGTGAAGGTCCCGGGTTAGAATTGGTCTTCAGTAACCCATGCTTGTCGTAAAAGGCGACTACGCTTGTCGTAAGAGGCGACTAACGGGATCGGGTGGTCAGGCTCGCTGACTTGGTTCACACATGTCATCGGTTCCCAATTGCGCAGATCGATGCTCATGCTGTTGATCACTGGATTGTCTGGTCCAGACTCGATTATTTACAGACCGCCGCCATATAGCTGGAATATTGCTGAGTGCGGCGTAAAACTAAACTAAAGAAAAAGAAAAAAAAAAGTGTTCTGCTGAGGACTGCTTTGGATTTCCCCTTATATGTCGACATCGTTCGTGCACCTGGTTTGCCGTCAACAATTCTTCAGTCAGTACATCACGAGAATCAAGACTGTGGTAACGATAGACATTTAGTCAATATTTTACATTTGTGACCCAGTGTTTTTCCATTGCATTTGCAATCTGTACCCTGGTAATTGTTTAATCAATATATTATTGGATGTTTTAGACTTGTCTGTGTGGTTTGCTGGTTCAAAGGGGACTCACAAACCTTTTACCATGGCAATTCGTAAACCGTAACAAAATTAAGGAACTCTTCAGTGAGAAATGCCCGTTTTTATGTCCCCAGTCCCAGCAGAATATGCCGTCAGACAACTGGAATGATGCTATTTTGTATTCTTTCTTAAAGTAATCAAACTCTTGACCTTGCAGTGTCATATTAATAGCTGAGTATTTGTTGACTGAGTAAGTCCCATGTAACCCTGGTGTCTGGGTGTGCACCACCACTGCATTATGTGTACCACTCAGTAGAATAAGTTCCATGTACTACTGGCGTGATGTTGGCGCCACGTACCAATGTATGTTTCTGTAGCAATCAGTAGTGTCATTACCGTGTGCTACACTTCATAACACAAATATATATACCATGAATATAAAATAGCCTTGGTTATTTCCCATCCGTCTCAAGTGCGGAGGGGATCAAACAACCCTCCTTCATTTATACAGATTTCTCTTCCGATGAAAACTTTCATTAAACTATTAGATTCTGTCCACCACCAAGGCCTAAGGCTTTGTCTTGGATCCTTTAGAACTACTTCCGGTGATAGCCTCTTCGTCGAGGTGAAACCCGTATTCACACGAGTTCAATCCTGCATACAAATGTGTATTTAATCCCCAATATGAGTATCTGTATTGTAATAAAACCTTCACGTATTCCAGATTCAGACTTTCTTTCGTGCTTTCAGTTTATTAAAAACATATCTTATCAACATGAATATTTAATTGAAATAATCGGGTTATAAATATCATCTTGAAATCCCAAGAACCCATCCTCATCAACGTTTTCATTGCTTTCTGTTCTTTGTCTTCATTGCGATTTAAAAAATGTATAAATTCATCTCCTATTTCTGTAGCCTACTTTATTTGCACATATACAATAATATCACATGTTGTGGTCTATTAATGTTACCAAAAAATTTACAATCATTTGTTGAACATGTCCTTATGACAAAATCACCTTCGAGATAACGAAAAGAAAAGCTTTCACAGTGTCTTCTGAATTTTCCAAAAACAGGCTCTCATTTGACTGTCACAGGTCCTGATCGTAGTATATACTCACATTTCACTGTCACAGGCCCTGATCGTAGTATGTACTCTCACTTGACTGCCACATGTCCTGATCGTGGAATGTACCCACATTTGACTGTCACAGGTCATGATCGTAGTATATACTCATATTTCACTGTCACAGGCCCTGATCGTAGTATGTACTCATATTTCACTGGCACAGGCCCTGATCGTATTATGTACTCACATTTGACTGTCACTATCCCTGATCGTAGTATGTACTCACATTTGACTGTCACAGGTCCTGATCGTGGAATGTACTCACATTTGAGTGTCACAGGTCCTGATCGTGGAATGTACTCACATTTGACTGTCACAGGCCCTGATCGTGGAATGTACTCACATTTGACTGTCACAGGTCCTGATCGTAGTATGTACTCACATTTCACTGTCACAGGCCCTGATAGTAGTATGTACTCTCACTTGACTGGCTGGGTCCTGATCGTGGAATGACTGGCACAGGTCCTGATCGTGGAATGTACTCACATTTGACTGTCACAGGTCCTGATCGTAGAATGTACTCACATTTGACTGTCACAGGTCCTGATCGTAGTATGTACTCTCACTTGACTGTCACAGGTCCTGATCGTGGAATGTACTCACATTTGACTGTCACAGGTCCTGATCGTGGAATGTACTCACATTTGACTGTCACAGGTCCTGATCGTAGTATATACTCACATTTCACTGTCACAGGCCCTGATCGTATTATGTACTATGTATTATGCCGTTGGTTGCGCCCCTGTGTCAATGGAGGACGGGAGTCTGGTGGTTGAGAGCACTGTTTCCAGGAACAGTGTTCCTCTTGCCCAACACACCACTTCGCCCCTTCCTTCACCTAGACGGGTGGTTGAATGGGCCCGGCTCAACCAATCGGCTGGTCATGCCATGCCCTGTGCATTGTATTTGATACTGCACAAATTAGATTTTTGTAAATGATCCTGTTTTGGGTATTGGTAAAATTATTTCACTGAATATGTACTGGTTCAAAATTTCAACAATTGTTAAATATGCCTAGAGTCCTCTGCCCAGAAGGCGGTGGCTCATGGTCCAATCTGGTATTAATTATTATTTAATAATTCTGCTGGAGTATATCATCGAAGTATCCTTGGTGCTGCAAGTAGGAAAGCCACTTGTTATTAGCATTGTCTTCATGATACTCCGTGGTGGGTGGGGAGCTTGGATGACGACCACTATACTAACAATCATGGAATATCACACTCCCTCCAAATCACCAAACGTCCACTTGAAAATGATGATCAGGAACGTCCTTCTGTATCTATTGATTATTGGCCACGGTTTTTGGTTATTGAGACTCTTGATAAGACTCCTCTCAAACTAAATCCCTTATCTGCCCCTCAGTCCAAATTCATGTAAATCCTTTAAGATACCATGTTTTCACGTTGTATCGTATACTTTTTCTAAATCGAAAAAGATAGATACAGTATGTTGTTTGTTGACGATGGAATTTTTGATGAAAGATTCCAGACGCACCAGATGGTCAATGGTACTTCGGTTTTTTCGGAAACCACATTGGAGGTCACTAAGGAGGTTATTGGTCTCCAAGTACCAGATTAATCGATTGTTGACCAGGCGCTCCATGGTTTGACAAACACAGCTAGTTAGTGATATAGGACGGTAGTTTGAGGGGTCAGGTTTTGGTATAGGGATGATAATGGCGTTGTGCCACGAAGGAGGGAGGTTGCCGGTTGTCCAAATGTCATCAAATACTAGTATTTTGAGTAGAGTTTCTTAACTTGAATCAGGGAGGTGTTTCAGAAGCTGATAATGAATATCATCAGCTCCTGCTGCAGTGTCGTGAGCCTGCCCAAGGGCAGTACGTAGTTCATGGAGAGAAAAAGTTTCATTGTAATCCTCATTGACGAGGAGGAGTGATTTGCCAAAGTTTCGCCAAGTTTGTTTGCAATTTCAACTTTATTGGCTAAAAGGGAGTCACCATCTTTGAGATGGCGAACACCCTATTTGGATCCTTTGCCCTTAATCTTTTGAATCATGTTCAACATCTTGGACATGGGTGTGCGGGAGTTGATTTTGGAGACATATTTCCTCCATGACCGGCGTTTAGTTTGTTTAAATGTACGTCTTGCCCTGGCATTTGTCATTTTAACGACATTCAGGTTATGCACAGTAGGATGTTGTCGGAAGTATTTTTCCGCCTTCTTCCTATTTTTCCTAGCTTATTTGCAGTTTGTATCAAACCATGGTTTGCGTATGTGCGGGTTTGCAGAGGACTTAGGAATGGTTTCGTCTCAAATAGTATTTAAGATATCAGAAAATAGTTCCATGGGATCAGGAAGATTCCTGAAGTTCTCTGGTATAAGCTTTTCAGAGCAGAGAGTTTGGAATAATGGCCAATTGGCCTTAGTAAAATTCCATCTTGTTGAAGGTGGTTGATCCGTGTGAGTGATAGGAGTAAGAATAGTTGGGAAGTGGTCACTTCCACAAAGGTCATCGTGGACCGACCATTCAAACTCGTTTAAGAGATTAGAATCCGTAATTTATCCAGTGTTCAGGATAGGACAGTGGAAAGCCTGGAAGAAGCAGCAAAAGCGTGTAACTGAGGTGCTATTGTGGACTGACAAAGCGTTCATTCCACTTGTATTGCAGCCGCAATATTCCAGCTCTATGTCGGTGGTCTGTAAATATCGACTTTGGACAAGACAATCAAGTGATCAACAGCAGGTAGCGATACTGTCACAAATCCAGTATCGTGAAATAACCAAAGTAAATGATACCATTGTCGAAAAAAGTACTTTATTATGACACAAGCGTCCAATTTTCACAGAAATATCTGAAGATAATTAAGTGTCACGTTACGACACGACATAAAACACGAGTCCAGATAACAAGTAGGTTTGCATGTCATGCTCATGTGAACAGAGAATCCCCGTGGGATGTTAACGGCAAATGTAGAGAGTACTGGGATAGACAGACATATTGTTGTGTTGTGCCTCCTGTTATGTAGTAGATTTATGCATTATTGACTTGACGACAAGCAATGTACAACCTTGTTTCTACGTCTGGTAAAAGTAAATAGGGAAGAAGCAGATACTTGTGACACGTTGGATCCATAATGGCGACAGCAGAATAGCAATACCATAGCTGTGGCACCTACTCTCATAATAACAGGGACAGATTGTCATTTCAGTTTTGTAAAGGTAATTTCGTCTCGAGCATCAAGGTGTACCATGAATCTGTGATGGCCACGGCCAGAGACTACTGTGTATTCATGGCCCTGTAAACCAATGAACGTCACGATAGCATCTCGCCACACTGCAGGCCCGTAACGTTCCAGATTGGAGATGCAGACTTGTATCTGTCGCCGTAGATACGTCCCCTCTTCATCTGTCTCTGTACCCTCATGGCCCACAGTCTTGATGATCAGTTTCCCCAATGTCCTCTTGTTCACTTCCGGTACTTCAAGCTGAAACAGGAAATACTCATAAATGACTCAATAAATGGTAGACACAAACTGCAGCTCCTTGAACCAGCTCTGATGTATTATCAATTGTGATCTAGAGAAGAGAGTTGTATGGCTGTCAATTTCTTTATTATAATGAAGTAGTACGTATATACTCCGAAACGTTGTGTTCCTCGTGATAAGGAAGTTGACATCCATAAAACTATCTTCCTTATGTGTATCACTTCTAAATACCATTCAAACACCTGATTCTGATCAGGGTAATCCAGACGATCATTTAGACCTCACTGTAAATATTGCAGTTTGTATTGTGACAAACATCATTCAGCAATCTGCAGGACTGTAAATATTGCAGTTTGTCTTGTGACAAACATCATCCAGCAATCTGCAGGACTGTAAATATTGCAGTTTGTCTTGTGACAAACATCATCCAGCAATCTGAGGGCCTGTAAATATTGCAGTTTGTCTTGTGACAAACATCATCCAGCAATCTGAGGGCCTGTAAATATTGCAGTTTGTCTTGTGACAAACATCATCCAGCAATCTGAGGGCCTGTAAATATTGCAGTTTGTCTTGGACAAACATCATCCAGCAATCTGAGGGCCTGTAATATTGCAGTTTGTCTTGTGACAAACATCATCCAGCAATCTGAGGGCCTGTAAATATTGCAGTTTGTCTTGTGACAAACATCATCCAGCAATCTGAGGGCCTGTAAATATTGCAGTTTGTCTTGTGACAAACATCGTCCAGTAATCTGAGGCCTGTAAATATTGCAGTTTGTCTTGTGACAAACATCATCCAGCAATCTGAGGGCCTGTTAATATTGCAGTTTGTCTTGTGAAAAACATCATCCAGCAATCTGAGGGCCTGTAAATATTGCAGTTTGTCTTGTGACAAACATCGTCCAGCAATCTGAGGGCCTGTAAATATTGCAGTTTGTCTTGTGACAAACATCGTCCGGGGATGAATATCATGAGCAACGATCAACATCGTCGGGATGCAGCCAACCAGGTCACCAAGTCTGGTCACCCTACGGGCAGCATTGGTCACTTGTGACATATTCAAACCGGAAATCCCAACAGCCTTAAATTAGGTCTTTGGCATTTAGAAGTGATACACATAAGAAAGAGAGAGTTTTTATGGATGTCAACTCTCGGAGTATATCCTTACTCCTCCATTGGGTGAATGGATGGTATGAGGCAGAGAGCATATACATGTACATGTAAGAACAACAAATAGAATATTACGGCAACAGTCATGGAGGCCAAACAATGGAAGCCAACATGTAACTGGCGTTTGTGTGATTGGCAAAGGACAAATGAAAGACATCACTTAATCAGTTAATTAGGGCTGAATATAAGATATAACACCTAGTCTTGGAGGATACAGCAAGGAGGTGAATTTTCAGTATCAAAACTTTTAAACAAAATACTGAAATGAAGAGATGAATAACTATAAGAATATTGTCATTTGGAAAAAGACAATTAGTAAAGTCACCTATTTGAAAGAACCAAATCAAACACTAGCAAGCCTAGAGGACTATAAACTAGGGTAATGTATGACGAGGTATTGAAAGAGTACGCTTTGATGTTCATACAGATGTGAACAGTAACTGCAACAGTAACTCCCTGTTGGTTCCGTAACTTCCTGGTTCATTAACGCCGATCACATGAAGGTTAGGGTATCGGATCTCCCAATAGTTTTATTTAAGTTGACTGTCGTCTACAAACCTTTGTTCACATAAACCTGTTCGTTGAATAAACCTTAACTTGTTGCTTAATCATTTTATGCTATTACTTGGAGTTGACGTTGTAGAAATCGTTACCAGGTTTTCCCCTTTTCCACTGTTATGACGTAAACCTAAGGTGACGAGGACTAAACTGGCTGGCGAACGGTTGGAAGTAATCTACACTTACCTGACTGCTTATCAGATATAATGTGTCGTTTACTTTGAAATACTTCACGTTCATAATTATTGAAACTAAAATTATTCTCAATGCTAAATTTTGGAATATTTTGTTTAATTTTCCTAGAAAGCGATGCGAGATGAGAGAACTATCGAACTATTTGACTACCGCGGACTCACTATGTAGTTGTATTGTGCCTCAGTGAAATTCCCAGAATTTGGTGCTGTTTCACAAACTGAGGAAAATGGAAATATGCGTCTTCCTCTCTTACGGTAAGACTCTTTTCAGCTTCGGAATAGATTTCACGATGGGTAATGAAAACATGAAACTGCTCATGACGTGGAAGGCCGGAATATCTGTCCGTCATGAATGATAATTTGTAAGTCAGTAGTCAAAGTTCGTGACTTTAAAACTTAAATTCACTCGAACAGATAATCCGGCCTTCCTCGTCACTCGTAAATTATTGTCAAGAGACTTTCTTTCACTAATCCTTCTTAATGCATCTCGTCACTATATGAAACTCTAAAGTAATGAAATTAATGTGACTGCACTGGACAAGCAAGAGGTTGATATCATAAACAGACGAGATAGATAGTAATCAACAGTCGAGATAGATAGTAATCAACAGTCGAGATAGATAGTAATCAACAGTCGAGATAGATAGTAATCAACAGTCGAGATAGATAGTAATCAACAGTCGAGATAGATAGTAATCAACAGTCGAGATAGATAGTAATCAACAGTCGAGATAGATAGTAATCAACAGTCGAGATAGTTAGTAATCAACAGTCGAGATAGATAGATCAACAGTCGAGATAGATAGTAATCAACAGTCGAGATAGATAGTAATCAACAGTCGAGATAGATAGTAATCAACAGTCGAGATAGATAGTAATCAACGAGATAGATAGTAATCAACAGTCGAGATAGATAGTAATCAACAGTCGAGATAGATAGTAATCAACAGTCGAGATAGATATCAACAGTCGAGATAGTAATCAACAGTCGAGATAGATAGTAATCAACAGTCGAGATAGATATAGTAATCAACAGTCGAGATAGATAGTAATCAACAGTCGAGATAGATAGTAATCAACAGTCGAGATAGATAGTAATCAACAGTCGAGATAGATAGAGAGATAGATAGTAATCAACAGTCGAGATAGATAGTAATCAACAGACGAGATAGATAGTAATCAACAGTCGAGATAGATAGTAATCAACAGTCGAGATAGATAGTAATCAACAGTCGAGATAGATAGTAATCAACAGTCGAGATAGATAGTAATCAACAGTCGAGATAGATAGTAATCAACAGTCGAGATAGATAGTAATCAACAGACGAGATAGATAGTAATCAACAGTCGAGATAGATAGTAATCAACAGTCGAGATAGATAGTAATCAACAGTCGAGATAGATAGTAATCAACAGTCGAGATAGTTAGTAATCAACAGACGAGATAGATAGTAATCAACAGTCGAGATAGTTAGTAATCAACAGTCGAGATAGTTAGTAATCAACAGTCGGAAGTGAGGACATTGGAACAACGAATGAAAGTCAGAACGTCAACCACGTTGCATCTCTCTTATTGGATTGAGTGAGTGAGTGAGTGAGTTTGGTTTTACGCCGCTTTTAGCAATATTCCAGCAATATCACGGCGGCTGCAACAGAAATGGGCTTCACACATGGTACCCATGTGGGAAATCGAACCCGGGTCTTCGGCGTGACGAGCGAACGCTTAACCACAGGGCTACCCCAACGCCCCTCTTATTGGATTAAAGATGAGGTAAAGATTGACTGAATGTACATGTTGGGTATACAGGGTATAAACTTCAAACGGTCCTCTGACTAGTATAACAGGACAGAAATACTCACGGACACAGTTGGAGCAAGCGCTGACGATTTCTTTTGATACTCCACCTGAAATAACGGTGAGAGTAATTCAATGTCCACTGCATCCTTTTGTTTGACGAAACCAGTGTCGGGCATGAGGATATTATTAAGGCGGATGCAGAACTATTATCCCATATCCTGCAGGTTTAAATTAAAAAATCCTGTTTTGGGGGTGGGACGCTCGACATGTACCGCATTTCCTCTTAAAACCGTGCCAATATTGTCACAATTTGAATTTGACTTGGTGTCAATGAAGTCCCTGCGTCTAATAGAGGTGTGCTATATATCATGTGTGGTAGTTCCAGCCAAAGGATCACAAATAAGGAAAACTAAAAGCTAAACTAAACAAACTAAAAACGACCGAACTATTTCCATAAGGGACCGTTCATAATTTATAGGGTGATGATGATTTTTTATGGAGAAGCATGTACAATGTGAATAACCCCTCTAAAATTTATGTACAAAGTAAGTGACCCACTCTGCATGTCATGTACAAAATCAATAACCCCATTCCCCTCCCATAATTTTAAAGCATAATTTTCCAATAGTTATGTGTACAAAATTGCTGACCCCCCTAGTACATGTGTACAAAATTGATGACACCCCCTCCCTCCCTAGAACAAAACGGGTGACCCCCCGTAAAATCATCATCACCCCACCCTGATTGGCTGATTTGAATCTGTGAGGTGAGATGAAATTGGGTTTTACGTCGTGCTTGAGAATATTTCGCTCATATGACGACGTGCATGCGTGTGTATGTGTATGTGAGGCTGCTTGTACTAGCCCAGACTTAAGCTGGTTTTATAGTGCTAGCCCACTGAGATACCATGCTGCAGTGAAGCATGAATACCCCACTCAGACACATTATACTGACTCCGAGCCGACCAGTCCTTGTTGTACCCATTAATGCCCAGCGCCAGGCAGGGGACCAACAAGTACCATATTTAACGTCTTTTGGTATGACGCTGTCGGGGATCGAACCCGCGACCTTCCGCTCTCCGGGCGGACGCTCTAACCACTACACCACGGAGGCGGTCGATTTGAATCTGTACTTTACTGAATAAGTGTAATCCCAATATACCATACGTTACAAATGACCACTTTCTAAATGGCATTGTGTATTCATAGCTTTCGGCCGTGGGAGCTGTGCCGGTTTACACTTATCAGAGGTGTACACAAAGTCCGTGGTCTGGACTACAAGTTGTCCGACTTCCATTTTTGTGGCTGAGCGGGTTAGGCTTCCACAGGGTTTGTGTGCTGGCGATTAGGTGCCTGACTCTTAGGGTGTGGGTTCGAATCCCGGATGGGACTCAACCCAACAAAAGAACTAGAATCTGTACTTTACCGAGAAAAAGTAATCCCAAAAATAGCATATGTTACTACAATGCCTGATGAATATCCAGTCTTGAATATCCTCAGAAGCGTTCCCTTTGGTGTAAAGAGAAAATATAACGATTTTAAATATCAACAGGAACGCCAAACAGAAGACACCCGGTGGTCCAAACACGACACATATAGTGTAAACCAGTATCCTATACACGTCATAAAGCCAACCAAACACAATTCTCCAAATACGTCAACGGCTAAGGCTGGATTTACACTACGTCCGATTTTCTCTGCGTTGCGTCATGCGTTGCGTCCGAAAAAACGCAAGCAGTACATTTTCCATTTAGACAATACACTAGGTGCGAATTTTGCATGCGTTGCGATCCGAAGCGATTTAGATAGGTAGGCCTCCTATTTTTGACGGAACGCAAATGAGCTCGCATGAGGAATTCCCCTGATGACGTCATTCCAATAAGGTATTTCCCCAACACGTTGACAATCAGGTAAGGTTATTTTCTCATCTTACGATAAAAACACGCGATTCCAATTGCAGACAGGCTGTGTTTTTTATGAGATATTATTTATAATGTCTTTCTGCGCCTGTCTGTGCATAACATATACAATAATATGACAAACCTTTGGTAAAATTCATTCTCAGAACAACCTACTTCAAGATGCTTCTAAAAGTCTTATGAAAAATAAAATTGCCCTGATATTTCATGAGGCTCAATTTGGTTCATGTCAACAGAACCCTCAGAACTATGTTCCCCAGGGAAGTCAGTACTGCTCAAATTCTATATATGTGGAATCTGTAATGCCTGAGTGTATGAGAGAACAATGTTGGTATGAAAGTAAATATTTTCTACATACTTTTAGTTCAATATTTCGAAACCACATAAAAGATTGATGTTATTTAATTCCCTAATAATTCCCTTTATAAGACTATTATAGGCTCCTTCAAGTAATCTTTGTTGGTTTAAGGGATGTACCCACCATCTCCGTGTTTTGTTCTCTTCCTCATGCACAGAAACTGCCAGAGATGCTAGGATTTTTCCTCCATCTTATATTCATCCGTCTTATATCGCAGATGATCGCACCTAGTGTATTGGAAAAAACGCACTCGGTAACGCATGCGTCAAAAACATGCGGACGTAATGTAAATCCAGCCTAAGTAAATATTGTGTGTGCGTGCATATTCATGAACGAAACTTTAAGTGCTTACTAAACGGAGTCCATATGCGATTTGCCGTATGTGCCACGCCACGCCCGTATACTGCGTTACCTGTAAAGATCCTGGTTTGAATCGTCTACAGCATTACAACTATGACATTCCGGACTTGTGTAATCTACCACACGCCACACCCTCTTCACCCGAACAACGACTCGACAGGATTATGGGTATTTATGGGCATAATTTCAGAACTCTATGTCTGTCAGTACACAAAGTGGCCCGTGACGTGTGGGGATGCCCACTGACTTTGTTTCAGAGCTGTTATATTTGGGCCGTTGCCAATGACAACACGGATAACATACCTAAACATATCCATGGCTTACAGGCAATACTCATAATAGGGCCTCAGTAGACTGACTGACTGACTGAGTTTGGTTTTACGCCGCTTTTAGCAATATTCCAGCAACATCACGGCGGGGGACACCAGAAATGGGCTTAACACATTGTACCCATGTGGGGATTCGAACCCGGGTCTTCGGCGTGACGAGCCAACGCTTTGACAACTAGGATACCCCACCGCCCCGGCCTCAGTAGACGTTTACTGGACTGCTTAAATATCATTTACACCATCGGGGAAAATAATCCTGTCAACGAGGTCCTATACTCTGCAGTGTGTAGTGTGTGTATGCAGTTGATATTTAGATAATCTACAGGGACGGATACAGACAGCTTTTGAGAAAAGGTGGGGGGCAAGCACAGTTCATCTTCACCCGTTTTCACGAGAGTTTCAATGGTACAACACACACACACACACTAGATCCGTCTATGTTCTAATTAATTCGACAATTTGAACCAAAACATAATATAAAACCTGTCTTCCGACCAGTACAGAAGAGCCTTCTAATACATAATAGCTCCGTGGTGTCGCTTGAGTCAGCGACTGGTTATTGTCATTGTGATCCCTCCGGTTCCAGCAAAACCGACAGTTGTGTAGTTCAGAATGACAACAACATCGAAGGAATGATGTAAATCCAGCTAGGGTCCGTGTAGGTAGCAAAGGTACTGTACGTCCCCATGGTCCCTGGTATGGTGATCTGCCTTCAGTTGTTGGTGATCTCTAGCCCGTTTTCTATATTGTATTGTCTATAAAAGTTTGTCGAATTTTACAGTTACATGCTAGTTTTAATTCTCTATCTGTGATATTCTAGTTATTTTACTGCCCTTCGTTGGCAGTTTTTCACAATTTAATTCTGTTTGTTATGAGTTTATAACATTTGAAGTCACGATATGGCTGAAATGTTGACAATGTGACTATGAATTTTAACTCTAAATCATTCAGAATGACATCAACCATGAATAAAAGACAGTGTCTCTTCACAACATATTACCACAGCAATGTCTAAGGAATTCTGTCATGAGATAAACATCGAACGTAAGTCACCGAATCAACAACAGGAAACATAACGAAATGTGTATTTACAAAATATACCTATTTGAAGTCGTGTAAACAATATGGAAACTACATACCGTGTTGCCCATGTTCACGTTGCCCCAGGTAAATGGGGAGCGGCTGAACCAGTCTACTGCACTGACACCATACAGGGGAACAATTCGTGGAAATATATATATAGCACCCTGATACCAAGAACCGAAGCAACATACTCTACTGGGAAGTACTCAGCAAACATCTACCCGGACAAGTTCAACTGAGAAAATGGGAAGCGTAAGTAATCGTTATTTCTTGATTAGAAAAGTTTACGTTTTCTTGCTGTATTGCTATACACTGAAACCCGTGAAGACTCGAGTCTAAGACAATCCACTTTCCGGTCTGGTTTTGATGGAAACGTTCAGTTGCTGGACCTAATGGATACAATGGTTCGAATCCCCACATGGGACAATGTGTGAAGCCCATTTCTGGTTCGCCGTGATTATTGCTAAAAGCCTAAATGGATAACCTGTCAGTCAGTCAGTAAAGGCCCAGGTTTAATCATCCTCATGGGTACAATGTTTGAAACACTTGTCTGGCGTTCCCAACCGCGATGTTTAAATCCATATTAACTCACCCCATGATGCTGGGAAACTTGTTAAATATGTTTTCAAAGGAAACCGTCCGGTTTAACAAGGTTTCACTATATTCATGATTAGAAAACATTGCTCAGTATAGACAACATTACATCTGGTTGGTTAAGTGTTTTAAAATATAGTCAGGGTTATAAATACTTCAATAAATTAAACCCGAAAAATGTGTACAAATATCAACAAATGATGAGAATATAATACTCCTATATCTTCATCTATACACTTATTACTTACGACCCGTGAAGGTCCCGGGTTAGAATAGGTCTTCAGTAACCCATGCTTGTTGTAAAAGGCGACTATGCTTGTCGTAAGAGTCGACTAACGGGATCGGGTGGTCAGGCTCGCTGACTTGGTTGACACATTTCATCGGTTCCCAATTGTGCAGATCGATGCTCATGCTGTTGATCACTGGATTGTCTGGTCCAGACTCGATTATTTACAGACCGCCGCCATATAGCAAGAATATTGCTGAGTGCGGCGTAAAACTAAACTCACTCATTCACTCACTATTACTTACGACTTTTATTTCTGTTTTTAAAATCCACGTTAACTTTCTGTAAAATATTTGGTCGGTTGGGTAGCATACGGGTAAAGCGTTCGCTCGTCGTTTCAAAGACTCTGGTTGGATAAATGTGTGAAGCCCATTTCTGGTGTCCCCCGCCGTGATATTGCTGGAATATAGCTAAAAGCTATACTCACTCTCTACACAGTACGGATGCAGATCACAGTATGAAGATTGAAACACGTTTGTGCATGCATAACCTCCAGACGCATTGTGAGTAGCCAGGATGACCACTCTTTAAACTCTATAAAGAATATCACTCTTTAAACTCTATAAAGAATATCACTCTTTAAACTCTATAAAGAATAACACACTCTAAACTCTATAAGGAATATCACACTTTAATCTCTATAAAGAATATCACATTTTAAACTCTATAAAGAATATCACTCTTTAAACTCTATAAAGAATATCACACTTTAAACTCTATAAAGAATATCACTCTTTAAACTCTATAAAGAATATCACACTCTAAACTCTATAAAGAATATCACACTTTAAACTCTATAAAAAGAATCACACTTTAAACTCTATAAAGAATATCACATCTATCACACTTTCAACTCTATAAAGAATATCACTTTAAACTCTATAAAGAATATCACTTTAAACTCTATATATCACACTTTAAACTCTATAAAGAATATCACACTTTTCAACTCTATAAACTCTATAAAGAATATCACACTTTAAACTCTATAAAGAATATATAAACTCTATAAAGAATATCACACTCTTTCAACTCTATAAAGAATATCACACTTTCTTTAAACTCTATAAAGAATATCACACTTTAAACTCTATAAAGAATATCACACTTTAAACTCTATAAAGATATCATCTTTAAACTATAAAGAATATCACACTTTAAACTCTATAAAGAATATCACACGTTCTTTAAACTCTATAAAGAATATCACACTCTATAAAGAAACTCTATAAAGAATATCACACTTTCAACTCTATAAAGAATATCACACTTTCAACTCTATAAAGAATATCACTCTTTAAACTCTATAAAGAATATCACACTTTAAACTCTATAAAGAATATCACACTTTCAACTCTATAAAGAATATCACACTTTCAACTCTATAAAGAATATCACACTTGAAACTCTATAAAGAATATCACACTTGAAACTCTATAAAGAATATCACACTTTAAACTCTATAAAGAATATCACACTTTAATCTCTATAAAGAATATCACACTTTAAACTCTATAAAGAATGTTCAAACTCAGTATTTTTTATCAAACCATCACGACTTGTCCAGTCGCCTTGGGCGTCATAGACATGGCTCACGTTTCACCCACGCTATCATTGTCGTTGTGTTACTGTGATACAGTCTAAAGTTATTTCACACTTCAAACACTCAGATTTAGTACACAAAGGCATAAAATCGATTATGAGTAAAACTACATTAAAATTCGACACTAAGAGGACGGTATTGCTGCTGTTTAACCTTTAGCTGTGTGACAGTGATACGTTTGTTTGAGTGGACCTACAGTTGCCAACAGATACGACCAACTAACAAACACTTTATTGCTTAAACCGTTGAACGCTTGCCAACATTTAGTCATGCGTAACTGTCGGATCGCTGTTGATAGGACACCGTCATGATAATCCATATGTCGATCTTCCGGGTCCATTCTGCGTGTTAGATTTAGTTGGCTTTAGTGGTGGGCTCCTGGAATACACAAACTGGATTGTAAATAATGCAACATGTCAGTTAGAAAATTGGCTTCGGAGCCCGTGCTTTACGTGTCCTTCACACATGCACTTCTTGTATTGACAGCTGAATCGATTAACTCCCGTCACAATCTCTTATGCAAATGAGGTTATGCAAAAAAGTATTTGAACCCGAAAACTGATGTCTTTAATATATTTCATCGATATTATATGTTTAGAGAAGATATGTTGGGTTAAAGATCACATATACTCTAGGGGGGTACAAATACATAAATCACTAATTGGCATCGTTATAAATGAAACCCCGTCATTAAAACTACTCATTTCGATCTTTAATTAACTTAAATCGACCTTTTGGACAACAGTGCACAATTCTCACCAGCGAACGAAATGTCAACCAATCAGAGCGGCGCGTCTCTGTGACGTCATATGAGGAATAGGTATTAAGTGAATTCTGTAATTGTGTTACACTACTGCTTAATTTGTAACAGTACATATTTCTCATAAATATATCATTTTATTTGAATTGATAACACAACTGTCTATATCTGTATACTCATGGAAACGAATAAGGGAACACATGAAAGTACAAGTGTTCCGTTGTTCTTGTCCAGGTTTCTTCACAAGGTATGTAGTGCACTGTGAGTGAAGTTCTGGAAATAAATAAAGGAACACTTGTACTTTCATGTGTTCCCTTATTCGTTATTGAGTATATGCATAGTCTGTTTGCAGTGAAAACGTACCGATGAATTTAACTTTAAACCAAAAAGTTAATCGAATAAAGTGAAAATAAGATTGCGAATCCTCATAATTTTACCTTGCCAATTGAACATTTAAATCTCAGAATATTATTCAACTTACGATAAAAGTTGTTTAACAAGCGATCATGGTTTCAAACCGCTATTATGGGAATGTATTACAAGGGGGTATGCACATTAGATGAAACACCTAGAACAAGTATGGTTGGTGTAAGTTAACGCTCATCACGTACCGCACGGGCATTTGTTTCACTGTTCCAACTACTACGCTTACCCCCTTGTAATACTTTACAGTACTGTTATACGTATAAACACCTATTTCTGTGAAATGTGTCGAGCCCATCATAGTTAAGTCCATCTTTAAAGACATATGTGCAATTTCCGACATAATCCATCGATGTATCGGTAGTTTGTTTGGTGTCCACCATTTTGATGGACAGGCGAAAATACTGCATCCTCGTAACCATGTATAATTGTGCACGGAAAATCAGAAAACTCTTTAACGTGATAATATACCTCTGAATGACTTTAGTTAACCAATCACAATCCAGTATTCATTGAAGTTTTGGTAGAATTTAATTTATGGCCAGATTTGGCTCCTGAAGCATCTGAAGTTATGGTGTAAATCCAGCCAGGGTCCATGCAGGTAGCAAATGTAATGTATGTCCCCATGGTCCCTAGTATGGTGATCTGCCTTCAGTTGCCGGCGATCTATAGCCTGTTTATATATTATGTAATGTCCTTATAATGCTATTATTTTAAATATGACTGTGATACTCTAGTTGTTTTACTGTCCCTTGACGACAGGTTTTATACTAACATTTATTTTTTATCAATGTCATATTGCTTGTCTTCACGATATGGCTGAAATATTGCCGATGTGACGATAAACATTTATTCACTCACTCACTTACCGAATTTTGGCCCTGAGCCAATGAATGATTAGAATAGACAGAGGACGCCAGTAAAGCAAGTCAAACAGGTGGTATGCACACAGAGATGACCGTTGTAGGCGTGTAGAATGACACGTATGCACGGGTTGCTTTTTTAAGAAAATAAATATAAAGTTTCAACTTCTACCGTTAGACGCCGTCTTTATGCCTCCCACATGAAAGCAAGACGTCCACTGACGTATGTGATCTTTACAGCTAAACTCAGTCGCCAGGGATTGGGACGGGCTGGGTAACTCTAGGGACAGGCTAGGTAACTCTAGGGAAAGGCAAGGTAACACCAGGGACAGGCTAGGAAACACCAGGGACAGGCCAGGTAACACCAGGGACAGGCTGGGTAACATCAGGGACAGGCTGGGTAACACCAGGGACAGGCTAGGTAACACCAGGGACGGGCTAGGTAACACCAGGGACAGGCTAAGTAACATCAGGGGCGGGCTAAGTAACACCAGGGACAGGCTAGGTAACACCAAGGGCGGGCTAGGAAACACCAGGGACTGGCTGGGTAACACCAGAGACAGGCTAGGTAACACCAGGGACAGGCTAAGTAACACCAGGGAAGGGCTAGGTAACACCAGGGACGGGCTAGGTAACACCAAGGGCGAGCTAGCTAACAGCAGGGACTGGCTGGGTAACACCAGGGACGGTCTAGGTAACTCCAGGGACTGGCTTGGTAACACCAGTGACTGGCTGGATAACACCAGGGACAAGCTAGGTAACACCAGGGGCGGGCTAGATAACACCAGCGGCGGGCTAGATAACACCAGTGACAAGCTGGGTTACACCAAGGACTGGCTGGGTAACTCCAGGGGCGGGCTGGGTAACTCAAGGGACTGGCTGGGTAACACCAGGGACAGGCTGGCTTTAACCAGGGACAGGCTGGGTATAACCAGGGACAGGCAGGGTATGATTAGAACAGATATAGGACGCCAATAAAGCAATTCAAACAGGTGGTTTGCACACAGAGCTGACCGTTGTAGGCCTGATGAATGGCACGTATGCTCCGGTTGCTTTTTTTTAAAAATAAAAGTTTCAACATCTACCGTTAAGCACCAGGGACGGTCTAGGTAACACCAGAGACGGGCTGGGTAACACCAGGGACAGGCTAGGTAACTCCAGGGACGGGCTAGGTAACATCAGGGGCGGGCTAGGTAACACCAGGGACAGGCTGGGTAACACAAGAGGTGGCTAAGTAACAGCAGGGGCAGTTTAGGTAACTCTAGGCACAGTCTGGGTAACACCAGGGACGGGCTAGGTAACACCAGGGACAGGCTAGGTAACACCAGGGACGAGCGAGGTAAAACCAGGGACGAGCTAGGTAACACCAGGGACGAGCAGGCTATAACCAGGGACGAGCAGGCTATAACCAGGGACAGGCTGGGTATAACCAGGGACAGGCAGGGTATGATTAGAATAGATAGAGGACGCCAATAAAGCAATTCAAACAGGTGGTTGGCACACAAAGCTGACCGTTGTAGGCCTGATGAATGGCACGTATGCTCGGGTTGCTTTTTGTAAAAAAAATTAAAAAGTTTCAACATCTACCGTAAAACACAAGGGACGGTCTAGAAAACACCAGGGACGGGCACGGTAACACCAGGGACAGGCAAGGTAACACGAGGGACGGGCTAGGTAACACCAGGGATGGACTAGGTAACACCAGGGGTGAGCTAGGTAACACCAGGGACGGACTAGGTAACCCCGGGGACGAGCGAGGTAACACCAGGGACGAGCTAGGTAACACCAGGGACGAGCAGGGTATAACCAGGGACGAGCAGGCTATAACCAGGGACAGGCTGGGTATAACCAGGGACAGGCAGGGTATGATTAGAATAGATAGAGGACGCCAGTTAAGCAATTCAAACAGGTGGTTTGCACACAGAGCTGACCGTTGTAGGCCTGATGAATGGCAGGTATGCTCCGGTTGCTTTTTGTAAAAAGAAATAAAAAGTTTCAACATCTACCGTTAAACACAAGGGACGGGCTAGAAAACACCAGGGACGGGCTGGGTAACACCAGGGACAGGCAAGGTAACACGAGGGACGGGCAAGGTAACACCAGGGACGGGCTAGGTAACACCAGGGACGGACTAGGTAACACCAGGGACGGGCTAGGTAACACCAGGGACGGGCTTGTTAACACCAGGGAAGGGCTGGGTAACACCAGGGAAGGGTTAGGTAACACCAAGGACAGGCTAGGTAACACCAGGGACAGGCTAGGTAACACCAGGGACAGGCTAGGTAACACCAGGAACGGGCTAGGTAACACCAGAGACGGGCTGGGTAACACCAGGGACGGGCTGTGTAACACCAGGGACAGGCTAGGTAACACCAGGGACGGATTAGGTAACACCAGGGACGGGTAAGGTAACACCAGGGACGGGCTAGGTAACACCAGGGACGGACGAGCAGGGTATAACCAGGGACGAGCTAGGTAACACCAGGGACGAGCAGGGCATAACCAGGGACAGGCAGGGTATGATTAGAACAGATAGAGGACGCCAATTAAGCAATTCAAACAGGTGGTTTGCACACAGAGCTGACCGTTGTAGGCCTGAAGAATGGCGCGTATGCACGGGTTGCTTTTTTTTTCCAAAAAATAAAAAGTTTCAGCACCTACCGTTAGACACAAGAGACGGACTAGGTAACACCAGGGACGGGCTAGGTAACACCAGGCACGGGCTGGGTAGGTTGTGTTCCCATCGCTATTGTTACCCTGTACCTCTTTTTCAATTTTAGGGTGCTTCGAAAACATTTCCTGTTCATCAATTTGTGAGTATGCCACTAAAACCATGTATCTGGCTCCACAACATGAAATAATTCTATCGTTCACACCTTTATTTTCTGAGGGTTTTCAATACCTCTTTGAGCATTATCTAAAATTGCATTTTAAATGAAAGGCATATTGTCACAATATAATTGTTAGACTTGCTGTTATTGTTTCAAGTGTGTTCTTGTACGCATGAAGCCAATAAACCCATAGTGTGGGGGTGCATAGCTGTAGCGTAATGAGCACGCAGATTGATTTATTGCTACTCATTTCGTATTTGGATAGCATAAGATTGAAACTTTTCTTCTTAGATGTTACTGTATGGTTCCTGTATGGTTTCTTTCTTGAAAACTGGAAGATGCAACCTGCGATTGCCATGCTATATCTCCCTTAGACGCCATATTTCAAGATGTGATGTTTTTATTACAGGAAGAGTATGACGACACTGTATGTGGGGTGAGTGTTATAGCAGTCATTCATTTCTGCTGGTGCTGTGGTAGTGGTGCTGGTGCTGGTGACGCTGCTGGTGGTGACGGTGCTGGTGGTGTTGATAGTGCTAGTGCTGGTGGTGTTGCTGCTGCTCCTGCTGGTGTTGGTGGTGCTGGTGGCGGTGCTGCTGGTGTTGATGGTGCTGATGGCGGTGCTACTGATGGCGGGCACATGGTGGTGTTGCTGCTGCTGGTGTGGTTGCTGTCGCTGGTGGTGGTGCTGCTGGTGTTGATGGTGCTGGTGTTGCTGCTGCTGGTGTGGTTGCTGTCGCTGGTGGCGGTGCTGCTGGTGTTGATGGTGCTGGTGGACGTGCTGCTGGTGTTGATGGTGCTGGTGGCGGTGCTGCTGGTGTTGATGGTGCTGGTGGCGGTGCTGCTGGTGTTGATGGTGCTGGTGGCGGTGCTGCTGGTGTTGATGGTGCTGGTGGCGGTGCTGCTGGTGTTGATGGTGCTGGTGGCGGTGCTGCTGGTGTTGATGGTGCTGGTGGCGGTGCTGCTGGTGTTGATGGTGCTGGTGTTGATGGTGCTGGTGGTGGTGCTGCTGGTGTTGATGGTGCTGGTGGCGGTGCTGGTGGCGGTGCTGCTGGTGTTGATGGTGCTGGTGGCGGTGCTGCTGGTGTTGATGGTGCTGGTGTTGATGGTGCTGGTGGTGGTGCTGCTGGTGTTGATGGTGCTGGTGGCGGTGCTGGTGGCGGTGCTGCTGGTGTTGATGGTGCTGGTGGCGGTGCTGCTGGTGTTGATGGTGCTGGTGGTGTTGCTGCTGGTGTTGATGGTGCTGGTCGTGATGCTGGTGGTGTTGATGGTGCTGGTGGCGGTGCTGCTGGTGTTGATGGAGCTGGTGGCGGTGCTGCTGGTGTTGATGGTGCTGGTGGCGGTGCTGCTGGTGTTGATGGTGCTGGTGGCGGTGCTGCTGGTGTTGATGGTGCTGGTGGCGGTGCTGCTGGTGTTGATGGTGCTGGTGGACGTGCTGCTGGTGTTGATGGTGCTGGTGGCGGTGCTGCTGGTGTTGATGGTGCTGGTGGCGGTGCTGCTGGTGTTGATGGTGCTGGTGGCGGTGCTGCTGGTGTTGATGGTGCTGGTGGCGGTGCTGCTGGTGTTGATGGTGCTGGTGGCGGTGCTGCTGGTGTTGATGGTGCTGGTGGCGGTGCTGCTGGTGTTGATGGTGCTGGTGTTGATGGTGCTGGTGTTGATGGTGCTGGTGTTGATGGTGCTGGTGGTGGTGCTGCTGGTGTTGATGGTGCTGGTGGTGGTGCTGCTGGTGTTGATGGTGCTGGTGGCGGTGCTGGTGGCGGTGCTGCTGGTGTTGATGGTGCTGGTGGCGGTGCTGCTGGTGTTGATGGTGCTGGTGGTGGTGCTGCTGGTGTTGATGGTGCTGGTGGCGGTGCTGCTGGTGTTGATGGTGCTGGTGGCGGTGATGCATTGATGCCAACCCTCTACTCCATTTTCTGTCCATATCTCAATCGAACCCTCTCCCCAATCATTCCACAAGACCCAGTATCAGGATCTCCACCCAACTGTCATTCAACTCTCTACCCAGACTTTCATCCAACAGTTCGACAACTCTTACCAAACTCTCACTCTCTCCTCCTTCCTCCTCACAGCAACTAAAGTATATTATCCAATACATTTTTGTTTCAGAATATCAACTGCAGCCCATACATTGCTTGTTCTGACATCAGCTTGTTCATGCAAAGTCAGCGAGATAGGTTGTTGGCGTGTGATCGGCGGGTCTTGCAGTGCTGCCTGTCGGTCATCGCTGAAGAGTCGAGCTGGGTGTGGAGGCACGCGAGTCTCGAGGTGCATGGGAGACAGCTTGCAGTGATGTTTTACTCCGGCGACAGAGACAACAAGTATGTTGTGTGTATCAATAATGATGGCATAACATCCCAGTGTGTCAGCCGAGGTCTACGTCTGAAACTGAGAGATGGATTCCGTTCAGTCTGGAACTGGATTGGAAATGCAGCGAGAAAGGTTGTCGGAGCTATTGGTGGAGCCGGGATGAAGATGCTGACATTCTGAGCCTACGCAGATCCATTGAGACATCGGGGAATTGTCCCACACCCATTTTCAGCTGAACGAAGTATTTTACATTCAGAAATATGGAACTGATCAGGCCTTGTACTGCCTACGTACACACCACTTGTTCAAATGTTCTAGTTGGGAATAATGAAAATATACTCAAAATAAACATATTAAAACACAACAATTTCGTTGTTGTTATTTTAATAAATTCATGTGATTAGCAAACGTTAATTGCCAAGTAATAGCATGCATCCGTCATTTCTAAAAAAGTCTTGTCAACATTCAAGGCCTCAGGAAAGCTTTCAAATTTTTTTTGTAGTAGACCTATTTAGGAACTTCCAAAAATTGAACAAAATTGGTGTCCCATGCAATTCCCTCGTTCGACCAGTACCATATATTCCTGATTTGTGTTAGATGAACAGTTGACTTGCCTTTGTATATGTTGATGACGGTTTCCGTTGGTGAATCAGGGTATTGGGGCTGGGACGGGTCCAAATTTTATACACTGGTACCCCACCCTCTATTACCCTACCCTACCCGTATACCCGTTATATTAATTCTTGACATCAAATTTGTAAGAAGGGCAATAGATTTCTCAGCTCGGAGACCAAAAGTTCGATTTTTTCAACGTATTAACCATGTATTATATTCAAAAGAAGTGACTGTAATTATGTCTAAATCTTCAAAGACAATACAACTTTTTAATCATGAAAGACTAACATATGACATTGTTTAATCTATTAGTCACATGATCATAATGGGTCTGGATATTGAGAAGGGTACCTGGGTCCAACTCATTACCCACCCGTCCCGGGTATCCCAGCCCTACAGGGTATGTTCACCATTTCGCAAACCCCTGGTGTCACAAGTAATTTTGATCATGACTAAGAGTGAGTGAGTTTAGATTTAAGCCGCTTTTACCAATATGAGCAATATGACGAGTGAACGCTTTAACCACAAGCCTGGCTACCCCACCGCCCCATTATGATTAAGAAACTTAATCAGTGATTGACATGACTTGACATGAATAGTAGATCCTGAAAGAACTGACAAGAAAGTGATGTTCCTGCCATTGTGGGAATCAAAGGACTTTGAAAGCCTTAAAAGGGTAATTGGGAGCCACACTGCAAGGAAGAAGTCAGTCTCGGTATAGTATATAAACACTAAGGGATGAAACTTTTAGAATGCACAAGACACAGGTTCTCGATTGGAAAAAGATTATGATTATTATATACATAGAGATTACAAAACGTGTGGGTGCTGAATATGGAAAATATTCCAACGAGATATATTTAAACGTTTGATTTATTCACGAGCTTCGAGATATTTTTGAAGGTTTTGATTTATTCAAGAGCTTTCGCTGGTGAATAAATCAAAACGTTTAAAAATATATCGTTGGAATATTTTCCATATTCAACATCCACGAGTTTTGTGATCTATTTATTACACAAATCAAATTACACACTATTCATTGCACAGATCAAGCAGACGATGCCGGTTGGAAACAAAACAAAAGGGAGACAACTATGTCATAACTAGTTTATAGATGAAAACAAAGAATTAAAACTATTCAATTGATAAATGATACTTATCCCCAGGACTCCGAAATTGAATTCTAATTGTCCACAAAACTAATGTTTGTTTGTTTGAATGGAGTTTAAACTATTGAGGTGGCAATAGACGGTTCGGCATTATGACGTCACTATCGTTGAATAACCTAGTTTGGTTACACAAGACTCGTTGGATAACTTTCAACTGGTTGCACAACACAAGTTTCAAATAAACAAAGTTATCTCATTAAGATATCCAGAACTCGTGTGTAATAATTTCCGATAGATTCTGCGTATACATAATGGGCGGTCTTTTTATTCCGAAGGGCGATAAATCTACTCCTCTTGAAAGGAAGTAAGCGACGGTCTAAGTTCACACTTCCGGTTTAGTTCCCGAGTAAATGGGACAACTCGAACATGCAAAGACAGAGCCAGCTCACGCATCGCCCTGTTGTATCGGGTTGTAGTCAAAAGGGTCAATGGACAAAAGGGCCAAAATTGAAAAAAGTCAAAAGGGCCAAAGAAAAGTCGAAAGGGCCAAAGGAAAGCCAAAAGAGCCGTAGATTTAAGTCAAAAGGGTCATAGATCAAATTCAAATAAGAATATACAAACTAATATATATTTCATACCAATACTGATATGTTTTATCATATTTGTATCAATATGTAATAATGATATATATCGTGTGATTAACTGCCTTTGTAGTTTTAAATACAGACTGTCACGCAACTATCGAAACAATGTATACATCCTTCATTTTATCATGGGACCCTCTATTATCGCGGTAGTTAATGTTGTCGCCGTCGGGATTATGAACGGCTACTGACATTTAGCATTTTATATATATTTTCAGTTGACTGATGTTTAATCTTCATTTCTGTCACAAATAATGTGGCACATGGTTACAACGCGTTTAATATCATTGCGGCAATTCCAATTGTCTTGTTTCACCCGGAAATTGAAGCAACTCTCTATTATCGCGGTATTGCTATTACTATGGCACGCGGTACAAGCAGATGACACTGTGAAACGTTTACTCAGACAAGTAATGAATCTAAATAGTTTGATCATTAAAACTTCTAGGAACTTCATTCACATTAATAATATCATCAACCCAAACATCTGAAACTTCTATTCATTTGGATACAAGGTAACAATAACGTTACAAGATATTGTTTTTCGACCTTAAAACGTACCATACAAGTTGCTGGCGTGTGTAGAGTGAAGTTGCATAATACGTCACTTCCTGTTATATTTTTAGCACGGAAACTATGCAAATGTATGGAATACTGTAAGAGACATGTCGCATTCTCGCGATCTCGTCTTTTGACAAAATGTGCTATGTACCAAAAACACGAGAATGCGAGATCGCGAGAACACGAGATTTTAGCCAAATCTCGCGTTCTCGCGATCTCGCATTCTCGCACTTTTGGCATTTTTAGCTTGTTTCCAAAGGTCGAGATCGCGAGAATGCGAGATCGCGAGAATGTGCCTTACAGTATTCCATACAAATGACCTTATAGTTGTCGCGGGATTACTCTTGACGAAGTAAGTTTTGATTCATGCTAGATGTAATGGCAGTAGGGGTCATACTAGTTTCAAAATGTTCTAGAACTTACTGAAAAGATGAATGCTTTACTATTTCTACGATTAGACATGACATTCCAAATGAAATAAATGACTTTTTCAAGAGCGATGAATATATTTACGTAATTTGCATATGTAAACAGCCGATGCGGGGCGTGGTGTTTCTGCTTTCCCGATGTTTTCGCGTGTCGCGATAACAGAGAGCCCGCGATAATAGAGATTCCCAGTATACCTTTATTTGATTATTGCTGCCATCTCTGGGACAAGTGTACAAACGAACAGTCCTTATCACTAGAACACTTTCACTTAGATGCCTCACACACACTATGCGGTGTAGTCAGAGGTACGAGCCATGCAAAACTATATAATGAGACAAACCAGACCTTAGCGAAACGAAGAGAAACTTCCAAATTAACATTATTTTATAACATGGTAAACCATATGGTTCCCGACTATCTCTGTGATCATGTTCTAGGGAATGTGTCTGACAACAGTAATTACAATCTTAGGAACAATGAAAATTATCAGACCATAAGATGCAACTTTACTATTTATGCCAATTCGTTTTTGCTTAAGTAGTTCAAATGTTAAAAAAACCCGCCTATGAGCAGCCTAGCTGGAATTCGGCGCCATATATATAGATTAATAATAATAATTCACACATCTTTAATGTTCACTGCTGACATCTTCACTCCACACATCATCACACAAGTTTCACAACCGACATTGTCAATCATTCACATAATCTTGTTTACATTACTGACTATAGTGTAATTGTCACCAGTGACTCAGTTAAAACCTCATGTAATCATTAAATAACAGTTATATGGTTGACTATACTCATAAAATACACACTTCACCGTTCTGAGATGTTGTAAATTAACAACGCTGAGACACTCTGAGATGTTTACTCATAAAATAACCACTTAACCAGTCTGAGAAGGTTTAAATAAACAACACAGAGACACTTTGAGATGTTTACTCATAAAATAACCACTTAACCAGTCTGTGAAGGTTTAAATAAACAACACAGAGACACTTTGAGATGTTTACTCATAAAATAACCACTTAACCAGTCTGAGAAGGTTTAAATAAACAACACAGAGACACTTTGAGATGTTTACTCATAAAATAACCACTTAACCAGTCTGAGGTTTAAATAAACAAACACAGAGACACTTTGAGATGTTTACTCATAAAATAACCACTTAACCAGTCTGAGAAGGTCTTAGGTTTAAATAAACAACACAGAGACACTTTGAGATGTTTACTCATAAAATAACCACTTAACCAGTAACCAGAGGGTTTAAATAAAACAACACAGACACTTTGAGATGTTTACATCACTTAACCAAGGTTTAAATAAACAACACAGAGACACTTTGAGATGTTTATCATAAAATAACCACTTTAACCAGTCTGAGAAGGTTTAAATAAACAACACAGAGACACTTTGAGATGTTTACTCATAAAATAACCACTTAACCAGTCTGAGAAGGTTTAAATAAACAACACAGAGACACTTTGAGATGTTTACTCATAAAATAACCACTTAACCAGTCTGAGAAGGTTTAAATAAACAACACAGAGACACTTTGAGATGTTTACTCATAAAATAACCACTTAACCAGTCTGTGAGGTTTAAATAAACAACACAGAGACACTTTGAGATGTTTACTCATAAAATAACCACTTAACCAGTCTGTGAGGTTTAAATAAACAACACAGAGACACTTTGAGATGTTTACTCATAAAATAACCACTTAACCAGTCTGAGAAGGTTTAAATAAACAACACAGAGACACTTTGAGATGTTTACTCATAAAATAACCACTTAACCAAAGGTTTAAATAAACAACACAGAGCTTAACTCATAGAGAATCTTAACCAGTCTGTGAGGTTTAAATAAACAACACAGAGACACTTTGAGATGTTTACTCATAAAATAACCACTTAACCAGTCTGTGAGGTTTAAATAAACAAACAGAGACACTTTGAGATGTAAAATGAATTTCTTAACTAATCCTACTATTTATGCTTCTAATCTTACTATTTATAACCTGGCCCTTTTCCTTAATCTATGGCCCTTATGACTTTCCCTTGGCCTTTTACTATTCTTTGGCCCTGTTGACTTTTTCCAGTTTGGGGCCTTTTGTCCTTTTGGCCCTTTGACCTGTTCCCATTGTATCTTCATTAAAACCGGTCATTTACAACGAAATACTGTTAACAAACACATGTTTTGCGGTGATTGTTAGTCTACAACAGCATGATTTGTTTAATACCCATGTACAATACTAAATGACAGGAGATAACGGGAAACGCCATGAAAAATCGGTATAATATCATGGTATTTCTTGCGTCAGAACACGAGAATCTCGTGTAACATACCATCGTTGAAATACTTTATTTATCAGCTTTTATGTTATTTCATTCGACAATTCCTTAACTATTGTGTCATTCAAATTTAACTAATAGTTGTCATACTACCACTGACATTAATGTAACAAAATCGGAAGACATGTCATTTAATCATTGACTAAACCTTGTAAAATTCCAGCTGCGCATGTCCTGAGTGTATGACGTCACGCTAAAGTAGCTGTATCGGCTCTATTCACTCAGCAGGCAAATTGAGGAAATCTCGCCGACCACATTCTTTTCACTTTATCAACAGAGAATATACTGATATAACTAGTCATGGTCTCTCGTTTCATCATCGCTATTACTTGATTCAGTGTCACCTCCTTCCACTGTCACGTCGACATAAGAATGTCTTGCAGAGCGAAACGATGGCGCCCTGAGAAATAGCTTGTAAATTCGAGAACAAATTCAGTGATTTGACGAACATGTTTTCCCATGATCTTTTCAGTTTCTTATCAGTCCATTGCTTTCCTTGCTCTCGGTACTTCATTTCCTTTCGATACATATCAACGACACAAGCCCACGCCTGTTGCAGCCCGACTTCTTGTAATTCTTTTCCAATCTGGTTATATTCAGGCTCGACCTCCTTTCTGATCACACACAGATTCATTTTCGTCGTCGTCGTCGATGTCGCCGTACCTTGTACGTTTTCTTAACGACTTCCATTGTTTGTTCCTCGGTGCCGAAAGACGTGCATGTTGCCTCCATCAAATCTCCACAATCGGCGCATACTGTAGGCCTGACCAGTCAACTTGTATCGTGGGAAGAGTCGCTCTCTGTGTCATCACAATTATCACTGAAGTATTGTTCTTGAAGTATTTGTTTGGTTCAACGTTTGTCTCATATACTGATGTAGTGATGTGATGTGGCTGAGAGTTGCCATGCATCTGAGGTTCTACACGCATAGGAGGCCTGATGTTACTAGCAAATTCTGGTATTCGGCTCGAGTCTAATTAGATATATTGCGTTAAAACCTGCGTTAGAATAAAATACATATATTTGGGATTACACTTTCTCTGATAAGTACAGTCAGAATATGAGCTTTGTGTGGGTTGTGTCCAATCCTGAATTGGAACTAGCAGTTCTCAGGGTCAGGCACCTAAACATCAGTCTTGCTAACAAATACCAAAATGGTTCATTCTGTTTACGGACATTATATGTTCCAGTCAGCATTTTAATACCCTTTACAAAATCCCACTTGAGGAACTTATTCTTAGTAGAATCAGATGTCCAGCACATGGACTGACTGACTGACTGAGTTTAGTTTTACGCCGCTTTCAGCAATATTCCAGCAATTATCACGGCGGGGACACCAGAAATGGGCTTCACACATTGTGCCCTTAGCATGTGGGGATTCGAACCCGGGTCTTCGGCGTGACGAGCCAACGCTTTAACCACTAGGCTACCCCCACCGCCCAAGAGAAACACATGGATACTTTTCTGTATTCCATACACTTGCATTGTCACATCTCGTTGCTTTCAAAAGTCTCTAGAGTGTTTGCTTTGGTGGTTTTACGTGCATTGTGTACAGTTGACAAGAAGCAAGTTCGAAAGGATTTAGATAACATGAGGGTTCCACCCCGATGCATGTGAATATGTACTATAGGGAGCTCCAACAATGACTCCTTCGTAACCCTTAACAAAACACTTCAGATAAGGTAAGTACTTATTCTCGGAAAATGACAGGTTAGGTTTAGCTGTATATATCGTTCCAAATGCACTTCTGATAGCAACATATATAAAAGCATTCCAAGTCTTGCATTTTGGTGCCGGGTCACTTGGTAACTCTAATACCTGTGAGTAGTAGACCCGGGGTACAATAGGTATTCAGCACCCCGGTACTCCATCGCTAGTCGTAAGAGGCGACCTAATTGGGCAACCTGTTTGCGCCCCTGTGTCGATGGAGTGACGGATTCGCAGTTGTCGAGGGCACAGGAACTCAGGAACCGTGTTCCTTTTGTCCCACTCACCTAACATGTTCAGTATTTAATAATGCAAACCATTTCCCAAAATCAGTGTCTCGTTTTCCTGAACTGGTATGTGATGATTTTATATGTGCGCTTGAGTCCCAACACAGAGACACTTTGAGATGTTTACTCATAAAATAACCACTTAACCAGTCTGTGAGGTTTAAATAAACAACACAGAGACACTTTGAGATGTTTACTCATAAAATAACCACTTAACCAGTCTGTGAGGTTTAAATAAACAACACAGAGACACTTTGAGATGTTTAGGATTGTAACTACTCCAACGAAAAGTAATGAATTTCTTCTAATCTTACTATTTATAACCTGGCCCTTTTTCCTTAATCTATGGCCCTTATGACTTTCCCTTGGCCTTTTTTACTATTCTTTGGCCCTGTTGACTTTTCCAGTTTGGGCCCTTTTGTCCTTTGGCCCTTTTGACCTGTTCCCATTGTATCTTCATTAAAAACCGGTCATTTACAACGAAATACTGTTAACAAACACATGTTTTGCGGTGATTGTTAGTTTACAACAGCATCATTTGTTTAATACCCATGTACAATACTAAATGACAGGAGATAACGGGAAACGCCATGAAATATCGGTATAATATCACGGTATTTCTTGCGTCAGAACACGAGAATCTCGCTCGTGTAACATGCCATCGTTGAAATACTTTATTTATCAGCTTTTATGTTATTTCATTCAACAAATCCCTAAACTATTGTGTCATTCAAATTCAACTAATAGTTCTCATACTACCACTGACATTAACCCCCTGGCTGCCGAGTTTTTTTTCAGGCGCACATTTTCATACAGTTTGAAAAGTGAACGTTGTGCGAGAATTGCCCTCGCGTGGTCCTGGATCTACGTAAGGCTATAAAATTACACAGAAATGTAGAATATTAAATTTCCTATCCGTTGGTATAAATATAAGTACAATTACCTTGGCGGTTTGAGAAATAGACCTTGCTAAATGTTGTCCAATTTTTTGTTATGCGTTAAAAAACAGTAAATTTCTCCGCTTTTTATCGCGCACCGATAAAAGCAGTGTGCTACGAATTTTTTAATGGGGCATCTTTACGGAAAGTGTGAGCGAAGAAAATACAGCCTGATAGCGTTATACGCTCAACATTAAAAATGACTCGCAATAAATGTCAAAAATGTATTTTCTTCTATGACGTCAAACGACGAAAGAGAGGTCATACACGTATAATGATAAGGGGGCATAACTCCGTTATGCGTAACACTAGGTCAATGTACCTCAGATCACTTGGAGAAAATGTGTTGTGGATACGGACGCTATATTTTCGTTATTTTATATTCATGGTGAACCTCACTATTCCAATTCAAAGTTCCCCAATGTGAACGGATGTGCTTTGGTAGTTTCACAATTTATAAGAAAAGATGACAACGTATTACATGTGATAGCACGTACTAGCGATTTGAATGGCCCTATCCGATATATAAGTTAGTTCTTAGATTCCCATATTCTCCTGTTTGTGTAGATGTAATTTGACTAATTTTGCATCGTTATTACCAGAGTATTAGCCATATCTTCAAATGTAACGAAATTGCTGAAAATAATACAACATTTTAGTTGACGTCATTGCTTGTTTTATGCATTTTGCGACGTTGGAAAACGACGACATTGGCATTCTGATTAGTATACATTGTGTATATCTCACTTAATTTCCATTCATTGTATAAAAGGTCTAGACTTCTATGTCAGAATTTAACACTCTTTAGACAAAACATAAAATGACTGATTTTTCCATTTAAATAGTGTCCTGAATATATCAACAATTAGACAGTTTGACAGCGTATCTTATTGTGACTAACACGCGCACCTGTTTGGCATCAATTTAACGTAAATAAAAATAATATTTCACAACACCCGAATATTTTGTTTGGGATAAGGGGAAGGACATATATGTCCCTGTGGCATCCAGGGGGTTAATGTAACAAAATCGGAAGACATGTAATTTAATCATTGAATAAACCTTGTAAAACTCCAACTGCGCATGTCCTGAGTGTATGACGTCACGCTAAAATAGCTGTATCCGCTATATTCACTCAGCAGGCAAATTGAGGAAATCTCGCTGACTACATTCTTTTCACTTTATCAGAGAATATACTGATCTATATAGATTTTTATGATTCACGAAATAATCACGAACGGTTCTGTAGTTTGTTCCTTTTATTAAAGGCAGTAAAGGGTGTGTCCCATTTTGATTCAACAAGCATATGAGTTGTATCCAGTTTCATCAGAGACCATATAATATTTTATTACCCACGAGGTCAACGTATGGGTAGTTGCATACTAATCTCGTACGTCACACGAGTGTCGTATTGCGTTGACCTGTGTCGTAACGACTTGACCTGAGATTCTAACGATTTGATTGGATAACCGATGACCTCTCAATTAGGTCACATTCTGACGTAACTATTTTTTCATTCATAACAAACACGTGAATTCATTCATTCTACAACTTACATGCATTGTGGGAATGTAAACATTGCGAACCTTGCCCTGTCGCTGTTTATTTGTGAGTCGAACTGAGACATTATATCTGTCGAAAAACATAAACGCAATGTTTCCACCAGTGATGTTAGCCGAATGAAGTAACTGGAAACCAAGAAACGAGGTGCTATGGAGTAGTTTACTGTAGGAGGCTGTACGAGGCGATGACAACTGACATGCATCGTGACGTCGGTTACCAAGGCAGTGACATCATTACAGTGTGACGTCATGCAAACATTGTACTACAGTACAAAACTCTTCCGCGACCTCTTTATAAAACCGAAATTTAATGCATGTGAATTGACGAACATGTTTTCCCATGATCTTTTCAGTTTCTTATCAGTCCACCGCTTTCCTTGCTCTCGGTACTTCATTTCCTTTCGATACATATCAACGACACAAGCCCACGCCTGTTGCAGCCCGACTTCTTGTAATTCTTTTCCAATCTGGTTATATTCAGGCTCGACCTCCTTTCTGATCACACACAGATTCATTTTCGTCGTCGTCGTCGATGTCGCCGTACCTTCGTACGTTTTCTTAACGACTTCCATTGTTTGTTCCTCGGTGCTGAAAGACGTGCATGTTGCCTCCATCAAATCTCCACAATCGGCGCATACTGTAGCCCTGACCAGTCAACTTGTATCGTGGGAAGAGTCGCTCTCTGTGTCATCACAATTATCACTGAAGTATTGTTCTTGAAGTATTTGTTTGGTTCAACGTTTGTCTCATATACTGATGTAGTGATGTGATGTGGCTGAGAGTTGTCATGCATCTGAGTTCTACGCTAGAGGCCTGATGTTATTGCTAAATTATTCGGCTCGAGTCTACAATTAGATATATGGCGTTTAAACCTGCAGCAGAATAAATACATATATTTGGGATTACACTTTCTCTGATAAGTACAGAATATGGAGCTTTTGTGGGTTGTGTCCAATCCTGAATTGGAACTAGCAGTCTCAGGGTCAGGCACCTAAACATCAGTCTTGCTAACAAATACCAAAATGGTTCATTCTGTTTACGGACATTATATGTTCCAGTCAGCATTTTAATACCCTTTTACAAAATCCCACTTGAGGAACTTATTCTTAGTAGAATCAGATGTCTAGCACATGGACTGACTGACTGACTGAGTTTAGTTTTACGCCGCTTTCAGCAATATTCCAGCAATATCACGGCGGGGGACACCAGAAATGGGCTTCACACATTGTGCCCATGTGGGGATTCGAACCCGGGTCTTCGGCGTGACGAGCCAACGCTTTAACCACTAGGCTACCCCACCGCCCAAGAGAACATGGATACTTTTCTGTATTCCATACACTTGCATTGTCACATCTCGTTGCTTTCAAAAAGTCTCTAGAGTGTTTGCTTTGGTGGTTTTACGTGCATTGTGTACAGTTGACAAGAAGCAAGTTCGAAAGGATTTAGATAACATGAGGGTTCCACCCCCGATGCATGTGAATATGTACTATAGGGAGCTCCAACAATGACTCCTTCGTAACTTTAACAAAACACTTCAGATAAGGTAAGTACTTATTCTCGGAAAATGTACAGGTTAGTTTAGCTGTATATATCGTTCCAAATGCACTTCTGATAGCAACATATATAAAGCGTTCCAAGTCTTGCATTTTGGTGCCAAGTCACTTGGTAACTCTAATACCTGTAGGTGTAGACCCGGGGTACAATAGGTATTCAGCACCCCGGTACCCCATCGCTGGTCGTAAGAGGCGACCTAATTGGGCAACCTGTTTGCGCCCCTGTGTCGGTGGAGGACGGGATTCTGGTTGTCGAGGGCACAGGAACCAGGAACCGTGTTCCTTTTCTCCAACACACCTAACATGTTCAGTATTTAATAATGCAACCATTTGCCAAAATCAGTGTCTCGTTTTCCTGAACTGGTATGTGATGATTTTATGTGCGCTTGAGTCAATGACGTCCCGATGTCCACAACTTGGGGTTTGGATAAGGCAGGTCATCAGTTCAACTCACCGGTTCTGTGGCTCCTAAGAATCCTAAACCTTGAATCTCTCTGCGAACCTTGTGACAACCTGTAACACGCTCATTAAAATGAAGACGTGAAACTTAACGACTGTTCTACTGCCTGTATCGATGTTTGGGGGCTACTACTTCCGTCGTTCACCTGGTGGGTGCCAGAATTAACACACAGACCTAACCTGTTAAAGCCAGAATTAACAAACAGACATAATCTATTAAAGCCAGAATTAACACACAGACAAACCTGTTAAAAGCCAGAATTAAAACACAAAGTAACCTGTTAAAGCCAGAATTAACACACAGACTTAACCTGTTAAAGCCAGAATTAACACAGAGACAAACCTGTTAAAGCCAGAATTATAACACAGACTTAACCTGTTAAAGCCAGAATTAAAACACAGACTTAACCTGTTAAAGCCAGAATTAAACACAGACTTAACCTGTTAAAGCCAGAATTAACACACAGACTTAACCTGTTAAAGCCAGAATTGACACACAGACCTAACCCGTTAAAGCCAGAACTGACACACAGACTTAACCTGTTAAAGCCAGAATTGACACACGGACTTAACCTGTTAAAGCCAGAATTATAACACAGACTTAACCTGTTAAAGCCAGAACTGACACACAGACTTAACCCGTTAAAGCCAGAATTTTAACACAGACTATCCTGTTAAAGCCAGAATCAAGACACAGTCTAACCTGTTAAAGCCAGAATTATAACACAGACTTAACCTGTTAAAGCCAGAATTAACACACAGACTTAACCCGTTAAAGCCAGAATTTAAAGCCAGAATTAACACACAGACTTAACCTGTTAAAGCCAGAATTAACACACAGACTTAACCTGTTAAAGCCAGAATTAACACACAGACTTAACCTGTTAAAGCCAGAATTAACACACAGACTTAACCTGTTAAAGCCAGAATTAACACACAGACTTAACCTGTTAAAGCCAGAATTAACACACAGACTTAACCTGTTAAAGCCAGAATTAACACACAGACTAACCTGTTAAAGCCAGAATTAACACACAGACTTAACCTGTTAAAGCCAGAATTGACACACAGACTTAACCTGTTAAAGCCAGCCAATTTAAACACACAGACTTAACCTGTTAAAGCCAGAATTAACACACAGACTTAACCTGTTAAAGCCAGAATTAACACACAGACTTAACCTGTTAAAGCCAAAGCCAGAACCTTTAAAGCCAGAATTGACACACAGACTTAACCTGTTAAAGCCAGAATTAACACACAGACTTAACCTGTTAAAGCCAGAATTAACACACAGACTTAACCTGTTAAAAGCCAGAGACTTAACCTGTTAAAGCCAGAATTGACACACATACTTAACCTGTTAAAGCCAGAAGTAACACACAGACTTGACACACAGACTTAACCTGTTAAAGCCAGAATTGACACACAGACTTAACCTGTTAAAGCCAGTATTAACACACATACTTAACCTGTTAAAGCCAGAATTAACACACAGACTTAACCTGTTAAAGCCAGAATTAACACACAGACTTAACCTGGTGAAGCTGCAAGAGGTGACCCTGAAACAAACGATGAAGGAGCTCCTACATGTTCCATCTTCTAAATGCCTTATTTTCTCTTCTTTCTTTTTTTTTCTTTTTTTTTAGTGTGCATTAACTATTATTTCATGTGACTGTGCAAAATTTGGTTTGGTTGCAATTATTAGATTTTGTGTTAGTGAGCAATTCCTCGGTCTCAAATGAAATCAAACGGACTGTACAGATACATAGACATAAGTTATTATCTTGACTCGCATGAAATGTTTGTGGAATCATTCAATTGTTTGAAGCGTTCGTACAATCATCCCTTTGCTTTGCCATGAGGTAGTTGCATATCGTGATTCATTGGACGGAGTGAGCTTTGAACATACTGAATGGCATCAATCAAGATCTACAGTTTTGTGGAGCTAATCTTTTCACCCTGGTTATCCAGCCTAGGCCACAGTTCATGCTTGGTCAGTACTACAGTCGCTGGCTGTTCATATTACAAACTGATAAATGTTTTGAACTGTCAATGTAATTTTACTGATCTGATATAGAACAAACTTTATGGTTACCAAGTTCTTTTATTTCGTGAGTGAGGCGCTTCGATACAGATTCTTGTGCCGTTGGCAAGTAGGAATGTAGCAAAGAAAACATCACAATTAACATAATTGTCTAGACAGTAAGCTGATGAAGCCAGCGAGTTGACAATGGAAAGGCGTTGAAGCCAGAGATGTACATTTTTGGGTGTCACTTAGCTAGTTTTACGCTGGATGCTTTCTCTCGCATAGATTTCTGTGTTATCATATATGTTAACCTATGCTTGTCAACTTCGAAATCAACTCAATGCGAAGCAATTGTTTAAAGCGATAGTAAAATCTCTAAATGTCTCCCGTCATGATTTTTCAACACGTCACAAAAAAGGCGACTTCTCTTGAGATCAAAAGAACATTGTTTTTGCAATTAGCTGATTATCTTTACGTGTTACTGTGGATATGTAATCTTCTTACAAGTCTGCAGCATGGCTTAGCTCTCATTTTGGACGTTGATGGGAAATAATTAACTCAACTGTTGACAATTTCCACTTTTTAGGCTTTTTGTTGTTGATTGTTGTTTAACGCCACACACACAATATGGCGGCTCTCTGTAAATATTCAAGCCTGGACCAGACTATCCAATGATCGACAGCATGAGCAACGCTCTACGCCAAATGGCGTACGACGTCACGCTCTACGACGTCATGGCAAATAAGTCAGCGAACTTAACCACCCGATCCTGTTAGCCGCCTGCAACGACAACTATGGGATGCTAAGTACCAATGCTAACATAGAGGGCAACTGGGCTCCTTTTTAATATACTTTATGGAGATAACTGAACAAATGTTGTTTGTTCTGTAAACTATATTCATGTGATATACCATTTTTATGGACCAAGTTCTACCTTCTAAGAGACTATAGTCTGTTTGCCGTGAAAACGTACCGATGAATTTCACTCTAAACAAAAACGTAAATCGAATAAAGTGAAATTAAGATTGCGAATCCTCATAATTTTACCTTGCCAATTGGACATTCAAATCTCAGAATTTTATTCAACTTAGGATAAAAGTTGTTTAACAAACGATCATAGTTTCAAATCGCTAGTATTGGTTTGTATTACAAGGGGTATGCACTTTAAATGAAAAATCGAGAACAAGTAGAGTTGGTCTAAGTTAACGCTCATCACGTACCGCACGTGCATTTGTTTCACTGTTCCATCTACTGCGCTCACCCCCTTGTAATACAAACCAATAATAGCGATTCGAATCTATGATCGTTTGTTAAAAAACGTTTATCCTAAGTTGAAAACAATTCTGAGATTTAAATGTTCATTTGGCAAGGTAAATTTATGAGGATTCGCAATCTTAATTTCACTTAACTTGATTTACTTTTTTGTTTAAAGTGAAATTCATCGGTACGTTTTCACTGCAAACAGACTATAGATGGAAGTTGGACATTTTGTAGTGCATGTTTACTGCAACACTGGTAGAGAGTAGTATTACGAGAACCTGGGTTCATCTTACAGCTGATATCCTTAACTCAGTGGAAAGTTGGATGGCCTAGTGGTTAAGGCGTTCGCTCGTCACGCCGAAGACCTGGTTCGATTCCATGTGTACATTGTGTGATGTACAATTCTGGTGTCCCTTGTCGTGATGGAATATTGGTAAAAGCTGCGTAAAACTATATTCACTCACTCACTTAACTCAGCTTGCTGACATGGTACATGTGCTCCCGAACAAGGCGTCTCACCTCGGATCTGATGGTCTGTGGTTCGAATCCAATTATGAAACTAGGACATGTTAATGCCTCTGTCTTAACCCTAACAGTATCATGCTGTTCCTGCTGTTCCTGCAGTTAACATCCTGGCACCTGCCCCGTCTGTGCCAGTCAAGTTAGATGTTGTATTCCAGGAAACCGCTGTCGATATTATCAAGTGCGAATGGAGAATCCATACAAAACGTCACTATGGCACAAAAGTACCTGTAGAGAAACAAGAAAAAGCTCAAATGTTGACGAAACTTGACCGTGTTTGGACGATAAGATTAAGATGACCTGTATCTATGACCTGAGGGTGGGTGGAACCATCTTGTGATATCTCTCATTTGGCTCGTCATGCCGAAGACCCGAGTTCGAATCCCCACATGGGTACAATGTGTGAAGCCCATTTCTGGTGTCCCCCGCCGTGATGTTTCTGGAATATTGCTAAAAGCGGCGTAAAACCAAACTCAGTCAGTCAGTCAGTCAGTGATATCTCTCATAGTCATTCACGCATTTTAGATCAAATCTTATGTCGGGTCTTTATGCAGGTTCTACATGTCAATCTCGTGAAGATCCGGGTTACAATTGGTCTTCAGCACCCCATTATTGTCTGTAAGAGGGCTGCTGATACAATGTAAAATTCACTCACTCACTTACTGAAAGAGGCGAATGGGTGATCGGGCTGAGTTACTTGGTTGATGACTGACTGGTGCTTAGGGACATCCAGTACGCTGTAGCGAACAGTACGTATACGTATATACTATAGTATTAACATTCTCCTGTTAATGCTGCGTCACCTCTATCTTCTCATACAAACGATTTACATGTATGTCATTTATGAGAACAAAAGTATCTATTATATGGTCTCTGGACTGACGTAGTGATTATTATTTTGGGGTTTATTTTATTTTGAAAGGATACAAAACGAATGATTTCAGATCATGGTGATGGTGTTAAGCATGTTCGGGTGGTGTTTTCATATTTTATATTTTGGCTAAAAACACACGAATGCCCTCCAAAATCTAACGTGCGTTGCCCTCGTATCACACTCAGCTTCTCAACCTTCATCTCCCAAGCAGGGCCTCAACATCTATTTCCGCCTCTGAAGCAAAGCCGCGCATGCGCGACCTACCTTTAAATCCAAGATGGAAGTACTTGTGAACCGTGTCGTGAAATGAACAGTGCGACAGTATTTGAATAGTTTAACGTACATGACTTGATTAAGGATTACCAAACGACGAGTCATGGACTCTATTGTAGGATTTGATCCCACTTTGCCAATCGACCTTGATGGCAGGTAGGTTGATGTCATATGGACACCTTTCTCATATTTGAATGTGCGTAGATGTATCGTTTTTGTTTTGGTTGACAGATTGGACTTTCAAAATACGCGGACTTTTACCTGTCAATTGTGTTATGTCAATACTACAGGTGAGCGCGCGAACTACGAACTTTCCGGGACAGGTGTGGCCGTGTATATTCAAATGCAGTATAGATGCATAGGAATAAACAGGTGTTAATTGAGAGTTGTTTTTGTTCGGGGCTTGTTGGGATTGTGTATCGTGGTTCGTTGTTATGCCTCAGGACATGATACGGTTCAAAAGTTTATGAACGCTGAGGGTTAGCTTTCAAAATGAATCCTCGAGCGATTCAGAGTGAGTTCAAAAGTTTGCGTTAGGGGCCATGGGCCGTTCATGTACTTAGTGTTCAATTTAGAATACCAATTTTGCAATAGTCAAACGAAGGTTATCTTGAAAAACCTTCGAAACAAATGATAAATAATCTAGTTATCATTGCATCTATCCCCATAATTATTGGTAATTATCATCTATATGTATCAAGCACACTGTCAATTCAATGATTCTATGACATTTCTGCAAGCATGTGTAAAAAATAATTGTAATCATGCTAACATTAATATACAATTTCGATACAGACTCACTTCTCTTATAATTTACTTGCCACACTGATGTCACAGAGTTGGTATTTAGTTCATATGTTTACAGATGAATACTATTATTACTTAGGATGTAGAACTTGGTCCATATGGTATATCACATTCATTTTTAATCAAAACATACATTATCAAGATAAAAATGTTCCTTAAAAAATGTCATAACCCTAGTGCTAAAAATAACAGAGTTAACATGTTTAAGGGCCCTTAGCTCATTATGATATCAATAATAAAGAAATTGTATATTCATAGAACTCTCCACGTTGTTCTTCCTTAGATTCACCCTGAAACAAACCTTAAATTCCCAAACTGCTGATAATGTGTATGATGGTACCATTCAACAAGTTTGAGTAGTATCAACTCTCTTAATCATAACAGTTCAAGAAACAAGTCATGTATAATTTTCCACCTCATTCCTTAGCATGTTTCATCATGATATGTGCTAGTTTAAATAGTCCTGATCCAAAGGAAATATGAGCTCTCGAGTAATAATTCCCCACAAGCATTTCCAAATGGTCAAGTTTGAAGACATTGTCTCTCAATTGAAATTTGTTCTGCTTGAACAAATCAGTTAATGACACTATTCCAGTGTTGTTTACATTTTATCGAAGTAGTTGTAAGCGAGTCAGCATGTAGTATGTGTTGACGTGGAGGATGTTTTGTGAAATGTTGGCATGGTGCCATCACCTCCCGCTGATACAGTGTCGACTTACATGTGTTGGGGAGGGTCTTTCTCACGTGCAGTGATACTCCACTGTATACATGTTAGTGCTTATCACATTTATCATTGCTTATTCTGAGTTTATTTGCTGAACATCCTGATCGTTTCTGCAACCAAATTAGCAGTTTCCATTCACCATATGAATGCTCAAACCTTTGCATTATTTTTGCTATGGTCAGTGAATCAGCGAGGAGTTATTATTCTCAGCTCCTTATGGAGTATACAACCCTGTCTCCATGGTGCTAGGTTAACAGTCACAACATAAGTCACCCAACCCAAACCAACACTAAAATCTTACCCTGAATAATAAAGTTAACAATTATGGGATTTTCAGCCAGCATTACAGTACTTATTCTGATCAGTTGTTGAGTCTGTTTGTTTTATATAATTGATAGTCATGTTCACTTTGGTTGTACAGTGTTGTGTAACTAAGCTAATTCAAGGGTCCAAACATAGTGTCATTCCATCTCCAAATGAAATACAAAGTATGTATGATGCCTTCTGTGTATTATAGGTAGAGATGTCATTGTTTTGATCACAATTTAGTGATTGCCTGAAATAACCTATATTTGTCGATTGTATGATAAGATAGATAAGAAAAGATGGAATTTTATTGCGGAAACGTTCCATGCAGAAACAGTGACAGTATTCTATAAGCTACATAAACAAGATATATAATGTATATTTGTATGCATATTTGATGCAGGATATTGTGTACGGTAAATCTCTGGTATGGTAACTTATTGTTCTGGCTGCTCATGTTTCTCAATTGTTCCTATCATTTTGTCTGTCTGGCCAAGGTGTGCCTCTGCAGCATCAGCAGTCAATACAGGTGTCATTCCAACCTGTACCCCTACAGCCTGGATCTCATCACTTCCCCAGGTGCACACAGGGAACTTCTCAGCTGTTACAACATAATGGGGCACATGCTTAGCATTCCACACTCCTCCTCCAACAAAAACTCTGCTTCCTGCTCATGCAGTGCACAAATCTGTTGCTAGGTTACCTGTAAATAAACTCTTTGGGAGACATAAGAACATGTTGTTTATTAGAATGTGTTGTATAACTTGTACAGATACTGTTTTCCTGGTAATGCTAAGGAACAAGAAATGTTTCAACTCATGAAGTTATGTCATTGTTGAATTTGAATTTTATTGAAATCATACAGATATGGGCAAATTTGCCAAACATGGGTCTTCACACCAGTTTTAGTAGATTTTAGTGTTCTGTTGACAACCAGTAATATATTTAGCTGACTATACTTAAGGTTCTGAAGATATTCTGTACAGCAGATGACTAGGACTGCACAGTATATACTGGTATACCACAATGCGCTTTTCAGACAATACATATTTTTATTTTTATTTTCTGAGAACCAGTATATTGGGTAAAGAAGTTTTTTGTGATTACCTTTATGGTTTAGATTAAAATCTACACAGATTTTCATTCACAACAGATATTTTCCTTCGTTATTCAATGGCAAAACAGCATACTGTAATACTATAAATTGTATAATTTAAAGAAAGAAACTAGAATCCCTGACCATGCAACTTAATTGCTGTTATCAGAACCATAACATATATTTTTAGGGACATATATTGTAGAAAATCGGATCAGCATGTACAGTTAGTGTCACTTACTGTCAAACACTTAAGTTATCATTATATCGCGATACATATCGCAAAATGGCTACCTAAATCGCAATATATTGCAATACAATTTATTTGCCAATACACAGCCCTAGTTATGACTATTATCATGATTACTACAGCAGACAAAACAATTCAGCTGTCGTTTTCTGCTACAGGTAGTGTCCAGACAGCTCCAAACACAAAGCATACCATGCAAAACTTATGTTTTTTGCATTATTTGCAGCAGATGTTTGTGTTTTTGTGTGGACTGTTGACATGTACAATATCAGGACAGACTGTATGATTGATGGGTGTGGGCAAACTGATTATTCCAAGGATCTTCCCATGAGCAGAGCATATGATCATCTTGTATGTCTGCACATAATATAATACAGTGTCATAGTAACATTCAGTCATTTTTCTCTCTCTCTCTCTCTCACTCTCACTCTCACTCTCACTCTCTCACTCTCCATAATAAGTGAAGCCCATTTCGGTTATCCCCCGCTGTAATATTGCTGGATTATTGCTAAAAACATCGTAAAACCCCACTCACTCACTCACATTTACACCCTGGAAAGGATGGGAAAATAATGGATTTACAGAACATCTCCTGTCTTCACACCATCCAACCAACTTTGTTTTGTTGGGAGATTTCAAGTTGTTTGTCAGTACTGTGTTGATGGTTTTCAATTCACAAGTTGTCGTGTTGGAGTATTGTACAGGGAGTGAAACTGTCTTAAATGTGTGTGAGACTGACAGGAAGGAAATACTCAAGGCTTGCGCCAGAGTTCAGTGCAATGTAAAAGCTTCCTGGTTCAGGACACAACAAAATAAAAGTAGTAAAATTGAGTTCTAACATTAAATCTGGGTAGTCTCATTCCAGGTTAACACTTTACAACTGTTGACCATGTCCAAGACTTGCTTATAAACATAAATAAAATGTGGAAACTGGTATATTATATATGTTTATGCCTCCCTAAACCCAAACAAATATTGAAGTCAGTTCTCATCACTGCTCAATAGGGATGTCACGATACATAAGTTTCATGAATCGATGAATATCACGATACCCATGTCACGATTCGATACGTATCACGATACCGTTTTTTGCAGCATTATTGCGTAAATTTAGTTACATTTTGAACATTAATATTACATATTTTATAATTGTCCAAATATGAACATTTTTGATTCTCAGAGATTTAAAAATTCTAATTTCCAATCTTGGTGCATGAAAAATAATCATTTATAACTCTCATAACATCAAAAAACATGATACATTTGTAAAATGTAGTAAACGATACATAAACATATTTAAACCGATACTTTTAAAACTAGATATTGATACAGTTTTTGAATGTATCGATAATTGTATCATCTTAGAAAAAGTATTGATATATCGTGGCATCCCTACTACTCACTGTCTACTGTTCATACTCCTTGTGGGGCGGTGGGGTAGCCTAATGGTTAAAGCGTTGGCTCTTCACGCCGAAGGCCCGGGTTCGAATCCCCACATGGGTACAATGTGTGAAGCCCGTTTCTGGTGTCCCCCGCCGTGATATGGCTGGAATATTGCTAAAAGCGACGTAAAACCAAACTCAGTCAGTCAGTCATACTCCTTGCCATGCTTACTTTGCCATGATGCTGTAAATGCACTGCTTCAGTCTTTGTACTTGATAATGAGGTACGGGTACTCTCAATAAAATCATGACATTTTAATTGCTGGGTTTCAACATTTACAAAAACATTATGGTGCATTAAATTCATAATTTGCAGTTTCTCTCCCTCCCCCTTCCCTCCCTACCAAAACACATGTTTTTGTACATTGATGGTCTACATCTGCTTCAATATTTAACTGTATGTTCTGTCAGAAATCTCAAGTTTCATAACTGTGGATCAGTTTACTCTTTGTCCATCAATTATTCACTTCAGCAAATCACTTGCCTTTCATGGGATGTTTAAGTCAGCTGAAAACAGCAGACCTGGATGCAGACTGGTTATGTTGTGGGACAACTGGGTCAATTTGTTTGAAGTTTGGATATGATATACATGCTGTAGCTGAATGTGTCTGCGAATAACTTGTGAACAGTGAAATTCTGATGGTGCTGGGTACTATGCGCCAGAAATCAAATTGATAATTTGTGAAAATTGAAAATACTATACTGACTGTGAGGATAATTATTCATCAGGTCTTGAACACAAGTACTGCAGGGGGGGGACGGGGGGGAGTTTACATCTGACCCTCCTTTTTACCATTAGGATCAGTATGAGGACCAGTGCGGTTTGTTTTTTATCTGACTCAGCTTCTATCAGGGGCATCACACCAGGCGTGCTGAGGCTAGAGTTCAACTGAAGTCAGATAGCCAATATTGTCGGGCTCGCTGACTTGGTTGATGGTTAGCTTCATCTCTCTGTAGCTAAGAGCGATGCTCATGATGTCGATCACTGTATTGTCTGGTCCAAGCTTGATTATTTACAAACTGCTGTCAAACAGCTGAAATATTGCTTACATCAACAGTTAACAATAGGTTTGTGCTATAAACCTATCACAGGTCACACAGTAACAATATTATGTAATTTCACACAAGTTTTTATATTTGTGATGTAAATCAGTTTTTGACATTTTGACAATAAATACAAAAGCCTTTGTTGAGGAGGAGCATGCGGAACATTATTAAAAAAGGTCCAACAGGTTAAACTTGAGAAACTTATTATCAGCATGTCTGTCACTTTGTCTAATATCATTTGAGGGGCGTAGGGTAGCCTAGTGGTTAACACGTTCGCTCTTCACGTGGAAGACCCATGTTCGATTCCCCCCATGGGTGCAATGTGTGAAGCCCATTTCTGGTGTCCCCTGCTGCCACTCACTACCATTATCATTTAACATGATTAACAAATCAGTAAGTCCAACATACTGCCCAACTTCATACATATTGATAATTTTATTAATATTATGGTTTTGTCACATCTGTTTTTGTACTGTGGCTCAGTATTAAAAATGTTACATACAACATACATATCATATTTTGTGTGACTGTCTAGTGTTGTGAGAACATGATGAAGTACTCTAGTACTTTTTTGTCTTGTCCATTGAAGTTTTTCCTGAGAGTTTGTCCAGCAGGCCACCAGGGTGTTTGTGGAGCTTGTCAGCCAGCTGCTAGTGCTGCAGTCGGCTTCCTTGTTGAGGGGAAAGAATGAATTGATTGTGTATCTTCAATAATCACTTCCAAGGGCCTCCTGGGGCCACATGTCAGGATAACTGGTTTTAATGTAAATATGAAACAATTTTGTTGTTACTTCGTGAAATGTACAACAGTATCTTATGTTACAGTAATGAAAGAATGTAGGCGTTCTTGCACAAAGGAATATTTTCCTAACTGACAAGATGAGACTGTACACGTGGTAAAGCTTGTATTTGTTGACATTGTATCAGTCTGGAGAGCCGCTCCAGGAACAGGCATCTGGAAAGATCAGACATCTGTGGAGCTGAGGTGACGTCTGCTGACCTGGTGTGATGCACTGATGGCAGCTGGCTGATGTTCAGATCTGTGATGGCAGCCACCACACAAAGACAGACAGTGAGATACACTAAGTGACAAATGTTTGTTGTTGTTAAGCAGTTTGCTCACTTCCCGCTTCACTTGGTGTTGACATTTCATAAGAATTTTTAAAAAATCAGAAACTGATTAAGAACTACAGATGAAACAGGAAATTATGACATGTATGAAGCATCTGTCATTTTAATCTGTTCTGCTTCCTGGATGACTTGAGGGAGATTCGGTTTAGCACTTGAACTGATCAGGGGCAGGAAATGCAAACAAAGCATTGTCTACAGCACAACCTCTAGATTACACTGCCCAGGATCAAACAGCGGGGCTCTAGCGATGACATTGTGTAACACTCTGCAGTAGAAGGCTTAATGAAGAGAGACACTCACAAGTCCAATTGTTATTCACTGACCAGGACAAACAGCAGAAGAAAGACTGCAGGAGTTCAGGACCTGCACCATGGCTGTAGTGAAGGTCTCATGTCTGATGGGAGAGGTGTGGCGCCTCATCTGACAGGCTAACAGTGTTGAAGCACTTCTCACCAGTTCACCTGCTGTGATAGTGTATCAACAGTAGAACTGCAACACTGGTGTTGACATTTGTTTGACTGGTCTCAGACCTGCGACCTGTGTGTTGACATTTGTTTGACTAGTTTCAGATGGTGTTGACATTTGTTTGACTAGTCTCAGACTAGTACCTGTGACCAGTGTTGTTGACAACTGTTTGACTAGTCTCAGACTAGTACCTGCGACCTGTGGTGTTGACATTTGTTTGACTAGTCTCAGACTAGTACCTGTGACCAGTGGTGTTGACAACTGTTTGACTAGTCTCAGATTAGTACCTGTGACCAATGCAGTTCAGTGTCGTTGACAACTGTTTGACTAGTCTCAGACTAGTACCTGTGACCAGTGGTGATAACAACTGTTTGACTAGTCTCAGACTAGTACCTGTGACCAATGCAGTTCAGTGTCGTTGACAACTATTTGACTAGTCTCAGACTAGTACCTGTGACCAGTGGTGTTGACAACTGTTTGACTAGTCTCAGACTAGTACCTATGACCAATGCAGTTCAGTAGTGTTCACAACTGTTTGAGTAGTTTCAGACTAGTACCGGTACCTGAATGATATTTAGTGGTGATTACAACTGTTTGACTAGTCTCGGACTAGTACCTGTGACCAGTGGTGTTCAGTCGTGTTGACAACTGTTTGACTAGTCCCAGTTTACTGGCTATATAACCTGCATCTCATTAATGTGTACAACTTGACTAGCCTCAGAGCAGTAGCTGCAGCTGAAACTGACAGCCAACTGGCTTTGTTTCCAACCATGACCAGGAAATAGGAGAGAACTGTTGAGAAGCCATAGTTGGTCGTTTGGAGATACTCTGATTTACTGTTTGTCATCAGCATGGTCAAAAAAGACTTGAAACAAATATTGCATTGGACATGTTGGAAGATAAAACATTCAAGTTTGGAACCTGTCTGGCAGTGATTGGGATCATTGTCAGACTAAGCTACACAGAGAAAAAAGTTTGAGATTTTTCATTTTTCGATGTTCATCATTGCAAGAACTTATCACTGAAGAATTGTTATCAGGCTCCATGCTGTTATGTTTGGCCAAATTCAGGGATTCAGTAGGATTCCCAGTTAAATCCAGTAAGGACTTGTGAACTGCCCCTTTCAACATTCAATAGAGGAAATTCTTTAGTGGAGTGGTGAAATTCTAAGCATGGATTCACGGTGGAAGTAGGCAGTGTTGTCTAATAATACTTGGTATCGATGTGAAATATTCATGTAGAGTTCATGTAGGTAAATGTGAAGGTTTGAGTCAAGGTAATGTGACATTTGCAATTCATGAGCTGCCAGTGAGATGGAAACGTTTTGTGGTCGATTTGGAGATACATGCTTCTGCTACTGCTGAGGGGATGTCAACTAAATTCAGGTAATGAGCCTTTACACAATCAACGCAAATATGTCACTATCAGTAAGCATCTGGTGTCTGGCATTGATCATGTTGAAATAATACACTGTTAAGCTTTATGTTCTTCGGAACATGAGCAAGAACAGCCCTGATTTGAAGTATGAAGTGTTCTTAATTTTCTATACTGCTGCTATAGTCTGTTTGCAGTGAAAACGTACCGATGAATTTCACTTTAAACAAAAAAGTAAATGAAGTTAAGTGAAATTAAGATTGCGAATCCTCATAAATTTACCTTGCCAAATGAACATTTAAATCTCAGAATTATTTTCAACTTAGGATAAAAGTTGTTTAACAAACGATCATAGTTTCAAATCGCTATTATTGGTTTGTATTACAAGGGGGTGAGCGGAGTAGATGGAACAGTGAAACAAAGCACATGCGGTACGTGATGAGCGTTAACTTAAACCAACACTACTTGTTCTCGATGATTCATTTAAAGTGCATACCCCTTGTAATACAAACCAATAATAGCGATTTGAAACTATGATTGTTTGTTAAACAACTTTTATCCTAAGTTGAATTAAATATCTGAGATTTGAATGTTCAATTGGCAAGGTAAAATTATGAGGATTCGCAATCTTGATTTCACTTTATTCGATTTACCTTTTTGTTTAGAGTGAAATTCATCGGTACGTTTTCACTGCAAACAGACTATAATCATGCTTATTGATCCTGTTGTCATGGTTATATTCTGAAATGTAATGACGCAGGGCTAATTTCCCTGTATCTCTCGCGGAATACTGATGCAGTGACACGTAACCCATATTACCTAATTCCTTTGCCAGCATATAGCTGCTTCTTGTACTTAATGAAACCCACTTATCCCTCCTCCCATTCAGCAGTGAGCTGTTCCTCTGTGGCTTGTTAACAGAAGGATCTAGCTAATCTGTCGTCCGTACATTGGGAATCCTCCGAGACCCTATGTATCTGTGCAGGATTAGGGCACAGAGTTAGTGTGTTTGTCCAGCCATGTGAGCATGAAGGGGCCTCATTGTAGAAGTCACTTACAAGTTGGACACACGATAATCTCGGACAAAACAGGCAGCCAGAAATATGTACGACATCTTGTCATGTTTGACTAAACCCAGTATGTTCCATCACATTCTACATTTTCGGAAGCTTTCTCAAGGTGATACTTTCGTTCTGGAAGAATTTAATATTTTCGTCAATCTTGGCTTGTTGTTCAATGGTGACTGTGATGAAGAAGGCATTCAATTACAGAAATTTCGATGGAACTACAGCGATGTGGTGTTTGATAACAGGTGCTTGAAACATGTGTGCATCAAGGAGGGGATTAAACACACCGAGGGGGAGGTTTGAAGTTCTCCCAAGTGTGTTCAACGCAATACCCAGGTGAGGGACAAAGTCAGTGTTAAGGAGAAGGGTTTCATTGAAAGTACCCCATAACCAAGCATTTACATCAGCTGTTGTCAAGAGATATCATTATCAGCTAGTATCTTTGTAGCACAGTTCATATCAGGAATTACAGGAGTTTTCTACAATTATTCTGATAAACAGTATTTTAACAGATGTGTACTTTTAAAAAAACATGCTAACTGTTTTGTACAGTTGACATTGTCTTGTGTTTTATGGCTGCTGAGGTGATGCCATTAGAGTAAGAGGTAGTCTGTCTCACAGTCCCTGAACCACATTATTTTCCCTACTGCCAAGCCCTCTCTGCAGTGCTAAAGCCCTAAATAAAGCAAGTCTAGATTTCCTCAGCTCTGGTCTCCCTGGGGCTCCTTTTCAATTTAAATGGGGTTGTTTGTTACTATCAAAATTATATATATATTCAGAGACTAAGCAGGGCTCGGTTTAAGAGATGTTAACCTACTTGCACCAGGTGCAACCTGAGATAAAAACCTAGTTGCACCAACCAAATTCCAGTTGCACTGCTTTTATGGCAATATGTAATGAATGGAATATGCTATTGAATTATTTAGATGTTTTATTCAGAAGTTTACCCACTCAAAAATTGACCTGCACCTTGTGCAAGTTAGACAAATAACTATGTTGCACTTTGTAATATTGGCTAGCATCAGTGCAAGTAAAAAAGCACTAAATCGAGCCCTGCTAAGCATTAGTCTAAGTAAGAGGTTGAGACAGATAATACACTGGCATTAAAGGTGAGTTACTGTGTGCAGGACAGAAAGTTCTAAATTCAGTCAAGCCCAGCAGTTGTCAAAATTCTCATGGAAATCAGTTGGTCCTTGTACTTACATCAATGTCAGTTGTAAACATTTTGGGCATATTCTGTTTAGCCCAGGAACTTTTGTCTGTCCTCATCTAGTTTTTTGTTTGTGATAAAGGAATGGGGGTGTCGTAGTGGTTCGATCAATCTGGTCCATTTTAAATATTTCAAAGCCTTGCTGATAGACAGCAGGAAAGAGTGCAAGAAAATATAAATAATTCTTTTACTGAAAACAAATTGAGGGCATTTGCACAATGTAATGAATATTTCTTGAACATTTTTAATTACCATTATGAAAAACATAAGTTGAAAATCTTTGAGACCATTTGAAACCTTGTGTTGATCATTCTAGTTCTTGTGGCCAAAACTGACATCTGAAACCCATGGCAGTGTTCTGTGTTCTATAAGAGTGAAGACTGCTGTCTCTCTCTCTCCATCACTCACTCACTCACTCACTCACTCACTCACTCACTCACTCACTCACTCACTCACTCACTCACTCACTCACTCACTCACTCACTCACTCACTCACTCACTCACTCATTTCATTTTCATGAACACTACATGCTCATTCCAAGTCACAATTGAACTTATTTTAAAGACCAACAAGAAATTTATGTTCCTAACATACTAGTCATCCTTTAAAGATGTGCAATTTGCAGAAAACACCCCAAGGAACTGCATGTTTTTTCTTTATTTTTTGTGCATTAACAAAAATAACCAGGAAAATTTCATAAATGATGCTAACCAATTATTTTCGATGATTGATCGGTTGTAATGAACCAATCATCAATTATGAGATTTTAACCAATTCCCAACACTACCACCCACTCACTCACTCACCAACACATACACATACACTACACCCACGCACACTCACCACCACATACTCAGGCAAACTGTGATGATATGAAACAGGATCTATGAGCATGATAAACTGCATGTTTTTACAGCAGTAGAAGATGTCCCGGTTTGTTTTTCATCCTGATCCTCCGCCCGATGTGTATCAGGTTATGAGTTCACTGATACACATCACACAGCCATGTTTTTTTCAAATGAAGCTAGCGGCTTTCATAGACAGGTATGGGGAATCATTGCTCAGAAATGGAAATTCATATCTGATGATTACACAGATGTCAATAAAAACGGATGTTTTTCCCCAGAAGTAAGGCCGCCTGGGAGGTTTATGTGGTTCAATGTGTTGTTTTGTGGTGTCGTGTTACCATGGTAATCGGACATATGTTCTCACAGACAGTTGTGATGAGGATATGTTCTATAAAACATGGCACACTTGTAAGTTGTTTATGTGAGTCACTCGTGCCGATAACTGGATGATGGCACAAAGTGATACCATATATCTATATCATCATTTGAAGGTGGAAAATATACTTTTATGTCAAGAGCAGTTCACTTTGCTGATAGGAGCCCATGTGGAGTTCACCTTTACTACAATGTTTGGTTAGTTTATAAGTAATGGACTGCCTCCGTGGTGTAGTGGTTAGAGCGTCCGCCCGGAGAGCGGAAGGTCGCGGGTTCGATCCCTGACCGCGTCATACCAAAAGACGTTTAAATATGGTACTTGTCGGTCCCTGCCTGGCGCTCGGCATTAATTGGTTCAACAAGGATTGGTCGGCTCGGAGTCAGTATACTGTGTCTGAGTGGGGTATTCATGCTTCACTGCGGCATGGTATCTCAGTGGGCTAGCACTATAAAACCAGCTTCAGTCTGGGCTAGTACAAGCAGCCGCACATACACATACACACGCATGCACATCGTCATATGAGCGAAATATTCTCAAGCACGACGTAAAACCCAATTTAAACTCACCTCACCTATAAGTAATGCCCATCGCTTCTGACCTTGGTAAATATTTCTGCTACCACTCGAGGCTTTCTTCACAGTGTTATCTAGAATCAGGTTCACCTGAACTGTAATTGTAGAAAGTATATGGATAAACACAGAAAACAATTAGTGTTTGTGTCTGGTAATGCTAATAGTTATTTTGGGAGAATTGTGAAGTTTCTCTCTCAACATTAGTTTTATGCTGGCTTCCAGTAGCAGATCAACATTACCAGTGTAACCTGAATCAGCTATGAAAATATTTCTTTATTTCCTCCTGGTCTTCAGCCTTAGATGCACCTATGTCTCATCTGGTTGTGTGGCACCCTTGTCTATAATCTGACCGCAGCATAAAAATAGGTCATCACCGCTTTGCACTAACCTGAAAAAGCCATAGTTCATTACAACTTATTATATTCCTCTCTCATACATGAAGAGTATGTTGTCAGTGTCTGTTGGAATATACACCATGTCCAATCAGATATTTTCTCTGTATGTCCCAGTTTTAGGGAGGTATTCCTCTTACTACCACTAACTTGTTCCCCTCAATGAGCAGAGCGACCCCCCCCCCCCTGTCTCAGCCATGAACTCTTCTGTGGAGAGTTGCATCCCCTTGTTGTTCCAGGAACTAATGGCTTTCACTAATTATCACTTTTGGTTTGTCCTAATACCTTAAAATTAGCATTACCCTATATTGCTAAGATATACAGAGAATTTTGCATAACATGGATCATGTATGCATTATATCTGGACTAGCCCTTGCTCACTGTCTGCAGAGTCCAGTAAGTTTATATCATGATGATAAAGCTGTTGTGATACTTATTGTTCCTTTGCTTATCATGAAACTGTTTTACACAACTGATCTCTGACTCTGACCCAGGAGATATGAGCTTCCAGCCATGTTTGCTTGTTAACACTTTGAGACAACTATGTGTGTTTATCAAGCCTGGAGTCTTGTTGACCATATGGACTGAGGAGGCTCTGCCACTTCATGTTAACACTGTTAACTGCTGCTAATACATGCTTACTCAGTTTATTCCAATACATGGCAATATTGTTGTCTGTGTTTGAAATCATCAGGGAAACTCAATGGTCTAGTCTACAGCCTAATGACTGGAAGAGTTACAGATTCACTTGAGTCTTTGTGGTATGATGTATGGATAGGGAAGCATTACATTTATTGCAGAAAACGTTTCATCAGCATGATTATGGAATAAATGCAATATATAAATGATTGAACAGTGCGATTCATAGATACTTATATATATATATACACAAAGACATCATGAAAAGAAAATATCAAGTGTGATACAACTATTTATTATATTCTTAAGGGTGAAATACTGTAAATATGGGGAAAATAAAAATGGTATTTTCACTGAGTAGAATAACATGTTATTTCAGTTTCACAGAGTAGATTATAACTTTTGCCTGGAACTACTTTTAAAGAGTTATCTCGGCTAGATTGTAGTTCGGTTGTGGGATAAAATGCAGACATACTCGTTGTCTCGATCATTTATAAACAATGATCAAAATATAATAAATAGAATATTTTGTTAATGTTGTCAAATAACATATCAACTTTGTCAGACGACTCGATGAAATATACATGTTATTTGACAACAGTAACAAAATATTCTCTATTATGGAAATTGTTGATACAAGATTCTCAACTTGCTGTTGTTCTGGTAGGCTGTAGGAAATGTGTGTTCTGCACCATTGGGATGGACTTTAGTTCATTCTCTTTGTTAATGGAGCGTAGATCCTGTACATGAAAATGTCAGGTTTTTGTTAGCAGTGGCCTCATTACACCCATTAAGTCTTCACCACCCATGCTTGTTGATAGAAGTGACCGACAGTATTTAGTGGTCTGGCATGTGTCGTATCCCAATTGTATAGACCTATGCTCATGATGTCAATCACTGGATTGTCTGGTAGTGGTGGTCCGATTAGTTGAAATTATCGAAGATTGGTCACAGTGACCAAACGACCAAGCAATCGATCACATTTTCTCATAATCTAACACAAACGTTTTTGGAACTGCTGTTTTAGTGTTTGAAACACTTGACGATGGAACATATCTTAGAAGTTGTCGGGGCCTGAAAACGTGTTTCATTCTTAGAAAACTCACTTCACTTACTGACAAGTCATGACTGAGCATGTCTTGAAGACTCGAGGAAGTTTATGTTCATGATATATTAGCCATCACTTTAAAGTAACAAATTGCATCATTTTTGCGTTGGATGTGACATTTGCAAATGCAATTTCCAAGTTTCTAACTAAAAAGAAAAAATAACAAAAGTAACAAAACAAAAAAAAACCCCACAAAACAAAACCCCAAAACTACCTGAATAGAAAATCTGAAAAATGATGCAAACCAATTTTTTTCGATGACTGCTCGTTGATAGTGAACCAATCATTAATTGTGAGATTTCAACCAATTCCCAAAACTATTGTCTGGTCCAGACTCGATTATTTACCGACTGCTGTCATATAGCTGAATTACTGCTGAAACAAATATTTACTCATGATGTAGTCACAAATGTACAATCCACTTCTTATGAATGTAGAAAGGGTTTTGTCGCTTATATTACACAACAGACACACAAGCACACCGTAAGCTTCTGTGTAGATATGTATCGTATTGAAGCAGGGTATATCACTGGCAGTGTTACTGCATGAACCCATCTCAGGAATTGTGGGAATGCGTCCAAGCAGTCAGGATCACAGACACCAGTCACATTCCTCCTGACATTTCCCCCCTCATTTCCCATCAGTTCTTCCACATCCACAGAGAAGGAAAATCTGAGCTTAGTTGCAGAGAAACATAAATGAGTATATTAGGGATTAGGGATGCCAAGATATATCGATACATTGATGCATCGATACTTTTTCTAAGACGATACAATTATTGATACATTCAAAACTGTATCGATATTTAGTTTTGAAAGTATAGGTTTAAATATGTTTATGTATCGTTTACATTTTGCAATTGTATCATGTTTTTTGATGTTATGAGAGTTATGAATGATTATTTTTCATGCACAAAGATGGGAAATTAGAAATTTTAAATCTCTGAGAATCAAAAATGTTGATCTTTGGACAATTATATAATCTTAAATATTAATGTTCAAAATGTAACTAAATTTGCGCAATAATGCCGCAAATATAGGTATCGTGATACGTATCGAATCGTGACATGGGTATCATGATATGTATTGATTCATGAAACTTATGTATGTGACATCCCTATTAGGTATGTACATGATATATCTATATGGGGTCACAGAGACTGGTTTCATGTTGTCCGTCCCATCATGAAAGCATGAAGTGTACTCTCACATTTGGGATGTCTTTTGTTGAGTTGTATGCCAGCAGTCAATTCTGCAACTTGATGCAAATAGCTGCCAAATTGCCCTCTCAAAGTGTTCTTTCCCTCCCTCAATGTCAGACCAGTGGTTGAGAGCATGTGCTTGTGTGTAGATGACAGACATTCAAACAAATCACCGAGCTGAACTATCTGATCCAGTGTAGGGACATATTCCACACTGGCATAGGTTAGTCTGTAACATTTTAAGACTTGCCATGCAAGCAAATTCCAGAATCCAATTTATTGATTGTTACGTGATCATCACAATGTGTAACATGATCTATTTAACAATAATCCAACCTTTCCTTCTGACAAAGTGATCAATTTATTATCAGAATAGTGAAGCTTCTGGACAAATATGGCCATGCTAACTGAGTGTGGTAGGCAGGAGGATCTCATTTGCATCACAACTGACTGAATCTTCGGGATGACTTTTCTCTCTAATGTACCACGCTCTGATGCAGGCAGCTTAAATTGTGCTTCATCTACATTCCAACACAGACATTATATGCACATAATAAACCCCTCTGTAGTAATGACCGTCTGCTTGCTGCAGGTGGCAGCAGACGGCCAGTGTACAGTGAGGTCAGGTTCACTGATTCACTCGACCCTTGGAACACTCTGTGTCTAAGTTGGTCCAGAACTTGAGTGCAAAAAGACATTTTCATAATTTATTACCAGGATTATTGTCGAAAGATATCTTCAAAGCTATTTTGGGGGTTTTTTTTGGATCAAATTTAAAGGGATGGTTGATTATTCATTAGCTTTGTGTCTACGCTTCTTAACATGTGTCAGTGTACATGTTGTACACTGTAGTGAAGGTACCACTCCACCCATACTCACCCACACATGCACCCACATGCACCCGTCCCTGCACCCGCACCCGCACACGCACACACACCAGGCATCAAGCTTAACGTTTAATTTGTTTTGGCATCCAATTTAATAACTCTGAGTCATATCAGTGTATACAACTGCTACAAGTATTTTAAACTGGGATATCCTCACAGAATGCATGACACTGAAATATTGACAGGTGTATGTTATGTGCCTGACCTGTCAGTAGACATGAGGTGGACACATGATATAAACATAGGCCTTATGGATGGGCAGACAAGATTATTGCAGCAGACGGCATAGTGGGCAGACGATGGTTGAGCAGAAAGGTGGGTCGGCAGGAGGAATATATTCACTTGGATACATGTCGGCCTGACTGCTTCACACTGGAACTGTGATTTTGAGTAAGAAGAATTTAGTTCCTGTCAAACCCAGACACATGACAGCAAGCATGGTTATTGTCTCTTTCAGACCATACAGCTCTGACAGTGATAAGGATGGACTGTTGCTGAAATCAGCATAAAATATGACACACTCTCTCATGGACACTGCTCAGACATCCTAGAATTTCTTTTCCCTTTCTCAGACCTAAGAGATTCTTGTGTTCCTTTATGGTTATTTACTGCTAAACCTTTAGACCTGTCACTTGAAGTTGAGCATCAACGTAAATGGGGTTGTTGTGACATAACTGGAATGGTGCATTCATTTAAACACTGTTACAGCAAACTTAATAAACCAAGGAAACCTCATAATTTCAAGCATGTCATGGGCTATGTATGTCAGTCATGAAGTCCTGTCTGTTGGCCAATCCTGCTGTGAAGGCCAGATGCTGGGCAGTGAGGCAGCATGGCTTCAACTGTTGTGTCAGCTGGCTGGGATTCCGCTCATTGGATGGAGGAATCTTCATTTGCCTCTTTAACTCCAGCTTCCTTAGAGGTGCATCTTTGTGCAACATGTCAAGCTTGCTTAGTTTGTGTGAAATATGTAACTCTGCTTTCTCACCCAGGACACAATGAGGGGCCCTGAGTGGTGAAGTGTCAGCCCTCAGGCTTGCCAGAAACTGTTTGGTTTTAAGATTTCCATGGCTGGCTATGTTTCTAGGTTTGTCAGCCCCATACCCATGCTTATCATGTTTATCATGCCACGTTAGGCCACATAAAAAAAATGACTTGACCAAAGTGTCGGTCAAAGCTCAACGTTCCACCATTCATACTCACCCACAGGTTAATTTGAGTACTTAAAGGTAGGACTGCACAGTATTAGCAGTATGAAATAAAAGGCATTTCAGAAATATGAATTGCAGTATTTTTATGACACTCAGTGCATTGGATACCTAATTATATGTTTTGTCATCATATCTTAGGTTTAAGTAAAAATCAACATAGACATTTGTTCACCTCTGATGTTTCCCTGTGTAATTTCTTATGATAATACTGATATTTACACAACTTGCACATTGTATGTTTGGTTTCTGTTGTCAAGTCCGGCTCTGTTACTGATTGTCTGGTTCATATCCAGATGTTTTGGATCATTGATCATGTCAGTCAGTGGTCTATTTGGTTCAGACTTACAGGTGGTTGTCACATAGCTGGAATATTGGCAGGTGCTACATTGAGACAACAGACATTGCAGTTGTCATTATCTTGTCGTCGTCGACGTCGTCATCATCATCATCATCATCATCATCATCATCATCCTGTGTGATCGTGGTGATGGGGAACCGTTTTCAAAATATAGCTTAAAAAGGCACGTTTTGACCAAAGTTCATAGAGTTCTTGATGATTTTGAATCTGCTAGAATGAAAGAAAGCCAGAGTGTGGCCGACCCTGGAGGAATGTTTTCTGTTCAGGGCTGTTGAAACTGCTATCAGGATGTCAGGAGCGTGTTTTGGGTGAACTGTTGCATGATAATGTTATTACCACGTGAATCTGTGCCAGCAGACATTACCCTGAAGGACTTGTACGGGATGGGGGCAAGTGCTGTAGTCATGAGTTATGTTCTCAGCAGTGTTTGTCAGTCTTTGAATTATGTTAATAACATCACTTGCAAATTTCAGTTTTAATTGCTGAAACCTTTAATTGTTAGATAGGAACCCTGTGTTGCCTGCCTGTGGTGGTAGCTTTGATCATGGTAATGTCTTCATGTTAATGTCTTTTCTTGATGCTTTTCTGTATTCTGTCAGTTACATGCATGACTCAAACATGTTAGAGGTGCTGATCATGGGACTGTCTGTAGTGTTGACTGTACAGGTGGTGATGGTGGGCCATAACTGATCATATACCACCAGTAATCATGGGACTGTCTGTAGTGCTGACTGTACAGGTGGTGATGGTGGGCCATAACTGATCATATACCACCAGTAATCATGGGACTGTCTGTAGTGCTGACTGTACAGGTGGTGGTGGTGGGCCATAACTGATCATATACCACCAGTAATCATGGGACTGTCTGTAGTGCTGACTGTACAGGTGGTGGTGGTGGGCCATAACTGATCATATACCACCAGTAATCATGGGACTGTCTGTAGTGCTGACTGTACAGGTGGTGGTGGTGGGCCATAACTGAATATATACCACCAGTAATCATGGGACTGTCTGTAGTGCTGACTGTACAGGTGGTGGTGGTGGGCCATAACTGATCATATACCACCAGTAATCATGGGACTGTCTGTAGTGCTGACTGTACAGGTGGTGATGGTGAGCCATAACTGATCATATACCACCAGTAACCATGGGACTGTCTGTAGTGTTGACTGTACAGGTGGTGATGGTGGGCCATAACTGATCATATACCACCAGTAACCATGGGACTGTCTGTAGTGTTGACTGTGTGGAGGTGGTGATGGTGGGCCATAACTGATCATATACCACCAGTAACCATGGGTCTGTCTGTAGTGTTGACTGTAGAGGTGGTGATGGTGGGCCATAACTGATCATATACCACCAGTAACCATGGGACTCTCTGTAGTGCTGACTGTACAGGTGGTGATGGTGGGCCATAACTGATCATATACCACCAGTAACCATGGGACTGTCTGTACAGATGGTGATGGTGGGCCATAACTGATCATATACCACCAGTAATCATGGGACTGTCTGTAGTACCGACTGTACAGGTGGTGATGGTGGGCCATAACTGATCATATACCACCAGTAATCATGGGACTGTCTGTACAGATGGTGATGGTGGGCCATAACTGATCATATACCACTAGTAACCATGGGTCTGTCTGTAGTGTTGACTGTACAGGTGGTGATGGTGGGCCATAACTGATCATATACCACCAGTAACCATGGGACTGTCTGTAGTGTTGACTGTGTGGAGGTGGTGATGGTGGGCCATAACTGATCATATACCACCAGTAACCATGGGACTGTCTGTAGTGTTGACTGTACAGGTGGTGATGGTGGGCCATAACTGATCATATACCACTAGTAATCATGGGACTCTCTGTAGTGCTGACTGTGTGGAGGTGGTGATGGTGGGCCATAACTGATCATATACCACCAGTAACCATAGGACTGTCTGTAGTGTTGACTGTACAGGTAGTGATGGTGAGCCATAACTGATCATATACCACCAGTAACCATAGGACTGTCTGTAGTGTTGACTGTGTGGAGGTGGTGATGGTGGGCCATAACTGATCATATACCACCAGTAATCATGGGACTGTCTGTAGTGTTGACTGTACAGGTGGTGATGGTGGACCATAACTGATCATATACCACCAGTAATCATGGGACTGTCTGTAGTGTTGACTGTGTGGAGGTGGTGATGGTGGGCCATAACTGATCATATACCACCAGTAATCATGGGACTGTCTGTAGTGTTGACTGTACAGGTGGTGATGGTGGGCCATAACTGATCATATACCACCAGTAATCATAGGACTGTCTGTAGTGTTGACTGTGTGGAGGTAGTGATGGTGGGCCATAACTGATCATATACCACCAGTAATCATAGGACTGTCTGTAGTGTTGACTGTGTGGAGGTAGTGATGGTGGGACATAACTGATCATATACCACCAGTAACCATAGGACTGTCTGTAGTGTTGACTGTGTGGAGGTAGTGATGGTGGGCCATAACTGATCATATACCACCAGTAATCATAGGACTGTCTGTAGTGTTGACTGTGTGGAGGTAGTGATGGTGGGACATAACTGATCATATACCACCAGTAACCATGGGACTGTCTGTAGTGTTGACTGTGTGGAGGTAGTGATGGTGGGACATAACTGATCATATACCACCAGTAACCATAGGACTGTCTGTAGTGTTGACTGTGTGGAGGTAGTGATGGTGGGCCATAACTGATCATATACCACCAGTTACCATGGGACTGTCTGTAGTGCTGACTGTACAGGTGGTGATGGTAGGCCATAACTGATCATATACCACCAGTAACCATAGGACTGTCTGTAGTGCTGACTGTACAGGTAGTGATGGTGGGCCATAACTGATCATATACCACCAGTAACCATGGGACTGTCTGTAGTGCTGACTGTACAGGTGGTGATGGTAGGCCATAACTGATCATATACCACCAGTTACCATGGGACTGTCTGTAGTACCGACTGTACAGGTGGTGATGGTGGACCATAACTGATCATATACCACCAGTAACCATGGGACTGTCTGTAGTGCTGACTGTACAGGTGGTGATGGTGGACCATAACTGATCATATACCACCAGTAACCATGGGACTGTCTGTAGTGCTGACTGTACAGGTGGTGATGGTGGGCCATAACTGATCATATACCACCAGTAACCATGGGACTGTCTGTAGTGCTGACTGTACAGGTGGTGATGGTGGGCCATAACTGATCATATACCACCAGTAACCATGGGACTGTCTGTAGTACCGACTGTACAGGTGGTGATGGTGGACCATAACTGATCATATACCACCAGTAACCATGGGACTGTCTGTAGTGCTGACTGTACAGGTAGTGATGGTGTGACCATAACTGATCATATACCACCAGTAACCTGTCTGTAGGACTGTACTGTAGTGCTGACTGTCTGTAGTGTTGATCTGTACAGGTGGTGATGGTGGGCCATAACTGATCATATACCACCAGTAACCATGGGACTGTCTGTAGTTTTGACTGTAGAGGTGGTGTTGGTGGGCCATAACTGATCATATAGTACCACTGTCTGTAGTGTTGACTGTAGAGGTGGTAACCATGGGGCTGTCTGTAGTGTTCACTGTACAGGTAGTGATGGTGGGCCATAACTGATCATATACCACTAGTAATCATGGGACTCTCTGTAGTGCTGACTGTGTGGAGGTGGTGATGGTGGGCCATAACTGATCATATACCACCAGTAACCATGGGGCTGTCTGTAGTGTTGACTGTACAGGTGGTGATGGTGGGCCATAACTGATCATATACCACCAGTAATCATGGGGCTGTCTGTAGTGTTGACGTTGACTGTGTGGAGGTGGTGATGGTGGGCCATAACTGATCATATACCACTAGTAATCATGGGACTGTCTGTAGTGTTGACTGTACAGGTGGTGATGGTGGGCCATATTTGATCATATACCACTAGTAACCATGGGACTCTCTGTAGTGTTGACTGTGTGGAGGTGGTAATGGTGGGCCATATTTGATCATATACCACTAGTAATCATGGGACTGTCTGTAGTGTTGACTGTACAGGTGGTGATGGTGGGCCATATTTGATCATATACCACTAGTAACCATGGGACTCTCTGTAGTGCTGACTGTACAGGTGGTGATGGTGAGCCATAACTGATCATATACCACCAGTAACCATGGGACTGTCTGTAGTGTTGATGTTGACTGTGTTGAGGTGGCGATGGTGGGCCATAACTGATCATATACCACCAGTAATCATGGGACTGTCTGTAGTGTTGACTGTACGAGGTGGTGATGGTGGGCCATAACTGATCATATACCACCAGTAACCATGGGGCTGTCTGTAGTGTTGACTGTACAGGTGGTGATGGTGGGCCATAACTGATCATATACCACTAGTAATCATGGGACTGTCTGTAGTGTTGACTGTACAGGTGGTGATGGTGGGCCATAACTGATCATATACCACTAGTAACCATGGGACTGTCTGTAGTGCTGACTGTACAGGTGGTGATGGTGGGCCATAACTGATCATATACCACCAGTAACCATGGGACTGTCTGTAGTGTTGACGTTGACTGTGTTGAGGTGGCGATGGTGGGCCATAACTGATCATATACCACCAGTAATCATGGGACTGTCTGTAGTGTTGACTGTGGAGGTGGTGATGGTGGGCCATAACTGATCATATACCACCAGTAACCATGGGACTGTCTGTAGTGTTGTTGACTGTGTGGAGGTGGTGATGGTGGGCCATAACTGATCATATACCACCAGTAACCATGGGACTGTCTGTAGTGTTGACGTTGACTGTGTGGAGGTGGTGATGGTGGGCCATAACTGATCATATACCACCAGTAACCATGGGACTGTCTGTAGTGTTGACGTTGACTGTGTGGAGGTGGTGATGGTGGGCCATAACTGATCATATACCACCAGTAACCATGGGACTGTCTGTAGTGTTGACGTTGACTGTGTGGAGGTGGTGATGGTGGGCCATAACTGATCATATACCACCAGTAACCATGGGACTGTCTGTAGTGTTGACTGTGTGGAGGTGGCGATGGTGGGCCATAACTGATCATATACCACCAGTAACCATGGGACTGTCTGTAGTGTTGACGTTGACTGTGTGGAGGTGGTGATGGTGGGCCATAACTGATCATATACCACCAGTAACCATGGGACTGTCTGTAGTGTTGACTGTACAGGTGGTGATGGTGGGCCATAACTGATCATATACCACCAGTAATCATGGGACTGTCTGTAGTGTTGACTGTACAGGTGGTGATGGTGGGCCATAACTGATCATATACCACCAGTAACCATGGGACTGTCTGTAGTGTTGACTGTGTGGAGGTGGTGATGGTGGGCCATAACTGATCATATACCACCAGTAACCATGGGACTGTCTGTAGTGTTGACTGTGTGGAGGTGGTGATGGTGGGCCATAACTGATCATATACCACCAGTAACCATGGGACTGTCTGTAGTGTTGACTGTGTGGAGGTGGTGATGGTGGGCCATAACTGATCATATACCACCAGTAACCATGGGACTGTCTGTAGTGTTGACTGTAGAGGTGGTGATGGTGGGCCATAACTGATCATATACCACCAGTAACCATGGGACTGTCTGTAGTGTTGACTGTAGGTGGTGGTGTGGTGATGGTAACCATGGGCCATAACTGATCATATACCACCAGTAACCATGGGACTGTCTGTAGTGCTGACTGTACAGGTGGTGATGGTGGGCCATAACTGATCATATACCACCAGTAACCATGGGACTGTCTGTAGTGTTGACGTTGACTGTGTGGAGGTGGTGATGGTGGGCCATAACTGATCATATACCACCAGTAACCATGGGACTGTCTGGTAGTGTTACCACCAGTAACCATAGGTTGACTGTGTGCTGGAGGTGGTGATGGTGGGCCATAACTGATCATATACCACCAGTAACCATGGGACTGTCTGTAGTGTTGACGTTGACTGTGTGGAGGTGGTGATGGTGGGCCATAACTGATCATATACCACCAGTAACCATGGGACTGTCTGTAGTGTTGACCTTGACTGTGTTGAGGTGGTGATGGTGGGCCATAACTGATCATATACCACCAGTAATCATGGGACTATGTGGAGGTTGTGGTACTGGCATACAAGATGATAATTGATCATTTGCCGCCTGCTACACATGTGGTCAGACAATCATGTTGATATTCTCCTGTGTATGCTGCTAAGAATAACCCTTCAGATCTGCTGTAATCTAATTAGGTGGTACCTGCCACTATGCTCAGTGATGACGTCACTGAAGGGTGCTCTAATTCTCACATTATCTTGCACAAAGGCGTGCTATATTAGACAAACCTGTTTTGTATTAGCTGTTGATGGTACCAGATGTGACTTGTGTCTCCTTTAGCATGTTCAATGCAGCAATCATGGTCATAGTGATATAGCATGGTAAATAGGTTAATTGTTGTACTCAAGGATAAAACTTCCCCTGTTTATACCATTGTATATTGGTTGCTTATTGGACTCGTGGATATTACTTATCCAGTTTTATTCCTTGGTATATAAGTTGTTTATTGTACTCTATAGTGTTGTTTATTTAAAAAATCAAAAGCCCTATAGTGTTACTTACCAGTTTTTACCATGGTATAAGTAATTGTTGTACACTACATCAGGGATCGATTTCGCGATATCCAGGTTGCACAGTTCGGTTAATATTTTCCACCACAAGTGCATGGCAGCAGTTTATTAGTATAAATTTACTCGTATTTGATAAGTCTTTTCCTATTGTGTGTAAAAACAGTTTAAACAAGTCTGCTTTCATGCTTATAATCTGTTACTGGACCACACTCACGATCTGGTGACATGTCGGAGGTGACTGTGTAAGATGTCAGTTGTGATGGTGGACAAGCTGATTTTGTTGAGTCCAACAGAAAATAGTAATTTATCTAAGAAAATGTCAGTAAAATCGCATCAGTTACATTATTGTAACTGATATATATGTATATGTTAATTATGCCATATATTTGAAGCATGTTGGCATGAATGGCACTGTTTCAGGTTTGATTCTTCAGGCCAGTAAATGGTCAGGCATCAGGAAGAGTCTGTCAGAATTGTCATTTGTTAGTTACAAGCACTTGAATCAGTTCTTTCAAGCACCAGCTGAGCTGATTGCGTGAACAGCTGTAGTCTCTTGTCTTTTACGGCTGCTGTACTCCCATGTAGTGCCAGCCTCATGTGTCTTTTGTCTTAAGTTGTGCTTTGTTACCAATCAGGAATTTCAAACTTCCCTGTTTGCAACCTCTATTTCTGTATCTTCCATGTGCGTAACAAATTTCCTGGTTCTGACCTTGTGTCCTGTCCGAGGTCATAAAGCCCTCTACAATGTACACAAACATCTTGCCATGTTCATCCACACTGCAATGTTGTATAGAACAAAAGTTTTATCACTGTAATGTAAATATATTTATTTATGCAATTCCCCATTATATATGTATATGTACTAAAGGCCTGTGGCCTCTTCAGTACGAAATAAAGATTGAACTGTACACAATGTAGGTTTGAGGACTTCTACTTATTGTTTTCCAGTGGTATTGATTAAAGTTCATCGTCTGGTCCATTATTTGCTGACAGTGATATTGCTTACAGTGGCTTAAAACAAGATTCACTCAGTCACTGACTTAGCATGGTTATACATGCTGCTGAAATGTGCATCCGGTACACACAAGTGCAGGACTACAGATAAGGGCCGTATTGGCGAATGTATGGATAAACAATATGCACGATATGATAGGAAATAATTTAGAAAGCGTAGCAGATACGCACCACAGCAATGGTGTACGGTCTTAGGATCATTTACAGTCCTAGTTATCTGAAAGTATTGTTTTATTGTTTATTGACCTGTTTACACAAGAGTAGCAATGTTGTGGTGCATATATGACACGAAACACAAGATTACTAATACGCCATTAATTTCCATTCAGTACTCAAAATGTACTCTTAAGGCTTTCTAGTACTCCTATATTGAAAAAAGAAGGAGTACCTACTCCTGATGTTGAACAATTATCGGAGCCCTGCAATTGTAAAGAATGGTTGCTGTAAAAAGACAATTATTTTACAAGGCATAGTAATGTCCTTTAATTACTTCACAGGATTTCCTGTAAAGACTACTGGAGTTAGTTATTGTGATCCCCTGGAGGTAAAACTCTGAGGAAAGATCTATACTATAGTCAATGTAAAAATATTTGTCACCAAGACCTTTCATTTTGTAGACAGCATTGTCTGTGGGAAGATTTTTTAAATGTTGAAAAAGGATGGACCCCATTTCAGAATGGCCACATTTAAACAATTATAACATATTTGAAAGTTAGCTTGATGGACTCAAAAATCTAACGGCCATGATTATGGTACATTATACTCCAACAGGTCTTAGATCAGTTAATTTTCTACATGTTTGAGGACTTTGACCTATTGTCATCCAACATGTTTCCAAAAATATTTTTTGTGCACAACAGAAGAATATTGTTTGATGCAATTGTGAAAATGTCCTGAGGTCATTATTTTCAGCAAAATCATTGGCCATATGTTATTTATGCGTAGGTTGAGGTAATCTGTCTACAGTCCCTGGAACATTATTTCCCCTACAGCCTAGCCGTCTCTGCAATGCTAAAGCCCGAAATGAAGCAAGTCTAGATTTCCTCTGAATCTCTGGTCTGTCTTGGGCTCCTTTCAATATAAATTTATTGCAATCAAAATTATATACTAGTATTCAGAGACTAAGTGTTAATCTAGGATTGAGGGAAAACTATCAGTTACACTATGTGTAGGTACTGTTTACTGTTGACAGTTTCACGATAGTACTGTATAGTGTTGGCAGCTTCACGATAGTACTGTATACAGTATAGTGTTGGCAGCTTCACGATAGTACTGTATATGTATAGTGTTGGCAGCTTCACGATAGTACTGTATAGTGTTGGCAGCTTCACGATAGTACTGTATAGTGTTGGCAGCTTCACGATAGTACTGTATACAGTATAGTGCTGGCAGCTTCACGATAGTACTGTATAGTGTTGGCAGCTTCACGATAGTACTGTATAGTTATAGTGTTGGCGGCTTCACTTTATAGCACTGGTATACAGTATAGTTGGCAGCTTCCACGATAGTACCGTATAGCGCTGGCAGCTTCCACGATAGTACCCTGTATAGTGCAGCTTCACGATAGTACTGTATACTGTATAGTGCTGGCAGCTTCCAAGATAGTAACTGTATAGTGTTGGCAGCTTCACGATAGTACTGTATACAGTATAGTGCTGGCAGCTTCCAACGATGGTACTAGTATAGTGTTGGCAGCTTCACGATAGTACTGTATACAGTATAGTGCTGGCAGCTTCCGCGAATGGCAATCGTATAGCGCGATGAATTACTGTATAGTGTTTAGCTCCGCGATAGTACAGTATAGTGCTTGATAGCTGTATAGCTTCCAATCCGCGATAGTACTGTATAGTGTTGGCAGCTTCGATGAGTACCTGTATAGTGTTGACAGCTTCACCATAGCTTCGTATAGTATGGCAGCTTCAATTATAGGTATAATTGGCAGCTTCGATGGTGCGCAACTGTATGGTGTGGCGGCTACGATGAGTACTGTATAGTGTTGGCAGCTTCAACGATAGTACTGTATAGTGTTGGCAGCTTCACGATAGTAATTGCGTATAGTGTACTGTATAGTGTTGGCAGCTTCACGATAGTACTGTATAGTGTTGGCAGCTTCACGATAGTACTGTATACTGTATAGTGTTGGCAGCTTCACGATAGTACTGTATAGTGTTGGCAGCTTCACGATAGTACTGTATAGTGTTGGCAGCTTCACGATAGTACTGTATAGTGTTGGCAGCTTCACGATAGTACTGTATAGTGTTGGCAGCTTCACGATAGTACTGTATAGTGTTGGCAGCTTCACGATAGTACTGTATACAGTATAGTGCTGGCAGCTTCACGATAGTACTGTATAGTGCTGGCAGCTTCACGATAGTACTGTATAGTGCTGGCAGCTTCACGATAGTACTGTATAGTGTTGGCAGCTTCACGATAGTACTGTATAGTGTTGGCAGCTTCACGATAGTACTGTATAGTGTTGACAGCTTCACTATAGTACTGTATAGTGCTGGCAGCTTCACGATAGTACTGTATACAGTATTGTGTTGGCAGCTTCACGATAGTACTGTATAGTGCTGGCAGCTTCTACGATAGTACTGTATAGTGTTGGCAGCTTCACGATAGTACAGTATAGTGCTGGCAGCTTCACGATAGTACTGTATAGTGTTGGCAGCTTCACGATAGTACTGTATAGTGTTGGCAGCTTCACGATAGTACTGTATAGTGTTGGACAGCTTCACTATAGTACTGTATAGTGCTGGCAGCTTCACGATAGTACTGTATAGTATTGTGCTGCTTCACAGTACTGTATAGTATTGTGTTACTGATAGTACTTGGCAGCTTCAAGATAGTACTGTATAGTGTTGGCAGCCTTTTGATAGTACTGTATAGTGCTGGCAGCTTCGATGAGATAGTACTGTATAGTGTTGACAGCTTCACTATAGTACTGATAGTGCTGGCAGCTTTACGCGATAGTACCTGAGTGCTTGGCAGCTTTCCGATAGTACTGTATAGTGTTGGCAGCTTCATGATAGTACTGTATAGTGTTGACAGCTTTCCGATAGTACTGTATAGTGCTGGCAGCCTTCCGATAGTACTGTGTAGTGTTGGCAGCTTCACGATAGTACTGTATAGTGCTGGCAGCTTCACGGATAGTACTATATAGTGTTGGCAGCCTTATGGTATGTATAGCATCAACAGGTTGTTCTACATAACATGCCAGCCTGGCAGTAATTAATGCTGACTGGGCTGTAGTCTCCCAGTGAGGATCAGCCCCATGCTGTAACAGAGACTTACAACTGGTGCAGTGTTCTCTACACTCTGTGTATTTTCTGGCCCCAAGATTTCTTGGTGCTGTAGTCAGGTTTATTGGCAGCAGGGGACTCATTCAATCCTGCATTTGTCATGGGATACATTTGTATATATTTCCAGATTCAAGATTATTGGGGAAAAAGTAATGGACAGTCATGTATTTTGCAGTTTTCATGCAAGAATTGAATATGTTCAATTATGTCTTGCGTTGTAAATGATGGCAAAATTAATCCAACCATAGGATGAAATCAAGACAATGTTTTAACACATACATATGACATACGTGAAAAAAACAGTGCAGTGTTAACTATATGTTAGTGAGAATACACACACTTGTGACAGATTAAAGGTCCAAATGATGATATAGGTTCTTTTACATTGATCATTTAAAGCTTACATACTTACCTGCAATGCCATGGCCGACATACAATAACATGTTTGGAAAATCACGAACTGTTCATGTGTGAAGCCCATATATGGTTTTCCTACTGAAGGTCTATCTAGGTAATAATTGGCCTTCAGCCTTCCATGTTCAACATAGAATGTGTTAAACAGGATCAGATGGTCAGGCTCACTGACATAGTTGATGTCATCGTAAACCCACTTAGAAGATCAATGCTCATGTGGTAAACAGGATCAGATGGTCAGGCTCACTGACATAGTTGATGTCATCGTAAACCCACTTAGAAGATCAATGCTCATGTGGTAAACAGGATCAGATGGTCAGGCTCACTGACATGGTTGATGTCATCGTAAACCCACTTAGAAGATCAATGCTCATGTAAGCAGGATTAAAGCATAGGATCAGATGGTCAGGCTCACTAACATGTGTTGATGTCATCGTGAAACCCACTTAGAAGATCAATGCTCATGTGGTAAACAGGATCAGATGGTCAGGCTCACATGGTTGATGTCATCTAAAAGTTAGAAGATCAATGCTCATCGTAAACCACGACATGGTTGATGTCAGAAGATCAATGCTCATGTGTTAAGCAGGATCAGATGGTCAGGCTCAGCTGACTCACTGATGGTCAGAGCTCACTGACATGGTTGATGTCATCGAAAACCCACTTAGAAGATCAATGCTCATGTGGTAAACAGGATCAGATGGTCAGGCTCACTGACATGGTTGATGTCATCGTAAACCCACTTAGAAGATCAATGCTCATGTGTTAAACAGGATCAGATGGTCAGGCTCACTGACATGGTTGATGTCATCGTAAACCCACTTAGAAGATCAATGCTCATGATGTTCAGACTAAACTTTGTACAGACTGTCATCTTATAGCTGGGATATTGCAGGGTGTGACTTTAAACAACAGTAATCATAATATCAGCAGCAGTATTATCTGTTTTAGAGTTCACAACTGAACTATGGGAGGAGTGAATCCAGGCCTATTTTCTTTGGGAGATGGATTTGAAAGGGCTGCATCTGAAGACACCATGGTGTCCCAAAGGCAGAAAAAAGCTTTTGTAAAGGTTAAGATGCTCTGAAAGTAGTTGAAGCTTAGCCACGTTGTATTCAGTTATTATAATGGTGAAGACAGGGTCAGGTGAAAACACTGATCAGTGTTATTTTAATGATTACAGTTGGAAGCACCCCGCAGATAACACAACCCATTAGATTTGGCAGTAATCCAGCTATAGAAGTGGTATTTATGGTGCCTGCTGTCCACTAAATCTTGGTAGGGATACAAGTTGCAAGAGGTCTCATCCTAAGGAACATCTGTGGCTAAGGTATAGTGCCCCTGGCTTTCCTGGGTCACCCTGGCTGCATCTCGGCATATATGGTTCAACCATCACTTTCACTTGGTGCCTGTCATGGGGACTCCACTTGGTGCTTGTCAGGGCAGGGACTCCACTTGGTGCCTGTCAGGGTAGGGACTCCACTTGGTGCTTGTCAGGGCAGGGACTCCACTTGGTGCTTGTTAGGCCAGGGAGTCCACTTGGTGCTTGTCAGGGCAGGGACTCCACTTGGTGCTTGTCAGGGCAGGGATTCCACTTGGTGCTTGTCAGGGCAGGGTCTCCAATTGGAGCTTGTCAGGGCAGGGACTCCGCTTGTCTTGGCAGGGACTGTCTTGGTGCTTGTCAGGGCAGGGAGCCAATGTTAACTGCAGAAAGATGTCATCCAAGCACCTGGGTATCTGTTTAGTGAATTAGCTGCAACAGGTGCTTGCTGTGAGTTACTCTTGAGTGGTATATCTCTGCTGAGATGGGAGGATGTAGATGGGATCTTTATAGGTCACTGGGATGTTCTCATCAGTTTCACTGAAAGTGCACATAGTTACTGCAGCCAGTATGATGCATTGGTTTGAAGGCATTGAATGTAAACAGGAATATTGGAGCCAGTAAATAGTAAAGTCAGAGCAGACCAAAGCCTTTAGCTGGATATGTTCAACTGTGATTCTCATACACAAATCCTGAATCCAGTCGGAATCTAATACTTGTTTCTCTCAATCTTTGGTTCTGTAAATCTGAACCACTAATCCCATTTAAGCTGTGGACCTGTTAGATTTAATTGGAGTCTACCAGATAACCTTGCACAGACTCACTCACTCACTCACAAAACAGGTGTGTTTGAAGAAGGTGAGCTACATGGCCTTTCACCTACAGTGTCTGTTGTAATGGGAACACTGGGTAGTACACATGGATAGGTTTAGCTGGCAGATAGGTATACAGTACTACAATAAACAAATGACAAGTTATGCAGAAGAGGTGAGGTAAGGTGAAATTGGGTTTAATGTCGTGCTTGAGAATATTTTGCTCATATGACAACGGGCATGCGTGTGTATGTGTATGTGCGGCTGCTTGTACTAGCCCAGACTGAAGCTGGTTTTATAGTGCTAGCCCACTGAGATACCATGCCGCAGTGAAGCATGAATACCTCACTCAGACACATTATACTGACTCCGAGCCGACCAGTCCTTGTTGTACCCATTAATGCCAAGCGCCAGGCAGGGACCAACAATACCATATTTTAACGTCTTTTGGTATGACGTGGCTGGGGATCGAACCCGCTCTAACCACTACACCTAGGAGGTGGTCTTTATGCAGAAGAGGTAGTGTTCAGGGGTATATATGAATTAGTCCCACATGTACTGACAGGTCAGTGTTGGCAACACAGTGTCCAGTAATGCATCTAATGAGCACCTTGCAGTGGTGGTGGACATAGTGGGATATTGTCCGTATACACCCAAACAAAGCTGTAATCATCCAGGACAGAAGCTATTATCACAGTCCATTGTCTCAAGCATTGTGTAGCTTTACATGGACATGGCGCTGTACACAGAACTGCTGAGCAACACTGAACGTGTGAAATAAACATGGTTCCAAATTCACATGCGTGAAACACTTAGGTTAGGCTAATAAAACGCTCCTCTAGTTCTAAGATCCTACAAGCAGACATCCCTAACTGATTGCTGCCAGCGACTGTAAAACTCTAGATAAGCAAGAGGCAATTTCGGTATTTTACCCATGCTTTTCAATTTAGTTCTTTCCATTTTCAATTGGGTTTCAGGATTTTCATTAACCACCTAATTCTGGATTTTAAAAAATATGTATTACTGCCAGATCACTGATAGTGCCAAAACTCAATGAAAAAGATCAAAATTATGTTTTTGCAGTGCTAAAATCCCTGTGAAGGAGTAGTTTACAGTAGTTAACAGTGTCAAATACAATTTTGTCATATGAACAACTGGTTGTTACCACAGTCACCAGCATTTTATTGTTGCACACCAACATTCACCTCGGAAATACCACTCAACGGTCCACATTGTCATTCTACTGACCATTGAAGTGGTATTTCCGAGGTGAATGCTGGTGTGCAACAATAAAACACTGGTGACTGTGGTAACAACAAGTTGTTCAAATGACAAAGTTGTCACATTGTCATTCTCCTGACGGACCGCCTCCATGGTGTAGTGGTTAGAGCGTCCGCCCCACAGAGCGGAAGGTCGCGGGTTCGATCCCCAACCGCGTCATACCAAAAGACATTAAAACATGGTACTTGTTGGTCCCTGTCTGGCGCTCGGCATTAATGGGTACAACAAGGGGAGGTCAGCTCGGAGTCAGTATAATATGTCTGAGTGGTGTATTCATGCTTCACTGCGGCTAGCACTATAAAACCAGCTTAAGTCTGGGCTAGTACAAGCAGCCGCACATACACATACACACGCATGCATGTCGTCATAAGAGCGAAATATTCTCAAGCACAACGTTAAACCAAATTTCACCTCACCTCACCTCACCTCATTCTCCTGACACTTGGAATCTGAATGCTCAGTGAGCCCTCAGAAGGTCAGACACTGGTTAATTGCACACTAGATTTTGCCGACTGACAAGCATTACAGCACAACCATATTTCATCATTTAATCTATATTTAATTAATTGTTAGCCATGGATATTTGCTTTTCCGGTCATCAAGTGTTTTCATTGATACCTCATCATGGTTCCCTGGCACCTGAAGCTGAACCCAGTGAATAGCAGCTGAGACCAATTCATCTAGGGTTTGATTGACAATATATTCTGACCGTTAATGACATCTTTCTCCAATTTGCTTGAGCAAATAACAGCTAGATAATTTGCAATCTTACTTCTGACCAACCATGCCATAATGTTGCTTACTATTTATGATTCAAGGTATAGTTTAGGAGAATATTTGCCATTGGACTCTACTGGATTTCTAGGTGCACCAATGAAGAATCATTTAAGAAAGTTTGACATATGATTTGCTTTCCACTGCAGTCATAAATACATTTACATTCGGATTCTTTTGTGTATAAAATGTCATGAATTTGCAAATGAATCATTTTGATTGGTTGACAGAATCTGAAACGCAAGAGGTTTAATTTGGTTTCTGAATTACACATTTATTATAAACAGAGCATAAGCATCATAATTAATGCATATATTATACTCTTGACATATGCAAAATTTGGGTGGGTGGGTCTTTATCTTTCATGTTTTACGCAAATACACAGCTTATCTAGAGCTCTGGGCTGTATCTGAGTTTGGTAAGGGTGCACTATTGTATATATAGAGTCTCACTGAAGTATTTGTAGATATCAGAAACATCAACTTGATCTGATCAAAGTTTAATACTGCAAGGTTTGCTGACCCAAGTGTAAGATGCCATTTGTTGGCCAACATCATACTTCCGACATCTTCAGTTTGTAACAGTAATAAGTGACAGAAACTGATGACGTCGGTCTGCAAACAGGGTTGAATGTTTCCAAACAATATCTCCCATGGAAGCCATTTGGATGTTAGATGGACCAAGAGATAATTCTGAAACTAAGGTAGTTTGATGACAGGTATACAGGAATATACAGGGCATGGTTCTAGAATACACTACTTGTGACAGGTCGGGTAGAGGGTCCTGTTGTCTACAATACACAGACACATCATGTGGGTGTAAGCTGATAATCTACTATTTATAACACAACTCATTACATGCTTCGTCAAACATGCGAGGATAACATCCTGTGTAGTGGACACATCAGGCTAAAGTCTGAACAATTCTGTACCCAGGAGGACGTCACGGCCCATTATGTCAGGATGGGACGACCAGTGTTTTTGTGGTTTATATGATAGTGTGTTTATCAATTGTGATCTGAGGTGTTAAACGATGTAATTGTTAGCGTCTTGCAGCCTTGGTCTATCAGGCTATCATCTGCATAGGGGATTATGTGGATTATGCCATGACAGGCCTGGATTAATCTCACATGGAATCAATACTCTGATGATATGGAATTGGTGTGATTATCACAACTGAAATCTGCCTGGCTCGATCATGTTTATTGTTGTGGGGAATTGTCACCTCCGGTGCTAGTGTTGGGTAAAGGGTGAGGAGACACAATGGGTTGGGATGGTTGTAGGGGATGTGTGTCAACAATAACATTTAGAACTGCATTTTCGTCATATTATTTGCAAGTTTTGTATATTTATTGATGAAGACATATTAACGATACCAACAGCAAATATTTTTTGTTGCATTATAAATTGAATAGAAGAATTATTATAATTGGAGCACACAATCTTGATAATAATGTTAACAAATTTATCATATTTATGTAACATGATTGATTCTGTTCACACAAGTTCATGTGTGTGGTGTTTTAACTCAATGCTGATTTCCAATGCTGCAAACCAAAATCCTGCAGTATCATGTGATGGTCATGTGACAGTGGGGGGCCCTGTTAGGGTGGGATGTTTACATGTGCAATCCATGTTCTGCTGTCTCTTTGTGCTTCCTCACTTGTGACACTTGAACATGTAGAAACATCTTATCATCTTCAGTCTGTATTCAGATTAATGTAGGATTGATAACGTCTCGTATTTATGAAGAAAATTTGTAAATCTCCATGAATAGCTCAGTGATATGACTATTAGGTTTCACTTTCCTAATGTTTCTCTGCAGTGAGTCATGTAGCCGGGTGTGTTTGACGTTGCATGGCCCCACTGTGGCATCTTTGCTGGATACAGATGAGCTGTTATCTTGTCCGTGGTTGCCCAACCTGGCAGATAGAGAGAGAGGACAGGCAGAGAGACCATTACATCTGCGCTGTTATCAGAGACACTTCCTCCCTGCTGCACAGCCATATCAGTTTATCCCCCACCCTTCCCTTCTCTCCTCCCCATATTATCAATGTCTAGCCACAAAAAGGGAAAACATTCACCCCCTGGAAGCCCAAAGTTTTGCTTGCCTTGGGGGTACCTTTAACATTTGGCTAGAGGTGAATTGACTCAGGCGTTTGCCAATGTACATCTGCCTATGATCTCTAACCCCTCCACCGTTCTACTCCCTCCACTGCCCCCTCACTTCCTCCCCCACCCACTTCCTTCCCCATCTGCAGACAAGATAGCCAGCCTCCTGTTGGACCTACAGCTCCTGTTGTCGGTAGGAACATGCCTCCTCACCTGATGACCAAGTACCCAGTGGGGAACCATGCTTCAAGTTTCACCTTCACATATCATTACTTGTGTCATGTCTGAAGCTTATCTTTCCTAATACATGGATATATACTTATCCAAGGATTGAAAGAAGTATGAATTTGAATAAAAATATCTTCAGTATGTTTGCATGGTTTGGATGGCATTGATAACAAGATGAAAACTTGACTTAAAGATCAACATGAAGAGGTGTGGTCTCAGTCTTATACAGATTAGAGGTGTATTTTCTTCAGTTCATTCATGTATGAATTGAAAATCCAAAGTGCAAACTGTATGAATTCCATAAACTACAACTTGGATTCCCCAGGTGTCCAACATGGTGAAAGATGTGCGCATTGGTGGGCGTGGATTAATTATTTACATTCATTCGGAAATGGATGTAATCAGAATGCAGGAATTACAATAAACACAATGACAATTTAAATAAAAGTGTATGAATCTTGAATGGTTTAGATACCAGATGTGTTGCTCCACAGAGATGAAAGTTCAACAGAGTTTTGGAAATGGAGAATGAACAAAGTGTGTGGTCCACATCAAATATATAGACAGAAGGAACATAACTCGAGGAAACTGTTTCAATTGATTATCTAACAATTAATCAATCGGTAATAAGTAAATCAGTCAATTTTATTGAGTTCTGTAGAGGGCACACAGTACTGATGAGAGGAGCTTCCTAGTTGTTTCTGTGACTGAAGGCTTCTTCTGGATATCAGCAGATGCTGAATCAGATCATTTTGTAAGAGTTTACTGGTAGCACATTTTGACAGATGCAGATTGATACTGACTGGATCAGCATAACAGTAATCTGATAGAGACTTCTGTCTCTCAAGAAGACAATGGTCTTCGATGTTGTCAGGCTGCTGTACTAGCATTTGTCATGGAGTGAGTGAGTGAGTTTAGGTTTACACCCTACTCAGCAATATTCCAGCTATATGGTGGTGGTCTGTAAATAATCGAGTCTGGACCAGACAATCCAGTGATCAACAGCATGAGCATCAATCTGCGCATTGGTAACCGATGACACGTGTCAACCAAATCAGCGAGCCTGACATACCGATCCCGTTTGTCACTTCCTACGACAAGCATCGGTTACTGAAGATCAGTTCTAAACCGGACCTTCATTGGTTATTTGTCATGGAAGACCTACATATTGTGTAGTTTGAATTAATGAAGAACCATTGCTATTGTGCCAGGCCTACTTGAAGTTTATGTTTCAGTTTCATCATGAACATGGACAGATAGTGTTCTGTATATATCATATGCAATGTCAGTTGTTTGCAATTAAGAACTTTTCCAAGACAAATTTAAGGATTTATTGCCACCGAGGCAAATCTTTGTGTTCATGTGTTTGCTATAAAGAGAGATAACCCCTTCTTAACTCCATCCTTATTGTTTCAGTGCCAACCCAGATCTGCTGCCGAGATCATACATTTGGCAATCACCGGAAATATCAAGATGGATCCATTCCTGGTAGGTCAACGGGCAGAGTGATACGGCGGGCATATTTGGATGCTGGGCATTTGATGGTGCAACGCGCTGATGGGCAATGGGCATTTGAGCTGGCGGGCAATGCAAGTAGCCGAGCTAAGAAAAATGCATCATTGAGCTGGTACCGGCAGTGGGTAGCTGAGCGGGCGATGGGGCAGCCGAGCTGGCAGGCAATGTGTTGTTGAGCTGGCGGGCAAATGGGCATTTGAGCTGGTCAAAGTGATGGGTAGCTGAGCTGATGCAAGGATGTGCATTTGAGTTGGTGGGCAATGGGCATTTGAGCTGGTGGGCAAATGAGTACTGGTTGTTGATGTAAGTGATGCGTATGTGAGCTTGGTGAGCAATGGGTATTTGAGTTGGTGGGCAAAGGGTATTTGAGTTGGTGGGCTGGCGAGTTGCTGGCTTGGCGTGCTGTTGAGCTGGTGGCTTGTATGCTGTTGAGTTGGTCATGGCGTGCTGCTGAGTTGGTGGGCTGGCGAGTTGCTGAGTTGGTGGGCGGCGGGTGGCATTTGAGCTGGTTGGCATGGCGAGTTGCTGAGCTGAAGCGGCTATGTGTTTTGAGCTGGTGGGCTGGCGAGTTGCTGAGCTGGTGGGCCGGGCATTTGAGTTGGCTTTACATGGCGAGCTGCTGGAGCTGGTGGGCTGGCGAGCTGTTGAGTTGGTGGGCTTATAGGTTGCTGAGCTGGTGGGCCAGAGTTGCTGAGTTGGGCGGGCTTGGCGAGTTGCTGAGTTACGGGCTGCGGCGAGTTGCTGAGCTGGGTGGGCTTATGTGTTGCTGGAGTTGGTGGGCTGGCGGGCATTTGAGCTGGTAGGCTTATGTTTATTTTGAGTTGGTTGGCAATGTATTTGAGTTGGTGGGCTGATGGGTATTTGGAGTTGGTGGACAATGTATTTGAGTTGGTGGGCGATGGGTATTTGAGTTAGTGGGCAATGGGTATTTGAGTTGGTGGACAATGTGTATTTGAGTTGGTGGGCGATGGGTATTTGAGTTGGCGGAGAGTTGTTAAATGATTGGTACACATTTAGTGATTCTGAGTTGGATTGAAGATGAAGTGCTGGAGTTTGGTGGGCAGTGATGGGTTTGATGGGCAGTGATGGGTTTGATGGCCAGTGATGGGTTTGATGGGCAGTGATGGGTTTGATGGGCAGTGATGGGTTTGATGGGCAGTGATTGGTTTGATGGGCAGTGATGATTTTAATGGGCTTGATGGGTTTGATGGGCAGTGATGGGTTTGAAGGGCAGTGATGGGTTTGATGGGCAGTGATTGGTTTGATGGGCAGTGATGGGTTTGGTGGGCAGTGATGAGTTTGATGGGCAGTGATGGATCTGATGGGCATCTGATGGGGATTGGTGGGCAGTGATGAGCTTGATGGGCAGATGGGCTCCATGGCAGCGATGGCTTGGTGGGCAGTGATGGGCTTGATGGGCAGTGATGTTTGATAAGAGTGATGGGCTTGTGGGCAATGATGGATCAGATGGGCAAGTGATGGCTTGATGGGCATGATGGCAGCATGAGTTTGATGGGCAGTGATGAGTTTGATGGGCAGTGATGGGTTTGGTGGGTAGTAGATGATTTTTAATGGTCTTACGGGTTTGATGGGCAGTGATGAGTCTGATGGGCAGTGATGGTTTGATGGGCAGTGATGAGTTTGATGGATATGACGATTCCGACGATCTGACGGAAGATACGAATGATCGAATCATCTGATATCGACGACCATCGACGATAATCGATATGACGATCGACGGATCGATCGACGGTCTGACGACGACGGAACGACATCTGATCATGACGATTTGATCGGCGGACGGTTCCAGGGCGGATGAACGACGGATACGACGGTCGACGAACGGACGACGACGGCAGTGGATAACGGATATGGCGACGGCGGATACGGCCGACACGGATGGCCGGATAACGGCGGACGAGCCGACGGATACGATGACGGATACGATGAGCCCACGGGCAGTGATGGCTCTGATACAGTGATGAGGATGAGTCTTGATGCATGATGGTCCTGATGGATGGTCTGACTACGATGGCAGTGATGGCTCCTGATGGCCGATGGGTCTGATGGCAGTGATGGCACGGTCGATGATGAGGCGGATGAGCCTGACGGCAGGATGCGGACGAGCCGGACGGCAGGATGGCCCGATGGCCGGATGAGCCCAGGCAGGACACAAGGATGGCCGACGACAGCCGACGGCAGTGATGGCAGCCGACGGCAGTGACGAGGACAGTGGACGGAAGGCCGGATGGCAGGATGAGGCGGACGGCGGACAACGGAAGGACACGGACGACGCGGATGAAATGGATGGCCACGGATACGACACGGACAAGGATGGTCGGAAAAGGATGGATGGAATGGAATGGATGGCCGGACACGGATGAAGGATGGCCCCAGTGAGCCCTGATGGCCTGGCCTGACAGTGACGGATGTGGACAATGGATAGGGTGGATGGTCTTGACGGGCAGCAATGGATGGCAGTGGATGAGCCTGAAAAGGATGGCAGTGGATGAGGTGGATGAAATGGATGGGTGGATGGCAGTGGAGGAAGGATGGCCGGATATGGCAGTGGAAGTGGATAAGGATGGAGGGTGGATGAATGGTGGAGGCAGTGGATGAATGGGTGGTGGATGGATGGTGGAGGAATGGATAATGGAAAGGATAAGGAATGGATGGATGGGTGGATGGAAGGAATGGATGGGTGGATGGAATGGCAGTGGAGGAATGGTAGTGGATAAGGATGGGTGGATGGAATGGGTAGTGGATGGAGGGACAGTGGATGGAATGGATGGGAAGGGAGTGGATGGAATGGACAGTGGATGGAATGGACAGTGGATGGAATGGACACTGAAATGGAATGGAGTGGATGGATGGAAAGATGGGGATGGGTGGTGGATGGATGGATGGGTGGATGGAATGGAATGGACAGTGGATGGATGGAAAGCATGGACGGTGGATAATGAGGGAATGGAATATATGGTGGACACGGATGGGGTGGATGGAATGGTAGTGGAATGGATAATGGATGGATGGAATAAAGGACATGGAATGGAATGGATGGTGGATGGAATGGAAATGGATGGTGGATGGATGGATATAAAGGGTGGATGGAAGGATAATAGTGGATGGAAATGGAGGGTGGAGTGGATGGAGGATATGGATAATGGTGGATGGAAATGGATGGGTGGATGGAAGGTGGAATGGATGGAATGGATGGGCAGGAAATGGATGGAATGGATGGAATGGATGGACTGGTGGATGGGTGGATGGATGGAATGGATGGAATGGATGGGCAAGGATGGGTTTGATGGGTTTGATGGGCAGTGATGAGTTTGATGGGCAGTGATGGGTTTGATGGGCAGTGATGGGTTTGGATGGGCAGTGATGAGTTTGATGGCAGTGATGGTTTGATGGGCAGTGGGATGAGGTTTGATGGGCAGTGATGGCAGTGATGAGTTTGATGGGCAGTGATGGTTTGATGGCAGTGGATGGGTTTGATGGGCAGTGATGATTGGGATGGATACTTGATGTGTTTGATGGGCAGTGATGTCGGATGGGCAGTGATGGGTTTGATGGGCAGTGATGGTTTGATGGGCAGTGATGAGTTTGATGGGCAGTGATTGGATTTGATGGGCAGTGGATGATGGCTATGATGGAGTTTGATGGGCAGTGATGGGTGTGGATGGGATGGGCAATTGATGCGTTTGATGAGCCTGATGAAGGGCGTGATGAGTTTGATGCAGGATGGGTTTGATGGGCAGTGATGAGTTTGATGGGCTTGATGGGTTTGATGGGCAGTGATGGTTTGATGATGGATGCAGTTTGATAGGTTTGGTGGGCAGTGATGGGTTTGATGGGCAGTAACGGGCAGTGATGGTGGATGGACATGATGGTTAGATGGGCAGTGATGGGTTTGGTGGGCAGTGATGGGTTTCATGGGCAGTGATGGGTTTGATGGGCAGTGATGAGGGCAGTGATGAGTTTGATGGGCAGTGATGGGTTTGATGGGTTTGATGGGCAGTGATGAGTTTGATGGGCAGTGATGGTTTGATGGGCAGTGATGGGTTTGATGGGCAGTGATGGGTTTGATGGGCAGTGATGGGTTTGATGGGCAGTGATGAGTTTGTGAAGTGATGGGTTTGATGGGCAGTGATGGTTTTGATGGGCAGTGATGGGTTTGATGGGCAGTGATGGGTTTGATGGGCAGTGATGAGGGCAGTGATGAGTTTGATGGGCAGTGATGAGTTTGATGGGCAGTGATGAGTTTGATGGGCAGTGATGAGTTTGATGGGCAGTGATGGGTTTGATGGGCAGTGATGGGTTTGATGGGCAGTGATGGGTTTGATGGGCAGTGATGAGTTTGATGGGCAGTGATGGGTTTGATGGGCAGTGATGAGGTTGATGGGCAGTGATGAGTTTGATGGGCAGTGATGGGTTTGATGGGCAGTGGTGAGTTTGATGGGCAGTTATGAGTTAGGTGGGCCTTTAGATGGACAGTGATGAGTTTGGTGGGCAGTTGAATCTGCAGTGATGAGGTGGATGGGCCAAAAGGAGTGTATGGCCATCTCATCCACTACAGTCTGCTGGGCCAACACCCTTTGGTGTTCCAGAATTCTTTGGTCGTTGGTTAAAATCCCTGAATTGTGTTTCTTAACAGTACCATACCTGTGCTTGTCGGTGTCATCAATGTGTCATACCTGTGATTGTTGGTGTCTTACCTGTGCTCATCAATGTGTCATACCTGTGCTTGTTGGTGTCATCAATGTGTCATACCTGTGTTTGTCGGTGTCATCAATGTGTCATACCTGTGCTCATCAATGTATCATACCTGTGCTTGTCGGTGTCATCAATGTATCATACCTGTGTTTGTCGATGTCATCAATGTGTCATACCTGTGTTTGTAGGTGTCTTACCTGTGCTCATCAATGTATCATACCTGTGCTTGTCGGTGTCATCAATGTATCATACCTGTGCTTGTCGGTGTCATCAATGTGTCATACCTGTGTTTGTCGGTGTCTTACCTGTGCTCATCAATGCATCATACCTGTGCTTGTCGGTGTCATCAATGTGTCATACCTGTGTTTGTCGGTGTCATCAATGTGTCATACCTGTGTTTGTCGGTGTCTTACCTGTGCTCATCAATGTATCATACCTGTGCTTGTCGGTGTCATCAGTGTGTCATATCTGTGTTTGTCGGTGTTTTACCTGTGCTCATCAATGTATCATACCTGTGCTTGTCGGTGTCATCAATGTGGTAAATGTCTGACACCTTCATCACGTCAGACTGCCCTCACACATTGTGCTGATACGCCATGATATGCATGTGAGATTATTTGCTAAACATGTCTTTTGTTTGTTGCAGTGGTAACAAAACAGAACAATGGGCGGATGTCTCCAATCAGAGCTCGCACCATGAAGGAGTACGACCAGGTGAGGCACTCAACAACAGTGGGATCATATAGAAACATGAATCATTGTGGTTTCATTGTTACGATTCACAGGCAGCCTCTCAGTTTGATATGGAGAAATATCTTCATGGCGCCATGTTTTTGAAACCTTGGTGCATCTCATTGTATCCTGATAGTGTGGAGAGCAGCATCCCACCGATATTTCTGGTAGAATGTTTGTAGACGTCATCTTGTTGAATGACAGAGATTGCGATCTCAACAAACCCAACCCCTTCCCAGGTAATGATAGACTGTATATGAGCGGTGCCTAACTTGAGCAGCACCGTTACATCAAGATAATAGCTGCTGAGGTTACAACTTTAATGTTGTGTTTTGTTGGAAGAGTTACCCCCCTTTGCTCAGGTTGCATTCAGTGCCCTTGTGTAATCACTCCAGTTGGAGCAGGTGCATTATCACGACCCTGGTGCATGGGAGATAAGAACTTCATGCTGACTGGAAATGTTATGTGTTTCAAGCATGAATGTAAGTCTGTGTTGGGATATGTCATCAGATATTGGTTATGGTAGTTTTCAAATGATTTAGACAGGTTGTGTAGCTGTAGAACATTGTTTGATCACAGAATCTGTGTCTGACAATTGAGTGGAGTCGTTCTCTGTTTCAGCAAATTGCAGAGCTGAAGAAGGAGAATTTCAGTCTGAAGCTGCGAATCTACTTCCTGGAGGAACGTATGCAGCAGAAATTTGGGGATGGGGAGGATGTCTTCAAAACAGTAAGTAGAACATTGATATTTACAGGTGCAGATAGTCAGTAGAACATTGATATTTACAGGTGCAGATAGTCAGTAGGACATTGATATTTACAGGTGCAGATAGTCAGTAGAACATAGATATTTACAGGTGCAGATAGTCAGTAGAACATTTATATTTACAGGTGCAGATAGTCAGTAGAACATTGATATTTACAGGTGCAGATAGTCAGTAGAACATTGATATTTACAGGTGCATATAGTCAGTAGAACATTGATATTTACAGGTGCAGATAGTCAGTAGTACACTGACATGTCCTGGTGAAGATAGTAAGCAGAATGGTGAAGAGAGTGAATTAAGGGCACCAGTTAGTCTAGTAACATGCTGCCTAGCTATAGTTTGTCAGTTTGTGGTGCACATCTTCCTCAAATAATCTCTTGGAGAATGTCAACAAAACTGTGGTGTATACAGATGTGTTGTTCCTCCAGTCTTGTAAGTTTATTCTTCACATTGTGGAAAAATCTGCAAATTCCTTCCCTATAACATGTATTTGTTGTTTCGTTGCTGCTTACTGGTCGGGGATGAAATGAGAGAGGTAATGTATATTGGATGTAGTCTGTCAGATTCGTAATAGATGTATGAGGCAACTTAATACTATGGAATGTTGGGCCCGGTGACTTGGTTAATGTCAATCATTGGATTGTCTGAACCATCATCAATTATTGACAGGCTGTTGTCATATAGCATGAATATTGCCAAGAGTGGTACTAACAAAGAAATATATGACCTATGGACACAGAATATTATTTGATTCTGAAAATACCAGCACCTTGAGCATCTACTTGTTGCTTGGATGTGTGCGCTATATATACATATCCTATAATAATAAATAATAATAATTAAATATTTTCCAAATTCAAATATTTAGTCCTCCCTAGTATTCATTAACAACAATTTAGTTGATAAGATTTCCTTGGTTTCTCTAGGAAGTCAGTGATGATTACTACATGTATAATAAGTGTTGTGATTCTCTGTTGCACTGTGTTCTGTAGACATGGTACCAGAGCTCTGGATGAACTGCGTATCTGCATACATTAGGCAAACATAATGTTCAAACCTCAATTACTTTGAGTGTTATTGCATATGAGTACATCGAATGAGTATGTTTTATACTAAACTAATTTTAAGAAAGGTTGTGCACATAAGTTGTCCATGTTGTGTCAGAGAAAATATTCAATAAAATTGAGTTACTATTTGGCAAGTAAAATATATTTGGTTATTCAATGAAAAGTTAGGATATCCAATTAAAATGAAAACATGTGAGTACCTACTCAGTGGAGCTCTGGGTACTGTGTTCTGTAGACCTGTGACTGTGTTCTGTAGATGATTGTGGTGTTTTAATTTAAGTAAATGTATACACATGGATTTCTTTGTTGTCAGTGGTGAGTATATTGGTGAATTTGTTGTACATTGTTGGTGTATGTTTACTCTAATGTACAGTGTTGAGGTACAGGTTGGGTTGTGGTACAGAGTGTGTGTTGTGCTGTTGTAGAACATAGAGCTGAAGGTCCAAGTGGAGAGTCTGAAGAAGGAGCTAATGGACAAACAGGAGCTGCTCAAGAAGGCCAGGTGAGAAGGGTGACTGGTCAGCCAGGTGTTGAGATGGAGTCGACAAGGTGGGGAGTGGTCAGCAGGGTGGTGAGTGGTCAGCCAGGTGTTGAGATGGGTCAGCAGGGTGGGGTGTGCAGTCAGCAGGGTGGTGAGATGGGTCAGCAGGGTGGGGTGAGCAGTCAGCAGGGTGTTGAGATGGGTCAGCAGGGTGGGGTGAGCAGTCAGCAGGGTGTTGATGGGTCAGCAGGGTGGGGTGAGCAGTCAGCAGGGTGTTGAGATTGGTCAGCAGGGTGGGGTGAGCAGTCAGCAGGGTGTTGAGATGGGTCAGCAGGGTGGGGTGAGCAGTCAGCAGGGTGTTGAGATAGGTCAGCAGGGTGGGGTGAGCAGTCAGCAGTCAGCAGGGTGGGGTGAGCAGTCAGCAGGGTGGGGTGAGCAGTCAGCAGGGTGGGGAGACTGGTCAGCAGGGCGGTGAGATGGGTCGGCAGTCGCGGAGTGGTCAGCAGGGTGTTGAGATGGGTCAGCAGGGTGGGGAGACTGATCAGCAGGGTGGGGAGTGGTCAGCAGGGTGTTGAGATGGGTCAGCATGGGATGAGCAATCAGCAGGGTGGGGTGAGCAGTCAGCAGGGTGTGGAGACTGGTCAGCAGGGTGGGGTGAGCAGTCAGCAGGGTGGGGAGACTGGTGAGCACGGTTGTGAGATGGGTCGGCAGGGTGGAGAGTGGTCAGCAGGGCAGGGAGATTGGACAGAGTGCTTGAAAGATGGATAGGGGGTGAGGGGATAGGTGAGAGGCAGAGAGATGGGTTTATTCTTTCACTGACAGTTGTGTAATAATTTTGACAGTTTAGTTATGAATTTTTTAAAGAAAACTTTCAGTGTATAAGAATTCTCCCTGTTATATCAGGAATTATACACTGTGTTGACTATTCTTTTATTTGTGTGTGGTGAATACTTTGATTACATGGTAGTAAGAGAAGAAATAATAAGATGATGAAAGCAGACTTGGTGTAGAAGTTATTTTCCCTCTGTGCAGCACGGCCATGGAGAGCCTGACCAGCAACCATGAAACAGAACTGAACCAGATCCGCAGTCAGATGCAGCAGGAGAGGAATAGGGTAGGTCACTCACACAAGCACCTGCTTCACCACCACATCATCTAAACCAGCTTTGGGGCTAGAATTGCCTCGCTCCTCGTTTAATATTCACTGCATGGTTGACATGACTGTTGCTGATGTTGCAGGAGTCAGTGCCGCTGTTGGAGGAGTTGCGAGAGACGCAGCAGAAGATGAGGATGATGGAGCATGAGCTTCAGCTCCACATGGATTCTCTCAACACAGCACACGCCGCCGCCCACAAACACACTCAGGAAGTACAGGTCAGTAATGCCACACACATACAATAAATCCACCGCCGCCCACAAACACACTCAGGAAATACAGGTCAGTATCGCCACACACATACAATAAAACCTCCGCCGCCCACAAACACACTCAGGAAGTACAGGTCAGTAATGCCACACACATACAATAAAACAACAGGTAGATCAGTATGAAGTGGTGTTGATTTGTTTCTGTAATGAGATACAAAAGTAAAGATACAAAAGTGTATTTAAGCTTGAAGTTATTGTAATTCTTGTTTGCAGAAACTCCAAGAGATGGTGGATGCCAAAGAAAAGTAAGTGTTGTAGAGGATGTTCATTTTTCCAGTTTCAGTCATAGATTTGAGATGACCTCTGTGTCCAGAAAAAACATCTTTGTCTGTTGTGCATATGTATAAAGGTTAAAAACGGCTGTTATATTTGCTAGCACTTCATTTATCATAGATTATTATCCTACTTGAAGAGACATGAGCATGTCTGCCACTGTTGTGATGGTGATCAAGTATGTACTTCTGCTACAGAGACATAGGGGAACTTTCTGGGAAACTGGAGGCAGAAGCTGAACGAGCACATCAGTTGGACACCAGACTGTCAGAGACTGGCCATGAGAGACAGGACCTGCAGGGCAGACTGGACCATCTGCAGAAGGAGCTTGACCGACGTGACCGAGACATGCTGGTGAGTAGGTGGGCGGGGCAGACATGTTGGTGAGTAGGTAGGCGGGGGAACATGTTGGTGAGTAGGTGGGGGGCAGACATGTTGGTGAGTAGGCGGGGGTGGGGCAGACATGGTGGTGAGTAGGTGGGTGAGTAGGTGGGCAGACATGTTGGTGAGGTGGGTGGGGCAGACATGTGGTGAGTAGGTGGGGCAGACATGTTGGGTGAGTAGGTGGGTGGGGCAGACATGCTGGTGAGTAGGGTGGGTGGGGCAGACATGCTGGTGAGGTGAGTAGGCAGACATGTTGGGAGTAGGTGGACAGTAGGTGGGTGGGGGCAGACATGTTGGTGAGTAGGTGGGTGGGGCAGTATGTTGGTGGGTGGGTGGGCAGACATGCTGGTGAGTAGGGGGTGGGCAGACATGTTGGTGAGAGGTGGGTGGGGGCAGACATGCTGGTGAGTAGGTGGGTGGGGCAGACACATGCTGGTGAGTAGGTGGTAGGGGCAGACATGCTGGTGAGTAGGTGGGTGGGGGCAGACATGTTGGTGAGTAGGTGGGTGGGGCAGACATGTTGGTGAGTAGGTGGGGGAGGGGGCAGACATGTTGGTGAGTAGGTGGAAGTGGGGCAGTCATGTTGGTGAGTAGGTGGGCGGGGCAGTCATGTTGGTGAGTAGGTAGGTGGGGCAGTCATGTTGGTGAGTAGGTGTGCGGGGCAGTCATGTTGGTGAGTAGGTGGGTGGGGCAGTCATGTGGTTGGTGAGTAGGTGGGCAGGGCAGACATGCTGGTGAGTAGGTGGGGGCAGTCATGTTGGTGAGCAGGTGGGTGGGGCAGTCATGTTGGTGAGTAGGTGGGTGGGGCAGACATGCTGGTGAGTAGGTGGTGTGGGGCAGTCATGTTGGTGAGTAGGTGGGCGGGGCAGACATGCTGGTGAGAGTAGGTGGGGGCAGACATGTTGTTGAGTAGGTGGGAAGGGCAGTCAAGTTGGTGAGTAAGTGGGCCGGGCAGACATGCTGGTGAGTAGGTGGGCAGGGCAGACCTGTTGGTGAGTAGGTGGGGGGGCAGACATGCTGGTGCATAGGTGGGCAGGGCAGACATGTTGGTGAGTATGTAGGCGGGGCAGTCATGTTGGTGAGCAAGTGGGCAGGGCAAAAATGCTGGTGAGTAGGTCGGCAGGGCAGACATGTTGGTGAGTAGGTGGGTGGGGCAGACATGCTGGTGAGTAGGTAGGTGGGGAGACATGCTGGTGAGTAGGTGGGCATAGTAAACATGTAGATGTGTAGGTGGGTGTGGCAGACATGCTGGTGAGTAGGTGGACATAGTAAACATGTAGATGTGTAGGTGGGTGTGGCACACTTGTTGGTGAGTCAGGCAGACCGGAACGGTTTGTAGGGCATGTTCTCAGACCAACAGGTAAGGTTTGCAGGGCATGTTCTCAGACCGACAAATCTTAGTAGATGTATGGAGGAAACACGTGTATGTTGTCAAAGTGATCGGACACGTGAATAAATAGGCAGGAGGGTGGGTCATGACAGACACATGTGACTGGATGGGTGGGTCAGACATTAGGGTAGTTATATTAAACAGGGTTGTTGGTTGGTCAAAAGGAAGGCATGAATAACAGCAAGGAGTGGGTCAATTGAGAGTGGCGACACACATTGGTGACTTACCAAGCATGCAATCATCCCTTGCATGGTCTGATCCCTGTTCCAAGAGAACGTACTTCAGCATGTGACCCGCATGCTGTAACACACCATTTGATTGCAGGTAAGCTATTTGAATGTTGGGTCCAGTTACGTCTCTGAACTTCTTGGTACATGAAACGTGTGAAACTAAATCAGCTTTTGTTGTTTCATCTAACTATTGTGCATGTATTGATGTTGTAGTGGCAGCTTCACAGCAGACTCTGTACAGAGATGTAGCTACTGGATGATGTAGGGCTGATATAGATAACTGATATATATACATATATACTCACACACACACACACACACACACACACACACACACACACACACACACACACATACATACATACATACATTTGTATAGCGCCGATATCCATCTCAGCTGCTCAGAAGAGCTTTGTTTTTTCCATCGATCACTGGATGCCAATCTCAACGGCATGTCGTATTATCAATCTCAACTCCCTGGGGATCATACAACTTGCAGGGTCACACTTTGTCAATAAGAGCGATATAAGACATATGTATTGTCTATCAGAACAGATCACAGAACCATGCAAAGTAGCATATATACTATATTCTCTTGAGAAATGTGTACTCTTTTTCTTAAGAAATCTGGGGGAAACAGGTGTCTAGAGGGTCAGGTTGTATCATCAGCTGCTGTGAAGCCTGTCTCTGTGTTGTGACTGTGAATGTTTTCTTGCATGCAGCAACTGTCTAGCGCCCTGAAGGAAGCCCGCACTGTGGACTCCGACTCCTTCTTGGCTCAGAACCACCTCCAGGTTGGTCAACCCGTCCAGGCCCCACTGTAAATTATATCGGTCACCACCCATTAACGAGTGTGCCTTGGGCAATGAAATGAAAACTAACACTTTTCCTTTTCTTATTGAATAATAAGGATTTTGAAAACCAAAGCAAAAAGTTAATAACTTTTGATATGGACCAACAGCCCTCCTTTGTAGAAGTTGAGATTATGTGTAATCCCTCTGTATGATACCTTCTCCTTCATCTTCTGTGATGTATCCTTAGTTCAGTAGCTCCTGTGTTTGGGACTGTGTGAGAGGACTTGGTATGTTGCCTTGCTATCCCTCTGTACCTTCTGTTGCATGCCTTCCTTTATCTGCTGACCCCTCATTGTTCTATGGTTTACCAGGAATGTCGAAGGATATTTCATGTTGTCTTCAGCCACAATGTCTTCTATTTGCAAGAATGTTTTGGTCGCCATTGCTCAGTGGTTCCTGATTTTATTACAGAAGGGAATGGTGGTTTGGTTCTGTGAACTGACAGTGTTGTGTTGCAGGATGTGGTGGACGACCAACAAGAGAATCTGGGCAAACTCCAGGACAGGCTGGACAACCTGCAGAGTCAGTTACAGGATAAAGACAACACCATAGGGGTAGGTCCATACCCATGTAAGCTGTAAGGGTAGGTCACCATAGGGGTGGATACCCATGTATGCTGTAGGGGTAGGTCCATACCCATGTAAGCTGTAAGGGTAGGCTGTAGGGGTAGGTCCATACCCATGTAAGCTGTAAGGGTAGGTCACCATAGGGGTAGGTCCATACCCATTACCCATATGAGCTATAGGGGTAGGTCCATACCCATTACCCATATAAGCTATAGGGGTAGGTCCATACCCATGTATGCTGTAGGGCCTGGGCCATACCCATGTAAGCTGTAGGTCACCATAGGGGTAGGTCCATACCCATAACCCATATAAGCTATAGGGGTAGGTCCATACCCATGTAAGCTATAGGGGTAGGTCCATACCCATGTAAGCTTTAGGGCCAGGGCCATACCCATGTAAGCTGTTGGGGTAGGTCACCATAGGGGTAGGTCCATACCCATGTAAGCTGTAGGGGTAGGTCCATACCCATGTAAGCTGTTGGGGTAGGTCCATACCCATGTTAGCTGTAGGGGTAGGTCATCATAGGGGTGGAAACCATACCCATGTAAGCTTTAGGGCCAGGGCCATACCCATGTAAGCTGTTGGGGTAGGTCACCATAGGGGTAGGTCCATAGGGGTAGGGCCATACCCATATGGGGTAGGTCACCATAGGGGTAGGTCCATACCCATGTAAGCTGTAGGGGTAGGTCCATACCCATGTAAGCTGTTGGGGTAGGTCCATACCCATGTTAGCTGTAGGGGTAGGTCATCATAGGGGTGGATACCCATGTAAGCTGAAGGGGTAGGTCCATACCCATGTAAGCTGTTGGGGTAGGTCCATACCCATGTAAGCTGTTGGGGTAGGTCACCATAGGGGTAGGTCCATACCCATGTAGTAAGCTGTAGGGGTAGGTCCATACCCATGTAAGCTGTAGGGGTAGGTCACCATAGGGGTAGGGCCATACCCATGTAAGCTGTAGGAGTAGGTCACCATAGGGGTAGGTCCATACCCATGTAGGCTGTAGGGGTAGGTCACCATAGGGGTAGGTCCATACCAATGTAAGCTGTAGGGGTAGGTCATCATAGGTGTGCTTACCCATGTAAGCTGTAGGGGTAGGTCATCATAGGGGTGGATACCCATGTAAGCTGTAGCGATAGGTGATAAAAACTCTGGATGCTGACAGTACAATTCTTTTTTCAGAAACTTGAAGATGCCTTGAGGGACAAAGACGAGAAAAATAAGGTGAGGTTATTTCTCTACTTCAGCATGGTTGTAGCAGACAATGTCATCATCCCTGTGTGGATTACACTGGGGACCAGTGTTTGGGATGAGAGGTCCTAGTGTCCCCTCGTGTCCTATTATATCACTCTTGTAAGGAATCCTCCTGAAGGGAGTTCCTGTGACAACAGCTATTAAAAGGACATCTCCAGGAATCATTATGGATACTGGGGTGGTGAGGTAGCATAGTGGTTAAAGCGTTCGCTCACACAGGCCCGGGTTGATTCCCCACATGGGTACAATGTGTGAAACCCATTTCTGGTGTGATGTTGCTGGAATGTTGCTAAAAGTGTAAACCCATACTCACTCACTCACTCACATTATGGATACTTGACAGGCTCGGTGTAGATTTTGTATAAGTGATATCAATCTCTGAATTATCTTAATGACATGATGTATGACTGAGACTTTTCTTTGGGTCAGGACCTGGAAAATAAACTCCGCCCTCTGGAACGAGACATCAGCCGTCTTGAGGAGAACAGTCTCAAGAGGGACAAGACCATACAGGGGCTGGTGGTCGCCCTGCACGACAAGAACAAGGAGGTGAGGAGTGGCGGAGGGATATGGTGTAGGGATAAGATGTGTACACCTGTATGTTGTATGTTCCAACCCTTGTCTGGTATTGTGTTCCAGCAACCTGGAGGAGCACCTGCCGAGGTGTACACCTACATGTTGTATGTTCCAACCCTTGTCTTGTGTTGTATTCCAGCAACCTTGAGGAGCACCTGCTCAGGTGTACACCTGTGTGTTGTATGTTGCAACCCTTGTCTTGTGTTGTATTAAAGCAACATTGAGGAGCACCTGCTCAGGTGTACACCTGTGTGTTGTATGTTGCAACCCTTGTCTTGTGTTATATTAAAGCAACCTTGAGGAGCACCTGCTCAGGTGTACACCTGTGTGTTGTATGTTGCAACCCTTGTCTTGTGTTGTATTAAAGCAACCTTGAGGAGGACCTACTGAGGTGTACACCTGTGTGTTTTATGTTGCAACCCTTGTTCTGTTGTAGTCGGCCACCCTGGAGGAGCACCTGCTGAAATCGGAGGAAGACTTGAAGAAACTCCGAGCAGAGCTACATGAAGCCAGGATGGCAAGACACCAGGTAAGGGAGGTAACCCCTGTATGACTACAACAGCACACACATACACGTAATAACTTCAATGTATAAACTTGCTGACAATGGGAGGTAACTCCTACCTACTTAGTTTGCAGTGTTTGCCTGTTTGAAGAGACGTTGATGCATGGCTTATGTTATGTCATTATTCATTGGAATCATATTTTGTTGTGAAGATGTTTGAATACTTTTATTTTATTCATTCTCATTTGTCATTAAGCATGATTAAATATTTTATGTTAAAACACAGATAAAGTAGACAGCATGTTTTTCATGATTATTTCATGCTCATAGTATATCATTTGAGGCAATGTTTAACTGACCGTAATGAGCATGATAAACAATATTTTGAAACTTGTTACCATCTTATATCCTTATGGAATATCTGAGCCAAATGAACCCCATCAAATTGAAATATTTCCATGGCATACAAGGTGAGATTACTCTCCCCTACTATCAGCATCCATTCAATATTTGGTGGCAGTTGTCTCCCCTTCCCATCGTTGCCAGATGGTCAGTACAACATTCCGTGTGTGGATTATGTATATATTGCTGTTGATTGTGTTGACTAACTTTGGTTGTGTTGACTTGTGTTGCGTGTTTTGTGTGTCATCAATAACCAGGCCGAGGAGACCTTTCAGACAGACATGGACGGCACTGATGCTAAAATAGCCCGGCTTGAGCAAACTCTACGAGAAAATGAACTCCAGCTTGAGGTATAACTTGTTGCAGGAGATTGGTCTCAACTCCAAGTGGGCAGTATAGATAATGTATCATGCTAAAATATGAGTGATTGAGTTTTTTACGCCGCACTCAGCAATATTCCAGCTATATGGCTGCGGTTTGTAAATAATCGAGTCTGGACCAGAAACCAGTGATCAACACATGCTAAGATAGAATAAAGGAGGCAATATAGATGGTGTATCATGCTAAGATAGAATAATGTGGTAAATATAGATGGTATATCATGCTAAGATAGAATATAGTGGGCAGTAGCGGGTGTTTATTGTAGCAAGATGAAACTTACGAAATACCAGTGAGTGAGGCATTGGTTTCTGGAGTTACAGAAGAGTGAGTGAGTGAGTTAATATTTAACGTCACATCGGCAATATTTCAGCTATATCGTGACGAAGTTACAGAAGATGGTGATGCTAGCATGTGTATTCACGATGTATTAGTTATACATCTCATAGTGTAGAATATAGTGAACCTGCTGTGACATGTGTCAAGAAGTTAGGAATCATGATAATGTTGAGCTTCCAATTACACTTAATTCTAAAATAGGTAGTTTAGTGTTGTATTTTAACAAGTAACCCCTTTGTTGTATAACGTTCACAGTGTTAGTTTATGTATCAGAGCTATTCTTTCTGTCAGCGCTATTCCTTTCTTGCCAAGAGGGAGTATCGCTGAATAGTTTGGCTCTACACCTTGTTTCTGGTTGGGTTGTCAAGACAGGAAATATTCTTTTTGGGTTTGAAGTTTGGTTAGGTATGAAGTAGAATACAGATAAAGTCAGTGTTAGTTTCAGTGTGCATGTACAGTGCAGGTTTGATATTCCATCCATCAGCGTATTCTGCATGGCGACATCTTGTCTAACCTTGTTGTGCAGGGTCACACAATGAAGACCCTTCTTCTGTCGTGTTGCCCTCACACAGCTGGAATACAGCTGACAGTGGAAGCAAGCAAGCACACATGCAGATAGTCCTGGGTGCCGTTGTACAAAACAACCTAGCGCTAAGTCTACCTTAAGTCTATGTTAAGGTATGGGAGTTACGGTCACCTTAGCGCTAAGGCTACCTTAAGTCTATGTTAAGGTAACGGTCACCAGCTACCTTAAGTCTATGTTGTATGGGAGTTACGGTCACCTTAGCGCTGAGACTACCTTAAGTCTATGTTAAGGTATAGGAGTTACGGTCATCTTAGCGTTAAGATCGCTTTGTACAACAGCACCCTGATTGTTGAAGGTCACTTTCTGTCACCAGCTGTGTGTGAACTGTGGTGTTTTTGCTTGTAGAATCTGATGCGTGCTCTGGGCAAGAAGGATGGTGAGCTGGGCAACTTCAAGGACTTGCTGGGCAAGGCAGAGAATGCCCTCCAACAGAGTGAAAAGTCCCTCGAGGTGAGGTTTCCTTATATAAGGACAGTAGTTGTGATGTGGTCTGTTCTGCTGGAGTAATACAGAGGAACATGGTTGGGATGAGTGAAGGATGGGTGGAGAGAAACAACAGTAGGTGGTCAGAGAGAACGAGTGAAGGTAGAGGATGATAGAGACAAGGAGTGGTCAGAGTGTGTGTGTGTAGGAGTGTGGGGATGCTCCATGAGATAGTATAACTATCCTTGATGTGCAAAAAGGTTCGAGCTAAGTGAGTGGGTATGTTTCAGACTCTCCAGGAGCAGCTGCAGCAGGAGAGAGACCAGGCCCAGGACAGACTGGACGGACAGGCACATCACTACAAGGTGAGATATTGTCTAACGTGGTGGACAGGCACATCACTACAAGGTGAGATATTGACTAACGTGGTGGACAGGCACAGCACTACAAGGTGAGATATTGACTAACGTGGTGGACAGGCACATCACTACAATGTGAAATATTGACTTACATGGTGGACAGGCACATCACTACAAGGTGAGATATTGACTAACGTGGTGGACAGGCACATCACTACAATGTGAAATATTGACTTACATGGTGGACAGGCACATCACTACAATGTGAAATATTGACTAACGTGGTGGACAGGCACATCACTACAAGGTGAGATATTGACTTACATGGTGGACAGGCACATCACTACAATGTGAAATATTGACTTACATGGTGGACAGGCACATCACTACAAGGTGAGATATTGACTAACATGGTGGACAGGCACAGCACTACAATGTGAAATATTGACTTACATGGTGGACAGGCACAGCTCTACAAGGTGAGATATTGACTTACGTGGTGGACAGGCACAGCTCTACAAGGTGAGATATTGACTTACTTGGTGGACAGGCACAGCTCTACAAGGTGAGATATTGACTTACATGGTGGACAGGCAAGTCAAGGTGAGATTTTAGGTGGAACAACTCCATTTTGATATTTCTCCATTAGCTGTGGGTTTGTGCTAAACAAGGGACTAAGCGAGGACAGAGAACCACTACTTGCTCACAGCTGAAATAATCATTGTGATGAAGGATAGATCAGCTGATAGCACCTGCTGTACCTACTCTCTGTTGCAGCGTCTGCTGGATGATGCACAGAACGAGGTGAAGATGAAGGGAGACTTGCTGAAGGTCCTGGAGGATAGACTAAAGGACAAGGACAAGCAGCTGCAGGAGTATGTCGGACTTCTGTCCCAGGACGGCCAGGTAGGTCACAGAACAATGATTTGGTAGAAGGGAGGGGGGGCTTTCAGGTCTTCTGTCGTATTTGATCCTTGGGACCCCATACATATGTAGCTAATAACATTGCTAATAATAAAGACAAATAATGACAATACTTGGTGACAATATGGGGTATCAAGAAGAACAGTTACGTCTAGGGTCGGTGGGCCAGATTAAGTGTGATGGAAGGATACAGTCCATACATGGACGTGGAGCCACAATTTCATCTAATGCAGGGCTCCAGATAATTTTTCAACATCAGGAGTACGTACTCCTTATTTTTGCAATATAAGAGTACTGGAAAAACTTAAGAGTACATTTAGAGTACTGAGTGGAATTTTGCGGATCGGTAATCTTGTGTTTCGTTTCATATATGCACCACAACATTGCTACTCTTGTGTAAACAGGTCAATAAACAATAAAACAATACTTTTTCAGATAAATACGTCTGTAAATGATTCTAAGACAGTGCAGCAATGCAGTGGTCCGTATGTGCTACGTTTTCTAAATTAATTCCTACTGTATCTTGCATATTTTTTATCCGTACATACGCCGATACGGCCCTTATCTGGAGCCCTGTAATGTTATGTTCCAGATTGCTGTGCTATAATGATGTGTATGACTTCCTGTACCAGTATGCACTAACTGCCAGTCTATACCGAGATGCCATGTCTCAGTTTATGGTTGACACACCACTCAGACACAGTGTACTGACACCATGGCATCAGTCATTTCCTCCTTGCCTTGTAGAGCAGTATACACGACAACACCAGATACCATCGCTCAGATCTCTTCAGTATAATGAGGTCCACTCGGTCCATGGTACCACAGAGGAGATAGTGTTATTGATGGACACGGATGTGGCTTCAGTGTTGTGAGGGTCTTGTTGCGTTGTAGGTTGGTGTGGGCGACCTGCACAAGGCTCTGGCAGAGAAGAACCAAGAGTTGAGGAACTTGAAGCAGAAGTTGGCAGGGCATGACGCCGACTTGGAGGACACCAAACGCCAGCTGAAGGCAGCAGAAGACGCCCTGCAGGTGAGTTTGGTGTTTGGAGGTGTTGCATTTCCCGTTTGGGATTAGTGTGAAGCCCATTTCTGGTGTCCCCTGCCGTGATGCTGCTGGAATATTGCTAAAAGCGGCGTAAAACCAAACTCAGTCAGTCAGTCAGTCGTTTGGGATTTTCCCAACAACCTATGAGATAGACGTAGAAAGCAGCCTATGGATTTAGGGGTTATTTATAGATTATAGTTGATATTTTGTCAACGTACTCCCATGGTTTGGAACCCGTGAAGATCTGGTTTAGAATTGGTCTTCAGTAACCCAAGCTTATCGTAAGAGGCGAATAAAGGGGTCGAGTGGTCAGGCTTGCTGACTCACATGTCATCATATCCCAATTGGGTAGATTGATGCTCATGCTGTTGATCACTAGATTGCATGGTCCAGACTTGATTATTTACAGACTGCTGCTATATAGCTGGAATATTGCTGAGTGTGGTGTAAAACAACAAACCAAACCCATGATGTGGTTTGTTACTAGTAATATCAAGCTATTCAAGCTAGATTATTTAGGGCGGTGGGGTAGCCTAGTGGTTAAAGTGTTGGCTCGTCACCCCGAAGACCCGGGGTTCGATTCCCCACATGGGTACAATGTGTGAAGCCCATTTCTGGTGTCCCCTGCCGTGATATTGCTGAAATATTGCTAAAATTGACGTAAAACCAAACTCACTCACTCACTCACTCAACTGGAATAGTGTTCAGTTGGGATTTCACAACATAAATTTACATTCAGAAGAGTCATTGTTATATTGACAAGAGAACTAAACCTCTTTAAACTGTTTCCTCATTGAGGAAGTCAAACAAACTGTTATTACTTAGGATGTTTGACAATTAGTAATATATTGTAGTCACTTTGGTTATGAGGCATAAACCTTAAATCTCCCATCCATGATGTCTATGTGTGGTGCACAATGATGATGATAATGATGTGGTTGCAGGCACTTGATGGTGAGACAGGGGACAGAGACAGTTACGTCCGACAACTGACAGGACAACTCAGGACAGCACAGCAGGAACTTGAGGTGGGTGGATGTCTCAATCAGATGTGTTAGATATCTACCAGGGTTCTTATCTGTACTTTGAAACAATTCATTTAGCTTCTCTCAGTCCTCAGGGCAGTGGGGTAGCCTAGTGGTTAAAGCGCTCGCTTGTCACGCCGAAGACCCAGGTTCAATTCCCCACATGGGTACAATGTGTGAAGCCCATTTGTGGTGTCCCCGCTGTGATATTGCTGGAATATTGCTAAAAGCAGCGTAAAACTAAACTCACTCACTAACTCACTCTGTTAGTCCTCACAGGATTAAATGTGACAAAGTACGTGATAAGACCAAAACATGCCTTTGTTGTCCTGTCTCTTGCACTTGATGTGTTTTGATGGTCAGTTGACATGGTGTTTGGGCTGTGGGGTAGCCTAGTGGTATAGCATTGGCTTGTAATACTCACTCACTGAATGACATGGTATTGTCAGGCTGCTGTGGACGGTCAAGCAAGGATGATGGAGGACAAGCGGAGGGCTGTCAAACACCTGGAGGCACTATTGGCTGACAAGGATGCAGCACTACAGGTGAGTCAAGCTTTAGCCGGGTCACATAGTACCAGAGGTGGGTCACAGGGTCACATAGTACCATAGTACCAGAGACGGGTCACAGGATCATTTTCACTCTGAGTGTGTCACATGGTCATGTGGCATTGAAGTTGGGTCATGTGGCACTCTAGCTGGATCATGTGGCATTCTAGGTGGGTCACAGGGTCATGTGAGCTCTTTAGTTGGGTCACAGGGTCATGTGGCTCTTTAGTTGGGTCACAGGTCATGTGGCATTCTAGGTGGGTCATGTGGCATTCTAGGTGGGTCACAGGGTCATGTGGCACTCTAGCTGGGTCATGTGGCTCTCCAGGTGGGTAACAGGGTCATGTGGCACTCTAACTGGGTCATGTGGCTCTCCAGGTGGGTCACAGGGTCATGTGGCACTCTAGCTGGGTCATGTGGCTCTCCAGGTGGGTCATTTGGCACTCTAAGCTGGGTCATGTGGCTCTCCAGGTTCCAGGTGGTTACAGGGTCATGGTGGGTCAGCTGGGTCATGTGGCACTCCCAGCCAGGTGGGTCATGTGGCACTCTAGCTGGGTCATGTGGCACTCTAGCTGGGTAACAGGGTCATGTAGCATTCTAGGTGGGTCATTGTGGCATTGTAGGTGGGTCACAGGGTAATGTGGTGGCACTCTAGCTGGGTAACAGGGTCATGTGGCATTCTAGGTGGGTCACAGGGTCATGTGGCCTTCTAGGTGGGTCATGTGGCTCATTAGTTGGGTCACAGGGTCATGTGGTTCTCGAGGTGAGTCACAGGGTCATGTGGCCTTCTAGGTGGGTCATGTGGCATTTTATCTGGGTCATTTAGCATTCTAGCTAGGTCATGTGGTATTCTAGCTGGGTCCCAGGATCATGTAGTATTCTAGCCCAGACATGGGATAATGTGGTACTCAAGGTGGGTCACAGGGTCTTGTGGTATTCTAGATGGGTCACAGGGTCTTGTGGTATTCTAGATGGGTCACAGGGTATTGTGGTATTCTAGATGGGTCACAGGGTCTTGTGGTATTCTAGATGGGTCACAGGGTCTTGTGGTATTCTAGGTGGGTCACAGGATCTTGTAGCACTCTAGACTTGCCACAGGGTTACATTACACTTCAGGTGGCTGTTTGCAATAAGGTGATTGACAGAACAGACAAAATTTATACAATCTAATCTCAGTTTACACAATCTAGATCAAAACATTGCTAAACACAATTTAAAGGAGTTGTGTTCTAAAAGCTGTATTTATTTTGTCATCCATCGACTTCTAAGAAAGCCTGTCAAACAATTGAATAAAAGAGCCTGAAAAGTGTTTGTATTGTTCCCAGGATGCACTGGAGTACAACGGTGGTGATGGCAGTCGTCTCCGTCTTCTCCGGGATCAGCTGCGAGAGAAGGACAAGCTCCTTGAGGTGAGTGACAGGTTCACTGGACACTGTCCAGGGCGTCCATGATAGACAAGCAGCGGATAGCCTGAGGCCTTAACACCACAAACTGGGTTGAGGTCCGTATGGTATGTGTAAAGTGTAGCCATGGTATCCTCATTGAGTTGTTTGGCAGCTTGACTCCTGAGAGTTTCTAGGACATGAGTCCTGCCCCACAACGTAGCACATGTGACACATGTGGTCTCACCTTAGGCAAGTGAGTTTGTTAAAAATTGTCTCTGTTCACCCAGCAGGAAAATGGGTACCCGGTGGAAAAAGTCATATGACTAAAACCTTCTAGCGCCTAACAGGCAGCTTGGGTTATCCGGGGTAATAATGTGCTGTGCCTTGATTGTTAGCGCTATGAGCATACCTAGTGTAGAGTTTGGCGCTATATAAATGGACACTTTATTATTATTATTATTATTATTATTATTATTGAGGAAGTTGATGTAATGTAATATCACATGTGCTGAAACATGTCACTCATCCCCTCACTGCATGATATACATTCGTTGTGAGATACCGCCATATAGCTGGAATATTGCTGAGTGCGGCGTAAAACTTAACTCATTCACTCACTCATTGTGAGATAACCTAACACAATACCTTATTAAAAACCTGACAGTGCTTTCATGGTCTCCGGTTGTAGGAAGTTCTTGCTCAGTGTTGTGTGGTGCTGTTGGATGTATGTGTCTTGTGACGTAGCTGGTGTTGTTGATGTAGGAGCTGATGGCAGAGAAGAACCGGAGTGTCCTGGAGAGTGAACGTGCCAACCGCAACCTTCTGCACGAGTTGAAGGAGAGGCAGAGTGGCACCGATGACATGAAGGTAGGTGGCAGGCAGTGGCAGATGTCATCGGTAGTCGTATTCAGTTTCAGAGACAGACCTTGAGGACTTAAAGTCATTTTCTTTTGTTCATTCACACAAAGCAATGTGATAATATTTACTAACAACCAGGGCCTAGATTTTCGAAGCTCTCTTAGCGCTAAGGTAGTCGTAAGTGCCATACATTAACATTAACTTACGACTATCTTAGCGCTAAGAGAGCTTCGAAAATCTAGGCCCAGAAAGATAAGTTTGATGAAAGTGCAACCTTTAGATAAGCTGACCCCTTTCTACAAACTGCTTTTTTGATCGTCAAAATTCAGCTTATCTATGGTCATGCATGGTATATATGTTTGATACAGTAAACATTCTATTGTATTTGACCTAGTTGGTAGTACAGTGTTAGTAAGATACAACAGTTCACACTTGTGTGCTTTGTTGCAGCTGTACCAGCTTCTGGCAGAGCAGCTGCAGGAGATTCGACACCTCAGTGACATGCTGCTGAAGGAGAAACAGATCTTCATCACCCTTAACCAGGAGGGTAGGACCAGCACAGCCAGGTAGGGAGACAGTGTTACATATAGGGGTGGGACAGATCTTCATCACCCTTAACCAGGAGGGTAGGACCAGCACAGCCAGGTAGGGAGACAGTGTTACATATAGGGGTGGGACAGATCTTCATCACCCTTAACCAGGAGGGTAGGACTGGCACAGCCAGGTAGGGAGACAGTGTTACATATAGGGGTGGGACAGATCTTCATCACCCTTAACCAGGAGGGTAGGACTAGCACAGCCAGGTAGGGAGACAGTGTTACATATAGGGGTGGGACAGATCTTCATCACCCTTAACCAGGAGGGTAGGACCAACACAGCCAGGTAGGGAGACAGTGTTACATATAGGGGTGGGACAGATCTTCATCACCCTTAACCAGGAGGGTAGGACCAACACAGCCAGGTAGGAGACAGTGTTACATATAGGGGTGGGACAGATCTTCATCACCCCTTAACCAGGAGGGTAGGACCAGCACAGCCAGGTAGGGAGACAGTGTTACATATAGGGGTGGGACAGATCTTTCACCCATAACCAGGAGGGTAGGACCAACACAGCCAGGTAGGGAGACAGTGTTACATATAGGGGTGGGACAGATCTTCATCACCCCTTAACCAGGAGGGTAGGACCAACACAGCCAGGTTAGGGAGACAGTGTTACATATAGGGTGGGACAGATCTTCATCACCCTTAACCAGGAGGGTAGGACCAACACAGCCAGGTAGGGAGACAGTGTTACATATAGGGGTGGGACAGATCTTCATCACCCTTAACCAGGAGGGTAGGACTAGCACAGCAAGGTAGGAGACAGTAGATCATCACCCTAGGGTGGGACCAGCACAGCCAGGTAGGGGAGACCCTTAACCAGGGGGGTGGACAGCCAGGTAGGGAGACAGTGTTACATATAGGGGTGGGACAGATCTTCATCACCCTTAACCAGGAGGGTAGGCCAAAGATCTACAGCCATGCTCCACTAGGGTCCAGATGTAACATGATGCCTCAGTGGGCTGGAGACTCAAGGGGGACCAGTCAACTGTTTTATTGCCGACTTTGACCACGAGTCGGATCAATACAGCAGATATTAAATCATTAATCAAGCTGTGATTTATGATGGTCTGGTTGTGACACATAAGACCAACATTTACAGCCAGGTAGGCGTGACACAGCATCCGTAAGCAGATATACTTCTTTGTAAAATAGTCATGGTATCAATATTTCTGATTATCTCTTCTTACGTGGCTTATAAAATATTTGTAAGAAAGCAGTCAAAGTTCCAAAATGGCTGCATTTAGTGAGGCTTTTTATGGAAAAAGAATTTTTAAATTATTTGCACTGTCTGTAGAATTACATTTACCTGCCACACAGTTTTCTTGTACCTGTAAAGTGTGCTTAATGTATTTTTATTTAAATGTCTTGAAATATGGTCACCATGACTTCCAGCTGTGTACTCATTGCCTGATATGTCTGCAACAACAAATAACTCAGTATGCCCTATAGATGTTTTTGATGATGAAAAAAATACCATCACAGCGGGAGGGTGGTATTGTGTTTTATTACCTACACAGTAGCCAACATATAGGGGGTTCATATTTTTCATACAATGCCCTAGGGCTAAATATCACTTTCATAGGGTGACGATCGCCATGGACAATGCTATGATCGCCACGCTTCTTCTGTGATACCATGTGACGGGCGGCTAGCCAGCCTTGTTTGAAAGTAGATTTGGGCTTATTTTCCCAATGTGACGACTGTAATAAACAGAATATTAGTATTGCCCATATCATACTATAAGCCATTTATTCATCACTAAATATCGGTATATCCCCGCCGCCTCTGGAAATACCAACATTTAGGCACCTGTTGTAAACAGTATGACATGGGCACTCATACTCATACCTCTACTTAATGGATATTTGTTACATTGTTTTCAGAACAATGCATTGTGAAGTGATAATGTCTTCCTACCTTTATGACATCACACAGGATTTCATGTGATATTGTTTGAGTGTGCATTATTGATGCATCCACTTCATGTTCTTTGTAGCTGTGGGTAGCCTAGTGGTTAGAGGGTTGGCTCATTACCAGGGACCGGTTCGAATCACATGGGTACACAATGTGTGAAGCCCATTTCTGGTGTCCCCCACCGTGATGTTGCTGGAATATTGCTAAAAAGCCAGCGAAAACCAAACTCAATCAGTCAGTAAGTATGTTCTTGTGCCTGCATGACAAAAGGACCATTGTAATGTTGAGACTTTCTACAAACTGCTTTTTTTGATCGTCACAAATTCAGCTTATCTATGGTCATGCATGGTATATATGTTTGATACAGTAAACATTCTATTGTATTTGACCTAGCTGGTAGTACAGTGTTAGTAAGATACAACAGTTCACACTTGTGTGCTTGATTGCAGCTGTACCAGCTTCTGGCAAGAGCAGCTGGGAGAAACAGATCTTCATCACCCTTAACCAGGAGGGTAGGACCAGCACAGCCAGGTAGGGAGACAGTGTTACATATAGGGGTGGGACAGATCTTCATCACCCTTAACCAGGAGGGTAGGACCAGCACAGCCAGGTAGGGAGACAGTGTTACATATAGGGTGGGACAGATCTTCATCACCCTTAACCAGGAGGGTAGGACCAAGCACAGCCAGGTAGGGAGACAGTGTTACATATAGGGTGGGACAGATCTTCATCACCCTTAACCTGGGAGGGTAGGACCAGCACACAGCCAGGTAGGGAGACAGTGTTACATATAGGGGTGGGACAGATCTTCATCACCCTTAACCAGGAGGGTAGGACCAACACAGCCAGGTAGGGAGACAGTGTTACATATAGGGGTGGGACAGATCTTCATCACCCTTAACAGGAGGGTAGGAGGGTAGGACCAGCACAGCCAGGTAGGGAGACAGTGTTACATATAGGGTGGGACAGATCTTCATCACCCTAACCAGGAGGGTAGGACCAACACAGCCAGGTAGGGAGACAGTGTTACATATAGGGGTGGGACAGATCTTCATCACCCTTAACCAGGAGGTGCAGGACCAACACAGCCAGGTAGGGAGACAGTGTTACATATAGGGTGGGACAGATCTTCATCACCCTTAACCAGGAGGGTAGGACCAACACAGCCAGGTAGGGAGACAGTGTTACATATAGGGGTGGGACAGATCTTCATCACCCTTTTAACCAGGAGGCAGTGGGAGTAGGACCAACACAGCCAGGTAGGGAGACAGTGTTACATATAGGGTGGGACAGATCTTCATCACCCCTTAACCAGGAGGGTAGGACCAACACAGCCAGGTAGGGAGACAGTGTTACATATAGGGGTGGGACAGATCTTCATCACCCTTAACCAGGAGGGTAGGACCAACACAGCCAGGTAGGGAGACAGTGTTACATATAGGGGTGGGACAGATCTTCATCACCCTTAACCAGGAGGGTAGGACCAACACAGCCAGGTAGGGAGACAGTGTTACATATAGGGTGGGACAGATCTTCATCACCCTTAACCAGGAGGGTAGGACCAACACAGCCAGGTAGGGAGACAGTGTTACATATAGGGGTGGAACAGATCTTCATCACCAGCACAACCAGGAGGGAGACAGTGTTACATATAAGGGGTGGGACAGATCTTCATCACCCTTAACCAGGAGGGTAGGACCAACACAGCCAGGTAGGGAGACAGTGTTACATATAGGGTGGGACAGATCTTCATCACCCTTAACCAGGAGGGTAGGACCAGCACAGCCAGGTAGGGAGACAGTGTTACATATAGGGGTGGGACAGATCTTCATCACCCTTAACCAGGAGGGTAGGACCAACACAGCCAGGTAGGGAGACAGTGTTACATATAGGGGTGGGACAGATCTTCATCACCCTTAACCGGGAGGGTAGGACCAGCACAGCCAGGTAGGGAGACAGTGTTACATATAGGGGTGGGACAGATCTTCATCACCCTTAACCAGGAGGGTAGGACCAGCACAGCCAGCAGTAGGGAGACAGGTAGGGAGACAGTGTTACATATAGGGGTGGGACAGATCTTCATCACCTTAACCTTTTGGGAGGGTAGGACCAGCACAGCCAGGTAGGGAGACAGTGTTACATATAGGGGTGGGACAGATCTTCATCACCCTTAACCAGGAGGGTAGGACCAGCACAGCCAGGTAGGGAGACAGTGTTACATATAGGGGTGGAACAGATCTTCATCACCCTTAACCAGGAGGGTAGGACCAGCACAGCCAGGTAGGAGACAGTGTTACATATAGGGGTGGGACAGATCTTCATCACCCTTAACCAGGAGGGGAGACAGTGTTACATATAAGGGTGGGACAGATCTTCATCATACTTAACCAGGAGGGTAGGACTGGCACAACCAGGTAGGGAGACAGTGTTACATATAGGGGTGGGACAGATCTTCATCACCCTTAGGACCAGCACAGCCAGGTAGGGAGACAGTGTTACATATAGGGGTGGGACAGATCTTCATCACCCTTAACAAGGAGGGTAGGACTGGCACAACCAGGTAGGGAGACAGTGTTACATATAGGGGTGGGACAGATCTTCATCACCCTTAACCAGGAGGGTAGGACCAGCACAGCCAGGTAGGGAGACAGTGTTACATATAGGGGTGGAACAGATCTTCATCATCCTTACAGATCTTCATCATCCAACCAGGAGGGGAGACAGTGTTATATATAGGGTGGGACAGATCTTCATCACCCTTAAGGAGGGGAGGGTAGGACTAACACAGAGTTACATGTAGGGAGACAGTAGATCATCACCCTTATGTGGGGAGGTTAGGACTAGCACAGCCAGGTAGGGAGACAGTGTTACATAGGGTGGGACAGATCTTCATCCTTACGCGGGAGGTTAGGACCAGCACAGCCAGGTAGGGAGACAGTGTTACATATTGGGGTGGGACAGATCTTCATCACCCTTAACCAGGAGGTTAGGACTGCCACAACCAGCTAGGGCTACCCATGTTGAATGTGTGGGGTCACATATCCTGGGATTCTGTTATCAAACATGCCATGAAACATACGATATTTGTGAATGGTTTCCTGTGTTTTATTATCACTCACTCACTCCAATCTCCCAAGTAATTATCAGATGTAAAGGTGAGCTTCAGTACTGTTTGTATGGTGGGATATGTGCACAATGAAGACATGCAAGGATTACTGTTAATGAATGGGCTGACAAGCCAGGTATTCCCAGTGACACACCCCCAACCCCCACTGACTGTGTGTGGGTATGCTTTACCCCAAAGATCTGGCCATGCTCCACTAGGTCCAGATGTAACATGATGCCTCAGTCGGCTGGAGACTCAAGGGGACCAGTCAACTGTTTTATTGCTGACTTTGACCTGAGTCCGGATCAATACAACAGATATTAAATCATTAATGGCTGTGATTTATGATGGTCTGGTTGTGACACATAAGACTAACATTTACTGCCAGGTTGGCGTGACACAGCATCCGTAGCAGATAAACTGCTTTGTAAAATAGTCATGGTATTAATATTTGATTATCTCTTCTTCATAACATAAAATATTTATGAAAGCAGTCAAAGTTCCAAAATGGCTGCATTTAGTGAGAAGGCTTTTATGGAAAAGAATTTTTTAAATTATTTGCACTGTCTGTAAGAATTACATTTACCTGCCACACAGTTTTCTTGTACTGTAAAAGTGTGTAATGTATTTTATTTAAATGTCTTGAAATATGGTGCCATGACTTCCAACTGTGTACTATTGCCTGATATGTCTGCAACAACAAATAACTCAGTATGCCCTATAGATGTTTTTGATGATGATAAAAAATACTATCACAGTGGGAGGGTGGTATTGTGTTTTATTACCTCCGAGGGCGAACATAACGGGGTTCATATTTTTCATACAATGCCCTAGGGCTAAATATCACTTTCTCATGGTGACGTGACGTCATGGACAATGCTATGACGTCACGTTTCTTCTGTGATGTTGCGTTCTACATGTGACTGCGGCTAGCCAGCCTTTGTTTGAAAGTAGATTTGGGCTTATTTTCCTCAATGTGACGACTTCGGTAATAAACAGAATATTATATTCGTGCCCATATCATACTATGTTTACGACACTCATCACTAAATATCGGTATATCCCTCGCTCTCGCTCTGGAAATACCAACATTTAGGCACTCGTGTTGTAAACAGTATGACATGGGCACTCATATCATATCCTCTACTTAATGTATATTTGTTACATTGTTTTCAGAACAATGCATTGTGAAGTGATAATGTCTTCCTACCTTTATGACATCACACAGGATTTCATGTGATATTGTTTGAGTGTGCATAGTTGATGCATCCATTGTTTGAGGCGGTGGGGCAGCCTAGTTGATGCCTCAGCACGGGTTTATGTTCTTGTGTCAGCGTGATGTTGCTGATTGCTAAGAAAGTAAAAGGACTCAATATTGTAATGTTGAGACTTTCTATACTATATCTCGGAATTCTTGTATTCACCCTGCTCCCCTGGCTTAATTCTAGACCAGTCTGTAATTAATCTCTAGAAATGTCCCAACTAAGATAAAAAAAATTCCTGACATTTCCTTGTGTATATTACAGTGTGTAGAAGTGGTATGTTTTTTCCTGGTCACCATTACACAGTACTTCGGAAGGGATATAAACCCAATATAACTGCCAAGTAACAGTAATCGTAACATGATGTATTTTATCAAATATAGTCCCAGCCTGCCTGATCCCTTGAAACAGATTTAAGTTGTTGTGCATGCTGATCCTCTGTGTTCAATATTGATCACCAAGCTTACCTTGCATTGAACATCATCTCACCAGATTACATTCTGTTATCATTTAAAACCAAATGTCTTTTCAGTTAAGGTAGTGTGTATGTTGTAAACCAATTACTTGATGATTATGGCTGGATATTTGAAATGTTAGGCAACTGATAAGTAGAACCTTTCATGAATGTAACCTGACTTTTGACTTGATTGTCAGGTGTAGTCGCCTGTCATTAATTGATATCACATGGAGTCCGTCCACGTTCACCCCAACAACAGCACATGTCAATCATGGCCACACATTGATCACAAAACACACATCATGAACATTTCTACAACAAAGCTGACTCCATGTCCACCTACATGCCCTGTGTGTGACATGCTCAGTGTCAATTGAGACATTTGACGAGATAAGATCACACATCTGTGGCGTTATCGGCAATCGGAGCGCACTCCCAGATGTAACCTATCCTCTGTGGTTGGATGAATGTGTTGTGAGTGAGGTCACGGTCTGTCGACCTTGTAATCCGATGAGCGCCCGGTATTTGAGGTGATCCTTCTGTAGGGAGAGGACAAGCTACAGGATTGACCTGTGTTTTATTGAACTGATTAATTGTGAGGGAGTTACCACACTGGAGGGTTTCGCTCCTGAGATGTTGGTGGTCCATTTGGGGGTTGTCTGCTGTCATTCCCTGTTGAAGGTTGGTGTTGTGTTTGGTAGTTTCATGGAGTTATGGGTTTTAATACATTGGCCACTGATTGAAGTCATTTTATAGAATTATCATCTCTCTCTGTGAGGTTTATGGCTGCAGAATTGCCGTTGCTTTCATAGGTGTCCGTGTCAAAGAGGAATGTGTGATGAATACACTGAGAAGATTTCCACAAGAGCTGTGGGAATTCTGTAATATTTCCATTGATTATCATTTTTTAAGAATTTGTGTAAATGTGTTGTCTATGATAGGTGAATGATGTTTTGGGGGTAATAAGGTGAATGGTGTTGATTAGGATATTGGGTGAATGTTGATTATTGGGGGATTGGATAAATGTTGTTGATTGTTAGTTTGGGTGAATGATGTTGACTGGAAGTTTGGGTGAATGATGTTGATTGGAAGTTTGGGTGAATGATGTTGATTGGAAGTTTGGGTGAATGATGTTGATTGGAGGTTTGGGTGAATGATGTTGATTGGAAGTTTAGGTGGATGATGTTGATTGGAGGTTTGGGTGAATGATGTTGATTGGAGGTTTGGGTGAATGATGTTGATTGGAAGTTTAGGTGGATGATGTTGATTTGAGGTTTGGGAGAATGATGTTGATTGGAGGTTTGGGTGAATGATGTTGATTGGAAGTTTAGGTGGATGATGTTGATTGGAGGTTTGGGTGAATGATGTTGATTGGAAGTTTAGGTGGATGATGTTGATTGGAGGTTTGGGTGAATGATGTTGATTGGAGGTTTGGGTGAATGATGTTGATTGGAAGTTTGGTGGATGATGTTGATTGGAGGTTTGGGTGGATGATGTTGATTGGAAGTTTGGGTGGATGATGTTGATTGGAGGTTTGGGTGAATGATGTTGATTGGAAGTTTGGGTGGATGATGTTGATTGGAGGGTTTGGGTGAATGATGTTGATTGGAGGTTTGGGTGAATGATGTTGATTGGAAGTTTAGGTGGATGATGTTGATTGGAGGTTTGGGTGAATGATGTTGATTGGAGGTTTGGGTGAATGATGTTGATTGGAAGTTTAGGTGGATGATGTTGATTGGAGGTTTGGGTGAATGATGTTGATTGGAGGTTTGGGTGAATGATGTTGATTGGAAGTTTAGGTGGATGATGTTGATTGGAGGTTTGGGAGAATGATGTTGATTGGAAGTTTAGGTGGATGATGTTGATTGGAGGTTTGGGTGAATGATGTTGATTGGAAGTTTAGGTGGATGATGTTGATTGGAGGGGTTTGGTGAATGATGTTGATTGGAAGTTTAGGTGGATGATGTTGATTGGGAGGTTTGGGTGAATGATGTTGATTGGAAGTTTAGGTGGATGATGTTGATTGAGAGTTTGGGTGAATGATGTTGATTGGAGGTTTCGTGGATGATGATTGTTGATTAGGATAATTGGGTGGATGATGTTGATTAGGAGAAATTGGGTGGATGATGTTGATTATTATGGATGATGTTGATTGGGGGTGAATGATGTTGATTAGGGGATCAAGTGAATATTATTAATTGTTAGTTTAGGAGAATGTTGTTGATTACAGATTTGTGTTGATTGAGAGATTGCATGAATGGTGTTAATTGGGTGAAAGATGTCATTCAGGGGGATTTGTTTGTCTGGGGGATTGAGTGAATGGTGTCGATTGGGGGATTGAGTGAATGGTGTTGAGTGGGAGATTGAATGAATGGTGTTGATTGGGCTATTGGATGAAAAATGTTGACTGGGGGGATTTGGTGAATGGTGTTGATTAGAGGACTGGATGAATGATATTTGTTGGGCGATTGGGTGAATGGTGTTGATTATGGGATTGGGTGAATGATGTTGGATAAGGGATTGGGTGAATGGTGTTAGATAGGGGATTGGATGAATATTGTTTATTGTTAGTTTGGGTGAATGGTGTTGATTGATGCTGTATTCTAGCAGCATCATACTAGTCAGTAAACCATCAAATCTTGGACAACCCAGTGACTGATATCATGAACATTCCACACATCAGACACTAAGGCCATACAATTAGTCAGGCATTGCAACCAGCCAGTCTTCCCTTTAGCAGACTCTCCGACATGACTTAATGGGGACTGCACACAGGGAGACGATCAGGAGGTACGGGGGACCTGTTCCGACTCCCCTGTTCAGGGAGACAAGCATGTAGTGTTATTGACCTAATGGCATTAACATGTACACTGAGTCTGGTACAACATTCTCCACACATTCTGATCTGTTAATATTGCATAAAGAAAGATAAGTCAACAAGTGATATTAATATTACATGAGAGGGATCATTGTGTGCTGAGCTGATGTGTGTATTGTAGTGGCGTGTCAACGTCCAGCCGTCATTAACTCTTTAGTTAGCACACATTACACTGAAGTAGGTAGCGTGTGTGAAGTGATTGTCACCTGTAGTGGACAGAGTCGGCCATTAAGTCGTCAGTGACACGCTGTTACCTGGATAAGTTGGTGGGCTCTGGACCAGTATGTCTGTAGCGGGGTTCAAGTTTGGAGATGTGCCCGGGTAACATGTTGTAGTATTGTGTGAAGAATTTAGTTTTTGTTTTGTTCTTGACCACAGGTCATGTTTATTTTACAAAAATAAAAATAATACTTTCCTATTTTGACAGAGACAACTTTGTATGTTGACAAAAACATGACTTGTTGCTTATGAGATCATTTCTTGAAATATAGCATTCGTGATCCTTGTCAAATAGGGGTGGTGGGGTAGCCTAGTGGTTAAAGCGTTCACTCATCACGCCGTTGACCTGGGCACAATGTGTGAAGCCCATTTCTGGTGTCCCCACTGTGATTTGCTAGAATATTGCTAAAAGTGACGTAAAACTAAAACTCACTCACTCTCTCACTTGTCAAATATTTCTTACATTATGATCAAAATGAAAATGGTGCTATTTACAGGTTATTTGTTTGTGCCCAAAACACTTAGGAATCAGATTTTCTTTAACCTCAAAGTGTCGCCACAATCCTATCATGAATCACTATTGTGTTTTCGTATTGAAGACAAGGTTGAGTAATTGATTTAAAATGATTCAGTAGAGCTCCTTGTAAACTCAGTCCTCACTGCAACTACAGCACCTTGCATGATCATTTTGCTTGTAGTGATTATGAATTACAGGATTAATTAGGAATAATACAAAATGTGTTTGAAGTTGTTAAACACAATGGTCACAGTGTTATGTAATGTTGATTGTTGGATGACTGCCCCCGCAAGTGAGTTAAGACCTCTGTTGTGAGGGTATGGAAACAGGCCAGTGTTCAGGCGGTAATCTGATTATGAACCATATGGCCACTGGCTACACAGACAGACATTACGAACTAGTTATAGTATTAAACCCTGATCACATATGGGGGATCACAGATCTGGCCACGGTGTGGCAGGCTGCGTGACCACACAGACATGGAAGGAGGGGCTGAGATGGTACTGACCCATGTACTGCTGTAGGAGGTCAGGTGGGACTGAGCTGGAGATGTCACACTGGTCATTGTGGGAGGAGGATACCTGTAAGTCTGCCAGAGAACAACACTGCTCTGGGGTGCTTGTAGTTGCTGGAGAGACATGAGTGAGAGGACATGTTTGAAAGTTAATGTGTGTGAGTGTGAGGTAGAGGAGAATTGTCATAACATACAGACAGAGACATAAGTACATCGGCTTCCATGAAAGATGAATGGTACTTGTGTTTTGCTGTGTGGTGTGGGGTGGAAAGTGATGCTTTATTGTCCACACGGTTTAAAACTAAAAAACGTATCATATTTATTTGTATGATGATTTTAAAAAATATTTTTTATATGTCTGTTTCTGACATTCTCTGAATGAGACGTTTCAGAAAGTTGTGAGTTGTCATGCCATCTGTTAGTTGTCTCCATATTCAGGAGGGGTAATCGTGTGATAGCGTGTCAGCGTCTGAGTGACAATGGTGACAAATAAGAATAATTCACCTCATGATGTTACAGAAAACACTCCAAATGATCCCATAAATCAGGAACTGTCTGAGGCCTACCGTAAGCAATCACAACCCAAATAAAAAGAAATGTTGGCCACCCAAGAAATATGATTTGAGGCTCGAATGTGACTAGGTGCAAAAGTGTTTATTCTGCAAAGTTTGTTGAAAGTTTGCTCATGCAATCAGCAGGGGTGGTAAACCAGATCATTTTGTTACTGTCAAGGGGTATCCCAACTGGTAAACTTGACTATGTGTCAGGTGCCCTATGGCACCCTTACAAAAATCAGCGTTTCTCTCTCAACCCTAAATAGATCCATGTCAAGAAGTTAATCATATTCATAGACCACTGATAGCCACCATTGTGTTGAAGAATGGACAATTTGGTTTGTAATCCTAGGACAATGAATAATATATACTGCTGCCATTAGATGTAATCTGTCACCGACTTCACTCACACACAAAGGGGCTGACTGAGCTGGGATGACTTCAGGATTTTATGGGCATCAAGAAGTTGATATGTACTGTAGGATATACAGAGAGCTAGCTGGGGTAATCTGTGGTCATATCTCTCTCACAATAAGGTGATTCCCATCCATAGTGTTCTTATGTCAGGAGGCTCTATGTCAGGGCAGGTGTCACAACCTGTCTGTTCCAATGCCACCATGTTGCCCTAATGTGGGCCATTATAGCAATATGCAGGTGCTTGTGATGGTTTTACCTGAATATGGTGGTTAACTCATCAGTGTGACTCTAGTCACTGCAGGTCTGCCATTTACAACCTGTCTGAGGGCAACTCCACCAAGTTGTGTGATGACACCATTTGTGGGAACAGAACCTGATAGTAGGGTAGAGCCTTCAGTCAATTCATATGACAAGTCTGCCGCTTTAGTATAAGGTTTCAACAGCCCTGAGTTTAAAATGATTTGAATATCTATTTGTTTGCCATGATTGCTCTCTCTTGGATGTATTTGAAAAAGAAAATGAATGACAACAAAGTTCTAACAAATAGCAACTGTTAACTAATGAGATATATATTTTAGAAAATGCTTTCTCAGTCTTCAAAATTAAGTCTGAAGGTAAATGAGTCCTTGTCATAACCCATACAGTTGTGAATTTAGTATGTCCCTTCAGACATAATTTAGTCACACCCAAATAGAAGCATCAACATGTAGTGTGTGTATGCGTGTGTGCGTATGAGCGAGCGTGCTGTGAGTGAATGAGTGAGTGATGAGACTTGGCAGTTGGTTAAGTCAGCTGATGTTTGACTGCTCCATGTAATCCCCATCATGGCCCCTCCCCATTAGCTTCTTTGTCTGCAGGATGGGTGGGGTTTAAAGCAGGATTTTTGCAGGATGGGTGGGGTTTAAGGCAGGATGTTTGCAGGATGGGTGGGGTTTAAGGCAGGAAGGGCAGGGTTTAAGGCAATATGGGTGGGGTTTAAGGCAGGATGTTTGCAGGAAGGGCAGGGTTTAAGGCAGGATGGGTGGGGTTTAAGGCAGGATGTTTGCAGGAAGGGCAGGGTTTAAGGCAGGATGGGTGGAATTTAAGGCAGAATGTTTGTAGGATGGGTGGGGTTTAAAGCAGGATGTTTGCAGGAAGGGTGGGGTTTAAGGCAGGAAGGGTGGGGTTTAAGGCAGGATGGGTGGGGTTTAAGGCAGAATGTTTGTAGGATGGGTGGGGTTTAAGGCAGGATGTTTGCAGGAAGGGTGGGGTTTAAGGCAGGATGGGTGGGGTTTAAGGCAGGATGTTTGCAGGAAGGGCAGGGTTTAAGGCAGGATGGGTGGAGTTTAAGGCAGAATGTTTTGGAGGAAGGGTTTAAAGCAGGATGTTTGCAGGGCAGGATGTTTGCAGGATGGGTGGGGTTTAAAGCAGGATGTTTGCAGGGTGGGTGGGGTTTAAGGCAGGATGGATGGGTTTTTTAAGCAGGATGTTTGAGGGTGAATGGGTCTTAAAACTGATTTCACACTCTCTGATCTCAGTCATGTGAATCATCTGTATTTTCAGTTTCGTGTAATCCGTTCGTATGCGTACACCAAAGTGGGCAATATCAAAGACCACTTCAGGCTTTCTTCCCATGTCTGTCTGACATACTGAAGTTCTGTTTAAATTAAACCAACCCACTCACCCCCTCACCGGATATGGTTTGCCTTACATTGATGTGTTCCAATTTTGAGGACAATATGTACCACCATCCTCTTTTGAGATGTACCTTTTGGGAAAAACATCATCTGATATCATTCGGAAAAAAAACCACAAAAATATTAAAATTCTGAACTACAAGTATGTTAGTAGGTTTTGAGACCTAGTCAAGGTTGATGTGACTTTATCCTCTGAAGAACCAGCAGCATGAGGATGACCTTCCTTCATTGGTTGTGTGAGGCGGTGGGGTAGCCTAGTGGTTAAAACGTTCACTCATCACGGGTTCAATTTCCCACATGGGTACAATTTGTGAAGCCCATTTCTGATGTCCCCCGCCGTGATATTGCTGGAATATTGCTAAAATCGGCATAAAACCATACTCAGTCAGTCAGTCATTGGTTGTGTAACCCAGTGCTTTAAGTCCCTCATTATGTTAAGGCAGCTTGATTTGTGGACTCCCCACCAAACTAAGAAGGAAATGCTAGAGCACTGATGTGTGGACTTAGAATAATGTAACACTGTGAGCAGCAGGTGCATCAGTTGTCATCATCATTAGTACTTGGTTACAGTGATGTGCCGCAGCCAGACCGTTCCGAGGCCTTCCTGACAGAACTGGGGGCAGTGCAAGCCTTGAGGCAGCAGTTGCAGGAGGGCGTCGAGAGGAACAACAACCTCCGTGTCATCCTTGAGCACCAGATCACCGGACCAGCACCAGCTCCGCCTCCTGGACACTCCACCTCAGGTAGGTTACCTTGTGGTCATGTACAATGATGCTGTTGCTTCTCTCCCTTGAGTTGGAAACAGTGGTAGTTTAAATGTATTGATTGGCTTCTGTCATTGGACATCTTTGTTCCCCAGTAACTGGGACATTGGTTATAATGTGTATCTTTGGTTTGTCTGGTCGGCACTTGATTAGTCAAAGATGAAAGTGATGTTGCTGAAATATTGCTGACTGTGGCATTCATGAGAAAATAAGAAAACGTATCTGTTCTTGCTGTAGTTGTACTTTTTGTCTTCATGGCTGTATCTCAATAGTTCCCTTTCATTTTAGACAACCACTATTCATCATCAACTACTGAAGAACGGCACCACACCAACAGCACACATCACAGTCCCATCTGGGATGATGGTGGTAGTTCTCTGAGGACAAGGTCACAGTTTGTGGATGCCCAGACGTCACCTGTCCCCAATGGGCCGAGTCCCGGTGAGAGTGGTTACCACGATCTAACAGACGCTCACTCGTCACCATTCCACCGAGTCAGCACGCATGACCAGGCAGTGTCTGCATCTCCAGACATAGACCACCATGAGGTGCAGTGTTCCGCAACAGGAAGGGATCTCCTGCCAGAAGGGCAGACAACTGTGGGTTCTGGCATCACCAAGTGTGTAGGGACTTCCCCCTGGGCAGACCATCGCAGTGTTCAAACGTCACCTCATCGTCCTTACAGCACACAGAATAGATCAACATTGACGTCACCACATGCAACATATCACAGTGTTCAAACTTCTCCGCTAGCCCCCAACAGAACTGTGTCTCCAGAAACCAGGTTATCATCGGGGTCTGAGAACAAACGACCAGTCCACCGATCTCCACCATCTTACAACGATGTTCAAACATCACCCATTGCCACGTTGAACAATTCTGTGTCACCAATAGGAATCTTACCAACGACAGAAGCCTCTAGTATTGACTCAGAATCTTTGTCCAAAATGTCGTCCTCGATGTTACGAAAGTTGGTGCAGCAGCTGCAGGAGGATCTGGTGGCTGCTCTGAAACAGAACAATGACCTCCAGGGGCAGGTGTTTGGAGAGTGTGAGACACGTGAGATACCAGGACGCAATGAGGCAGACCCAACCGTCGCAGACTTCCAGCAGATGCAGCAACAGATAGATGAGCTAAGGTCATCAGTAGACCGAAGGGACAAGGAAAATGATGTACTCCGATCTCATTTAGGTCTGGATCAGGACACCCAGATTGATTCCCGGGATTTGCCCTACTTGCATGACCTTCAAAATGAGCTGCACAAACTGAAGGCACAACTCAAGGAGGTTCTCCATGCTAACGAACTGCTCAAGAAGCAGATTAACATCAGTAGTCAGACAGATGACTACCCTGCAGGGTTCAACCCAAGTCTGATTATTGACATGGCAAGGGAGCTTGAGGCATTGAAATCAGAGCTTGAAAAATCCAGGAAGCTCATTGCAGAGCAGAAGAGAGTGACATTTGATACAAATGGAGTGAAATCTTCCAGAATTCCAAGTTGGAATGATGATGCGTGTCATTCAGAATTAGGTATGATTGACGGTGCATCGAACTCCAGTGGGATGGGATCAGGAGTGTCACACAGCAGCAACCAGTCAGTCAAGAACCATGGTAGAAAGGGCTCTCAGATTCCTCGGCTGAAGAACCACCAGCCAGTGACATCAAACACCACCCATGAGAATCATCCTGTGATCCTCCAGAGGCAGCTGCAGGATGCTGCAGACCACATCAAGCAGCTGGAGAAGACCCTGGCTGCGACGGAGGAAACAGTCAGGTACCAGTCTCAGAAAGTCAAGTACTACAGGGGACTACTGAAGGATGCTGGAATTGTGCCTCTGCAGGACTCTCGGTCACAGAGCGAGACCTGCCTCACCAGACTGTCCGGGAACAAGTCATGGACAGGCTCAGTGGAGAACCTGGCTGCTAGGAATACTCAGGATGGATTGAGTCCAGTGAGGGTTTTAAGTCTGGAGTCTGTGAAGGAATATGGCAACACAGACAATGTGTATGAGTTGAAGCATCAGATCAAGGACATGCAGGAGAAGCTGGAGAAGTCCCTGGGGCTGAGTCACCGATACAACAGTGCATCGGGCAGCAGTGAGAGACTGGCCAGTCCAGCAAGGAGGTCCTTGTCTCCTTCTTTAGGAAAGTTCCGCACTCAGTCGACAGACAATGTCGCTCAAGTGTGTCAGATGTCTGGAAGTCTGGAGAAGCTTCAGAGACAAGTTTGGAGTCTGGAATCTCAGCTCCAGGAAAGCAAGAAGCTCAATTCAGATCTGCAGCTGAGGCTGAAAGAGTTACAGAACTCACAACCAGGCAAGGGTGTTAACAGTCATCCCGTCCGACAACCCAGCCTTGCTGATCGAGGAACGTCACCACTGTCAAACAAGGAAAATTATCCATCTTCTCGAGGAGGCAGTGATATTCCAGCCTTGCAGACAGACTCAGGGGAGGACTACAGGCATGAAATCGCATCTCTCCGTAAGCAGCTACAGGACAGTCAGAATGTCAACACGCTGCTCAAGGACGAGCTGGAGGAGCTGAGTCACTTCCTGTCGGAGCTGATGGTGCATGACCAAAATGGACACAGCTCTGATGTCGGACTGGCTGACATCAACAGCATCAGGTCAAAGCTAAATCAAAGTCTGGATGTCTTGAGAACAACTACCTCAGACAGTGAGTACTTTTTCATAGTGATGCTTTGGAGGTATGCGTGTGGATGAGTCATAGAATGAAGGCTTACATTGTTGTTCAGTGTACAGAAAGTGTTGGACAGAAATCGATATATTAATCATACACAGTTCAAATCTTTCTGAGTGCATTTAATCTCACTGACTTTACTTGGATAACATGTGAACACTTTCCTCGTCATGCCTCCCACCATCAGGTGTTCATCCCTACATGATTATTGTATTTATTTTCTTTAGAATAAAGTTATGATATTGGAGTATTCATAAATATTGGGAGTTGATAAAGTGTGCTTATGAGGGTGTGTTTGTCAGGGAGTTTGATGAAGTGTGCAAAACTGAATATGTTGTCTGGGAGTTGTCAAAATGTCCCTTACAGTAATGAACATAGTTTGATTTCCTCTCCGTCTCAGTTTCAGTACTAGAGCCCCAGTCTGGGCGAGGCAGGGCGGCAGGGGGCGTGGCCACCAGTATGTCCGACTCCTTCCTCCATGGCAAGTACCAGGAAGCTCTCCACAGCAACCAACAGCTGCGACATCAGCTGGCACAGCTTCAGGACATGTGAGTACAGACAGACAGATGGACAATTATCAATGTCTTACCCCCTCTCAGTGAGATGTGGCCTTACCGTGTGATAAGGGACTATGATAGCAGTAGGTACACATCTGCAAGGTCAGTGCGATCAAGTGACACTTGTCTGAAGGCCAATTCTGATATGATCAGCTTATATCTGTTCATGTACTAAGACAGAACATGGTTACAGAAATCCATTAAGAAAAACTGTATTAATCCACCTTTCTCCATATTGCTGCCAATTTGGCACTTACATACAAACTGGATGAAATACAACATGTGATTCAGAGTGTACTGTATCCTTTCACCCTGTTGCATTTCCAGTGCAAGCTGCTTGGAAAACACAGGCTTCTCCAATCACCAGGTGCTTGTTGGCTATGACTGATTGGCAAGCTGACAGTGTTCACTGTGACTAGCATAAGCTGTCTAGATCCACTGTGATTTGCATCTTTTGTAACCTTTTGTAGTCTCCACCTCTTTGTCTACCTCATTGGGAGAGACAGTCCCTCCTCTAATAGTGCTGTCTTCTTCCTTCTTTCATCCACAAATAATCAGTCAGTTTTGTTTGTGTTCACGACAGGTACCAGAAGAACTTGCATTCCAAGACAGCCGAAGTTCGTCAACTTCAGCAAATCTCCGAGAGGTTCCAACAGGAACTAGAAGCAGCTGGGAAACTCCGCGTTGGTGAGGCAGACGGAAGTCCACTGTCTCAGAAACGTGTTTCAGCTGTTCGGAAACTGGGAGGTTCTGACACCCTTGACTCCAGCAGTCCTTGTGACGGTCTTCCACAACCCTCCTTCCCCCCACTGTCTCGGGTCCCTGCTGGGCTCTGTAAGAGTGGCAGCATGGAGTCTGATGATATAGCAGACATACACAAGCAGACGGATGAGAACTATGGGCGGCCATTACGTGACTCTGCTGGTGACTCCTGTGTGGAGCAGCTGAGGCAGAGTACTGGCAGTGATGACAGGCAAGATACACTGGGTCTGGAGCTCGGTGGCGAGGAAGACTTGGAGAGGATGAGGCACAGAACTGGTAGTGATAACAGGAGGGACACTCTTGGCCTGGAGCTCGGAGTGGAGAAGGACGATGTCCTTGAGAGGATGCGACACCGGACAGCCAGTGGAGCAACTAATGAACTGTCTTCTGTCCACTCAGCTGGTGGAGATATGTCAGTGTTTAAATCACCCAAAAGTATCAGTCCAGAGAAATTATCATTCCAGAGAAAGGTGATGGAGAGAGATAGTGTAGACTTCCCCTTGTATTCCAACCAGTCCGGACTGAGGTTCTGTGATATGACGCTCAACCCGTCTCTGGAGGACCGGACAGAGGAGGCACGGGACTTCATGGACAGTTCAGGGACAACCAGTAAGAAGTCCACTACATTCAAGATGTCCGACTGTGATAGTGACTTGGTGAGTTCCAGGGAGCGCAGTCAGACACCACTAAACAATGTGGGACAGCTACAGGCCCGGTTAGGTGCCATGGAAGATCTCAACAAGACTCTCAAAGATGAACTGAGTATCTATGAGACTTTGTGTAAATCTTTTGGCATCCAGAACACCCCACAGAAGTCTCAAGGAGAGGCAACATCTCCTGTAAAGACAAATATAGATTCACTGTCCCTGCGAGAGCATCTGGTCGAGATCCGAGCCATGAGACAGAAGCTGGAGCAGGGTCTGGAGCATAGTGACAGGATGAGGGATGAGCTGCTCAGCCGCCTGGAGAAGGCTGGAGGTGAGTGACCTTATTGAGGGATGGGGTAGGGTAAGGGTATGTATAGTCTGTTCGCCGTGAAAACATACCGATGAATGTCACTTTAAACCCAAAAGTAAAACAAATAAAGTGAAATTAAGACTGCGAATCCTCATGGTTTTACCTTGCCAGTTGAACATGTAGAATCTCAAAAGTTGTTTAACAAACGATCATAGTTTCACATGGCTATTATTGGTTTGTATTACAAGGGGGTATGCACATCAAATGAAACACCGAAAATGACAAGGGTTGTTATAAGTTAACGCTCTTCATATACCGCACGTTTCATTTGTTTCACTGTTCCAACGACTGCGCTTACCCCCTTGTAATACAAACCAGTAATATCGATTTGAATCTATGATCGTTTGTTAAACATCTTTTATCCTAAGTTGAATATAGTTGGTAGGAAGGAGGACAGATGGAATACACTTTGGGAGGTACGGGTGAAAGTGAATGCTTTGGCGGTAGGCAGTTAGAATAGTGGAGTTAGAGGACAGGTACATGAGTACCAGTGGAAGACATTGTGCACATGTTGTCATGCTTCTCATTAGAGTTGACTTAAGAGGATCCTCAGATCGGGTTGTGAGATTTGTTTCTTTCAAACACTGGTTTCTCTTTTCCGAAGTAGATTACATACAGGTCACCTTGATATAATCAGCATGAAGCTTACAAGAGCAATAAATAGCTGGCTTAATCACTCAGTCACATTGTAGAAGGGCAAGGTTACGAAGGGAGAGGTACAGTGTTGGAATGAAACAATATCCATCTGGTGATGGAGACTGATATGGTGTCGTAATATCATCCTGAGTATATCCCGAGCTAGCCATGTGTTCCGCCTCCCCAGGTTATTTACACCACGACTGTGACCTGAAGGTGCATGAGCTGGAGCGCACCATCCAGCAGCTGCAGCAGAAGCTGGCCGCCTCTCACACCAACGTCACCGAGAAGATCTACATCATTGACGAGCATGAGAAGGTGATCCAGAACACCAGGGTCATCATCGAACGACAGCGGCAGGAGATGGACGAGAAGGAGAAGGTGATAGAGAAGCTGAGACGCAACATGGAAGAGACGCAGTCAGTGATGGGGAGGCATAAGAAGGAGCTTGCTGAGAAGGACAAGGTTATTGAAAGTATGAGGCACAAAGTGGAAGAATCACAGCATGCGACAGCCAAACACAAGAAGGAGCTTGCAGAGAAGGAGAAGACGATCATGGAAAGGGAGAAGACAATATCAGAGCGGAACAGACCATCAGTGAGCGGGAGCAGACGTATCAGAGGCTGCAGCAGAAGAAGGAGAAGATGGAGGCCATGTTGAAGAAAGCTTCGAAGGAGATCAAGAGGTAAGTGGCCCAGATCACTTGGTGATCTATGATGTTGATACACATGACATTATGTAGTGTCAGGTATTTTCTGTGTATTTTCAGTTCATTATCATAGTTCAGTATTGACTTGGCTGAAGCAGTAACTTAGTAAGCACAGCTTAGATATGTTGTGTGTTTCTGCTGCAGATTGAACCTTGAGGTGGGAGACTTGAGGGACAGAGAGGAGGAGAAGGCAGAGCTGAACAAGACTCTGCGACTGGAGCTTCAGCGTGTATGAGAAACTGCAAGGTGGTGAGCAAGGTAAGTCCACTCTCCCACAGGCAAGATGTTCAGTACTTGGTGCATGCAGTTTCATTGGGGCTAGGTTGGATGAGGAATGACTTGAGATAAATAATGAAAGTGATGTTCTTGGAGTAGGTAGAGTGACTGAGTATTTCTTGACAAGATATCTTTGTTGTCCCTGGGTTGTCCCTGTGCTTAACTCACTGTGAACAATGCATGTGAGACTACCTCCCTAGGTAACATGTCCAAGTGTCGCCCACAGAGAACCGACGAGAAGTCCTGCATCCGGGAGCTGCTGACAGAGATCCGAGGCTGAGGGTCCAGCTGGAACGAAGCATCGATGCCAATGACACCCTGCGATCCAAACTGGAGGAGATCCTCCGACAACAGCTCCAACAACAGCAGCAGCAACAGCGCAACAAGAGCCCCACTGGTTCTCACAGTGAGTTATTACCCTAGCCTCCACACACACATCCCTGAAGACAGGATAGTGATGTCATCAGAAATCCCTGTTGGTTGTAAGAGGTAACTAGAAGGATCAGGTGGTCAGGCTCGCTGACTTGGGTGATGCATGTCATCGGTTCCCAGCACAGATCAGTAGTCATGGTGTCATTCATTTTATTGATTATTTGACTTGATTATGAAGAGAAGAGATTATTACTGAATGTGGATGGGATGTAACTGTTGATGCTATTGAGACTATTTGTTGTGTAAATAGTGTGTATCTGTTGATGTTATTTCAGCCACTGATGCACCAGATGGACGACCCAGCCCCGAGTCTACGTTGAGACCAGAGAGGAAGTCTGATTCCAAGACGAAAGACACGTACATTCGAACGTACCGATCAGACAAAGAGTACAAGTACAGTGTAATCACCCGTGAGGCAGGTCTCCATGAAGATGCAGGTCAGTAAATATTATCTCCCTTGTGTGCTGTGATCAATCTCATAATAGCTAATGTTTCCATGGTAACGGGCACCTTTCTTGAAAACAATCTGATGTTCTATCCTAACTAGATGTGGAGAGCTGTTCACCTTACATGTGCATCTAATCACTGAGTGTTTGCTGGTACTATATTGGTTTATTCTATCATGTTGTGAGGGTCACCACTCACATGTGTGCCGGGGTCAGGTGTGGGCTGGGGGGCGGGGATGAGTTGATGATGGAATGACTTCGACTCAATCAACGTCATCATCATCTTGGTTTTCATTGACTTGACAAAAGACTCCTGCTGACATCACTTGGGGTCTGTTGGAATGTTTGTCCTAACTCATTAAATATGATGAGGATCAGACCCTGTCTGAAACTGTAATTTCTCTGACAATCTTCAACCTTGTAACAACCTTTATCTCTGCATCACTTGGGAAATAAACTACACTCACTCACTCACTCACTCACTCTAACTGTGTGCCTCTCTCTCTAACCGTGTATAGACCACGTGTACAGTGACTTCACCAGCACCACCGACTCGCACCACCACGCCGACAAGACAGGTGGTTCCCCTGCAAGGACGTCCACATGTCTCAGTCCCTCCCAGTGCCCCCAGCAGCCATGTCACATGGCACCAGTCTCATGTCACTGCCAGACTACCTCACCACCCTCCCTGAGCGGCGCCGGCACCTGGCGTCGATGGAGAACATCAAGTACTGGGTTGACAGTCAACCAGGAGATGTCATGAAAGGTCCCTTAGACTTTACATTGATTTACTTCTTCCTCCTTGTAGTCATTCTGTACATTAAAACATATTGGTTTTGGTAATATTTTGGATAATGACGATAAGAATGTAAGTTATTCAGGTTTTATTGCCATGAAATAGTCTGTTGTGAAGCACTTTAGTACAAAAAGTACATCTTTTCTGAAATGCATGGGGCGGTGGGGTAGCCTAGTGGTTAAAGCGTTGGCTCATCACGCCGAAGACCCGGGTTCGAATCCCCACATGGGTACAATGAGTGAAGCCCATTTCTGGTGTCCCCCCGTGACATTGCTGGAATATTGCTAAAAGCGGCGTAAAACCAAACTCAGTCAGTCTGAAATGCATTATGCATTTTCAGTTGTTTCAGTGTATAATAAATATCACTGGAGATGATATCTCTACAACATTTAACATCTTTGCTCTATATTACATTTGTTGACATGCTATATACTGAAGATAAAACATTGTGTGACGCTTGTTCCTTTTGCTGAGTATAGATAAGCTTGACATCAACACATGATGGTGAGATTCTATCTGTCATCCAAGACATTGGCTAAGACAGGTATCGCTGTGTCCGTGTGTTTGATATCAACGATACTAAGTTGAGATTCTTGAATGTATGGTTTCAAATTACAAATTCAAACTGGTGCTGAATCCTGTTTGAGATCTGTGTTTGTATCGTCGACAGACTTCCCTGTTGTGAGGGTAGACTCTGACATCCGTCGACTGTTTGCCATTGGGAAGCTGGATGACTTTGAGAAGCTGCGGAAGGAGAATGGAGAGTGTGTGGCCACGTTATGCAGCATTCAGGCCCGGGTCAGCGACCGACTTAAGACGCTCAAGGGCTTGTCCACCACAGAGGTTAGTTTCATCCTATACTATCACAGCTGTGAAGTAGGGTGCGGAGGATCCTGGGCTGGAACTGGCCACCTGTACATCTGGTGACTACATCAGTCACTGAATTGTTCAGAGCACATCTGAATAATTTACATTTTGTCGTGACATAGCTGGAATATTGCTTACTGCAGCGTTAAACAGTGCAAACATTTGGGGGGCTTTGTGGCCCATTTGTCCGAGATATTGTAATTTGCCATGAAGAGTTGCCTGCCTTTAGCATGTCAGGAACCTATCATTGTAGTAACCATTGATTACCTGAACTCTTTTTTCAATATGACCTAACAAGAATTCCTTGACTTGTGACCCAGCAATCTTTTGATAAAAATTACACTAGTTCCAGCAATAAAATTGTTTCTGTCTATAGTAGAAATATGTATTTGATAGACTTTAATTTCTTTTTATGTTTTGTGTTTTACTATCTTTAAAAATCTTCAGAAATTAGGGGTGGGGGTGGCAGTTTGGAAATTAGGTTTGGAAGATATTGTGCACCTTTGTATACACAGTATGTAATGTCAATGTCATATTGTATTGTGAGATGGTTTGTTTAATGACTTCACAAGATGTTTTCTTCCTTCTCTTGTCAGCTACTGAAGGTAAACCTCAATTTCTATGCCTGTGCTTGTACATTGCATGTCAAACATTGCTTGTTGCCATAGCAACAGGCAATCATACATTATTGCATGCTCAAACATTGTCAGTTGTCATAGAAACGTCATATAACCTTCCTTCATGTATATTCATCATTTGGCAAATGTCTAACTACATTTCACAACAATTCATCCCTGTAACCATGGTAACTGAAAAGGTATAGGTCTGACTTGCTAACCTGGGAACAGGGTGTTGAGAATCTACGACCTGGTGGATGGCTTGTTATCACACCACAGTTGTGTGACCATACCTTCCGGTCAGTCAGTGTGGTGCCTGGCACAGACCTTATTATGTACAGGCTTTTATAAGGTGGGTTACAAATATTACACACTTCATGTAGATTCGGGACGGTGGGGTAGTCTAGTGGTTAAGGCGTTCGCTAGTCACGCCGAAGACCCGGGTTCGATTCTCCACATGGGCACAATCTGTGAAACCCATTTCTGGTGTCCCCTGCCATGATATTGCTGGAATATTGCTAAAGCGGCTTAAAAGTAAACTCACTCATGTAGATTCATGGAACAGTTGCTCATAGCTCAAAATGCTACTCACAATGCAAAGTTGCTTTGAAAATTATGTAATTATGTCGTAAACGTTTCCTCTGGATTATGGTGGGTAGAACTGAGACATACAGAAATGGAAATGACATTTTAAACTAAGTCATAGTGTATCCCTAGTGGTATGCCGATGAAGTTACATGATCATCTCCCTTGGTTGTGACGTCACAGCATGGTTGCTTGAAAACCTTCATATTTTTCTGTATGGGCCACCAGGTAAGATGGGCCTTCATCAACGTAAACATCCAAGTTGACATTAAGCCAGCAGGCCAGAGTTGGAAACTGACTTAAGTAGTAGCATTCCATGTGGCATTGAACCCATGTTGCTAGGTTGGCCAGCAGTATGTGCATGTCTAGTCAATCGTGTACAGTGTACCCACTATGTGTTTTTAGTGCAATAGGGCCGGTGGGGTAGCCTAATGGTTAAAGCGTTGCCACGCCAAAGAGAATCCCCACATGGGTACTGAAGCCCATTTCTGGTGTCCCCCGGCGTGATGTTGCTGGAATATTGCTAAAAGCGGCATAAAACCAAACTCAGTCAGTCAGTTTTAGTGCCATAAGTCCTCTAGCCTGCATGATCCTGCCATCCATGTCGCTGATATAACATATAAGCAGTTGTACAGCTAGCCTGAATTTGTGCATTCCCTGTCTTCTTCCTGTATTTTCCAAACACATAATATTTGCTGCTCATTTATCAAAAGTATGCTTTATTATGGTGGTCTAATGGTAAATGCTGATGAAATTGATGGCCCGGGTTTGAATCCCAACACCAGTACAGAGAAACCCAGGGTCATGTCAGGCTGCTGCTGCTGTACCCTTGTTACTTTACTCAATATAGCCTTGCCATCAGCATCATGATCACAAACTAGACGTCACAGTGGCGTTGTTGGTTAAATGGTCATGGTTGTTATGACGGTTGTGTTTTCAATCATTCTCAGGGTTCAGGCCCTCTATTATGGCAGAAGTAGCATGAGAACATCATGTTTCCTACATGATACATTATACACCTATGTTTTGAAACAGTAAACATTACAATACCTTCTAGTTTCATTACTTACGCTTTTGTGTGGAAATTAAGAATTCAGAAGCTATTAAAGAAAGTTTGTGTGAAATCACTTTGAAACTTATAATCCGCTGTATTTGCTCATGGTGTACAGTATTCAGGTATTATATATTATGAGTATTGTGTTCTAGGTAAAATATGGAGCGGTGGGGTAGCCTAGTGGTTAAAATGTTGGATCGTCACGCCGAAGACCCGTGTTCGAATCCCCACATGGGTACATAGAGAATCTCACCCAAGTGTCTTCTGATATCAATTATATCAACACGAGTTGATAAAGTTACAAATATCAGAGGCTTGCCGAGGATATTTTTACTTTTATCAACGAAAGTGTTGATATATTTGATATCAGAAGACACGAGGGTGAGATTCTATTTATCATCAAAAATCACTCTTCATTAATTTTCAATGAAAAATGTACATCTCTGGACATGGTACTGCCATTAGACTTGCAGTGCAGCGATGTCATAGCATTGTGACGTCATCAAGTACATGACGTCATAGCATTGTCAGGGCATTGTACAAAATCTACTGTCAGAACGATATCTCCTAGGAGATATCGTTTGATCTCACACAAGCGATATCTCCTGTGGAACACAGTTTTGGATGATAAAATGTGTGAAGCCCATTTCTGGTGTCCCCCGCCGTGATGTTGCTGGAATATTGCTAAAAGCGGCGTAAAACTAAATTCAGTCAGTCAGTCTAGGTAAAATGGTATGAATGTGTTGAACAGAGACACCTACTTGTAGATCCACAATGAATGTTTACATGAAGGGTTTCTCTCTCATTCCCTCATATCTTACCTCGCTAACAACGCTTCATAGAAGGTAGTCAAACAAACTTGGTAACATCCAGTGCATCAGAGAACTAGTCAGGCTATGAACTAAATATAGTCTTTATTTTGATCAACTGTCAAAACTTTACAAAAGAGCTCTATCTGACTATGTTTATTTCATAAAATTCATAAATCACCCTATGTGCATGCCCCCTGAATTGGTATGTCCTGTATCTGTTTAATCATTTAATGGTCTTGACAACAGACATGTTAGTCGCCAGCAACCTCTGTTGTAAGAGGGGCGGTGAGGTAGCCTAGTGGTTAAAGCGTTCGATCATCACGGCGAAAACCCGGGTTCGATTCCCCGGGCACAAGGTGTAAAGCCCATTTCTGGTGTCCCCTGCTGTGATATTGCTGGAATATTGCTAAAAGCGGCGTAAAGCCAAACCCACTCACTCACTCACTGTTGCAAGAGGCAACTAAATGGGTGTGGTCATCATCCGTTGACGGCATGCACCATTGATCACAATATTGATTGTAGGATTGTCTGATCCAGACACTGGCCAACATTGCATAGATGGAATATTCCACCTTTATCACTGCAGTGTCCACTTGTTATTTCAATGCATCTCTGACAGCATATCATATTGCATGGTATTAAGGCAGCAATGGTCCAACATGATTTCTGATGATTTCTTAACAATTATAATGACCATGTTGTCTATTCGTGCCATGACGTGCCACGAATGGCGGCATTAGTTACTATCCCTGACACTGATGATGACCATGTTGTCTGTCTCCTACACTGATGATGACCATGTTGTCTGTCCCTGACACTGATGACGGCCATGTTGTCTGTCCCAGACACTGATGACGGCCATGTTGTCTGTCCCTGACACTGATGATGACCATGTTGTCTATCCCTGACACTGATGACGGCCATGTTGTCTGTCCCCGACACTGATGACGGCCATGTTAGTATTTCCCTGACACTGATGACGGCCATGTTGTCTGTCCCTGACACTGATCATGACCATGTTGTCTATCCCTGACACTGATGACGGCCATGTTGTCTGTCCCCGACACTGATGACGGCCATGTTAGTATTTCCCTGACACTGATGATGACCATGTTGTCTGTGCCCAACACTGATGACGACCATGTTAGTATTTCCCTGACACTGATGATGACCATGTTGTCTGTGCCCAACACTGATCATGGCCATGTTAGTATTTCCTCGACACTGCTGATGACCATGTTGTCTGTGCCCGACACTGATGACGGCCATGTTAGTATTTCCCTGACACTGATGATGACCATGTTGTCTGTGCCCAACACTGATGATGACCATGTTGTCTATCCCCGACACTGATGATGACCATGTTGTCTGTGCCCGACACTGATGATGACCATGTTGTCTATCCCCGACACTGATGATGACCATGTTGTCTGTGCCCGACACTGATGATGACCATGTTGTCTGTCCCCGACACTGATGACGGCCATGTTAATATTTCCCCGACACTGATGACGGCCATGTTGTCTGTCCCTGACAGATGATGACCATGTTGTCTGTCCCTGACACTGATGACGGGCATGTTGTCTGTCCCCGACACTGATGACGGCCATGTTAGTATTTCCCCGACACTGATGATGACCATGTTGTCTGTCCCTGACACTGATGATGAGCATGTTGTCTGTCCCTGACACTGATGATGACCATGTTGTCTGTCTGACATCCCGACACTGATGACGGCCATGTTAGTATTTCCCCGACACTGATGATGACCATGTTGTCTGTCCCCGACACTGATGATGAGCATGTTGTCTGTCCCTGACACTGATGATGAGCATGTTGTCTGTCCCTGACACTGATGATGAGCATGTTGTCTGTCCCTGACACTGATGATGACCATGTTGTCTGTCCCTGACACTGATGATGACCATGTTGTCTGTCCCTGACACTGATGACGGCCATATTAGTATTTCCCCAACACTGATGACGACCATGTTGTCTCTCCCGAAACTGATGACGACCATGTTAGTATTTCCCCGACACTGATCACGACCATGTTAGTATCTCCCTGACACTGATGATGGCCATGTCGTCTGTCCCCGACATTGATGACAACCATGTTGTCTGTCCCCGACACTAATGATGCCCATGTTGTCTGTCCCCGACACTGATGACGGCCATGTTGTCTCTCCCCAACACTGATGACGGCCATGTTGTTCGTCCCGACACTGATGATGGCCACGTTGTCTATCCCTGACACTGATGATGACCATGTTGTCTGTCCCCGACACTGATGACGTCCATGTTGTCTGTCCCCGACACTGATGACGGCTATGTTGTCTGTCCCCAGAGTGTGGAGTACAGCACCCTGAAGGAGCTTGGGCATGTCGGCAGAGAACCTCCGCATTTGCCTGGAGCAGGAGCAGAGACTGGTGTCCGCGTTCTGGGTCTCGCAGCTGCCACCCATCAACGAGCTAGGTGAATTCTTCGACCCAAAGATGGCCTCTGAGGTGAGATACAGCATCAGCAGTGTACTTGAAGTATGTATCCTTCCTGTTCCACCTCAAATATGGGTAGTACCGACATGATCAATTTCACTAGCAAGTATTTAGGTATAGCCCTTGACTACAAGGTCATCTGGTGATCTGTGTGCATCTCATAATGTATGAACAGAAGATTCCATATAACAGGAGCTATGAACCAGAGTCTAAGGGTGATGGAGCAGCCTATTGGTTCAGTGCTCAGCTTATCCAAGTCATGGCTCTTCTTTGATTAGTGACGCTAGTTTTGTGAACCCCACTTTAATCTTACATTGCATGTTTCACTGGATACTTTCTCCCCTAGAACGAGGACCTGAAGCGTAACCTGGTCCACCTGCGCTCCAAGTACGACCTTCTGAAACATCAGGTCCGCGAGGCTGACCACAGACTCCAGGCCACCAACAAGCAGAGGGAGAACGTAGAACAAGTGCTGTACAAACAATGTGAGTAGATAGGATAAACGTAGAACAAGTGCTGTATAAAAATGTGAGTAGATAGGGAGAACAGAACAAGTGCTGTACAAACAATGTGAGTAGATACAGGCAGAGAGAATGTAGAACAAGTGCTGTATAAATAATGTGAGTAGATAGGCAGAGGGAGAAGTAGAACAAGTGCTGTATAGACAATGTGGGTAGACAGGCAGAGGGAGAATGTAGAACAAGTGCTGTATAGACAATGTGGGTAGACAGGCAGAGGGAGAACGTAGAACAAGTGCTGTACAAACAATGTGAGTAGACAGGCAGAGGGAGAACGTAGAACAAGTGCTGTATAGACAATGTGGGTAGACAGGCAGAGGAGGAGAACAAGTGCGTATAGACAATGTGGGTAGACACAAGTGAGGTACAAACAATGTGAGTAGACAGGGAGAGGGAGAAAGTAGAACAAGTGCTGTATAGACAATATGGGTAGACAGGCAGAGGGAGAATGTAGAACAAGTGCTATATAAACAATGTGAGTAGACAGACAGAGGGAGAACGTAGAACAAGTGATGTACAAACAATGTGAGTAGATAGAGAGGGAGAGCAGTAGAACAAGTGAGGCGGCAGACTAGAATAGCGAAGTGACGTCAATACGGTGTGACATAATGCAGTAAATGTACTGATAAAGTACTGTTGGCACCTTTGATCTTTTAGCGAAGCATCTAGGAAAGTGTAGTAATGTGTAAATGCATGTGTTTCACAGATCAGTCTGTATGTTACAATTTACATGTAATGATATGACATCACGATATCTGTACAGACCGTCCATCTGACTTGCATGGGTTTATACAAGACTGTCGTGTTGGGAATTGGTTTAAAATCTCACATTTGATGATTGGTTCATTACAATCTATCAATCATCGAAAATATTTAGTTAGCATCATTTGTCAAATTGTCCTGGTTATGTTTGTTAATGCGTAAAAAAAATATAGAAAAAACATGTATTTCTTTCAGGTTTTACTTGCAAATTGCACAAAATGCATTTACAAATTCATTTCCTGGAGTCCTTAAGATAAATTCAAACATGACAAGCCCGTGCTTATGAAAAGTAACAGACAAAACCAACCTTGTGAAAAATATTGTTAATGCAAACAAGTGTTCCAAAATTGTTTGTGTTCGATTATTAGAAAATATGATCGATTGCTTGGTCATTTAGTCATTGCGACCAATCTTCGATTATTTCAATTAATTGGACCACCACTACAAGACTGCATGCAACAGGTAGTGTAGTAATGTGTACATGCATGTGTTCCACAGATCAGTCCCTTCTGGACAAACACCGGTGGGTGGAGGACCTCTAGGTGCAAACCTTGTCTGTGTCCTGTGTCTGTCAGTCTGTCAGGTTGTCCATCAGTCTGTCTTGTGTGTTGTGTATTCATTTATCCTACCTGACACATCAGAGCTGCTGTCACATGTGAAGTTACCTATAATACCTCAATAAACTATCTCAATTAGGAACCGTTCATAATATTTATTTATTTATTATATTTTATTATTTTTCATTATTTTTAATTATTTTTCATAATTTTTTTTTTTATTTTTTTTTATTTATTTATTTATTTATTTTTTTTTTGTGGGGGGGTTTTTTGGGGTGTTGGTTGGTTGGTTGTGACTATGATTGGGGGTGTTTACCCATTTTGGTTTGGTGGTCACCCATTTATTTGTACACACACATACTAGGGTGGTCAGCAATTTTGTACATAATTATATTTTAAAATTATGCTTAGAAATTATGGGAAGGGGTGGGGTGTCATTGATTTTGTTCATGACATGCAGAAGTCACTTATTTTGTACATAAATTTTAGGTGGGTGTCAATCACATTGTACATGCTTCTCCATAACAATCCACACACACACACAAACACACCAGCCATAAATTATGAACGGTCCCTTATAACTAGACTGTTAATGGTCAGTGTACATTATAGACGCCATCTGAAACTTTGCTCTGTATACTCCAATGTACGTCATGTCCATTCTGTGATGAGAAACACCTAGAATCCGCTTTAGCTTCGTTCCATCACGATCTCCATCTCTTCCATCTGTAACCTAACACATGGGTGTCTGACCCATGACAGTAACTTAAAAAGGAAGCTGTTAGCAGCATGTAATGGAGCTGACTGAAGCAGTGAGTGGGTCCAGGGTATGTGTCACAGTAGAATGGAGGTGTGATATATTGGAGTTACATGCAGATTGCTCACAGCCCACGTGACAGTAGTTGTGTGTGATGTACTCTGTGTTGTGAGAAGCTGGGAGACAGGTACAGGCAACATAAACTCTTGCAGCTGTGTGTCTGTGTGTTTACAGTTTCTAGATGTGTTTTATATCATATTCCTCTCCTCTGTGGTATATATTCAGAGATTTTGGTGCCCTTCTCTTACAGGTTGCTGATATCAATAAATGTGTGATAATCTTCTCCAGTGTTTTGGTGGCAGAGCTTCTACAGTACTAACCATTTTCATTCTGTTTTTTGTCCTATGATCTGCTTATAAGTTTCTTATTCAAATTGTAGGTCGTTGTAAAAAATTTTATGTTATGTGTCTTGATCACCAATGAGTGTGTAGGTCACACTGCAGGGTAATAATGTCTGTGGGAATCACTGAGCCCACATGTACAGATGTGCTTGAACCGTGCTATTGATTCATGTCAAAGAAGTATAGACCAGGTTGAAACAAGGACACAGCACATGTTTGAAAGGTAATCGGAAAAAAGCATCAGGAAAAAAAGAATCGGACAAAAAGAATCAAGTTTTGCTAGGAATAAAGGAAACAGGAAAAAAAGAATCAGTTGACAGCAGTTAAGACTTCCACCAGACCTTGTTCTTTCTTGTACAGTTTCTGGTGTACGTGTACCCATTCCAGCAAAGCTTCTTGCCTCCCTTGTTGCTCTCTATCACCTTTTTTTCCTACAATCGTTTAAAAAGGTAATACAGATGTCAAGGAAGCATTGAGCACTGGCTTGTTTCCCCCACTAGAACCAGGCTGTTTCTGCGTATTTGGTTGTATATCGCGATAGTGTTAGTAGTATGCATAGATGGCTCAGTGTATATAATTGGGAGGAACTATAGATGTTATTGTCTTTTCATCCAGCTCAGAATACTGTTTCATTTGGGGGTTACTGTTTGAGATTTCAATCAATGTTTACAGCAAGATTGTCAGGGTTTGTGCATATAGCAGAAACCCTGACAATCTTGCTGTAAACACCTCCACCATCTATATCAGGCTTGTATGTAGTGTAATGCTTAAGGTATGCAGCTATTGTCAGGCAGGAATATTTTTATGCCCCACCATATATGGCTGGGGTCCGTACGTAAAAAACAGGGACTGTACTCTATCCACTTCTCCACAAAAAATGCTCTGTGGAATTCAATGAACTTATACATGGGCTTTCTTGGGACTCTAATGGTGTGCAACTCATTTTGATTTTGTATTTTATATTTTTTTGTATGTTTAGAGACATGTGAACTTATAAAATTTGTTGAATTTCTCTCTGATGATAGTGAAATAGGGGATTAAGTCTATCCACTTCTCCACAAAAACTGCACAACAGAATTGATTAAGCTTATACGTGTGTTTCATTGGGACTCGAAAGGTGTGCATCTCATAGTTGCATAGATGTTTATTGAACTTGTTCGTGAATTTTGTTCAATTATTGATCTTTATATGATAATAGGTTGTGTTATCTAACCCCTCAACACATTGTAAGTAAGTTCATTGTGACATACATTTACAAATAAGTATTTACATTGGACACTTGGGATATATTTATGTTATAATCAACCATGATATTTATTTTGTAGAAATTAATCACCAGAGCACACTCAGTGTAGGGAACTCTTCCTACAGCAGCGGGGGCATCCGTGTCACTGGACACAATTTTTTCTTGTTGGAGATTTCTTTCATAATAGCTGATATCTTCAGACTCTCTGCTGGTAGTAGAGATTCATGCTGTAATGTTTCCATTGTTTGATGTTGATGACATTCTCCTTGTTGTATTGCAGTGTCCCATACGTACAAGGTGCTGCACAAAGCAGGTTCCAACATGGAGAAGTCGGCAAGAGAGTCCGGTTTCAAGATACCCACCACTAAAAGATGATGCCAGTCCTGGAACCTGTGTACTCGACCCCAACCCGCTAGGTCATCACACAAACCTCACACCCATAATGGCGTCATTTAAACACAGACCCACAATGACGTCATTCAAATCTGACAAACACCCAACTCAAGATGATGTCAGCCTGGGGATGTGTGTCTTCATGATATATAGTTCATCACAAGCATTACTGGACTTGTTTCCATCATATTAAAACCTGGCAACCAGGGAGCTGATCACATGACCCAATCAACAATGGCTGCTGTATATACAAGGAACAAGTCTGCTGAAGATTTGTCATTCATCTGTTGAGTTGGAGCATCTGGTTGATGTGTCAGCTTCTTGGATTCTCATAGTTAGTTTCCAGCATTATCTGTGGATAGTTTCCACTACAGATTATACAAAGGTCATCCATCACAAAATCTTCCATTAATTGGTATATGTGAGCATATCAAGTTCATGTTTGCATTTCATGTTGATGATTAATTTGAAACATCTGTCATGTTGAAATATTGATATGAAATGAACCTCTCATTAGGTGCAGAGTTTGTTGAGCAACTGCATTTTTATTGATTTAATTGAGACCGTGTCGTTGATGTCCGTGATGGTGTGACTGTTGTAGAGGTCAAACTCGTGTTGTTGACAGGGTGTTCCTGTGTTGGCAGAGTGAGCAGATGTCATCTGTTGTAAATATTGCTGACACTGTAAGGAGCTGTTGCTCAAGTTGTTATTATCAAGGGACCAAAAAGCAAATGTGAATTAATTTTGATTTTGTCTTTCCAGTCGTTTCAAAACCTCAGTGTTTTTTAACTCTTCTTCATCGTAACCATTTTGACAGCATTTTAATACATTGTTCCCAACACATTTTTAAATCTCACTTATCGTAAACTGATGCTTCAGCCTGTTTTATGTCATCTTGGTCGTGTGTACTGGGGGTGTCTTCGGGGACCGAGATACTGTGAAACACTAAGACCACTATTCCCAGGGTTGTTATAATGCTCCAGTCTGTTACTACGTACAGTGGGGCATAGTGTTACAAATAGTGGGGAATAGTGTTACAGATAGTTGGGAATAGTGTTACAGATAGTGGGAAATAGTGTTACTGTCATCAACAAGATGTTATGGAGCATCGATCTTCACCCAGCCAACTAACACACTAACAATGGATGCAGTGTTTTCCTCATTTCGCTTTCGTACAACGGATGATAACAGTTTTCTGGCAGTACAAAATTGTTTCTTTCAGTGTAGTTTTTGTAGAAATTATCAATTCATTCCTAAAGGCAGTCAGATATTTTAAGGGTTACGCTTCACAAGAGCTGTCAAACACATATTGAACATATATTTAATGAGCTTCAAGTCTACTTGACCATGTATTGTTCATATGTGGAGTTATCTCCCCTGTATAGACCGAGGAACTACTTGCCATCGTGTTAATGAATGATCAGGGGCTATGGGTGTATTTAGTTCAGAGGAATCTTGGTCTTCCCAACAATTTCCGCTAGCTTTTTGATACAGTCATCCCTGATATATGTATTATGGAGTGTGCCTGAAATACGTGCCAGGTGGAGAAGTGGAAAGATATAGCATCCCACACATATTAGTGTGATCAGAGACCACAAACAGACATGTTATGGTGCTGTGTCTTCAACTGTATACAACAGGTAACATAAATGCTAAATGTTGATAGTACAGACCTCCCACACTTAAACTATAAAGCTGAATCACTTCTTCCACTGTTCGTCTTCCAGCAGAAAGTATTACAGTATACACTCAAGACAACGCTAGAACCTGCCATATTTTTATAGGATTTATTGTATTTGAGGTCATTTTGCCGCAAGCTACTGAATATTAACTGCTGAAGAATGTATGTGATAGATCTGTTTCTATGGAAACAGTGGCTTGGTATAGAGATGGTTCTTTACAATAACTACCGCTATTGCTGGTTCTGGGAAAGCAGTTGCATGGTGTGAGTAGATAGATGTGTTTATTATCATATCATCATCATCATCATCATCATCCAAGCCTCATAATGTGTCATGCTTCCTGTTTTAGCAATGAGTCCATGAGCATGTATTTTGTTCATCATTTTCTGTTGTATGTACATGGTCGTGGATAAGGCTGTAGGGATACACGACTGTTGTATGTACATGGTCGTGGATAAGGCTGTAGGGATGCACGACTGTTGTATGTACATGGTCGTGGATAAGGCTGTAGGGATACGACTGTTGTATGTACATGGTCGTGGATAAGGCTGTAGGGATACACGACTGTTGTATGTACATGGTCGTGGATAAGGCTGTAGGGATGCACGACTGTTGTATGTACATGGTCGTGGATAAGGCTGTAGGGATGCACGACTGTTGTATGTACATGGTCGTGGATAAGGCTGTAGGGATACATGACTGTTGTATGTACATGGTCGTGGATAAGGCTGTAGGGATACACGACACATAAGTCTCAACACTTGCTTCATTAATTATTCCATGGAGTGAGTGACGGTCTACACAGGTTAAGCCACTCTGGTTGTTTTCATTGCTATTAGTGGCGGCCTAAGAGACAGCTGGCAGTTCCAGCAATTACTGATTGCTCGAATAATTGACCGCGCAATGTAGTCTAAACTGTCAATTCCGCGAAATTTGCACCAAGCGAAAAAGTATGTTTACAGTATTCAGTCAGTTCAAATCATTTGACCTAACAGTGGTTGAGAAGATAATATCTTACATTACATTTTTGTGACATGTTATATCTCTATTGTATTTATTGGTAATGTCTGTGTCCCAATACGACCTGATACAATCAAATACACCATACTCTCATCATGGCACAGTGTATCACAATGTACTGCATCATCACAACCTCACAGACTCGGATCTTCACAGCAGGATGTATGGACCTGTGTTTATGTTATTGTACATACCTTAGTTGAACCTGCGGACGCTGTGATAGCCAACGTGTAGCAGAACTCTGGAGATACCACATGATAGGCACCTGTAGCAGCTCCTGGCAACTGTGGGGGGCATCTCAAATATAGGGGTACACAATGTATTTTAATATATTGCAATATACTTAATGAGAGAAAAATTAAAATATTTGTCTTGACCTTTGAGATGGCCCAGAGGTGTTACTGATGCAATATGGAGGAGTTGAGTATGAATAGTATATAAGTACATGGTTTTGTTATGTAATATGTATTTATGAAGATATGCCATAATCCTAGTTGCTATAATCACAGAGTGTATTTTCATAACATAAGTTATTTCCTGGTGTAGTTAGTTTACATGTAAGGGATACTGCAGACCACCACATATTTAACTGATTGACACATATTAACTGGTCCAGGTTGAATATTTGGGATGACATGTCTGAGGATGTTTACAACAAATAGTTCTTCCTAAATCTATTCTATTAACTTAGTGGGTCATGTGCCTGTGAAATACATTCATCTGTTGCACATCATCTCAAGGCAAGGGAGATAACTGAGTGTAAACGTCCAGTCTCCACTCAACCAGTATAGTCAGTTAACTCCCTTGCCTTTCTCACATACTCTTCTAAATGACTTCTTGAGATATCATATGAAATCTGTTGTAAGAAAAACATTAACCCACTCTGTTGCTAAATACCTATTGTATAGTGTTGTTCTGTCAGGCAGAATCTCAGTGATGGTGTCTCAAATATCACCTGTCTTCTACATATGTACATACAATGTTCCACAACATGCTACACTGATCTGTCTCTGTGCAGCTGTAGGCTGTTTATTCTTCTGTCATCCCTGGTTACCGTATCTAGGGTGAGAATGTTGTGTTTGGTTCTGAGCGCCAGGCTGCTGGAGATGAGGGAAATGATTGGATGATGTGTTTCTTTCTGTCTCTCCTGTAAATTGTTCATGACCACCACAATAAAATGCTATTGATCAGATCTGAATGTATGTCTTTCTTTTCAACCAGCTTCAGGGTTAGTGGAGTGGTTTTATGCCATTTTTAGCAATATCACCGTGGGGACACCAGAAATGGACTAGTCTCAGAATATAAGTAGAAATTGCACTGAAGTTCATATAGTGGCAGACACAGGGGCGTGTCACGCGTTTAGAAACAGCGTAAGAAAGACAAATAGGTATATAGACCCTACCCTAGTATTATATAAAAGGATCCTTTTATATAATACTTGGGTAGGGTCTATATACCTATATGTCTTTCTAACGCTGTTTCTAAGCGTGACACGCCCCTGTGGGCAGACAGACATGCAGGACTTCTATATGGATGATCTATATGGCACTCAACTCTGACTGTTCTTAGGGGCCGTTCATAATTCATGGCTAGGGGGGTGTAATGATGACTTTTATGGAGAAGCATGTACAATGTGAATGACCCCCCGTAAAATGTATGTACAAGGTAAGTGACACCACCCTGCATGTCATGTACCAAGTCAATGACCCTCTCCCCTTTACAAAGTTTTCAAAGCATAATTCCCCCTTTCCATATTGCTTTTAAAGCATACGTGTACAAAATTGATGACACACCCACCCACCCCCCACCTCCGGAACAAAATGGGCAGCCTGGTTCCCTGGGTCTGTTGCGCCTGCGCTAACGCTCCGACTCAGTAGCAAAATGGGTGACCCGCCTTGAAATCATCACAAACCCCCCACCCGCCATAAATTATGAACGGTCCCTTAAAGGGGCAAAATGTCACATTTTCATAGGCGGATCCAGAGTGTTTATTTCTTTGTTTAACGCCGCACTCAGCAATAGTCCACATATATGGCGGCGGTCGAAGCCGACTAAAACCACTCGGACCCACAGCTTTTGTCTTCTGCAGGTCCTTATGGGCAACAGCTTTTTCATCCCCAATAACTTAGAGTATTATTTTTCAGACAATATTCAGTAATTTCTAGTTTTTATCTCGATCAGCAGCTGTTGCTTAGTTGTCACATATTTCTTTTGCTGGGAATTACTTATGTTGTAGCTAAAATATAGGGCCTTCACATTTCTGATCACGACCCACAACTTTTAATGGCACTGGGTCCTTAGGGCCGACCCACAGCATTTCAGGGTTAAGGGCAAACACTGCAACTGAAACAAAATCAACTGAAACAAAACATTATGGTACAAGTCAAAATATGGATTGCATCGGACATCGATTTTCCCAATGGCGCGCAAAATATATAATCAACGTTTCCAAACACCAATATTGTCTTAAGAAGAAAGGTACAACGTTAGGCCTTCAATGACTTTAGCAACCGGGTACCCATTTTCTGATGGGTAAAAGCGTCTAGCCTAATGAGAGTCGTATCATATGACTTCGTTTGCAGGAACTAGAAACTCTCAGGAGTCAAGCTGAAGTGGAGCGACGTTCTTAACTTCAAAGATGTCAAATGTAGACAGTACACAGGGGTTAATGAATGCCAATAGTCGAATGATGCCTTTTGAACTGTCCGCGGAAGGAATACTCCAAAGTTGTCAAAAGTAGACAGCTTGAGGTTAATGAATGTTGCATGAAGAGAAAATAGACTATATTGGAAGTTGAAGTCACCAACACCTCGAGGTCAAAGAAAATTCCATTTCTGGCTCTGAAAGAATATCACTGTGAGACGGAAACATCCGATATCCTAGATAGCGTTCCGGAAATGTTGTTTTGTTTATGTTGTATTTGCGTGAACTGGTGTGGTCCTAGACTATATGCTTTGGAAACATTTTTTTAAACATTTGGTTGTAACGTTTTGAAAAGTGTTTGCAAAATATTTAGCAATTTTGTTTTACGTGATTTTGTGTACTTCCAGAATGGTATGAGCAATATTCTCTCTCAATATTTGGTTTTAATGTTTTAAAATGGTTTTCAGTGGAAAGTGTTCCATGCTTCTGGAAACATTATATTATCGTGAATTTATACGGTTTCGGAAACGTTATGACAGAGGGTTGTCGGGTGGCGGGAGGGATGATCATGAAAGACATGACAGCGAAAGAGAAGAAGTGCTCGCAAAAATAACTTCGGAGGCGTCGTCGTTTTAAACTTTGTACTACTGACACTGTTCTACGTGTATTTTCACCAGTTTTGTGTAAAATGAGAGGGCGGTGGGGTAGCCTAGTGGTTGGTCGCTCCTCACGCAATTTGTTTTCAGATTCGATTTGCGCCCATCTACCATTTCTGGTGTCCCCACCGTGATATTAATGAATATTGCTAAAACAACGTAAAACCATCTCAGTCAATCAGAGTGTAAAATGACAGTGGGATGGTATGGTCCATGATTTTCAGGGCATTTTCAATATAGGCTATATAACGCAACGTAATCATATTTGAAAATGCCCTGAATAACATACCCTGTGAATATTTCACACACTGATTCTCAAATTCTGTCTTGATCAAACCCGTCATGATATTGCTGGTATATTGCTAAAAGCGGCGTGAAACCAAACTCACTCCCTCACTCACTCATTATATTGCAGCGTACTGGACAGTGAACACTATACAAACACCGTTATCCTAACCAACATCAACAGATACATGACAAGTAACAAGCACTCTGATTCGCTGAGCCATTTTAAGCGACCAATCAGATTCATTCAATCCACAGACTCGTCGCCGACAACACGTGCAGGTAAACGTTGCAGACCCTCACTGTCGAGGGTTTAACGGGGTTTTATGTATGGCATGAGTTGTAATCATGTTTACCAACAGCCACACACGTATATGTAAACTACAGTCTAGATGTTACTGAAAATCGTCCATGTTGTGGTTATAATACACTGACCTATATGTGTAGGTTGTAGCGCCCGATAATGGGTGACATATACATCGTGATATGACCTAGATAAGTAGGTGAGTGTGGTGGAAACACAGGTGACAGTCACTTCATAGTGTGTTGCTGACCTTGTCACACAAAATCAATTCACCCAGGTAGATAACCCCAAATAATCGGAAAAGGTCTCAGGTTTGTTTTATGTTTTTTTCAATAACGATTCTTTATAACATAGGCGGATCCAGAAATTTTCAAAGGAGGGGGTTCGAACCCCTTGAACCCCACCTTGGCTCCGCCATTGCAAAACATTAACTTCAATGTGGTCTTTAGTCATTTTCCGGGGGAGGGGTAGAATTTCTCCTCCTCTCCCACCCCCCCTCTCAAATCTCTGGATCCGCCACTGCTATAAGCAATTGGATACTGTGGATTAACATGTCGGCTATGAGATTTAAAAAAACCCAACAAGTTATTATTGTTTGCATGGTTGGTTCAATTCTAATGAGTTTATTACCTGACATAAAGGGGACCAACTGATAAGAACACTTTTTTCTGTTGAAGTCAGCAGTTTCAATATGAGTGACCCCGAGATCAAGCAGCTGACTGACCAGTTAAGTCTTATCCAGCATCCCGAGGGGGGAGCGTTCCGGGAGATGTGGAGAGGGGAAAGAATGGTCAATTTCACAGAGAAGACAGCGTAAGTTCATTGAAGTTATAGATTATATTAAAGTATAGATGGAGATAGTTGTCAGCACTGGCGGATCCAGGGTGGGGGTTCAGGGGGTTCGACACCACCACCACCACACATATTGGATAAATTGTGGGTAGAGATAGTTGTCAGGAGGAGTATTTTGTGTAAATTGTGGATGGAGATAGTTGTCAGGAAGCAGTATATTGTGTAAATTGTGGGTGGAGATAGTTGTCAGGAAGCATCATATTGTGTAAATTGTGGGTGGAGATAGTTGTCAGGAAGCAGCATATTGTAATAGAATATTGTGTAAATTGTGGGTGGAGATAGTTGTCAGGAAGCAGTATATTATGTAAATTGTGGGTGGAGATAGTTGTCAGGAAGCAGCATATTGTGTAAATTGTGGGTGGAGATAGTTGTCAGGAAGCAGTATATTGTGTATATTGTGGGTGGAGATAGTTGTCAGGAAGCAGTATATTGTGTAAATTGTGGGTGGAGATAGTTGTCAGGAAGCAGCATATTGTGTAAATTGTGGGTGGAGATAGTTGTCAGGAAGCAGTATATTGTGTAAATGGAGATAGTTGGGCATATTGTGTAAATTGTGGGTGGATAGTTGTCAGGAAGCAGTATATTTGTGTGGGTGGAGATAGTTGTCAGGAAGCAGCATAATTGTGGGTGGAGATATTGTCAGGAAGCAGTATATTGTGTAAATTGTGGGTGGAGAAGAGTCAGGAAGCAGCAATTGTAGAATTGTGGGTGGAATAGTTGTCAGGAAGAAGTGCAGTCATTGTGATGGTTGTCAGTTATTGTGTAAATTAATTGTGGGTGTAGCATTTGGTGCAGTACAAATGGTATCATCTGCAGTCATGACATGCTCGGCACCAGCATCTACTACATGCTGAAAGCCCCTAACATCGTCTCCTGGCACCAGGCGCTGTCGGACGAGTTCTTCTACTGGCATGCAGGGGGCACAGCCAAGGTGAGCTGCTGTGCTCACTCACATCGTTTACAGAAGTTTAGGAAAGTTAAATAAATTAGAAAGATTTCTTTTTAAATGGAACCGTCGCTTTGTGTAGAAAGTGTCAGGGTATACTTATATATAAATTCATTGAATTAGTGTTAATGATAAAATATGTATTTTCCAATTTACGTATATGACATGCCAGAATGTGAAATATTGTTTCAGTGAATCTGTACATTAAGTGTTTGAAATTTGTTAAAGCAGCATCCAGCTGTCTGCATGCAATCCAGTTGCTATTTTTAATAATTCTAAGCATATTTTGATATTATAAATTGAGCGTTAAAGCCTCTGCTTCTATATTGGTATGGTTATCCAGAGACCATATACCGGTATATGGTCTCTAGGTTATCAAACCTGCACATGTTTAGATCATGTTGAAATGAAGAGGGACATTTTTAATGGATTGCCGGGACAGAGAATATCAGCCTCTGAGCAAGTCCTTATGAAGCCCAGTATTTTCAGGTGTCAGCGTTGAGCTGACACCCTGCTGACACCCTGCTGACATGTTTGTTGAAGGTGCACTTCCTGGACAACAATGGCAAGCACAGTAATGTGCTTCTTGGCGATGCACTGAAGAACCCACAGTGTGCTTACCAGGTGCTTGTTCCCCATGAGACGTGGTATGCCTGTGAGCTGGTGGACCGAGAGTATGTCTTGTACAGTGCTGCTGTCATACCAGGTATGTCGTATCTCTGCTGGCCCTAGATAATGTCTTCTACAAGCTAGATAATCTCTCTCTCTCTCTCTCTCTCTCTCTCTCTCTCTCTCTCTCTCTCTCTCTCTCTCTCTCTCTCTCTCTCTCTCTCTCTCTCTCTCTCTCTCTCTCTCTCTCTCTCTCTCTCTCTCTCTCTCTCTCTATATATATATATATATATATACACAGTTTGCTTCTACATATCCGGCCATTGTTCCATTATCTTCAGGTTTCGAGTTCAAGGACTGGATCGAAGGGAAAAGGTCAGATATGATTAAACAGTTTCCACAACATGAAGACTTGATCACCCGTCTCACTAAATCCTGATTCAGCTGTTTCCGCAGTGTGAAGACTTGGTCGCCCAACTCACTAGCTAATTAACACTAACTTGATAGCTAGTTAGTACTAACAGCCGATTAAGAGATGACCAGACTATTGAACAACTAGGTTCAGTACACACTGCCGAAAGGCCTGTATTGTGTATGCTATGTATGTGTTCACTTCAGAACAATATGTGATTTTGAATATGATACATGTAACAGGACTTTTTATTAGGTCATATATTTTAGAATATATATGTATATGTGTGTCCTTATACTGTCATGTTTTATACTATAATATACATAAACTATTTTCAGAATAAACTATTACAGTTAATGTTATAGTTCATATCTGGGTGATATTAAATAATGACCTGATCATGTGTCATGTAAAGTGTTGGTTATTGAGATTATCAAGCTGCTTGTACCAGCCCCAACTAATGCTGGTTTTCAGTGCTGGGATACTGTGCAATAGTTAAACATGACCCGACTCTGACACTGGTTATCTTGGGGTAGCCTAATGGTTAAAGCGTCCGCTCGTCACGTTAAAGACCCGGGTTTGATTCCCTACATGGGCACGTTAAAGACCCGGTTGCTGGTATATTGCTAACATGGGCACAATGTGAACCCATTCACTCACTGGTTATCTCCCTTATGTCAAGCACCACACAAGGTAACAACAAATACCATCTTCTAACATCTTTCTGCTTGCCGGCCAGAGCTGAATACATCTCCAGCAACATGTACATTAGGACAGCTACATGGGGATTAGATGTCCACAATGACTTGTATATGTGGCAAGGAATCACTGTTGGCTGTTGCCAGCTAACCTGATCCATTGCTATAATGTTTTTGTGAAATGAGGCCAAAGCTGATAGTTTTGTCATAATATCGAAGATGATTAGATCGGTGCTCATGGTAACAACCACTAAATATTGACTAGCCAAGGATGCAACTTTTCTATTTATGTGACAAAGGCCTTGTTGAATTTTTGGCTTTTGTCAAGGGTACGTGATATTACTATTCAGGTAAGAATACGTTTCAGAATACCATGCTTAATGACTTCATCATATGTCTCAGAATACCTTGCTTAATCACTTCATCATATGTCTCAGTATACCATGCTTAATGACCTCATCATATGTCTCAGAATACCATGCTTAATCACTTCATCACATGTCTTAGAATACCATGCTTAATCACTTCATCACATGTCTTAGAATACCTTGCTTAATCACTTCATCATATGTCTCAGAATACCATGCTTAATCACTTCATCACATGTCTCAGAATACCATACTTAATCACTTCATCATATGTCTTAGAATACTGCTTAATCACTTCATCACATGTCTTAGAATACCATGCTTAATCACTTCATCATATGTCTCAGAATACCATGCTTAATCACTTCATCACATGTCTTAGAATACCATGCTTAATCACTTCATCACATGTCTTAGAATACCATGCTTAATCACTTCATCACATGTCACCATGCTTATCCTTGTAATCACTTCATCATATGTCTCAGAATACCATGTAATCACTTCATCACATGTCTTGAATACCAAATCACTTCATCATATGTCTCAGAATACCATGCTTAATCACTTCATCTGGACCAGTATATCATGCACATGAGCTTTATATCAGCATTGCATTAAGTTTTGAACCCATACTTCAATCATCCTGGGCTGTTCAATTATTGTGCATAATTCTGCCATGACAAAGTTTATCGATAGTAAAAAACAGGCACGCATACGAACGCACGCACACACACACACCTTGAAAATTCCTGGATCCGCCCATGATGCACCAGTATATCATGCACTAGTATATCAGCATTAATTGTGAAAAACATCTGTATGACATTTTGGTCACAAATTATCAGTGTTCTAAAATCTGAACTAATCTGACACCTTTTATAGTGTGTTGTATCCACTCGGGTTCTAAACTACAAATCATGAAACACAATGCATGTACAGTACAACCAGAAATTATTGAGAATTTAAGATTGTATTCTTTATTTATTTTTTCACTCATTACTCACGTATTAAATGTGAATATTAGCAGAACATAATTCAAAGACAGGTGAACAGTTAGTATTTTGTCAAGTCACCATGGGAAGCAATGCAGGCTTCAATGCGGTGGGGCATACATACTACTGATCAAAGAAGTTAGAAAGTCGTGGTCCATGCTGTCCCAATATCGGACCACCTCTTCTTTCATTTCAGCAATATTTGTCAGATTTTTCTTATTGACACTTTCCTTCATAAGTCCCCAAACATTTTCTATTTGGATTTAGGTAGGGCTATAGCTTTGCCAATTCTAATAATGTCATATTTTGGGTCCGAAACCAGGCATGTGAATGCTTTGAGCGATGTTTTGAACGATGTTTTGGAAAATCGTTGTCCATGCATGAGCAGATGGAAGTAAATGTCCCTCGAGAATATAAGTGTTTACGCTTACTGTTCCTATTCCCTTCAAGTACACAGATATGCCCCTAACCCACCCCAAACATTAAATTTTGGACTGTACTTTGGGTGCTGATACAAAGGTTTTCAGTTTGTTTGGTCCAGAATTTTTGTGTATTAGGAAACAGCCACACAGAACTTTCATCTGAGAAAATCACATTGTCCCAGTTAAAATTTCTATGCTGTAAGCACCAGTTCAACCTTTCGCTCCTTTTGTTCAGGTTTCATGATCGGTGATGGAATTCCTCAAACTTTTCTGCCAACCCATTGCATGCAGCTCAGTTCTAATTGTCTCCTTACAGACAGCCACAGTTCCTCTATCAATCATATTCAGCCTTAAGTTTTCTTAACTCCTTCGTTTGTTTTAGAAACAAGAATACCAAGCAGCCTCCTGTCACCGACAGTCAATTTTCTGGGCCTACCTGCGCCTCCCCTGGTGCTCAATGCCATATCCATTTGCAATATTTTTCAAAACACGATAAACAGTGGACAAAGGGATGCCTGTTCTACTTGAAATCATTTTAGCTGATCTGTTGTCCTTGTTATAATACTCTAAAATCATCTTCCTCTTCTCTAAATCATCCATACTGAGGATCACGGAAAATGTCGTCTGCTAGCAAGTAAACAAAGGGGGATAACTCTTCACAAACTAATGAAAAAAGGATTAACAGAGTTGTCTCTCTTGAATGAAACCAAGCACTTGATAGCTGGTCAAGGTTGTTTATACTAGAAATCCAATTAAACATATTCCTAAAATTCTCAATAATTTCTGGTCATACTATATAAAACCAACAAGGGATGAAGATGAAATATATACAGATTTATTCATAAACAGCTCTAGATTCACTACAACAAATATTCTCTGTACATCTGTAAAGCAGCCTTATGTATATAACCACGGCAGTCACAACTACCTGGAATACAACTAACAAGTATATCAAAACCAGTAAATGAGACAGTGTTCACCTGTGCCCAATCACAGTAAAACAGCTTTAAAAAAGTCAATATTTTAGTGCCGGGAACATGCCTGTCTGGACAAAAGACTGATGTAAAATAAAGTATTTCTAAAAATATCACAGTTCACGATAACACTACCTCAGAGGATGCCCGACAGTTTTGCAGATACTGGGGAAAGGTTCACTTGTTGTATTTGTATGGAAATGAGAGAATGATCACAATGGTTACATTAGGTATGGTGGAACATATCATACAGATACACCCAGCTTAATTTATATTCCTAAAGAGTGTTTCCCCTATACAAGTGTATAAACAGGATGGCTATTGTTCACGACTAGCGTTGTCCGCGACACTGCAGACTTGAGGCCATGTGAGACAGATAAAGTTTACCCGCTGCTGACAGAGTGGTGTATGAATGAACGTACAGATGAAGGTATGTACAGATGACGGCCACACAATCGGCCTGGAAATGTGTCTGTGTCTGAAAATATTCTACCAAAAATACTGTAGATGCAAATATCAAATACCTGATGATGACCACCTAGACAAGGAATCCTTGGTAGACACAAACATGTTCTTCATGAAACTCTAACAATGCCTCAATATCTTTGTGTAACTCTAACAATGTCTCATTGAAACTGTATTGTAGTGTAAAGTGTAACAGCGTCTTTTTGTGAAAGTGCAAGATTAACATTCAAACCTGTCAGAGGTTATACATTTCCAAACTGTTTATCTGTTAGAAAACCTACCCCTGACATAAAATATAACAGTTGCAGACATGTTGAATCGAAAACGAAACATCAACATGTCCTTGTATCACCATGAAAACAGATGAAGATACCGTAAAATACCACTGAGTTAAACCACACTTATATACCTGGAAATGTTATACAACTTCTTATAAAATCCTTCATGTACTGACATACAAGCAATGCTTAAGTGTGAAAGCACAGACACATCTTGAAACACATAATGAAAATAAATAGTACACAGAACTCAACAAACAATCCCATGGACATGTAATATCTGGCGCCACAAAGAATACTGATGGGCAAATATGAAACATCACAGGTAACTGACTCGGTCCATGCTATCACAAAATATAGACGTTTTAGGACTTGGCGGTTTCGTATACACCATGTCCCAGGTTTCCCTCCCTGGAAATTCCATCATGTTCGAAGTGAGTGAACGCTTCCCCTCGGTCACGTGCAGAGCGGAATGTCTGGAGATGGGGACGAGCCTGGAACACAGAACATCAAGTCTGGCTACACACATTGATCCTGAGGGGAGGTCCATCCCATCACACATTTTATGAGCACACAAAGCAGTCACTGTATAAAAATGCAGGGGACTGAATACTCGACGCATGTCAAACCAGTGACCTAGTTTTGCCTAACAAATGGTACGTGCAGTTTCATACTTTAAATACATTTGCCATTGTATTCCTACAACCTGTATCCACACCTTATAGGGTGCTGTATGCTAGACGGGTATTATATTGTAGAATGGGGCTTGTATGGGGTGCTGTGGTGGGTTGTTGTCCGAGAGGGGACACAAACGTCAGTATCGGAGTCTTGGTGTCAGGGAAGGGGGGCAGTGTACTTCTCCATATTGACACTGGAGCATATTCTTACAGCTAACAATATTCTTCAATATAATGTAAAGCCCATGATATGTGTTCTTACATTCCTGGTGAACCTGGGCATCTGCCAGAGTGGGGCTGGGTCCACGGGGTTCTGGTACGTCTTCAGGAGGGAGGCTCTGGTGCTGTATACTGCTCTGGAGTGTTGTTTCTACAGACAGAACAGTTTAGGGAATTAGTATAACATTATCATAACCATTGCATGATACTTTCAAAACCTGAATAATTAGCTTTCATCATAAACCACAAACTAAACTCATTGTATGATTCATGGAAGCGACAACAAAATTACATGTTACCTTACTTTAGAACATTAGATTCTTACTGTTTGATAAGCTGCCAGATATTTTCCACACTGAGAAATCAATCGTACTATGTCTTAGGTAACTTGCTTATGTCTGTAAGTGTCAGTGAGTTGCTGTTTAATGACCCAACATTTATCCTAATGCACTGAGTGAAGAGGCCTAACTTGATTCATTTAATCATCTGCTAGCTGTCCAAGTGTCTACATAAAAGTGTATGATATTGACAGCTTTTCGAAGCCTCGCTTAGAGCTAAGATAGTCGTAACTTACGACTATCTTAGCCCTATGAGAGCTTCGAAAATCTACCGGTAGGCCCAGAATGCTTGTTACAAACTGGCAGACACTTGCTGACCAACCACTTGCTGTGTATTTGGTCAAAATGTGTACAATGAACTACATAAATGAACAGTTATAAATAAAATTAGAGGTCACTTTGAGTTATACCCATATTTTACTGTATTACTGGATCTATATGAATGACTGTCCTTATACAGTGTCCATAATTTACTGTTAAAGTAGGGACACAATTCAAGTGAGTCAACACGACCTCATTAAGGATGGTGCACCATCGACAGAGAAACAACAAGTAACTGCACACACTCACTTCCTTTAACAATCTCGTCGTCTCTAACAAATCTAACATTGTTATAACTGAGGATTACAGGTATAAGCTGTGACGAGTTAACATGTTAGTCTCGTCGTCTCTAACAAATCTAACATTGTTATAACTGAGGATTACAGGTATAAGCTATGACAAGTTAACATGTTAGTCTAAACTAATATAAGTATCATGAATGTTTTCATTTTTAGTGTAACTATGGTTATGAATTAGGAAAAATATGGTTCAGCAGGTTTTGACAGAAAAAACAAGCACTATGAAGCAGAATGTGATGCCTAAAACTATCTGAAATAGTAATATAAAACAATGATGACAAGTCGGACATCTCACATCTGACTAACATATTCATGCAAATGTCAGTTTCATGTACTAAGTATCATTTTATTCTTTCAATGGAATTTGTTAAGTCAAAGCAAATAAGACCTAAAACAACCTGTTGTTATGGCTGCTACACAAATAATTCAGCTGATAAGCCCATCATCAGTATATTTCTGAGAGTTATATAAGGGAGTTATGGTGCCATGGGAATAATATCCAAAAGTTTGCTTCTTATGATTTCTACAGACATTTGTCTTTTGATCACAAAGACAATGAAACCCTGGATGCAATCTGGGAAAGTTATGGCCAAAGATAATGACCCATCTGAAAATCAGATCTATGTGAGACAAGAGTCCTCCTTACAGAGAAAGACATTTGTCTGCGAGAGTTACCAATATCTAGGAAGGGTTGAGTGAGGAAGGGGATAACATGATTGTGACAAGGAAGGGAGACAACTCAAGTGCACAATAATTCATTTTCAAAAGTAAGATGTATCTGGCTACTCTGCAAAGAAGTATTTCTAGTTTGTCTGGGCAGTCCTACAGAGTGGCCACAGTTGTGTTTCGTAGTGACCAAAGGAAGCTTTATACCACTATACACAATTGTCTACAGTGAGGGACTACTGACTAGAATGCTACATTATTTAAAGCAGGCTGTAACCATACTCAGGCTGATGGTACAATTGTTAACTTTGCAACAAAGTGTGTTTCGAAATATGTATATTTGATAAGCACTGAAGCATAACTGATAGCAGACTGTAAGGTATTTTATATGATCTAACTATGACATGTGCAGAGAGAGAACCATGTACAGCTAAAACATGTACTACTCTGGCCTGAGGGATGTAAGCTATAGATTTAAGAAAACTTACACGTAAAGGTGGGGCAGTGTGGCTTCTCCTCTGATAAAACCAATGGTTTATTGTTGATGTGGAAATACTGATAATATGTCAGAATGACAGTGCTCTTGACAAGTGTAAACAATGTTTTAAACAATTGCATCAAATAAAAGATTTAAGCTTATTTATTTCAGCAATAGCATATTCACTGTCCTACAAGATACACATACACATAGGATCTCCCAACACCTGGCCGGCAATAGGGGCTGTAGTGTATTTATTGTCCCACGGGTGAACACACACATGCATAAGATTCTTTGTGGTGCTAGGGTTCCACGTTGCAATATGGAGATGTAGCATATCCCACAGATCAAGACGCATACACATAGGACCTATGTCACACCAGGTCGACAATAAGAGAAATACAGGGCTATTGTGTGTTCACTGTCCTACAGGTCAAGACACACACACACAGAGGACCTCAACAAATACACCAAGCCACAGGACCTGTATTGTATTCAATGTCCCTACAGATCAAGACACACACACAGGATCTCCCCCACAGCAGGTCACTTGTAGCTCACCTTAGTGTCCTCCTGCTTCTTGGCTAGCTCCTGCTGTCGGCGCTGTTGCTGCCACCGATCCTGGTACTTGTGCTCTAACAGGTCGAAGATAGGTGTTGATGGTCTGAAGGGGATAAAATGGGGTAGCGAGTTCAATTTAAGGATGTATTAAGTATATAGTTCACATGACAATAAGACACACATCAGTCAGGACAGAAAGTGAGTGAGTATGGATTTTCGTCGCTTATATCAATATTCCAGCAATATCACGCCAGAGGACACCAGAAATGGGCTCCACACATTGTACCCATGTGGGGAATCGAACCCGGGTCTTCTGCATGACGAGCAAAGGCTTTAACTACTAGGCTTCCCCACTGTACCATATTATTAGGAAGAGAGAAAGAGGCTAGATTAACTACATTGAGATCAGAATTCAGTTATACCAGCTTAGTACTGGAGTAAACAATGCCTTGTAGATAAAATAGTACTAGAAGCTGTACTTAACTGAGAAAGTGTAATCCCAAATAAAACATATGTTAATACTGGAGGGCAGTGTTTAGCAGTGTTCAACCTCTCGGGTTCCTGGAATAGTTATATAGGTTTGATCCTCCAGTGTATAGGAACCACTAAGTTTTCAACATTCCAGTTAAGATCATGATAAGGACTTCTTTGTTTTCATGCATAACACTGGACACTGCACAAGTATGGGTATGGTTCCATTAGTTTTATTTGAACCCACAAACATAAGATCCTGGGCCCCTATTCTCGAAAATATCCCAGCTAAGACAGATCCTAAGTAGTTAAGACAGAAGTTGGGACATCCTACCGTTAGGATAAGACCCATTCTCGAAACGATCCTATCCCTGTCCTAACTTGAGCTACCGATCCCAGCTAGGATAGCGAGCTCTTCAGTAGGTGAGATAGAAAAACCCTCATTAAGTTGGGTATTCCCCTAAATATTACCCATGATTCATTTAATAAAAAACACATAATATGAGCAAATTCAGCATTTGATGGACTTAGTAGATCTAGAAGAAATTATTCGATATTTTCATCACATTATATAGTAGTTTTGAAGTCTTTGAAAATTCATTTTTTGACAAGGCGATAACATTTGTTACTTCAGAGTTTGAAAGTCTGACAAAAAAACAATAAGGATATTAAAGATATGTGCAAAAATATGTTCATTATATTTGTTTTTTTATGAAAATCATCATTTGAACTCTCATTATGCATCATCTCACAAACTGAAAAAATCACCTAGGAAATAAACAGGAGTTACTTCCCCTATCAAGTTGGCCTTGACATTGACATTTCATGGCAATGTGACTGAAAAGAGCAATGTCGTGATTAAAAAGGCCGAGAATAGGTAAGAATTGAACAAATCTCTTTTGTAGATCTAAAGAATATGTGCATCGCAACAAGCGTGTCTATTCATTACTGATAAATTGACAATATAAACTCAAAAAACTCTTCGAATCACATCAAAACTGTGTGCTGTTGAAAATTCATATGTAATTTAGGCGAGTTATTTTGTTTGACAACGTCAAAATTGGTGAACAAACAAGAACCACACTATGTTGACTTCCATTAAGATAGACTTAGGACAAGTTAGAACCTATCCTAGTATTTGTCATAAGTTAGGATATCCTAGCGCTAGGATACTTTTCGAGAATAAGGTAAGACACCTATCCTTGACCTTAGGATCAAAGTTAGGATATCCTTGGGCTAGGATCCTTTCAAGAATAGGGGCCCTGGCATGACTAAGAGAGACAACTCTGTTGAGATGGCACCTTGTTACAGAAACCCTCTGGATGTCATTAAACCCCATCTACCTTGTAGAGATGCCGAACACCATGGTTGGGGGAATTCGCCGGACTCGTGTCCTCTTTTTCTCCTCTCCTGATGCACGCCTTCTCACATCATGAGTAGCACGGAACTCGTAGTGCTCCGGTGCTGTGACTAGCCCTGCCTGTACTGCAGCTCGGTTCAAGGACATGAAGTCTCTCTCTGCCTTCTTCTCCTGGTGGTGGAAGGGCAAGGATGAGGTGGTGCCGCTCCATCCACGCAGAGCTGTTGCCATAGAAACAGGTCATGCTACATTTTAGAATGTCAAGAAACATAGTCACTTCATTACCTGTAAGGGCAGAAATCAAGTGAAGATATCCACTACCTGCACACAAAAAGCAAACAAGCATATCTTCATAATTATCAAACTTGATTTCATATTTATTTGTTATTTTCTGCTCCTTACATTTAGGATTCTTAACCTGAAAACAGTTCTTTGGGAGATAGATTAGGAGGAGGAGGCCCCATCATTTGTTCAACACTGCAGAAATTCTTGCATGAGTTATTTGTCCAGAAATTCTTGCATGAGTTATTTGTCCTTATACTAGAAGAAAGGGACATATAAGATCCCTGAATCCCTGTGTCTCACCATCGCCAGCACTGTTGTCACGTTTTTCATTAGGCCTGCCAAAGGTGAAACCATCAGCAGAGAGGTAGCCACGCCTCTTGGGTCTGCCGAGCTGATCCTGGGAAGAAAACATAAATCATTAGCTTAAAAAAATATATTAAAAATTGGTTGTTCAGAGTATTTCTTTAAAACAAACTCCTACAATTCATGTGATGTATTGTCAGACTGGAAAAATTTGTTCATAATCTCTACATTAGTAATGAATACAATCAATTATATAGCCCAAACCAAAAATCACAGATTACAGAATTCATTCAATAGGAGCATGACATGTTTCTAAAATTTGGAAGCATTTCTTTTGAATAATATCATACACACACAAGAATATCAAATGAGCATAGAGAACATCGGTCCTTCAAGAGTTTTTGTGTCCATATATACATCTTGACTATACATGGGCTGGTCCAAAGACAGACACTAGTAAAATTCTGTTGATTCAAGCATTCTCTGTAACATCAGGTCATTTGATATCACCCAAAAATCTACTGAACACAAAGCCACCTGCAAACTTTGGTTACTAATCATATATATACATGTATACAAATAAGACATACACACTCCCCATCCTCAGTTACCTATTATTAATTATAATGAACAAAAATATTATAGTTATAGTATAATGAGTCATTCTTATTAGATCCATGATAACACACTTGACCCTGTGAGTTTTAGAACCTGTTTACCACAATATAGCATGAAAAGAAATTAGGTATATACCAAGAAAAACGTATCTAACCAAAGAAATACATGTTTTCAAGCGCCAAGACTAGCTGTCTGTAGACTAGTCCAGCATATAACTAGACGACTTTGCACTATACCAAGTTGTGCTTGGCTGGAATACGAGTTTATTCATATGAACAGTGAACTATCTGTAGACTTGTGTTTAGGACCAGTACCCTGGACCCTTTAATAAAAATAAGATGCTTTACACATTCACTATGATGGTTTTTCTGTGGATGATATGCGAATAAACTTTGTTTTGGAAGTTAATTACTGACTTCGACATTTAATCTATGAGTTCTTTAGACAGCCGTAGAACTATAACCTTGTCAAACGGGACTTTGGAGCAATTCCCAAGAATTTTAATGCCTTGGGGCTATAAGTTATAACCGTTAGGTGAACAGCACAGTTTATTTTCGCAACATCATGGGAGGCAGGTTTGTGTATCCTTTCCCAAAACGTGTTACAATGGATTCATTATTCCGATACATTCAACATAAATAGCAAGATCGATTAGCGAATCAACAAGCCAAACATGGCACTGTGTGGTTGCTACGTAAAACTTACCCTCAGCAGAAGCTCGTTATTTAGCATGGTATCTCGCTGACAGCCCAGGTCACCTGTCGCCGTGTAGGTGAAGGGGGTTTCGAAGGACGCTGCCATAGTTCTGAGAATGAAAGGCGACTATGTGAAATGCGGGTATCCTCCTGAATGTCGCCGAGATGGCCGTATCTGCGATAAACCTACTTGTGTGTAAATAATGGCGTCCGTAACTATGGTTGCAACCTCTGACCCATAACAACATTCACCTAGCGGAGCAATATATTCAAGGGGCGCAACCCCGTCGTTGCAGCCCATAAACAGCCGTGGATAGCAATTTCAAAATCGTCACATAAACTTTACAAACGTATGTAAAACATTAACCACTCCAAATGTCAGATATCTGTTGTTCTGTTAAATACTTTCTACTTGATATAGTCAACCACCAGTGTGAATTTCGATTGTTGTATTTGTTTCTGTTGTCGTTTTATGACGAGATAATTCCGTACCTTAAAGGGAATAGCTGACATTTTTGTTAAAAATGCATTAAGGTACATTATCAACGTCGTCCAGTATTTTCTCAACTAGCTGGATTCCTCACGTTCACCGAATTTAGTCTCTAAATATGCACAGTGTAACCAGGCCGGTGGGATAGCCTTGTGGTTAAAGCATTTGCTCGTCATGCAGAAGACCCAGGTTTGATTCCCCACGTGGGTACAAAGTGTGAAGCCCGTTTCTGGTGTCCACCGCGGTGATATTGCTGGAACTTTGCTAAAAGCGGCGTAAAACCATACTCACTCACAGAGTAAACTCTACTATTCCTAATACCAAGGATGGAGGCGGCACAGCACAGGTTAATGAATCAATAACTTTGTCGGCACTTGTAACACTTGGCTGTCCCTTTCTCTGCACTCCTCCCTCGTAACAAATAGTGAACTGTGTCAATATTTTAATAATAGTTTGTTAAACAACTTTTTTAATTTTAGGACATAAATTCTGCAAACAAATCACAGTTGGTCTGATGTTTTGATTATGATCAGCGTTTCATTGAGTATTATATGTTTATTAGTTTTCGAGTTAGATTGCAATTCATCGGACCGCTTTTGAGCCAAACGCACTATAGTCTGTATAAAGATTGTTATCATAAAGGCCGTGAGATAAAGCATCTTCCGGACAGGTAGGTATTACCACTGTCTGCTAAGTGCTTTTCCTTCTAGTGAACCTCCGAGGAAGGTTAGAGAGACTAGGTCGACCGACAATGAAATCATTAAAAGCCGCATTTCTTTCTTACCTAAACTTGATCCATGAACCTTAGACAGAATGAGTAAAGTTCCAAGTATCCATGTTTCACAAATCCCTGAATGGACGCAATGTTCATTCAAAACAACGCATTATATTTTAATCACAACCTGAGGATCCCTCCCATCCTTCATGTCTATGTGGCAGTGGTTGTGAGATAGTGTTGGTATTATGGCACATTGGGTTTTAAGATTAAGTGGAGGGCAGTGGTATCTGTATTTACACTCGGAGTTATGAATAATCGGGAAGCTTCTTTTCAGCCGGAATAATCCAGGAAAGTATAGAAATATCTGACAGCTGTTTCATTGTCAAAGTCTTTGAACGGCATTTAGAAGTGATACACACAACGGCAATGAATTTATGGATGTCAACGTCTTTATTTTGATGAACACAACGTAACATTTGTTATTTTTGGGATTACACTTTCTTTGTACTGATTCTAGTACTTTTGTTGGGTTGAGTCCCATCCATCCTTAGAATCTGGCACCTAATCGCCAGCACACAAACTCAGCCGCCTAACCCGCTCAGCCACCGAGGCTTCCACTACTAAGAAAGTGTAATCATACGAGTTGTTTTTTTTAGTTTTACGCCGCTTTTAGCAATATTCCAGCAACATCACGGCGGGGGACACCAGAAATTGGCTTCACACATTGTGCCCATGTGGGGATTCGAACCCGGGTCTTCGGCGTGACGAGCCAACGCTTTAACCATTAGGCTACCCCACCGCCCCCCAAAAAACTATAACCGTAGCGGCTAGTTCGAATTATTGACTGCTCCTTTGTGTCATCTGGTTCAATATTATGGTCGGTGTGGGTTTTTATCGGACGTCATCACTTGACTGCAGAAAATGTTGCTCTTTAACGAAGAAAAGACTCAATTTCAAGTTTCAATCAAAGGTTTACTTCTCAATTTTCACGTCTCCTCCCGACTCAAGCGGATTGTTAACGAGTTTTGGGGGGAGCAGAATTTGTACAATATTCGAAATTTCATTCCGGCCTATAGTATTTTGTCATTGATGGAAGAGGACGACACCACTTTCTCTTACAACAGAGACAAGAGAACACTAGTAATCAAGGGAAGATCATATTCGATTGAACCTCTCCTTAACTTGGAGGAAGTCAAAGAATTGGGTAGCTTCATAATAGGAGCCGAAGCTGATTTGGAGAAGCATCATTTTCGGAACACCTTCAAACATTTATGTTGAAATGTAAGTATTACAACTTAACATATATATATTAACAGCAAATGCTGATTTTTCCTGTAATGAAATATCTAGCCTTGCTCCAAGGCTGTACTGAATGCTAGGCCCGTTGGTGTATAGTAATTCTATCCTTTAAAGAGACAAGTCTAGATCAGTGAGTGAGTTAAAATTTAACGTCACATCGACATTATTGCAGCCATATCGTGACTCTAGATCAGAGGACAGTACAAAGTTCCTCGATATCTTAGAGGAATGTTTATATTTTATAGAATTATCATTTAAACTGTTTATTATCACCTTATAGACTTGTGCAAGTCTATGAAACATCTTGATAAGGGGGTTTTCTAGCGTAGAGAATGAGAATTCATGTGGTAAACAATCATTTTGACTGTATGGGGTTAATGCATGTCGACGTGTAGGTTATTGTAACAGATATACCTATCCACCTATCATCGAGGGGGTCATTTGAGGTTTACATTGTTTGCTTTGTCTTGCAAGCATGTTATTAATGAAACTAGGTATGGAGGTCATATACATTAAATTACGTGACAAACTTGATGTTAGACAGGATTGAATTTTACAGAAAGTATTACAATGTAAACATATATTCCTAACCCTTATATAATGTGTGTTACAAAGTTATCTCTCTAGATTAGAAGACCGCCTCCGTGGTGTAGTGGTTAGAGCGTTACGGAGAGCGGAAGGTCGCGGGTTTGATCCCCGACCGCGTCATACCAAAAGACGTTAAAATATGGTACTTGTTGGTCCCTGCCTGGCGCTCGGCATTAATGGGTACAACAAGGACTGGTCGGCTCGGAGTCAGTATAATGTGTCTGAGTGGGGTATTCATGCTTCACTGCGGCATAGTATCTCAGTGGGCTAGCACTATAAAACCAGCTTCAGTCTGGGCTAGTACAAGCAGCCGCACATACACGTACACACGCATGCACGTCGTCATATGAGCGAAGTGTTCTCCAGCACGACGTTAAACCCAATTTCACCTCACCTCACCTCTAGATTAGAAAATTGAATGGCGGTGACAGTAAAAGGTTGGACAAAGTTCAAAGAGATTTTCAGATCAAAGGGTCACCGTCACTAGCTCTTACACGTGCATCACGAAAATATGTAGTTACTTCATTCAAACCACTCGCTCAATCAGTGTAACTCAATCAGTTTAGTTGCATCTCCGACATGAAGTGGTTTACACTGACCTTACTCCTAGCGACGGGATATCTAAAGTTCGGATTGTCATCACCAGCCACCCACTGCAACGTAAGGGGTGGAGTGATGAAATGTCCCCAAGGGGGGTGGGACCTACACTCACCTTAAGGGTGGAATATAGTCCGTAAATATGATTTTCCTTAAAGGACTGAGGAATCGTATGGAGATAAATATAACATTGTTTCCCAAGCTGAAAGTAAGTTAATTATCATGTAACATGTGAGAACATTCTGTAAGTAATGAAAAATTAATACATAAAATACGTGTGAGTTATCCAAAGTAAATTGCAATGTGGGAATCATAAGGTTGAATTATAGAATAAGTTCTTTTATATCGACACTAAACTGTACTCCCGACAAAAGGTAGTAGATTTATGATCATTTACACAGCCTCTAATCCAACATCCTTCTACTCCTTACTTCGACACAACAAAGACCGCCCCAACTGACTGTTTCTATTGTAAATTAAGCTCTCCAAACCAGCATCCGGTAGCTTGACCCGTCCGTTGATTGATTGCATGTGTGTTAACAACATAGTGGATTACTATCGACATTGAAAACCTTGATGTCACTTCATACACCATTTCCACGATGAAAAAAGTGGAAGCTCTCCAAACCAACACAACCTCTATACCGACATATTTTTTTTGTTCTTAATGAATGCTGAAATATTTATCTCATTAGTTAAAGAGAGATGATTTAAGACTTTAACGCACTGCTTAATTTTTATTTCTTTTGTTGGTGAATGAACAGAGTATAAATTTGTAACTGCCTTTTATGATGTACAATTGTGACTTAATATGTACTCAAGGCTATACATCATTCACGAATTTCAGCAAATTCGAGGAAAGGGGAGCACGCTGCAGTGACAGACTCTGACTTTCATCCTTTTGAAACGATATCTGGCAGGTCTATGTAAGCTGTAGGCATCTTGGTCACTGACAAACATTTTTACACGACGCAGTGACGTCTTTGATTCACCCTTATCTCGTAACACACGACAGAGTTTCGAGGGCCCATAATAGGCACCTGGTCTCTGCGGGTCAAAATAATAATCTTCAAAAGCTGTGTCAGAAGCCACAGTGTTACTCTTCTGAGAACTCATGATGGAATGAGAGAAGCGTAAGATAAGACAACAAAATAAAATGAAAACATAATGACCAAATAAAAAAGGAATAAATAACATAGTATTTATTATTCTCTTCGTGGGATCAAGAAATACAAAACAATCATCCTGGTCTGATGTCACAATATGATTGTCAGAAAGGTTAATACAAATAACCAAAATAGGTCGTCACCTCGTTATGATCATTATTCAGTCCCTCCCACAATAAGTAGGTCAACCAAGGGTAGAACATACAACTTGAACAACTGCCAAGATCTTTTCATTTGTTTTTACATTCTTTTATCCAACTTTAACATTTTCTCCAGACGTTCTTTCATCCTTTCAATCCATTGAGGTGTCTTAAATTGAGAGTAACGATATTCCCCGCATTGATACGGAACTAAGTTGACTTCCTTCACATCTCGCAGAGTCGGGTCATCTGCCATCAGTTTTCGCCAGTTTTCATGCACCTCTTCATCGTCTACTTCGGACAATGCTATGTTGAAGTATTTCTCCACCAAGTGTTGTTCAGACATGTCACAAGTATGTACCCGTTCACCTTCTGTGTCAAACATACACCCAAAACACAATTCACGGGACAGTCGTTTGATAATCTTAGTGAGTTGTAGACAATAGCAGAGAGTCAGCAGGTTTTCGACGAGAGTCATGTTCTCCACCATGGCAACCTCATCTGCGGAGAGTGCCCAGCGAGATGTTTTAATAATGACTCGCTTAGTGACGTTGAAATCGCCTTGAAACTTTCGCTTGGCATCGTTCACACATTTGTCACGAGTTGAAAACCAGTCATGAGATTGTTCAGTGATGGGTTCGTTCAGAGTGTGAGGCATTCTCATGTCTTGCTTCCATGAGTAAAAGGTAGATTTGTCCTTTCTTCCTCCCCTGTTAACAGAGAGATTTTGAGGAGGCTTTAGGCATCTTTCACATCCTTTCCTATCGTCCATTTTGTGATATGGAACTCTCGTGATAAGGTATGTTAGGTTCGTGGTATTGCATTAAGAAATTTACTATTTGTTCCGTCCAGTTTCTCAAGAATGTTCTTTACTATCGTGATTTATGGTTATTGTCTCGATTGATAAAATATGTAAAATGTGTGAAATGAGAAAAACAAAACGCACAAACCTTGCTGACATGATACTCAGTGTTACAAGCTAAACTTCTGTCTTTAAGGGCTAGTCGATGAAATTACTTTTAGGCGCAAATGTGTGTCTATGTGTGTATGTCAAGTTGTTGAGGTATTTGAAATTCATTGGTTGATAGGTTTCAAGTTTATCACGTGTTTGCTAAGATCATAAATGATTGGATCTATCTGTGTGACTGTTGACACTTTTTATAGTTTTGAATATTTCTGTGTAGGTTCCTGTTAGTGGTTGAAATTTCATCGGTTGACAGGCTTCTTGTTTATCACGTGTTTACTAAAATCATAAATGATTGGATCCGTGATGAAATCATGTTCATGACATGTGTGTTATCTTTCAACAAAGAATGACATACACCAACAAGAAATTGGATAAAGGACATTTTTTATTTATTTTATTTTTTTTGCTTCAAAACTTTATACAATGAGCTGAATACCTTGTTGACAAAATACTTTTACACTCATGATTAATATCAACACGTACATGCAAACGGGTACAAAATAGTTAACACACTCTTAAGTTTCCTTCATTTTCTCTTCAAGCCTAAGTCTCCGTTCTTCTTTTCTAGTTGATGTGAAGAAATGTTTGTTAAGATAGTCAGTATTTTCATACTGAGCGATCTCCGGAATTTGAAGTCCGGTTGGTCTCAATCGCTCTCTCGCTCTTGCAAGAATGGTCTGATGTGGCGTTTCCGACAATGCTTCATCAACATAACATTCAACTCGCTCATCATCATCCATCATTAGACATGGGTGATGAACCTGTGATGGATGGTCAGTTTCACACCCATAACAATGTCTATTACACAACTGATGAACCTTCTCTTGATTCGAGCACACAATCAAATAACAGTCTAGTAACAATTGTGTTAGCACCAGTATTATCACATGTTACTGCTGCTGCTGCAGCTCGTTGTTCCACGGTGACCTCTTGGGTGGTTATGGTGAAGGGTCAGTGGTATGCTTCCGCTCTGACCGTTGGTGTGGTCAGTTGATGTCTCAGTGTCGTCTCGAGATGTCTAACCCCGGCAAGACAGGCTGCAAGAGGACTCCCTCGTAGTGTTCTTCCTTGTCTCACTAATTGTCCATTTCTTCCAGTCACCCTGTAGCGGTATCTCAGATTTCTACTTATCCTATAAAAGCAACAACAACAAAAAAGAAATAGGTGAATAAACTTGTTAGGATTGTTACTTTATAAAAAACACTTGTATATTTTTTTTTCTTGCATTATTTCTTATTGTAAACCAATAGTGAGTGCTTTCCGCAATCTGATTGGTTAATTACCCTTGTCGAATATTGTTCGACATACCTGAAAATGATGGCCTAATAACCGCACATTAATACGTTGGCACTAATACTGTACTATTTTCGCTGCATGAATTGGCATAATTGAGGAACATTACCACCTCAAATTCTTTCTCTGGGATTTTGATACAATCTTTGAAGACGACAAATTCTTGGAAGAATTATTCAAAGATGATGGTGTATACAATCACATGGCACATAATCATATGTGATCAGATAACAGTAAAGTGATTGAAGAGCCATAAAATAATATCCTTCAATGATGTTTATTCACAAATGAACTGCTCCGCAAATTTCAAGCATTCGAGTATTTAATTTGGTACAATATTCCAAGTTTCAAGATTATTATTCAGCCAAAGAATAAGTTAATGATACTTGTTTCTAGATAATGATCTTCCAAAATACACCAATGCCAGCACTCCGGACGTTTCCACTTCGAAATTCCAGCGCTAACGCTGACCCGGCTCCATCTTGTACACCGAGCGTCCCTCCACAGTCTCGCTTTGCTAAGGTTGATGAGAATGGCCTGAGGGAAATAATTGATAGGTCATTATCGAAAGCAACTGAGAGAAATACAATTTTCTTCAGAGGTGTGCAACGTTTAACATTTTGTAAACAAACCAAAAGGAAGTTACATGTTAGTTACCTCCCTTTCGCTAGACTGTCACAAGGCTTCTAAACAGAATTATCAAAGGCATAAAAGCAAATATAGTTATTATTTCTCAAAAACAGCTTTCAACAAGATTTACATCTGATCTAACACCGAATGATAATATTATGATATACTAAAATAGCAAAAAATAAATACTAATCGGTAATAATGAAAAGGTACTAGATCTAATGCAGTCTAGAAAAATCCCACTGACACAAGCCCAAGCATATCAAAACAATTAAAAATGTTGAAATCTTACCTTTTGTGTCCGGTTTCATCCTTCATGTTGTACAAATCCCACGTGAATCCCAATAATGAATCGTTCTTTCAACATCCGAAATCTGTCGTCGATATCCGCGATTCTGTTGGGTACACCTCACTTCAGTCACGATGCGTTGGCAAAAATTCACTGTCACAAATGATGAAAAACATCTCCAAGAATGCCAAGTTGCCACACACATACACAAATCACTGCCTTCGCGCAACAGCCGTCATTCTGCTATCCCATGCCGAAATCGAGTTGAAAGTTTAAAATCATACTGCACCGAATCCAGCAGTGTACAGAAGAGGTCGTACTCGGCCATTTTGCAGGGTCTGATCGCCAACGCGTCGATTCTCGTGCCGTTGCCACTGTTTCATCATCTTGGCCCTTTTCACACTTGCAAAGTTCTTCAATTGTATCCGTGATGGGAATGTTTCAGGGCATACACAATTCTACCATAAATGTCAGCTTCGTTAATCGACAGTATGCCTAACTTTACACGATCAAATCCTTGTGGTCATTCTTGATTGGACCAGTCTACGTAAGATTACATGAGGTGGAGAAGGTAGCATAAAATGGAATTCTTTCATTGTCATTGCAATTCCAGTGGTATTGCAGTAATTGAGATTGTAATGTTACTCATCAAGTTTAATTTTAAACATGACTGAATACATTTTGTTTTGTGTATTATATTGACAGTTATTCATTTCGAACATGACGTAACCTATCTCCCCCATTAGATAATAGCGTAACCCTTCTTTTGTCGTTTCTCGTATCTGGGGCGACAGCGAACTTGACCACGAGAGGCTAACCGCATTGCGACACACGATCGCGCTACATTCAAAGAACTCCTTGGAAAAAGGCTTCTCACTACAAATTGGTTTACAATATCGATAAATAGTTTGGTTTGTTCAATATTAAACTAAATTTGCCTATGTTGAATTCCAATGAATCCCGGAAATTGAACAAACCAAACTATTTATCTTCTAAATGTTAATGTTCAAATAGATAACTAATGTTGTAAGAAATACCTTTTCACATATCAGGAACGCAGGGCGTTGGAGGTTCGTGGTATCATCCATGTTTGCTAGACTCTTAATGTACTTAGAGTGAGGGATTTTATGTATTTTTTTCTTTAAAGGAATTTTCTGAAAAAATGTTGGAAATGTTTCGAAAGTTCTAAAGAGGTTTGAATCCATATGGTCGTGACGTAATGCCATCTGCCAAGAGGTATCGCTTATCATCTTGAGGAGTCAAGGCTATTTTTGTCACTTTGTCTGTGTAAAGTGTGTTGTGAGTTGATCGAATTTGATGATAAGTGGCCATGTTTTGTTGGTGTTTGAAAAGGCAGTCTTTATACATCTGGTGACGAAGATGTTTTTTGGCAAAGCTTTTTTGAACTCCTTTGGCAGTGCGTTTCTCGACCTGTTCACTGGGAGTTTTGTCAAAAATACAACTATAGTTCTTGGGTCGAAGTCCAACAAACTCTCTGATTGTCTTACCACCTACTTCATTTTTCATCAAGCCAATGACCTTGTGTCTTTCCATAGAATAAAGCGAGTGGTCTTTCGAGTATCAAAGAGGTGGAGGTTCGCTAACATGAACTCTTGAGGATCGCGAAGAGAAGTACCAACAGGGGACCAAATTTGATAAAACAAACTATCTGTGTCTGTCATGAGGACCCTGACCTGATCGCTAGTGTACTCCTTTAACATGACATTATAATGGAAATCATAGAGAAGTCTTTTAGCGAGCTCCAGGATCGTGAACCAACGCTCACATTTTGATTCAGAGTCACACACACTTTCTCCATGCTCACCACGACCAAATTTTCCGAAAATATATTGACACTTTTGAAATTACATTTTGCCGTAAACCTTCTCAGTCTTTCTTCGGTGGTGATTAATTCAATTTGCTTGTAATTTCTTACATTTTGGAGTTGTTTCCCGTACACAGCATTCGAAAGCAATTTGAACAAATCTTTCGAAAAGTCATCTGTGGATTCTTTTCGTTTTTGTGTGTTAAAGTCAATATAAGGCTTCATCCATTTGGATTGAGTAAATTTCAATACTCTGTGTACTTTTGTCAGTTTCAAACCCAATCACAAGTATTGCTGTAAAGTTCCGAAATAAATGACATAATTCTCTTTGTCTTTCAGGGTCGAAAACAGTTTGGTCTCCATGGGTGGCTTCTTCTCATCTTTCTTCCCTAACAAACCTAACTCTGCAAGCAAGTTTCGGTGATAAGGTGACAAGTCGTCGAAAGGAATGCTTTCTTTGGTGGGAGCGAGGGGCAAGGGCTGATGGGCAGCGTGAAGATGATGTGGATATTCCAAATCACACTCTACAACGTAACCTACATCGCCTTCGGGGTCTAGCTGCATCCAGTCAATGGCATCTACCTCTGTTTCATCTACCCATTCAAAATCGCCTCGCGGTAAAGGACAACTCATGGGGGCACCATACAAATTGTTAATGTTATAATACATCAGATGGAATTCGGGTTTGGATGGGTCGAAATCGGACATGTGTTTGTTGTTGGCTTGAGCGTATCGATGATTGATACTAGCCACACACCCTCTTACCGCATTGGAGACAAAATTGTACATGTCTGGATCGGTCATGAGATCTAGTTTCACCCCTGTCATCAAGAGACATGCGTCCATAGCCATACCAGGGAGGGTGTAGTATTGACACGGATCGAGCTTGTAGTAGATCAGACACATGTTACAAAATGCTTCAAACACATCGGTCAGAATCAAAGTGTCAACAGCAACGTACAGTTCCATGAATTCTCTCACGGATGTGATTTTGAAAGTCTGCCAAATGTGTTGAGCAAAGGCATACTCTTCTTCCGAAATGGTATCTTCCGTTAAAGAGGAATAAAAGTCGTCACGACTTGGAAATTCTGTTTGGTTTAATTTTTCAAATGTTTTTAGATGTTCATAACAGTAGGGTAATTTTTGTGTCAACAAAGTCACATGTTCGGGATAGTTCTTTGCCACATAGACAAATTCCTCTTGACCTTTGCTTCTCAAATTGTTTGCCAATGTTTGTAAGCTGGTATTCAAAAATTGTAACTGTCCAAAAAACGCAGGTGATCAATTTGAAACATGATAAAGTGTTCAGAATTTTGAGCTATGCACGTCAATTTGCGATCAGCAAATAATTCGGCAGCCTGAAGAATCAAATGGTTGTCATATCGAGAGGCATTGTGACAAATTACATTCACGAATGTGGACTCTTTGAAATTGACATTGCAGTGATTGTGATACAGACCCTGACTTGACCAGTCAGGTGATCGTGATCGATGTGTCTCTCACCATCTCGTACTTCCTCTCCACAAAGATATCAGTGGGTTTCCAAATCTAAAGCTAACCTTTCTTCATGTGACAATTTCATGGGAACAGGGTGGTGTAATATGTCCATGATCTGATCATAATCATCCAAAAGGTGTGTCATGAAATGTTCTGCAGTCTGTTCCCCACTATAGGTTCTCAGTGGAAAAGAATACGACAAATGAATAAAAACAAAATGCAAATATTAATTTAAAACAGATTAAAGTTACAGGAACAATGTCAGGCTATTACCATGTTCGAGGAATGTATCCATCAATATCCACAAAAACGAGTGATATGCCATTCATCTGCAGCTGTTCCAAGTGATGTGTCTTTTAACAGTCTAATATACGAAAAAGTGATATATCGTTTCAGGTATTTCACATTAGTGTATAGTCTCATTGGTCACCCAAGATACACACCTGGCAACTAATTGCATAATGTCCGCCATTCTTTAAAAAAAAAGTAATTTAGTTAGCCAATAATGAGCAATCAATCAATGTACTGGCGGTTAATACTTTGAAAGAAATACGTTGTTTTTACACAGACACAAACACGACAGAGTGTATTCAGTATAGATTAATAAATCTACATACATAAACACTACCTTTTGACAAATCCGATGTGTAAGTTAAAAGTATTTAATCAATCAGCGTGTTATCGGTTAATCCTTTGATCGATGTTTATAATGTTGAGTATTTACTTCAGACACAAGAAATGCCAAATGGGAACCTTTGTCGGGTAATCTAAGTGGTGTCACCACTAATTATACCTGTTATAAATTCATTAACTGACCATCAAGTTAATGATGACAAATAACATGTGTAGGTTTATACCACCTAGCACGGGTTACAACAAGGGAGTATTAATTGCTGTATTGCATGCAATCTTAATTGCATGTGAAAACTTATGGTCCGACACTGTTTTGAGAATGCGAACAGAACTTCATTGTTGTATAAGACATACATATAAGCATTTGCTGAGTGCTAGTCCTGTATGTACCTGTTTACCTAAGTAAATTTTTAGATTCTTCTAGCAATGGCAAAGTAGGGTTGTTTAGTTTACAGATTCAAATCAATCAAATGTCAATTTTTAATATCATACGTAATAGACGTCATATTTTTACATGATCAAATATCGAGGTAAAAAAAAGACAGAAATGGGATAAATTTGGATCAGTCATTATACCATCCAGGCATTAGAAAGCTTGGAAAAGCCCACACTGCTTTGATGCTTTGTTACAATCAGACAAGAACTACCGGGGATATTTTCAAATAACTGCATCTGATGGGCATCCACCCTTCTTAATGTCGCACTGTTTAGGTTGAAGAAATTACCGTAACCGTGATGAGCGAGGCTGATCATCGTTTTCCCTGTCACTAGCGTTTGACTCGAACAAATAAGGCATAGCGACACCAAGTGATTTTGACGGAATCATCGTCTATGAAAACAAGTTGTAACTCGGAAACTAGGCAAAGCAGGAGACTGACTGACTGAGTTTTGGTTTTACGCCGCTTTTAGCAATATCCCAGCAACATCACGGCGGGGACAACAGAAATGGGCTTCACACATTGTACCCATGTGGGGAATCGAACCCGGGTCTTCGGCGTGACGAGCCAACGCTTTAACCACTAGGCTACCCCACCGCCCCCAAAGCAGGAGACAAAAGTAAATGACAGTAGATTGTGAGAACATATAGCTTTCATTTTTCACAACAGTTGTCACGATTTCAGGTTTATACAAGCCTGTAAACAAGATAATTTACCCCCTGAAATGTACATGAATTCTGCATCGGCCCTCATAAGCTATTCCTCAAATGACGTCACAGAGACGCGCCGCTCTGATTGGTTGAAATTTCGTTCGCGGGTGAGAATTGTGCACTTTTGTCAAAAAGGTCGATTTAAGTTAATTAAAGATCGAAATGAGTAGTTTTAATGACGGGGTTTCATTTATAACGATGCCAATTAGCGATGTATGTATCTGTACCCCCCTAGAGTATATGTGATCTTTAAAAATTTACTACTGCTATCAACAACCGTTCTTCAATTTTCATTATCAGGTGTGAGAACTTCTGGTGTCAAAAAGCATGCAAAAAGTAAGTGTTTTGTTACATGTTTATTTAGGGTTATTGTTTTTGATCTTATAAATTTTGTGTATTTTTATTTTGTGCACTTTTATGTTATGCACAATTATCTTTTCCTGTTAATAAGTATAATAAGCCCTGTATGACTATCCCCAGCCAAGGTACCCTGACATGCATATACCTTAAAGCTGTTCTCAGAGATGTTTTAGATTTAGTTACTAGTTTTATATCTATATCTGTGATAATCTAGTTATTTTACTGTCCTTCGTCGGCAGAATTTTATAATTTCACTTAAATTCTTGATATATTTATAACTTGCTTTAGTCACGATATGGCTGAAATATTGCCGATGTGACTTAACATCTTAACTCACTCACTTACTGTTCTCACAGTTTACAGACCACAAGATTGTAATGTTTAGATACTCCCGCCAGTAACACGTTAGCAGTGCCTTGTTTTGATAACCCATCATCTCTCAAATACTGAAAACAACTTAACTAGAAAATATGGTTTATGTACCCAAATTCAGGTATTTAATGGTTATATAACAAAATAATCATTTAAAAAAATAATAACTAAAAAATGTCCTTAGATTTGTCGACCCACTCCAAACAACAACACAAAACACACAACAACACTATTTGGATATTTGACACAAGATACAACAGTTGGGTTGTAGTATGGTTGTGTTCTTTTTAGCGGGACAGGGAGAATCACCCGGCTGTGATTGGTACGGTGGGACATTAACGAGCTAAACGAACACAAATTGCTCATTTTTGCCGTCGTTATGAACTCACCCAGGTGAAAAATTAATCATTTACCGGCAACATGTTGAATATGGCCGTAGTTAGAGACATTTGACATCACACTTCTCGTCAACGTCGTGCACAACGGTAGCCACTACGTCTTGCAACGTCAACAATGAGCAAGTCGTTTCTGATCGCTGATATCCTGTCGGTTGCAGAGGAGACCCAAGCTGACGACCAGATGGGGAATCACCATGGTGAGTTTTGTCTGTTTGTTTGTTGTGTAATGCCGCACTCATCAGCATTTTCTGTAGTATGACGACGTCCTTGAAAGCATCTGCCAAAGTAGTGATTGATACCATGGCGATCAAGTACGCACACTACCACGTCAGTGATCCTTGAATATTTCATCAGTTGTTTAACAAACGTGGGTATACATGCTGGAATCTGTTTGGTTTAACACTATGGTAAAATGTATTATTAATTTATTATCCAAACAATAATTTTGCAAACAAGTTTGTGGTAATTTTGCAACACAAAAAAAGGTTTGAACCGTGTTTGACAGCTTCATTCTAGGACTTGAACATGATGTGATTATCATAACGTCAGAATCAAATTGTTAGCGCTATGAACGGCACTCATATAAATCTCTCTGCCTAAGCCGTAGGGACATGATCGCTTCTCTTAAACTCAATTACGGTAAATCTCTGTTATGCCGTCGCCGCCATGCTTCTTTAAACTTAATAAGTAAATGTTGTTACCCCCGCAACGCGTTTTGCGGTGTGTGTGTGTATTAAAATGGATTCCGTCCGTGCGTCCGTCCGTCCGTCCGTCCGTGCACATTTGTCTTTTCCGGAGCAGAACTCTAAAACCGTTCAATATTTCTTCACCAAACTTGGCACATACATAGATCTGGTGGTGTACTGGTGCCTTTTGGTAGTTTTGGAATTCTGAATAAAATATTTTTGGCGTTCTATGGCAACAAGTTCGACTTAGACTGAAATTGGTGATAGTGCTCCTTTCTGGAGCAGAACTTTAAAAACCTTTCAATGCTCTCCTTCCACTCTTCTATATACACACCTAAATATTTGACATAATCATCATAACTCGTAGACATAATCATGAAGAGTAATTTGCCAATGCGGGGGATATTGATGACTTTGTCTTCTTGTTATCGGTATGGTTGGATAATGGTCAACCTTCATCTTGCATAAACAGTTCCAATAACCCCAAAAGTATATTTGTTACAGCTAAGGTAATAGGTCAGTTTGAAATGTTCGTTACTGTTGACGGTAACAAAACCTTACTTTGCAGTTAAACTTCATACAGGTTGGTGTACAAATACCTGGATATTAGTACATTAGGACATTGATATTGTTCAAATGTTTCATTTTCTGCAAATTGTTAAGCCAGTCAATTATTTTTAGATAAATGGATTTGGTCTGATGCCATGTCGCCAGTTTTGAGGAAATGTTCGTGGCTAATTTTCAGCTTGACATCTACATGTGTAGAACAACGCATAATCTTACCCATTCACTTTGAATGAATACAATTTATGTTTACATTAATGATGCTTGTCATTATTTGGGGCTTAGAATATCTCTCTGCATATTATATCTCAATGCATAGAAAATATTCCCATGCGTAGAAATAAGAGTGAAATATCCGTTACCACTGCCAAATTAGGGAATTGTGCTCTTTTTTCACATGGTTTAATTTACATTTAGAACACAAAGTATGTCACATGGGAAAAGGAAAAAAGCTTGTGTGTGGTTAATGGTAACTTACTGCTTGATTTGCCAGAAAATGAAATCGCCGTTACTGAGATGTTCGTTACCAGGATATTCGAACTATATTGTTTGTGAAGTTCTGATACTATGTTTTCAAATATCACGTGACTGCTATCCCATCAGGGTCAAAGAGGATGTATACAATCACTAAAGACTTGAAATTGAGAGTCATCTGAAATAGGAAGTTACGATGTAACGAACATTTCATTTCCAAATACAAAATCGACACCATTACTTACTGTTTAGTTATAAGTCACGTGTTCCGAGTTTACAAAGTAATGTCACTCTGTATTTGATAAGACAGGCTTACATTTGGGCAATAGAAACATTACCATAACATCAATAACAACCACAAGGAACATTTCATCCTAGTGGCGGATATTTCTGTCGCTTCGATTGGATTAAATTGAGATACAGTCCTGTTATTTCCAGAATTGTCGTAAGTCTCATGCTATATAATTACACGACCATTATTTGAAATTTATACCCCCCAAAAGGTTGAATGATTTGAATTTGAGAATAGTTTACTTTTCTGCCCTTTAAAAATTAAGATTTATAAAGATAATGTCGATTTTTAGTTTTTTAGTTTAATAAGGGCCATGGCTTCTTTCTACTGCCAGTAGGTGCGTGTTTTTATCGGCTTAGGTGGTTATCTCTTGTTATAACGAACATTTCAGTGTTAGGATTCTCTGAGAGTGTACCTATCTTGTTAGCGTGTTATATTTTTAAATACTTTCAATTCTTGTTGAATTCCCGTTGGCTTTAAGCAGCTTAATATGTTACCTTGGCAAAATAAACGATTTCACTCAAATACAACTGGATTTATTTTTCAATACTTTTGTGAGTCATTTGCACCCCGGGATTGAGAGAGAAGCGCTTTAACCACTGCGCTAATCTACCAAACCCACGGGTGCACAACAATTTACACTTATATTTAAAATGTAATGTTATAAGTCTATAGATCTGGATATATGTAGAGATGAATTTGTTTTGCGTGTAGAATCGACCTGGTTTCTGATGTAATACATGGATCAAGTGTCGAACAAAGGGGACCGGTCAGGCCTTTGAAAAATACATTTACACGGAGTTAAAGTTCATTGATATCCAACAACTTTGTACGGGACACTTTGCATGTTACGCCAAATGGGTTTATAGAAAATCGATACTGGTTATTCTCTGGCTTTGGCATATAATTGTTCGATTGATAATTGTTCAATATGAGGAGTTGAAGAATGATGATCACTTGCTTGACAACGACATTAGAATCTACGTCGAAGCGTCTCCCTTCACAGAATAAAAGAGTTGTATATCCATAAAGTTGTCATCATTTTTCATCAAATCAGCTAATAAAATGCCAATCAAAGAAGTAATACGAGGAGTTGTAAGAATGAACGTTTACGGTTTCCGAGAGCAAATATAGAGCTCTCATTTCTTTCTCTTGAAAATCTTCAATCCTTAAACAGTTAGGTCAGGGGCAGACTGCCAATACTGACGAGGGAGGGTGATGCAAGTAGGGCTGGGACTGGTAGGGAAAAATGGAATCGGGTACCCGTATGTACTTACCCGAATCGGAATCGAGTACCCGGAAATGTAAGGAATAAAGCGCTTCTGTCAACTTTCTGAATATTCAATCACGAGTTGACGGAGATTATTATAGAAAACTTGAAAGGATGGCAATAAGACACTGAAACTGAACGTAGGCAAGTTATTATGTACCCTTGCCATTACAGAGTTCTCTCCTTTTCCGGGTACTCGATTCCTAGAAATAGTACTCGATTCCAGCTGTACCCGACCCGGATTCGAGTACCCGAGTACCCGAGTACCCATCCCAGCCCTAGATGCAAGTCTCTGACCATCGGAATACGGAACTTATCGACCAATACCAAAAGACTGGAAGACCTGAAGTACCACGTGTCCCAACTACTTTAAAATGGAATTCCTTTCTGCCTGTGACAAAACTGTTGTAACTACCAGTAAGGGAGTTCAGATTTCAAAGCCCCCTGATGATACCACGATGGGACAAGCCTGGTTGTAGAATACAACATCTTGCTGTCTCGTCCCATGTACCGTCTCCGTGGTGTAGTGGTTAGAGCGTCCGCCCGACAGTGGAAGGTCGCGGGTTCGATCCCCGACCGCGTCATACCAAAAGACGTTAACATTTGGTACTTGTTGGACCCTGTCTGGCGCTCGGCATTAACGGGTACAATAAGGACTGGTCGGCTCGGAGTCAGTATAATGTGTCTGAGTGGGGTATTCATGCTTCACTGCGGCATGGTATCTCAGCTCTATAAAACCAGCTTAAGTCTGGGCTAGTACAAGCAGCCGCACATACACATACACACGCATGCACGTCGTCATATGAGCGAAATATTCTCAAGCACGACGTAAAACCCAATTTCACCTCACCTCACCTCGTCCCATGTTAGCTGCCTTAGATACAGCCACCAACTACGACGCGGAATAAAATAGTTCTTCAAAATGATCTGTTGTATGCTCAGCGTGCTGTTGGAACATCTCTTGTTGTTGAGTTACAACAAATAGATTCAAATAATATCATCATTAGATTAAACTGTTTCTTATGAACTACTTCATTTCGTCAGTCACGGCGAGAGTACGTCGTACTATATCCAATGCCGGCAGTAAACATGGTGGACATGACAGGCTTGACGGGAGAGACTTCTGAAGTTGTTAATAAACCTGTGGCGATTACAAGTGTTAGTCATCGTTGGTCAATTGGCATCATGGTGGATTTATTGATTGTTGTTGACTGTCACGTCTCAGTGGCAATAATTATCTGAAACAAAGCTTCCGCATGTATTCGTGGTAGTGAATTCCAAGGGTTTCCCCAGGAATGTGGAAGTAGTCCATCATGTGGTCTAATGGATGACGTGAAAATGTGTTCATACGCTTAGGAACGTCAGTTTCTCGGTCATGCGACCAGCTTTTCGTCCTAAAAAATGATAAATGGTATCGTGTTAACTTCAAATTAAATAATCATAATTATTATGTATTCATACGCAGTTTATTATATTACACATGTCCTTGATTAATTAGTTGATAAATATTTCAAATCAACGTTAGTGATAAATAGTGATAATTGGTTGTTCAGTGTCGCTATTTGCTGCTTTTTCACCAAAGACACAAGGCTGACGTTAAAGTGTTACCACGTTAAAATAGTGAATCGACATTCTTCCACACGGGTACAATGTGTGAAGTCAATTTCTGGTGTCCCCCGCCGTGATATTGCTGGAATATTGCTAAAAGCGGCGTAAAACTTAACTCACACCTTCTTTCATTTCCTTCTTAATGACAATGGGTACTACGTGGCACAATCCAGGATTACAGATAATCCGCAATGATTGGGGCAAGCCGCTGGCGAGACAGGTAATCCGCCAACCCTTCGTTACACAGTTGTGTATACTAGGTATCCAGGGGTTACACGTTACTGAAGTGTGATTGTACAAACACTGCTACGACCAGTCTTCTGTTAAACTCAGTTACTGCTATACCTGACCCGTGAAGGGCCGGGTTAGAATATTGATCTTCAGTAACCATGCTTGTCGTAAGAGGCGACTAACGGGATCGGGTGGTCAGGCTCGCTGACTTGGTTGACACATGTCATCGGTTCCCAATTGCGCAGATCGATGCTCATGCTGTTGATCATTGGATTGTCTGGTCCAGACTCGATTATTACAGACCGCCGCCATATAGCTGGAATATTGCTGAGTGTGGCGTAAAACTAAACTCTACTGCCATACCTCGAAGTCCCTATATGACGATCAAGTATATATGCATGTCAGACATGAATGCGGTGTTAGAACGGAAGGCGTCTGTAGAGATAAATGATCCTAATTCTCAGGTTTGGACGCCCTTTTGCCTATCCGCAAAAGGGAACAGCATGGATCTGTTATCACTCACTCACTATTTTAAACCATTCCCGTAGCCACTCACTCACAACTCTCTGTTTGTCTCTGTACTGTTCCGTACAAACTTTTGGAGAGATTTCAACAAATAAGGCAATTTATTAAAATATATCAACACCATGGTGACGTTTAATACCACCCCAGATACCAAAATATAGTCCCTAATGGTTGATAAGGTCCGTATGGCTCTGCAAGCAACAACGCCAACACCACTGTCGTAACCATACACGTAGTAGCTGCTGACGGTGCGGCCTTCACTGTCGGCAATCACATTGTCCATACTTTCTCACTAATCCGGACTTATCTTAAAAACACTCGGAACCGCTTATCCTCTGATTGACCAATAATGCGCGTGTATTACTCCGCGTTAGCGCTAAGTGATGAACAAATTGGGGAGTGATGAGGTGCACTGAAGCGGAAGTGCCTGGTTGTTAGGACGAGAGTTGTCAATGACAAGGAATTAGTGCCCTAGATGGCGTGCCTGCTGTAGTAGTCGTTGAAAGGAAGGCGTCACCAAAGTCGGTGCATATGTGTTGAGATTATTTGAAGCACCATGTTTTGTTATTTCCTTTAATGATGTCTAAGCGTTAAGAGAAACATTAATATATCTACACTTCAGTGTTGTTAAATGTTATGAAAGAGAACAAAATGTTGTGTATTGACTTAAATTATTGATAATTGACTTGATACATTAATTACTATGTTTCGTTTCATTCTTATTTATTTATTTATTTATTTATTTATTTATTTATTTATTTATTTATTTATTTATTTATTTATTTATTTATTTATTTATTTATTTATTTATTTATTTATTATTTTTTTTTTCTTGTATAATTATTAAGGAGCTGTGCTCAATTGGTCTAGCTCGGAAGTTTTGTCTATAAGTGTGATCGTTCACTCTCTGGAATACCGTGCACATCTCAATAGTAAGGCAAGGATGGGATACACGATATCTCCACAAGGGATCGGAATGTTAGAACACATATTCCGTTATCAAAAGCAATAAAAACATCTCTATATAAATTTAGTAGCTCGGTTTTGTTAATGATAAAGGCACCCGATGTAATTTTAATTACATACACTTTACATGTGACAATTATACATATAAGTACCGATTTGAATACACAATGCCATTTAGAAAGTGGGTTAGATGGCTGACTTTGTGTGCTGGCGATTAAGTGTCTGATTCTGAGGGTGTGGGTTCGAATCCCGGATGGGCCTCCACCCAACAAAAAGTACTAGAATCTGTACTTAACTGAGACAGTGTAGTCTCAAATATAACATGCGTTGCATAAGTACCGATCTGTATCGTTATAGGGGGCGGTGGGGTAGCCTAGTGGTTAAAGCGTTGGCTCGTCACGCCGAAGACCCGGGTTCGAATCCCCACATGGGTACAATGTGTGAAGCCCATTTCTGGTGTCCCCGCCGTGATGTTGCTGGAATATTGCTAAAAGCGGGGTAAAACCAAACTCAGTCAGTCAGTCAGTGTATCGTTATAGGATCTCCCGACATGATACTCGGTGTGTTACAGGGGACAGAGATAAAGATGACCTCCAGGTATTCATTACCCGTAAGAGACTTTCATTAACATGTTTCGTTGTAGATTCTCCCAAGTTAGATTCGTCAGCGGAGTTGGACATACGGGAGCTTCAGACGACTGATCTATCATCGGAATCGTTGCAAAGAGCTAAATGTCAACGTCGCCGGAGGACGGCGTTCACCAACCCCCAGCTGCAGTATCTGGAGAAGAAGTTCCGCTGTCAAAAATATCTCAGTGTCAGCGACAGAGCAGAAGTCTCCAAAACACTGGATCTGTCGGAGACACAAGTGAAGACCTGGTACCAGAACAGAAGGTAAGAGTCAGCTACAGATCACTGGATCTATCATAGACACAGAGCGGAGAACAGACGGTAAGAGTCAGTTACAGATCACTGGATGTATCAAAGACACAGGGGAAGAACAGAAGGTAAGAGTCAGTTACAGATCACTGGATCTATCAAAGACACAGGGGAAGAACAGAAGGTAAGAGTCAGCTACAGATCACTGGATCTATCAGAGACACAGGGGGAAGAACAGAAGGTAAGAGTCAGCTACAGATCACTGGATCTATCAGAGACACAGGGGGAAGAACAGAAGGTAAGAGTCAGCTACAGATCACTGGATCTATCAGAGAAGAACAGAAGGTAAGAGTCAGAGATCACTGGGAAGGGGAAGAACAGAAGGTAAGAGTCAGCTACAGATCACTGGATCTATCAGAGACACAGCTACAGACTGGAAGAACAGAAGGTAAGAGTCAGCTACAGATCACTGGATCTATCAGAGACACAGGGGGAAGAACAGAAGGTAAGAGTCAGCTACAGATCACTGGATCTATCAGAGAGACACTGGGGAAGAACAGAACAGAAGGTAAGAATCAGCTACAGATCACTGGATCTATCAAAGAGACACAGGGTGAAGACAATGGAAAGCTAGCGACAGTACAATGGATGAGCCCGGGGCCCGTTTCACAAAGCGATCTTAGCGCTTACGAGATCCTAACTCCCATCCTTTCACAGAGGCTTACGATTACCTTAGCGCTACGATAGCTTTGTGAAACGGGACCCAGATTCGTGGAGCACGGACAGGTCACTGCGAGGAGTAGAACACAGGCATTGTCAGAGACTCTTAGTGTCGACTCTGTACTGTAACAGTGTTAGTGTCAGGTGGTAGTTACCGTTATAACCAAGTCCTAACAAAATTCCTGTGTGATTCAGTCACGTCATATGTCAGGAAGTAACTGCAGAAATATGTCTCTCTTACAGAACTAAATGGAAACGGCAGACGACACCCGAGGCACGAGCGCAGGAATTACGTCATCACATGTGTGACGCAATAGACTGTCCAGGCTCTAGTCACGTGACGGGGGGTGGTCCCGTGTCTCCCCTCCAGCTGCGTTTGGCCATGGCGATCGCCGTCAACACTGACCCCGTCCTGGCGCAGTACTGTCTGAGGGCAGCAGGCGTCATCTAAGTGTGACTGTGAGTGGAATCTGACGTCATCTAAGTGTGACAGTGAGAGAGAGCAATCTGGCGTCATCTAAAGTGTGACTGTGAGAGCTATCTGGCGTCATCTAATTGTGACTGTCAGAGCAATCTGGCCTCATCTAAGTGTGACTGTGAGAGTAATCTGGCCTCATCTAAGTGTGACTGTGAGAGCAATCTGGCCTCATCTAAGTGTGACTGTGAGAGTAATCTGGCCTCATCTAAGTGTGACTGTGAGAGTAATCTGGCCTCATCTAAGTGTGACTGTGAGAGCAATCTGGCCTCATCTAAGTGTGACTGTGAGAGCAATCTGGCCTCATCTAAGTGAGAGTGAGCTATCGTCATCTAGGTGTGACTGTGACAGCAATCTGGCGTCATCAGGTATGACTGTAGTGAGCAATCTGGCCTCATCTGATGGTGACTGTGAGAGCTGCGTCACCAGGCTGTGTGAGTGTCAATCTAGCGTCATCAGTCTGTGTGAGAGAATCACTCATCTAAGTTTTCAACAACTGTGTGTTAGTCAAATGGTGTCCGTTCGCTCTCTCTGTGTGTGTGTGTGTGTGTGTGTGTGTGTGTGTGTGTGTGTGTGTGTGTGTGTGTGTGTGTGTGTGTGTGTGTGTGTGTGTGTGTGAGAGAGAGAATCATCTTGTGAATGGGTTAGATCTAGTGTTTCAATCGACAATACTGCGGCATTTTTGTTTAGAGACTCGTGTTGCCACTCCTTGTGTGTTGTTGAATAACTACAGCAGCAGACATCAGGACCCTGACAGGAGACGCGGGTGTTTTCTGTATCACCTGTCGATGATGTACGTGTCGACGAAAGTCTCATGTTCACACGTGACGATGTTCACACCGTGACAAAACTCACTGACTCTAATTACACCACCATGTATATAACAATCGGCGTGTACCCTATTGCCCTGTGTATCCCGGCGCTCGTGTTACATAATGCAGTGTTGTTGTGTGACAGACAATGCATGATATTCATGATGGCAGACCATATACCCGGAAGTGGACACGAGATTGATCCAGTGTTTGGTGCATCAACACCCAATAACGGAATAGCCACCGCTACATTTGTGAATACATTATTATTAGTATTAGCTAGGATGAAGATGATTCTGTAAGCCTTGACCCCAATGTCAATGTGTTTGACCAGTGACAGGGTGGATGATGCTCTGTGCAGGAGGCACATGGGATATAACGAATGTATCTAGATGAAATATAACGGATGTACCTTAGAATCACAGGTGTTTCTTGTCTATAGACATGTTATTAAGTAATTCACACAAGCGGGAGTCTCTGGGTGAGGTGGAGAGGAGGGCGTGCGCAATGGTCTCAGGCATCTGTGGAAACGTATGTCTCTCAAATGACCGTTGCAGCATCCGCAGGTGACTGGAGGGTCACTGGAGACGTTTCTCCCACATGGAGTTGACGCGTGTTGCGACCAGAACTGGGATAACTACCATAGAGAATTATACGTGTTCTTTTCAACTATGTATTGAAACGACGCGCTGCAATATACAAACCGTCACACTTTCCAAAGCGGCGTTCAACCCTAATCCTTCCTTCGCATGTAGATGGGGTTAGTTTACTGTAAGTGGATAACACTAACTATATAACATTACATGATAGTTTAGTAAACACGTTAACCAAATCACCAACTAAACCCCCTCAAATACCCAAAAGTGGTACCACTTGAAAAAAATACAAATGAGTTGAAGTTCACATTAATTTATGAAAATATAAATATGGTTGGTCGGGGACGTCCACAGCGTTCATCACAACACATGGGATGCCAACAGAGTGCATTATGGGTACACTGTGCCTTCTAATGCTATATTTATAATTAAAAAGAAAAAGATTATCGTTGATAAAATATACAGTTGCTGGCAGCAAAATGTGCTGATATGAGAACTGACGCGAGGAATAAATATATATTCAAGATGGCGACCGCAGAACTTCCGGTGCAGGCTGTATTATGGGTCTGTTGCGCTGGTTCCAGTTCCGGCTGAAATCCGATGTCGTAGTCTCCGCAGTAACCGGGGAGAATGGGCTGTGCAGGAATACCACGTCTGTAGACAACAGTGAGGAGAGACAGAATGAATACACAGTTGGTCTACCGTTTTTTAGCATACAGTTATACGGTTAACATAATATAATTTCGTTAAAGTATTACAGTGAAAGTCCGTTGATCCTGACACCGCATAATCCGGACACCCTTCTTTCCGAACGTTCCTTTGAAAGTTCGGGTTAGAGTTTGTTTGTTTTTCTTTCCCAATAGGCGACAGATGAAGTAGGGTGGTCAGGTAAACTGACATACAGGCCATGCTGTCCCAGTGGTTTACAAAACAAACTCTGAAACAATCCTGTCTCGAACTCGGCACAGATTCCATACTAATAATTCCTCAATCCGGATTTGTTTAGATCTGTATTAACCAAATTTCACTGTACCTCAAAAATGGAACATTTACATTTACTGTTGCCAGTACATGCCTCTGCTCTCTTACCTGACCATGCGACACCTCTGCTGGTCAATCCTGAACCTGGCGGTGTTGACGTCCGTCACGGACTCCGGACTCCACAGACGCTCCGCCACAGCTGACGCACGTGGCCTGGAAACACAAGCTGGCACTAAGTATGACGGACATACTACATTTTCAGTGGTTTAAATCCGTGACATGAACCGATCGGCTGGTCCAGTCGTACCTGACCAGCACTGCCCAAAGTAGCCACTTCTCTCCCGAGTATGGGGAAGCGCCTATAACGCACAATAATTGAGTTGTCGTTCTTTGATTCCGACAATAAACCCCGTAGCATCTTCGCCGCCATACAGCTGGAGTGCGTCGTAAAACTAAACTCACTCACTCCCAAGCTTCCTGACTACCAAGGTCTTTGAGACGCCGTTAATTGAACTATTTTTCCCTTTTTAATACATCCGTTAATCAATTTATTGAGTTCAAAATCTCGATCTTGAGACATCATTAAAGGTCACATGCAACGTAAAACACAACTTTGCAGATTCTGATACCTCTCGGTATGGACATACCGCAACAAATCGTCAAAATGCAAATTCAACTTATAAAGTTGAAAAATAACGCGATGAAAAACGGAGTTCAAACGTTTCACTAATTTTCCCCAGACTTTTCTGGGAAAACGGAGTTTCAACAGTTGGGTTTCAACAGCTGCGCAAGTAAATAGGTTCGCGCAGCTTGGAAGCGGGTTGTCAGGTGAATACTCGGTGAAGGCTTTGGTGTGAGCTATTTTTCTAATGTTTTGTTGATATCTCACAGGCGCGAGCTTTTTATATGTTATGACAGTAAATTAACTGTTTATATAATTTCATTTGTCTATTTCACCACACGTTCTTCTTACCGAGACACTTTCTCAGTTCGATACTTAAAAGCAATGTCATTATTTAGCGTTGACAGAATTTCTAACTGTGATATAGATATGTCGTTGTCACAGACAAAACTCAATGTCTTGTTTTTGACAATATTCAATACACAGCTGCTATCACTGACCACATGCAATTTGAACTTAACACCAATCAGGCTATACACCATAAACAAAATGCATTGATTTATGGCCCGAGTTCGGTCTCTGTCACATTATGTAATTACACAGACAGGCAGGTGTGATACTTGAACACATGACATGTTATGATGTCTGTTGATTGCAAAATGTTATACACAAAAAATGAGCATGTATTTACAAAACCCAACATCTCTCTATATATATACACACAATTAGCCGTGAAGGCATCTGCAAATGAACCAGCCGTTACACTTGAGTGCACACCCACCCGCTCTGACTGGGTTCGGTATCCCGACTGCTTCGTTTCTTGGGGGTTCACACCCATAACCCTACATGCCACTACCCCTACACTCCAGTACCCCTACAGCTAGTTAAAACAACACCTAGCATTTACCTGTCTGATATAATAGACTAATCCTAAAGAGGGATTAGTGCATGGAGCATAGATGAGATCAAGGGATGCATAAATGTGATTAGTCTTTTGTGGCAAGGAAATTAGTGGTCTCATGATGAAAACAAACCTCAACCCTGAGTAGAAGAAACATACAATTGGAAAAGTGTTGTGATTGCTAAATGTTGTTAAGAAAAGTTGTTATAGTGCACTTTAATGTTACATATATTACAATGTTGAGAAGTTGAGAGAAATAAAACGTGGAGATGATACAGGAAATTGAGATTGTTCCATACAGTATATAAGTGCTGACATGAAACAAACATGGCATCAACATGGCTGGTCTTCGCAATGTTGAGTTTGTTATGTCACGGAGAGGTAGCCGTCAAGTTCTGTTGGATGGATATCTTCACACTAAGAATGTTGAGCGACAGACCTGTGTACACTGGAAGTGTGTGCAGTCAACATGCAAAGGAAGAGTCACAACTAGCGACTTCAACGACTACATCGTGACAACATGGGTCGACGACACTGCCAGATTTTTTCTTCACCTGTGGAACCACAACTTGACAGCTGGGCCGAGGACAAACAACAACCTGGAAGGATTCCACAACCGTCTGAATCGAGAAATTCCACACAGGCACCCGAACATCTACAGATTTGTAGAAGTCATCAGGAGAGTCGAACACGCCGAGAGGTGAGGATTGCTCAGATTGACTTTGGTGTTGCGCCAACAAACAGAAAACGAGTGTACAGAGATCGACAACCGTCTGTGCAGACTCGAGGAACAGCTTCAGCGTGGACAGAAATCCCTCTTCAGTTTCTTGACGCCGTCGGCTACCTGCTCAAGCTTGGATAGACTGTAACACTGACACTTGAACACTTGTGATAATGTAATAATGTGGTCTTTCTCTCATCCTGATATGTTGATATGAAACACTTGTGATAATGTGATCTTTTGTTCATCCTTATATGATGATATGAAAACACACTGAATGTAAATAGACTGAAAAACTTGACAATTATTGATCTCAATGTGTGATGTATTAAGGTCACACTTTTGATTAAAGAACCACTAAACTTTGTTTTGTTACTCTTTTAACCATTACATATGAAGATTTGTGGTTAGTCTTATGCGGAACACCAAATTTATTCTTTAAAACTTGTGGTTAATTAATACCGAGCGATTAAAAGTGGCCAAAAGTCGCCTGCTTCCCTCTCGCCCGCCAACAGAAACCACAGACAGGTTACGTAACTCTGTCGCCAGAGCACTGCAGTGACGTCATATGAGGAACGATTTTCAGTTAGTTGTATAGAAAATGTGTAGCACGCTCATCATTTTGATGATTTCTCGACATCAACGACGACATGCCGAATCGTTGCTTTGTCGTCAATTGCTCCTAGGGGTCGGGCGATGGTGTCCCCATGCACAGATTTCCACAGGACCCGCAGTTCGTGCTAAATGGGTTATGTTTGTGAGTGCGAAGCGAGCGTTGTGGAAGCCTGAAACGATATCTTACTTGTGTTCAGATCGCTTCACGGAAGTTAAAGAATCAAAACTACTTACTAGTTGTAGTAAAATATGCATATGATTGATGACCATAAAGATTTTCTATGACACAACTTGTAACATAACGATTTCTTCCTCGGAAGTGAGGTTGTGGTCGAAGTAACAATAATATTGTAAGTAGTATTATATTGACACCCACCTCGCTGCCACGAGAGAAATTGTTATGTTATACGCTATGTCATGCAAAATCCTATTGGCCATCAATAAAATACATATTTTACTACCAGTAGAAAGTAGTTTTGATTTTATAACTCAGTGAAAACAAACCTAAATACCATTTATCCTCAGACTGGCGGATGTTCCCGACAGAGTCGCCGCCATTTTAAAAATAAAAAAATCTGTTAGAATTAATGAGATTATAGTTTGTTTTCATCAAGTTAGAAAATCAAGACTACTTTCTACTCGTAGTTAAATATGTATTGGAATCATAACCAAACGGATTTTGCATGACACAACTTATAACATAACGATTTCTTCCACGGAAGCGAGGTGGGGGTCGAAGTCACAATACTGCGCGATAAATTTCTTGCTACATTCCATGGTTAATGTCCACTCACCAGTATGTAGATACTAGTCAATGTGCGTCTTTATATTTGGTCTTATAATCCTAATTAGTTTATTATCATACTTGTATGCATTTTGAAACTAAATAAAAAGCAGACGATCTGCTGATACTTATAGTGAATTTATAACAGAACTGTAATATCTAGACATTTTATAGTTTGCCAATGTGAATCATAATTCCGCACACACCCTAGTGCATGTTGTCTGTCTCATTACACTTCACGGCGAAAACAATGATTCTGTTGAATGCTACGACAAATGAATAAAAACAAAATGCAAATATTAAAATTAAAACAGATTAAAGTTATAGGAACAATATCAGGCCATTACCTTGTTCGAGGAATGTATCCATCAATATCCACAAAACTGTTCCAAATGATGTGTCTTTTAACAGTTTAATATACGAAAAGTGATAAATCTTTTCAGGTATTGGTGTATAGTCTCATTGGTCACCCAAGATAGCACACCTGGCAACTAATTGCATAATGTCCGCCTTTCTTTAAAAACAGTAATTTAGTTAGCCAATAATGGGCAATCAATCAATGTATTGCCGGTTAATCCTTTGAAAGAAGGACGTTTTTACGCAGACACCGACACGACAGAGTGTATTCAGTATAGATTAGTAAATCTACATACATAAACACTACCTTTTGACAATTCCGCTGTGTAAGATAAAAGTAATTAATCAATCAGCGTGTTATCGGTTAATCCTTTGATCGATGTTTATAATGTTGAATATTTACTCCAGACACAAGAAATGCCAAATGGGAACCTTTGTCGGGTAATCTAAGTGTGTTACCACTAATTATACCTGTTATAAATTCATTAACTGACCATCAAGTGAATGATGACAAATAACATGTGTAGGTTTATACCACCTAACACGGGTTACAACGAGGGAGTATTAATTGCTGTATTGCATGTGAAAACTTATGGGCCGACACTGTTTTGAGAATACAAACAGATTTTTACATGACATGATTAAATATCGAGGTAAAAAAACACAGAAATGGGATCGATTTGGATCAGTCATTATACAAATAGGGCCTAACGACACCAATCGATTTTGACAGAATCGTCTATGAAAACAAGTTGTAACTCGGAAACTAGGCAAAGCAGGAGACAAAATTAAATGACAGTAGATTGTGAGAACATATAGCTTTCATTTTCCACAACAATTGTCACGATTTCAGGTTTATACAAGCCTGTAAACAAGATAATTTAACCCCTAAAATGTAGATGAATTCTGCATCGGCCCTCAAAGCTATTCCTCATATGACGTCACAGAGGCGCGCCGCTCTGATTGGTTGAAATTTCGTTCGCGGGTGAGAATTGTGCACTGTTGTCAAAAAGGTCGATTTAAGTCAATTAAAGGTCGAAATGAGTAGTTTTAATGACGGGGTTTCATTTATAACGATGCCAGTTAGTGATTTATGTATTTGTACCCCTAGGGTTTATGTGACCTTTAAATTGATACTGACATATGAACAAAAACTAAGTAGATATGACTCAATTGGATTATTGATTTAGAATATTATAGAGAATCTCACCCGAGAATCATCTGGTACTGAATACATACACGCGTAGAAAAATGTTAAAGGTCACATAAACCCTAGGGGTAAAATACATAAATCACTATCTCGCATCGTTATAAATGAAACCCCGTCATTAAAACTACTCATTTCGACCTTTAATTGACTTAAATCGACCTTTTTGACAACAGTGCACAATTCTCACCCGCGAACGAAATTTCAACCAATCAGAGCGGCGCGACTCTGTGACGTCATATATATACTGTCATTTAATTTTGTCTCCTGCTTTGCCTGGTTTCCGAGTTACAACTTGTTTTCATAGACGATTCTGTCAAAATCGATTGGTGTCGTTAGGCCCTATTTGTATAATGACTGATCCAAATTGATCCCATTTCTGTGCTTTTTTACCTCGATATTTAATCATGTCATGTAAAAATCTGTTTGTATTCTCAAAACAGTGTCGGCCCATAAGTTTTCACATGCAATACAGCAATTAATACTCCCTTGTTGTAACCCGTGTTAGGTGGTATAAACCTACACATGTTATTTGTCATCATTCACTTGATGGTCAGTTAATGAATTTATAACAGGTATAATTAGTGGTAACACACTTAAATTACCCGACAAAGGTTCCCATTTGGCATTTCTTGTGTCTGGAGTAAATATTCAACATTATAAACATCGATCAAAGATTAACCGATAACACGCTGATTGATTAATTACTTTTATCTGACACAGCGGAATTGTCAAAAGCAGTAGTGTTTATGTATGTAGATTTACTAATCTATACTGAATACACTCTGTCGTGTCGGTGTCTGCGTAAAACAACGTCCTTCTTTCAAAGGATTAACCGGCAATACATTGATTGATTGCCCATTATTGGCTAACTAAATTACTGTTTTAAAGAAAGGCGGACATTATGTAAATTAGTTGCCAGGTGTGCTATCTTGGGTGACCAATGAGATTATACACCAATACCTGAAAAGATTTATCACTTTTTCGTATATTAAACTGTTAAAAGACACATCATTTGGAACAGTTTTGTGGATATTGATGGATACATTCTTCGAACAAGGTAATGGCCTGATATTGTTCCTATAACTTTAATCTGTTTTAATTTTAATATTTGCATTTTGTTTTATTCATTTGTCGTAGCATTCAACAGAATCATTGTTTTCACCGTGAAGTGTAATGAGACAGACAACATGCACTAATTGTGTGTGCGAATTATGATTCACATTGGCAAACTATAAAATGTCTAGATATTACAGTTCTGTTATAAATTCACTATAAGTATCAGCAGATCGTCTGCACTTTTATTTAGTTTCAAAATGCATACAAGTATGATAATAAACTAATTAGGATTATAAGACCAAATATAAAGACGCACATTGACTAGTATCTACATACTGGTGAGTGGACATTAACCATGAATGTAGCAAGAAATTTATCGCGCAGTATTGTGACTTCGACCCCCACCTCGCTTCCGTGGAAGAAATCGTTATGTTATAAGTTGTGTCATGCAAAATCCGTTTGGTTATGATTTCAATACATATTTAACTACGAGTAGAAGTAGTCTTGATTTTCTAACTTGATGAAAACAAACTATAATCTCCTTAATTCTAACAGATTTTTATTTTTAAAATGGCGGCGCTCTGTCGGGAACATCCGCCAGTCTGAGGATAAATGGTATTTAGGTTTGTTTCCACCGAGTTAAAATCAAAACTACTTTCTACTGGTAGTAAATATGTATTTTATTGATGGCCAATAGATTTTGCATGACAAAGCGTATAACATAACAATTTCTCTCGTGGCAGCGAGGTGGGTGTCAATATATACTACTTACAATATTATTGTTACTTCGACCACAACCTCACTTCCGAGGAAGAAATCGTTATGTTACAAGTTGTGTCATAGAAAATCTTTATGGTCATCAATCATATGCATATTTTACAACAACTAGTAAGTAGTTTTGATTCTTTAACTTCCGTGAAGCGATCTGAACACAAGTAAGATATCGTTTCAGGCTTCCACAACGCTCGCTTCGCACTCACAAACATAACCCATTGCTGAACTGCGGGGTCCTGTGGAAATCTGTGCATGGGGACACCATCGCCCGACCCTAGGAGCAATTGACGACAAAGCAACGATTCGGCATGTCGTCGTTGATGTCGAAATCATCAAAATGATGAGCGTGCTACATTTTCTATACAACTAACTGAAAATCGTTCCTCATATGACGTCACTGCAGTGCTCTGGCGACAGAGTTACGTAACCTGTCTGTGGTTTTCGTTGGCGGGCGAGGGGAAGCAGGCGGACTTTTGGCCACTTTTAATCGCTCGGTATTAATTAACCACAAGTTTTTAAAGAATAAATTTGGTGTTCCGCATAAGACTAACCACAAATCTTTCATATGTAATGGTTAAAAGAGTGACAAAAACAAAGTTTAGTGGTTCTTTAAAACACCGAGGACTTGCCAAGGTCTCACCAGTATCTGGAGAGGAAGTTGGTGCCGTCCACATACTCCGCCCACAGACACGCCTCTCCCCCAACCACGTGACGCCGCTGTGTGTCGGTGCCTGGAGGGATGGAGTGTCACCTTTAGTTTTACTTTCACATAAGTTGGAAACTCCAGATTTCATACACACACACAGTGCACCAAAGGAGGTGCTACGCTCACAATTTGATGTCGATTGTATGTTTTACGGCATTATCTCACTATAGTCGGTTTTCATTTAGTGGGAAATTCATCGCGGCGGTTCTGTTATGGTGTTAAATGGGGAATATTTGAGGGAAATTTGAGGAACCATGCAGAGCTCTGCTGTGGTTCCCAGACTGAGTTTGGTTTTACGCCGGTACAATATTTAGACTCGACATGTGGGGATTTATATTTCAGAGCAAGATGCCTGTCTTGGGTTGCTGTGGTTGGAGCATTCTCGCATCAGTTAACAATGAACAGATGAGGATATACTGACTCCACGCAATCCAAGACAGGGTTTTGGTAATCACACTAGTGTTACCGTTGAAGTCCAGCGGGTCGCACTTGTAGTAGTCTACCCAGTCCTCGCCGTAACTGATGACGTTGAGATACCAGCACGAGGAGAAGATGACGTCATAACCTTGTTCTGTCACATGTCTCATGTACTTCCGCCAGTCCTCGAATTTAGCAGGCCACTGTTTTGTGTCTTTCCAGACCTGCACCAGAGCGTTCAGGGCCACCTGCAATGTAGCATTCGTAACTACTCGCCTCTTTCCGTGACCTACAAGAAGACTCGTACCCCTATCGTACGCCATTATTGCCAAGAATCGTGGCAAACCAATCAAATCGCGCGTAGTAAAACGCATTTCGAAGCATGAAAATGGCGGCGCCGTTGAAGTTTGAAACTTCGCTAAACTATGCAAAGCACAAGTTAAACATAAACTTTGCGCTAAAGGATCAGAAACTTTAAACACTGAAACATATTTACAAAGGGAATGACTGTATTGCTGTTTTGCCCACGGGATATAGGATATTCTAGGAGCCATGTTTGGAAATTCAGAGTTATCTTTCCTTGGCAATAGTACTAGACTATTTTCATCTCCATGCCCGTTTGCGCTTAGACAGGGCCCAGTCGTAAACATGGCCACGAGAGGGGTACGAGACGCCATCCCGGCTTGCCGGAATGACACGAGTAGTTACGAATGGCAATGTAGCAGATACAGTGAGCTTGTGTGTGAGTGAGTGGTTGAGTTGTAGGGTGGATGGGTGACTGAAAATGAGGATACTTCAATGACGTAATGGGCATTGTCACACCCTCACCAGGAAAACTCTTACTGCTGTATCATCATCATTGTCGAGTTGGCAGTGTACAAAATACCCCGAATATCGTTCTTACTGTTTTTATAATAATGTAATAGTTATATGACACTATTTGAGTTACATGAAAACGTGCCAGTTTAGACAGAAGCTGAAGGGTGTATGGGTCAGCTGTTTTACAGGGGAGTGGAACATATGATCTAAGGGACGCAGTCTGTACACCGTCCTAGACTACTATCCCACGGCACCAGCCTCTCACACAACATGAGCTACAGTAAATGAAGAAAGGTGAGGTGAGGTGAAATTTGGGTTTAATTCGCTCATATGACGACGTGCATGCGTGTGTATGTGTATGTGCGGCTGCTTGTACTAGACCAGACTGAAGCTGGTTTTATAGTGCTAGCCCACTGAGATACAATGCCGCACTGAAGCATGAATACCCCACTCAGACACATTATACTGACTCCGAGCCGACAGTCCTTGTTGTACCCATTAATGCCGAGCGCCAGGCAGGGATCAACAAGTACCATATTTTAACGTCTCTTGGTATGACGCGGTTGGGGAAATGAAGAAAGACTCGGATTCTTTTGGCTGACTGACTGACTGAGTTGGGTTTCACGACGTTTTTAGCAATAATCCAGCAATATCAAGGCGGGGGACACCAGAAATGGGCTTCACAAGTTGTACCCATGTGTGGAATCGAACCCGGGCCTTCGGCGTGACGAGCGAACGCTTTAACCACTAGGCTACCCCACCGCCCCCGGATTCTTTTGGTCCAACTAGAATACTGGCATTTAGATTGCGGAAACATGTAATCCATTATTCTGAAGATCACAGGCCGTGCCCGTTTGACAACAAACATTCTATCTTTCTGTGCCTTGTGAGTTATTACCTATGCCATGATTACATAAAGTGACTGACTTTAACTATGCTATGTAATCTGTGGACCAGTTCTACGATATTATTTATAACAATTTTCCTATCTCTCTTGAGAAATTCAGTTGGGACAAAACTATTGTCATGTTCATGTTCATGTATTACGCTGATGAAAACGTACATACAGTTATTAGCAAAGTTTAACCACATCTCCAGCTAGAGTAATCATCAGAATTAATGTCCCTCGCAATTATCGGCATTTTACATGCATACACTGCTGTGTTGGTCTTATGTCTGCTGAAGGCTGCTTTCAGTGCTATGTCCTACCTTCCCGCCATTGTCTATTGGGTCCTGCCACACCAGATACCGTTTGCGCATTCCGGAAATGATGTCAAGAAGCCTGACATTGAAGTACTGCTCCAGTCTGTAGAACTCCCCTGGCTTATAACCCATCTGAGACATGAAGTCAGAGATATTCGGGCTGGACATCCTGTAACATGATATAGTGAGTGAGTAAGTTGGGTTTTACTCCGCCTTTAGCAATATTCCAGCCATATCATGGCGGTGGACACCGGAAATGGGCTCACACGTTGTACCGGGGTCTGTGCCTGCTTTAAAATGCCTGCTTTTAAGGCAGATGAACGACTACTATTCAGCTAAGCTGATCATTTTTGAAAGGTTGATAATGGCGACGAAAAGCCATTCTAATTATCTGACAATTTCTAATTAGCTTCACATTGCATAGTGTCAGCATTCGTGGAGTACGCAGATCACGATAGGTCATTCACTTGTAACTGACCTTTCATTGTAATTATCTAGTCCTCTTTAACAAGCTTCATACTTTGTGGTGACATGTGAACAACGCTGCAGGAACTCCGCCAAATAATTCCTCGGATATGAAATGATCTTCTCCAGGACTTATTAGTGGCCTCAATGATGTCGAAAGTGCCAGGCCTGCATCAATGCACAAGGTGGACACTCACGCCACTGACCATGTGAACTTGCTTTTGAACCCCCACTTGTTTTATGGCACCTTTGCATAAGAAAGGTTCGCTGTTCGTGTGGATTGTTGATTGTTGCCATACCTTGAAACATTGTCTTTCTATGTAATAAGGGGGCGGTGGGGTAGCCTAGTGGTTAAAGTGTTTGCTCGTCACGCCGAAGACCCGGGTTCGATTCCCCACATGGGTACAATGTGTGAAGCCCATTTCTGGTGTCCCCCGCCGTGATATTGCTTGAATATTGCTAAAAGCGGCGTAAAACCATACTCACTCACTCACTCTATGTAATAACATTTCATTCACGGCAGTAAAAGTTTAACACTGATTCTGTGTGTTGTTTGTGTGTAACTAACTTTGCCTGTGAGTACATACGAGTGGTTTACCAGCACATATAATGAGCCTCGTCCATCCCCATGTGGAGGAACTCGTCCTTGAAAACGTCCTTCACCTCTGAGAAGAATTCCGACAGGAAGTCGTAGGTTGCATTCTGGGTAGGGTCTAGGTTCTCATATTCGGCGTGATCGGAATAATTGGCTCTCGCTGGTTCTCCGTCCGCCCAGCAAGTGGTCAGCAGATCTGAAGAGTGAGTGAGTGAGTGAGTGAGTGAGTGGAGAGACAGCTACAGACTCCCATTTGGTAATCCGGTAATGACACACGGACATAGGATAATACAAACAAGGTACGAACTTATTATGACGGACACCGTCGGATGACTACCAATCATCGATTGAACACATAATCATGGTGCGACGAAGAACCACCTTGTGTAACGACACAATCTCACGTAGAGATGACGAATGATATTTGTGTGACAACACCCAATCTAGTGTTGGATCCCAAAAGTTTGTGTCTAAATTTTCCGTTTATGTTTCTAACTCCGTGGTGTAAGTAACTAAACCTGCACACTCAAACATCTCAAATCTTGTCCGACCTTATTTTACATAAATGCGACCAATGTGTTAATGTAAAGTCTCTACTCACACTTCAGAGCTCTGCCCCAACCCTGCGCATGCCCAGGTGTGTCAAATTCCGGAATCACACGTATACCACGCATGCGCGCATATTCGATTATGGCTGTAATGTTGTCTTGGGTGTAAAGATGTTTACTGGAATAAGCCCCCTGAAATAGAGTGCAACAGGCATAGTGACAATGTAGACATTCACCTCCCCTATCTCGCTCGCACGCACGCATGCACGCACGCACGCACGCACGCACACACACACACACACACACACACACACACACACACACACGCACACAGAGATCCACGCACTCACCAAGGCCCATCACATTAAACAAGCAGTAGTACACACGCACACAGAGATACTCACAGGCTCTGTATGGAACCAACTACATAGTCATTCACTCAGATAAACACTCACTCACGCACAGAATTCGACAAGCGAGAGAATCACATAACCATACGCACACATTACATGGATTATTATACGCACAGCGTATACACAGACACGCACAGACACTCACAGACACGCACAGACATACCATTGTACTCAGTTATGGCAATAGCACTGATACTTCAAACATGGTCATTGAATCTGACCTTGTTTCATCTATTAAAGTGACTAAGTCCATTTTCCATTATTGAGAACAAAAATATTCAAATGTATTTTAGGATTCCTCAATTACTTAATTTATGATTACATGTTTTGTAAGTTGTACCTTGTCATCAAGAACGCCACACAGTTTGAAATCAGGATCTGGTGTCCATAGTGTGTGACCTTATGCCCTCTCTCTCTCTCTCTCTCTCTCTCTCTCTCTCTCTCACACACACACACACACACACACACACACACACACACACACACACACACATCATTAAGACACACGGTCCCACCGAGTCGTGACATCTATGAACTGCTACACACTTATCGTTCAGTTCAAAGCGGCGTTACTGACCTTCTGGGACAGTTCCGGGAACCTGGTGCTGACGTAGGGGAAGCTCTGGTCGTCCACGATGTGCCAGTGGAACACGTTCAGCTTGTTGTAGGCCATGGCGTCCTAGTCCGCAAACAACAAAATCAGATCACCTGTTAGTTGTGCAGCGTGTTTCTGTCTGGCGTAGCAGGACAGTGCTTGTGTGTGTAATTTAGTTTCAAAAATAACGACAGGCAATAGCGTGCTAGGGGCAGCGGGGTAGCCTAGTGGTTAATGCGTTCACTCGTCACGCCGAAGACCCGGGATCGATTACCCACATGGGTACGATGTGTGAAGAGTTTTGGTGTCCCCCGCCGTGATATTGCTGGAATAATGCTTATAGCGGCGTAAAACCATACTCACTCACTCACCCAAAAGAGTGCTGGAGCATATTTCAGCCTTGGTGGTCACGGGGACAGGTTCCGTGGAAGCACTATTAAAAGTTACAATACTGACACACACACGCATCACCCCAACACACAACCCCTCACACTCTACACACTTAAACACAACCCTCACCATGCCCACCCAGCTTCCCCTGACATTCCCACAACAAAAAGGGAGAGGTTGGGACAAGATCGTTTCAACTGTATTTGGTTTCTTTTCACTGTTGTTGTTGTTGTTGTTGTTGTTGTTGTTTACTGGGTACTATGACTACGCCCCCATACCAGGTGCTTCAGCAGGAGGGGCACGGGGATGTAGTGACGGGCAGTGTCAACCATGCTGCCTCGGTGCTGGAACCTGGGCCTGTCCTCGATGTAGGTCTCGCGGATCTTGTGCTGCAACAACAGAATTATAAACACGTCAAACTGTGAACTTTTAACTTTGTGAGACTGTGTGGAAGTGTTCTTAATGTTGTTGACAGCGTGACACTGTTGTAACCATTGTTGAGTGAGTGTAGGTGCTGTTGATTTTGTTGACTGTGTGGTTGTGTTGTTGAAGGTATTGACTGTGTGGAGCTGCTGTCAGCGTTGTTGATAAGTTTGCTGTGTGATACTGTTGTTGAGGTTGTTGACTGTGTGGAGCTGCTGTCAGCGTTGTTGATAAGTTTGTTGTGTGATACTGTTGTTGAGGTTGTTGACTGTGTGGAGCTGCTGTCAGCGTTGTTGACCTGTTTGCTGTGTGATACTGTTGTTGAGGTTGTTGACTGTGTGGAGCTGCTGTCAGCGTAGTTGACCTGTTTGGTGTGTGATACTGTTGTTGAGGTTGTTGACTGTGTGGAGCTGCTGTCAGCGTTGTTGATAAGTTTGCTGTGTGATACTGTTGTTGAGGTTGTTGACAGTGGAGCTGCTGTCGGCGCTGTTGATAAGTTTGCTGTGTGATACTGTTGTTGAGGTTGTTGGTTGTTGTCAGCGTTGTTGACCTGTTTGCTGTGTGTGTTGTTGAGCTGCTGTCGGCGCTGTTGATAAGTTTGTTGTGTGATACTGTTGTTGAGGTTGTTGACAGTGTGGAGCTGCTGTCAGCGTAGTTGACCTGTTTGCTGTGTGATACTGTTGTTGAGGTTGCTGACTGCGAAAGTGTTGTTACTGTTGTTGATTGGTTTACCTGGTCTGCATCCAGGAAGATGAGCTGACTGAATGTCTCCAGACCTGTAACAGACGTAACAGCGTGTAACACACTCTCCGTGTGGTAAACAAACGTTCAAGTCATCCTGCAGGATACAGTTAGTTGCAACATTGAAGGAAACCAGTTTCTGACAATGGAACCAAGATTCCTACCTCTCAGAGCTCCCCAAACGGACTGTGTTTCCATGACAGCCGAAGACGTCACGTTGAGGGTATCTAGGTAATAAACATACTGCGTTAGTGACAAGTATATTCTGTTTGCAGTGAAAACGTACCGATGAATTTCGCTTTAAACGAAAAGTAAATCTAATAAAGTGAAATTAAGATTGCGAATCCTCTTAATTTTACCTTGCCAATTGAACATTTAAATCTCAGAATTTTATTCATCTTAGGATAAAAGTTGTTTAACAAACGATCATAGATTCAAATCGCTATTATTGGTTTGCATTACAAGGGGGTAAGCGTAGTAGTTGAAACAGTGAAACAACTGCACGTGCGGTACTGATGAGCGTTAACTTACACCAACCATACTTGTTCTAGGTGTTTCATCTAATGTGCATACCCCCTTGTAATACAAACCAATAATAGCGGTTTTAAACCATGATCGTTTGTTAAACAACTTTTATCCTAAGTTGAATAAAATTCTGAGATTTAAATGTTCAATTGGCAAGGTAAAATTATGAGGATTCGCAATCTTATTTTCACTTTATTCGTTTTTGTTTAAGGTGAAATTCATCGGTACGTTTTCACTGCAAACAGACTATAGTAACAAGTAGAAACAATTTGTCCACAACCTCATTCTGTCATGCGGGGGAAAATCTGAAGTCTGAAACGTTCACTGATTTTACAGAATCCACAAGAACCAGTATGGTGAATGATAAAGTAAGGATAATTGGATGATGAGATTCGAACCTCTGTAAGCAGATTCTGGTACGACGAAGGGCCGTAACTCTGTTCTGTAAGTAAATCTGGCGATGCCTTCGACGACTGTGCCAGTCATTCAGAGTGAGTTAAGAAACATAATATATGTGCTGTTCACAGATTAGCTCAGAGGAATGTGAGAGGTAGGTTCGAATCTCATAATTGTGCGGATGATGTACCCGATATAGCCGGGTCAGAGTCTTAACATGTGAGTGCTAGAATCCACTGACAACATTGTACATTGCACCTCAGGCTATGAACAATGAGTGCCACATCGATTCACAGAGACAATTGTAATCCTGATGTCGAAACACCTTAAGTGGTGCTGGTCATTAACGAATAACGCTCTGGGGAGACACACCAACCAACACTTATTGTCAGGGTGAATTTTGAACTTTATAATACAAAATGGATCAATAAAAATATTGTAAGATTATTTTCTCCTACTTCTTTGAGCACAATACCAAACTGTGATAAATCTTTGCCACTGACGTGTTACCCTATTTTATGATTTACGACATTCATTACATGCTCGGTTATCTACGACGGTATACTCGACAAGAGTAAACACTGTCCTTGTTCCACTTACAAGACTCATCCATCTCGAAACTGGGGTATCCGTCACAGGCCGCGTCCTTGACATTCACCGTCAGACCCTCAAGGACATTTGTTGTAGGCTTACTTGATTTCCGGTCAAAGAAACTTAACTTCCGGTATCGCTGAAACGCCTGTCCCAAAATGTCGCAGCTCTTAATGTTGGTGGAAAATGAAAACGAGGCTGGATCCAATGCCCATATATGACCAGTTTGAGTACTGTGCGCAGGTTCCGGCCATGGACTACCAGGCCTTGCCCGTTGACCCTTGTAATGGAGAAAAGTAACTTATTTGAAATAATAAAAGAGACCCTTTCATACGGGGCGATAGGTTTCACAATATGGAATCCCTTCCTAAGGGACCATTCATAATTTCACCCCCTCTAGCCATAAATTATGAACGGTCCCTAAAATTTTCTTGTCAAAACCTGTCTCTACACGTAACACTGCTAACGCCAGCGCCAGCGATGAGACCTGGGTGTTCGACTGGCGGGTTGAGGCCACATGTCAGTGCCCCTTTAATAACCAGGGCCCCGTTTCACAAAGCTCTCGTAAGCCTAAGATCTCGTAACTTTTCTCGTCACATTCGCACTTCCTATACTGTAACATTGACTTACGAAAGTCGTAGCGCTACGAGAGCTTTGTGAAACGGGGCCCAGGCAATAACCAGTCTGTGGACGGGGCAACCAAAACAACCCCGTTCACATATGTGAGAGTAAGGAATATATCTGCGCATCATCTGTTGTTTTTATAAATAAATATACTATTAAAGAAGAGTACGTAGAAAGGTACATTTGATCCTCGACATAAACATGGAGCTTTTACAGGATACAGGTGTGGCCAGCTGTATGTAACGCTCTGTCACCTGGGGGTCACACACGGTACACACCCGCCCATCAACCCCGGAGACATCCACCAACAGCCAGGCGTGTCTCAACAAACACTGCAGATAGCAAGGCTCATTTGTTAATCTAGATAATGGCTTCATGCATAATGTCACACAATGGTAGGACAGTGTTGGCTCTCACAACCAAAACTGTTAAGTGAAAGGGGGCGGTGGGGTAGCCTAATGGTTAAAGCGTTGGCTTGTCACGCCGAAGACCAGGGTTCGAATCCCCACATGGGTACAATGTGTGAAGCCCATTTCTGGTGTCCCCCGCCGTGATGTTGCTGGAATATTGCTAAAAGCGGCGTAAAAACCAAACTCAATCAGTTAAGTGAAAGATAGAGAAGAATTTGTTTTTCATCACTGAACCAGTTTCACCATTTATTGTTATACTCACTCCACATGACTGACACAACATTCTGCCTAGAATTTCCTTTCCGTAACATTTCCGGGCAATCCTATAAAAACTGCGTTTGAGCAGTACATCTGCTTTCGAACGTGTGGCGAGCAATTTAATATAACATATCACATTTGAATTGAATGTTTCATGAAAATCAACAATATCATTATCTCCTGTGCGTTTTCTGTTTTGTTAGCATGAACCCACATTGCTGCACTGGTTTCCCGATTATATCTTTGAGGGGCGGTGGGGTAGCCTAGTGGTTAAGGCGTTCGCTCGTCACGCCGAAGACCCGGTTCCCATATGGGCACAATATGGGGAATCGTGTTTCTGGTTTTCCCCGCTAAAAGCGGCGTAAAACTTAACTCACTCACTCATTTCTTAGACATGTTAAGTTGGGGAAATATCTGGGCTCAATGCTGCCCATGACATTCTATGGATGCTGTGCTGCTGGAGGTGAGCTTTGACGAACGTTGTCGTTCTAAAAGACGTGATTAGTTACACGTACTTTGACACGCATAGGCGGATCCAGAGTGGATCGTGGGGTTGGGGTGCGCAGAGGTGCACATATAGTCTGCGATTACATATAACTTTGATAGAAACAAATAATTCCATTTAAATGCAACAGGAGCCTCAGTGAGATGGGAGATTCAGAACCTGAGGAAATCTAGACTTGCTTCATTCTCGACTTTAGCATTGCAGGGAGGGATGGTAGGGAATGGGGGGGGGGGCACAGCACGCGGGATGGAGCATGGAGATGAGCTGCAAGTCTTCGACATCTCAACGTTCGCCTCACCCTAGTTCGTTCTAGCTTGAAGTCGGCAGCAATTGGATTCGCCATTTGAACACTATTTCAAAGAGAATGGTTTGGATCTATTGATCTTGCTCCTGAACAGGTTCGATGGCCAATATCGTCAGTCAACTGTTCCAACTAGCCTGTACTATCGTCTGCTGGCCACAGACTGTGAAATATTTAACGTATTGACCACTGCAGGCTGACGTCTGCTAGTTTGATTGAAGGCAAGTTTGATTGAAGGCCCGAACGTGCAAAGCGTTTTATTTAAATAGTATTGGCTTGCCCAACCTACCTACAGCATGGGTTTTATTAAGAACTACTACCTACAGACGATAGAACTACTTACAGACGTAACGTGACGCCCCTGGCAAGGTTGTGAAAGCAGAATAGGTGACAGGTCGTTTTCACTTAACTTTGTTAAATCTACTCGGCACAAAAAGAAACCATGCACATAAAAACATCTGAATTTATATTTGAACTACATGTGTACAAGTGCACCTCTTTGTGCAAGTGCAACATTCGAGCACATAAATGTCAGAAACTGATGTCAATTTGGCGTTGGAGCTTTCAACTGAACCGCACATCTTGCAACGAGGCCAGGAACTAGTGGGATGGTGGCCCATGAGGACAGATGAATACGGCTGACAAATGTCCGGCACAGAATCCAGATTGCAGTGACCACTGCTCAGACCATTCCAGGGCCTACATTTTCGAAGCTCTCTTAGCGCTAAGATAGTCGTAAGTTAATGTTAATGTATGGCACTTACGACTATCTTAGCGCTAAGAGAGCTTCGAAAATCTAGGCCCAGGACTTCAGCGTATCCACCCCAACACAGTCAGGAACGGCTTACGTCATTACGGGACACGACCACGTCCGCCTCGACGTACGACCTATCCTGACGTAACGTCACCCAGATAATCCTCAAAGGTGGTGCAGACATCACGTCCATCAACCTCGGTTTTCTTGGAGGTCTGTTGCTGGAGCAGACGGGGCCGGATTTACCTTTTCCCGTGATGACGGAGGTCGACATGTCCACAGACGTCATGGGTAGGGTTATACTCATGCCTGTGTCATGGAGAGGAATCGCTTTGGGGGTGGTTCCGTGATGATTTGGGGTTGGATCAGTGCACGTCAGAGGAGCCGTTTTGTTGTCGCCCATAGCCATTTGTCAGGTGTGGGTTACGGAGATCAGATTATTGGACCAGTGGCAATTATGGTTCTTCAACGTCATGTCCCAGGATTGACGTTCAGACGGAATAATGCCCGTCCTCACACGGCTAGTGTTGCTGTGACATTTCCCCAACAGGACGATGTTCGAGTACGGCCTTGCTCTGCAAATTCCCCGGATCTCTCCATCATAAATCACGTGTGGGGTGAAACATAGCGTCGTCTACACCGTGTACCAATTCCGAGAGATAATGTTCGTGACAGGAGATTTGTAGATGGCGTAATATAAGCCTTTCACGACTATTTCATAGACCCTATGGGTCGGCTTGTATTAACATATGTAGTTCACGATCTCTTATTTTTTCTATGAAGATATTATCTTCGTGACCTTACCTGAACTAATTGGCAATTTGAGGTCATCTTGACATAAGGTTTGAGTTTTCCACATGTCCTTGAAACTATCCCCGCGAGATAAAGTTGTGATGATTCATTAAAGGTCACTTTTTGTATACAAAGTGGGCCGGTGTTCGGCAAACGCCATCAAAGGATTTTGTCTGCTCAGTAGGAAAACAGTTCCAGCGTATGTTAAAACACAGGCAAAACTATACATCAGGCTTATAAAAAAAAATAGACAAAGAAACAAACAAAACAAAATCTCGACACAGAAATAATCCATATTGTCCTCTGGTAAAAAAGTTGTTACACTTAAAGAAAATGTCACTCACCTGCAGAGGAAGTCTTGCCGCAATGTATGTCACGTGACCCTGTCCATGCCACACCTGGCAGAACAGAAAGAACATCACAAGTAGACACCGACCAGACACAGGTAGACACCACCCAGACACAGGTAGACACCGACCAGACACAGGTAGACTCCCCCTGTACACACACGGCAACGCCATACTCCTGCCTGATGGGGGGCCTCGGGTATGTGAAGTGAGATGGTGTATCGGGACTATATATGCCTGTACATATTACCTACGTCAGATCCCCTACCTTATCAGAGAGAACTGGGGTGGTGAAGACGGGGTATTGGGTATGGTGGGACTGAACTCAAAGGTGAAGGCGGTAGAAGTGGGCGTGGCGGGACGGAACTTGGGTGGGGATACGGTAGATGTAGGCGTGGCAGAACGGCACTGAGGTGGTGAAGGCGGTAAATGGGGGCGTGGCGGGACCGAATTGGGGTGGTGAAGACGATAGATGGGATATGGCGGGATTAAACACGATTGGTGAAAGCGGTAGATGTAGGCGTGGCGGGACTGAACTGAGATTGTGAAGGCCCTAGATGTAGGCGTGGCGGGACGGAACTGGGGTGGTGAAGGCGGTAGATGTAGGCATGGCGGGAATGAAGTCGGATGTGAAGGCGGTAGATGTGGGCGTGGCGGGACGGAACACGATTGGTGAAGGCGGTAGATGTAGGCGTGGCGGGACTGAACTGAGATTGTGAAGGCCCTAGATGTAGGCGTGGCGGGACCGAATTGGGGTGGTGAAGGCGATAGATGGGATATGGCGGGATTGAACACGATTGGTGAAAGCGGTAGATGTAGGCGTGGCGGGACTGAACTGAGATTGTGAAGGCCCTAGATGTAGGCATGGTGGGACTGAACTGAGATTGTGAAGGCCCTAGATGTAGGCGTGGCGGGACCGAACTGGGGTGGTGAAGGCGATAGATGGGATATGGCGGGATTGAACACGATTGGTGAAAGCGGTAATGTAGGCGTGGCGGGACTGAACTGAGATTGTGAAGGCCCTAGATGTAGGCGTGGCGGGACCGAACTGAGATTGTGAAGGCCCTAGATGTAGGCGTGGCGGGACTGAACTGAGATTGTGAAGGCCCTAGATGTAGGCGTGGCGGGACTGAACTGAGATTGTGAAGGCCCTAGATGTAGGCGTGGCGGGATCGAATTGGGGTGGTGAAGACGTTAGATGGGATATGGCGGGATTGAACACGATTGGTGAAGGCCCTAGATGTAGGCGTGGCGGGACTGAACTGAGATTGTGAAGGCCCTAGATGTAGGCGTGGCGTGACCGAATTGGGGTGGTGAAGACGTTAGATGGGATATGGCGGGATTGAACACGATTGGTGAAAGCGGTAGATGTAGGCTTGGCGGGACTGAACTGAGATTGTGAAGGCCCTAGATGTAGGCATGGTGGGACTGAACTGAGATTGTGAAGGCCCTAGATGTAGGCGTGGCGGGACCGAATTGGGGTGGTGAAGGCGATAGATGGGATATGGCGGGATTGAACACGATTGGTGAAAGCGGTAATGTAGGCGTGGCGGGACTGAACTGAGATTGTGAAGGCCCTAGATGTAGGCGTGGCGGGACCGAACTGAGATTGTGAAGGCCCTAGATGTAGGCGTGGCGGGACTGAACTGAGATTGTGAAGGCCCTAGATGTAGGCGTGGCGGGACTGAACTGAGATTGTGAAGGCCCTAGATGTAGGCGTGGCGGGATCGAATTGGGGTTGTGAAGACGTTAGATGGGATATGGCGGGATTGAACACGATTGGTGAAGGCCCTAGATGTAGGCGTGGCGGGACGGAACTGAGATTGTGAAGGCCCTAGATGTAGGCGTGGCGTGACCGAATTGGGGTGGTGAAGACGTTAGATGGGATATGGCGGGATTGAACACGATTGGTGAAAGCGGTAGATGTATGCTTGGCGGGACTGAACTGAGATTGTGAAGGCCCTAGATGTAGGCGTGGCGGGACGGAACTGAGATTGTGAAGGCCCTAGATGTAGGCGTGGTGGACTGAACTGAGATTGTGAAGGCCCTAGATGTAGGCGTGGCGGGACTGAACTGAGATTGTGAAGGCCCTAGATGTAGGCGTGGCGGGACTGAACTGAGATTGTGAAGGCCCTAGATGTAGGCGTGGCGGGATCGAATTGGGGTGGTGAAGACGTTAGATGGGATATGGCGGGATTGAACACGATTGGTGAAGGCCCTAGATGTAGGCGTGGCGGGACTGAACTGAGATTGTGAAGGCCCTAGATGTAGGCGTGGCGTGACCGAATTGGGGTGGTGAAGGAGATAGATGGGATATGGCGGGATTGAACACGATTGGTGAAAGCGGTAGATGTAGGCGTGGCGGGACGGAACTGAGATTGTGAAGGCCTTAGATGTAGGCATGGCGGGACGGAACTGAGATTGTGAAGGCCCTAGATGTAGGCGTGGTGGGACTGAACTGAGATTGTGAAGGCCCTAGATGTAGGCGTGGCGGGACTGAACTGAGATTGTGAAGGCCCTAGATGTAGGCGTGGCGGGACCGAATTGGGGTGGTGAAGGCGATAGATGGGATATGGTGGGATTGAACACGATTGGTGAAAGCGGTAATGTAGGCGTGGCGGGACTGAACTGAGATTGTGAAGGCCCTAGATGTAGGCTGGACTGAACTGAGATTGTGAAGGCCCTAGATGTAGGAGTGGCGGGACTGAACTAAGATTGTGAAGGCCCTAGATGTAGGCGTGGCGGGACCGAATTTGGGTGGTGAAGGCGATAGATGGGATATGGCGGGATTGAACACGATTGGTGAAGGCCCTAGATGTAGGCGTGGCGGGACTGAACTGAGATTGTGAAGGCCCTAGATGTAGGCATGGCGGGACAGAATTTGGGTGGTGAAGGCAGGTGGGATGATATGCGTGGAGGGATAGGCGTGGCGGGACTGAACTGGGGTGGTGAAGGCAGTAGATGTAGGCGTGGCGGGACTGAACTGAGATTGTGAAGGCCCTAGATGTAGGCATGGCGGGACTGAACTGGGGTGGTGAAGGCGTAAGAAGTGGACATGGCGGGACTGAACTTGGATGATGAAGGCGGTAGACGTGGGCGTGACAGAACGGAACTGGGATGGTGAAGGCGGTATATGTAGGCGTGGCGAGACTGAACTCGAAGGGTGAAGGCGGTAGATGGGTGTATATCAAGGCTGAACTGGGATGGTGGAGGTGGTAGATTTGGTATATGGCGAGACTGAACTCGGTAGATGGAGTATGGCGAGACTGAACGTGGGTGATGTTGGCGATACATACATGCGTGTTTCAATGTTTTCAATATTGAAATTAGGTAACAGATATATTACAAAGGCTAGTTAGGATCACATTGTTAACTTTAATGCTGTAACACTGATGCCATGTTTCAGTAACAATTTCACGCTCAGGATTTAATTGGATCGATTTGTGTACTGAACATGCATCGACCGAACACTGTGTCGTGACTGGCTGTACGTTTGTAAGTGGAACTGGAACATTCTCAGGAGATATTACCACTCTCCTACCCAGAGTTCCATGCCGCAAGCCAGCATAGTACCTCTGCCACAGGCCATAAAAATGTGACGATTCGTCACATCTTGCACCGTCCATTCAATATAATGTACAGATTTCTTTTACTCTTTAATTTTTTGACGAGTCTACACATCTAACTAAACATCTTTAATCATAATGGAATGAATTAGTTTCACTGAGAAAATATCCAAAAACATGTAACACTATTTCGATTTGCGTAGCGATACTTTGTTTACATAGGTTATACGGCTCCACGTGCTGTCATCGAAGCCGACGGAGAGCAAACGATGCAGCCAGTTTGATATCTAAATATGTACTGTCATAGACCTAACTGTCGCAGTTGTGGAAGAATATATATGTAACAATGTAAAACATTATGAAGAGAGCGCCGAAAAGCTTTCGTGAGTCCAGTCTCTTCTTATTATGAATATGCGCGGTTGATTACAAACAAGAGAAAAGTCCGGTCACGTGATATGCAAAATTAGCCTGTAGCAGTGATGTTATGTTAAGTCATCGCTGTGCCGGAGTGTGGAGATATTACGTGCGCTTGCAGAAGTTCCTACATACACTGTTTGCTCATCATTTTTCTCAAAATACGAAGTTTTCTTTTCTCTTCTTTATGGACAGTGGGAATTTGAAGACTTGCTTATTTTCACATGACGGGTCACTTATCGGCTGACAGTTTCACAACAGATTATTGGTTTATGCTGGCGGATTGTTCTACTTGAATACAAACGGAGGCAGTGATGTCGACAACGTGCTGACATCTCATCACTCGCCTTAGTTCCAGGGAATGGCTGGAGTTTTGGTAGATATGGGTAGATATGGGTAGGCTTAGAACTAAGACTGGCACAATCTCTAAGCACCAAAGGAACCATCAACCTTTCCTTTGGTGACCTCACACATGAACAACGTCCTCTCGCTACTTCCGGGTAGTCATCAGTGAAGATCCGGTTCAGACTTGGATCTTCAGTAACCCATGCTTGTCGTAAGAGGCGACAAACGGGATTGGGTGGTCTGACTTGGTTGATGCTTCTCATCGTATCCCAATTGCGTAGACCGATGCTCATGATGTTGATCATTGGATTGTCTGGTCCAGACTAGATTATTTACAGACCGCTGCCATATCGCTGGAATGTTGCTGAGTGCGGCCTAAAACAACAAACCAACCAAAAACAATCATCGCATCCAGGTATTTCGTTGGTCGATGTTCTTGATGTTAATCACTGGATTGTCTGGTCCAGATTCAGTTATTTACAAACCTCCGTCATACAGATCGAACATTGATGAGTGTGTCGTTAAAATCAAACAAAGAACAAACCTCGTAGTCACTGTCAGTAGTTGTAGAACGGCGTTGACCCTTTACTTGCTTGTCTATACTGATGTGGCCTGATAAATATTAAAATCTGAATTCATTTATAATGTGTGGCTGGGTGGGTTAGGCGTTTGACTTTGTGTGCTGGCGATCAAGTGCCTGACTCTGAGGGTGTGGGTTCGAATCCTGGATGGGACTCAACCCAACAAAAAGTACTAGAATCTGTACTTTACTAAGAAAATGTAATCCCAAATATAACATATTTTGCATGTGTTCTCTCTTTTGGAAAATGCTGAAATCTTTCAGCCAACCCATGTCCGACACAGCGAACTAGCCGTAGCTATTTTTACGTCACTTGAATGGGTTCTGCTGCTTAGAGTTACCTCTCCTAGAACGCGATAACTGAGCCCGTCTGTAAGTAAACTTCCCTAATCCTGAAGATGGACAATCGGTAGATATAATGTTGTTACTGAACAGACATTAAGCCGATGTGTTTGCAACTTGGGTGGTTTCAGTGACTTGGCTGGATGATTTGGAAGATACACATATATTCATGACATGCAGCTCTTGTTGACATGATTCCCTTGGCTATGACCGGTGTCGACACGGCACATGGGGTCCCGGAAATAATATTACCTTTTTTTAGAAATATATATCTACAACATACAACGCATATAATCCAAATACAGCCCAGAACGATGCATTCTTAATTCTTAGAGCGAGACAATGTAAACTTCCTCAATCAGTCTAGACTGAACTCACGTTTTCATCTGTTCTCCAGAACCTGGAAGCAGCCCTCCTACCTTCTTCAAAAACGTGTAGGTTTCTGGGAATATTACGCCAACCCGCTGTGACATGTGTATATAAAATAAATTAAGATCCCATTTTGACTGTGGGAGTTTTCATCAGTTATTGCACGTAGGGTTCCAGATGCGCCCTAGTACCACGCGCTCGTAAGTGGCGTCAGTGGATTGGGTGACAAGGCTCGCTGACTGGGTGGATTGGGTGACAAGGCTCGCTAACTGGGTGGATTGGGTGACAAGGCTCGCTGACTGAGTGGATTGGGTGATCAGGGTCGCTGACTGGGTGGATTGGGTGACAAGGCTCGCTGAATGGGTGGATTGGGTGACAAGGCTCGCTGACTGGGTGGATTGGGTGGTCAGGGTCGTGGATTGGGTGACAAGGCTCGCTGACTGGGTGGATTGGGTGGTCGGGTCGCTGAGTTAGTGGATTGGCTAGACTTTGTCGCTGACTTGGTGGGTGGTCATTTTCTGGTGGATTGGGTGGCCAGAGTCGCTTACCTGGTGTATTGGGTGGTCATTGTCGCTGACTGTGTGCCTGGGTGGACGGGTGGACAGCGTGTATCGTTGATCACGATATCAGTCAACAGGGCATCTCCTCCAGACTCGACTATCACCAGCCAGTGTCGTGAAGGTGAAATATTGCTGATTCATCACCCTGCTGGCGGAGAGATCAAGCTGGTGAGGGGGAGCGGTTATGTCATCTTTAATCAGTTTGTGTAATTCCAGTTGTGATTTAAAACACATGCTCAATCGATGTCACACGCAGTACAAAGAGAACCTCAGATCTCCCATGAAATTACACCATTATAAATTGAGTGCTTCTTGTCACAGCCTAGTATTATGGATGAGCCATTGGCACTGGAAATTATCGTTTCCACTTCAACACAAACATTAAACATTCAACAAAAACATAGCTAGATATTTTTATGTTGAAATCAATCTGATGATTAAGGACCAGATAAATCTGTCGAGATTTTTTGAAAGAAGGATAGCGTCAAAGAAGTATATTGGGAAAAGGATTTGGACTGCTTTGAAATTGCAATATTCGACATTTGAAATATCACCTGCCATTAAAGTAGTTCGGGTGCCTCCGGCTGTTTACGGAGTTTCAGCCATTCATTGTCACGTGATATCATTAAGGAAGAAATCCCTTTCTGTAACCGTCGTCTTTCGTTTGTTATAAACAAGGTAGCAACACCGTCAACATATACGTAGTGCGGTGGACGTGGGTGTTGATGATGACGACGAAGCTGGTAACGCAGGCATTCTCTCAACTAATTCATTTCTATTTAAGATCAAATTAACTGAAAGCAACTTATGTACCTTTTGTCAATGTGAGGTTGAAACAATCTCCCACTTGTTTTGGTATTGTGAACATGTGCAAACTTTTTGGAAATGTTTTCTAGAATTATTGAATGATAAATGTCAACATGTTCACAACATGAAATTGGACCTGCAACTTATTGTGTTTGGAATGAGAACAAATGTATATACTGATGATGTGTTTGATTTAATATTGTTGTTAACTAAATTCTTCATATATAAATGTAAGGTATTAAAAACTACTCTTAGTTTTAAACATTTTAGACATTATTTACAAGATAGGTATTTTATTGAAAAGAATATATCCTTCAGTAAAAGTGAACAAGATAAGTTTTATAAAAAGTGGATGTTATATCATGATTTTGCAAATTTTAAATGATTTTCTGAATTCTTTCTTCTTGTTCCCTAATGAAAAATATAGGCTGAATGGACTTGAACTTAAACTTACTGTAAATATTTGAAGCTTGTAAGTGTGATTGGTGAGTGAATGTGTTGTGGTGTCTGGTGTTGTTGTTTTGTGCTTTGTTAGAAAACAATCCTGTTTTTCCTGTGATCAATTAACCTTCTTGCAAAGGACCTTAGAGTTCCCTGGCTCTACGGCCTTTTCTGTAACAGGGGAAGCAGGAAATAAAAAATTTCAATTATCAAAAAATAAATAAAGTTAGTCACATTAATGTTTAGGAAAGCATGCAGATGCGTGAGTTATTTTTCCATAATGGTGGACACCATGAGCCCAGGTGAAAGAAGCGTTGAAGCCACCCCACAACTGCCTTAGGTGAGCCGCACCCTGACATCACGGTTGCTCGGTTGTATTGCCGCACTCAGCAATATTCCAGCTGTATGGCGGCGGTCTGTAAATAATTGAGGCTGGACCAGACAATCCAGTGATCAATAGTATGAGCATCGTTCCACGCAAGTTCTACCAAATCAGCGAGCCTGGCCACCCGGTCCCGTTAGTCGACTCTTACGGCAAGCTGAAGACCAGTTCTAACCCGGATCTTCAGTGGTTCACTGACTGACTGAATGAGTATGGTTTTACGACGTTTTTAGCAATATTCCAGCAATATCACGGCGGGGACACCAGAAATGGGCTTCACAAATTGTACCCATGTGGGGAATCGAACCCGGGCATTCGGCGTGACGGGCGAACGCTTTAACCACTAGGCTACCCTACCGCCCCTCCAGTGGTTCAGACATCACGGAGTTGATTCAAGTACTCTGCATGTTCATGTTTTCGTATTGAGTTTCAAGGGGACACAGCAGTCTGATAAATTAAATAAATAAATAAATAAATAAATAAATAAATAAATAAATAAATAAATAAATAAATAAATAAATAAATAAATAAATAAATAAATAAATAAATAAATAAATAAATAAATAAATAAATAAATAAATCTTAATTTCAGGAAAAGGGTCAATCCAGACAGTTTAAGACATGCCCCCCGTTTCACAAAGCGATCTTAATGCTAAGGCGCTCGTAATCCCCAAGTTTAGGATAAGTCTACCACTATCATAGCGCTAAGACTGATTTATGGGACGGGACCATGCATCACTTTGGGCTTTCCTCCACACGAAGATGACAGCAACTTTGTAACTGGTATACTGTTCATCGCGGCGTCAAACCCAACTCTCTCACTCCCTCACTCACTCATTCCTTCATTCACTCACTCACTCACTCACTCATAGAGGGTCTCAGTGCTGCTCCCGCGTCTTGATTGAACTGAAGATTATTTTATCTTAGTAATGGCAAGATATTTAATGCCTGACGAGTGACGACCTGTTTGTTCCTTCCTCGTATTCCTGGTTATAAATGGTCCCTAGCAACCAGTGCGGGTTGTAAGACTTCATGTAGTGGGTCGTTGTCATGATATCCACCACCGGGTTGTCTGGTCTAGGCCCTCGATATACTGACTGACTGACTGAGTTTGGTTTTACGCCGCTTTTAGCAATATTCCAGCAACATCACGGCGGGGGAAACCAGAAAGGGGCTTCACACATTGTACCCATGTGGAGATTCGAACCCGGGTCTTCGGCGTGAGCCCTCGATATAACTGAAATCGAACTTTCTGCGACGTGAAACAAAGGACAGTCACTCGCTCTGTGTTAAAGTGAAATTAATATTAGTGAAAATACCGATGTCATAACAAAAAGTAAATCAAATAAAGTGAAATTAATATTACGAATCGTTATTTTATCTTACTGGATAAATCTCAGAAATTCATCTTAGGATAAAAGTTGTTTAACAAACGATCATACATTGAACTCGCTATCATTGGTCTGTATTACAAGGGGTGAGCGCAGTAGATGGAACAGCGAAACAAATGCACGTGCGGTTCGTGATGAGCGTTCACTTAAACCAACTCTACTTGTTCTCGGTGTTTCATTTAAATTGCATACTCCCTCGTAATACAGACCAATAATAGCGGTTTGAAACCATGATCGTTTGTTAAACAACTTTTATCCTAAGTTGAATAAAATTCTGAGATTTGAATGTTCAGTTGGCAAGGTAAAACAATGAGGATTCGCAATCATAATTCCACTTTATTCGATTTACTTTTTTGTTTAAATTGAAATTCATCGGTACGTTTTCACTGCAAACAGACTATACATGAAACTGAAACTGAAAATGTTGATCTGCAGTGTTTTCGAAGAGAATGTTCAATTGTGTCTTGCAGATATGTCGATTGCCTAGTTACAAGAACAATAGACGTCTGACGTCAGGTGTATGAGGTCACCATGTCAAAAACAGTACTTTTCAAATACATCCGTTTGGGTCAGTCAAAAGCGGTATTGTCTGCCATAGCAGGTCACATGTGAGACTTTCTGTCTTTCCGTCTTATAAGTGATATATCGGGGTACATTCTATCTCGTTATACAGCACTTAAGGGCATCGCAGGTAGATTGTGCGTGGCTTCCAGAGACAGTTTGCGACGAATTCCACAGTCTTGGAGGAAAACAAAGCATTATTCACGCAACCGCATCACAGCGACAATTGGCGAACATTGATCTTGGGCTGAGCGCGTGCTCGTCACGCGAGTCTGTCAATTGATAAACTGTGTTATCTTCGCTCACACAGTCGGGTGCTCAATACGCAGTGTTGACTTTCCATTTTTGATGATGCCACAGCAATTTCGCTTATTTAAAAAAAAATGTAAATGGTCCTGCAATGAGTTTCCTCCTGAAGCCAGCTTGGGGGCACGGGGAAGAGATCTGCAGCGGACATGATGTTTAAGAACATATTCAGTTTTCGTCATATTTGTATAGCTCATGGACTGTAACAGATTGGTAACTTTTCTGGCTTATATAGAAATCGTTCAACTCTTCGCGGTGATTTATCGACATTTCACAGAGCATAAAGATGGTTCTATACACCCACGGAGGGGGAAAATCTTACATAAAAGCCCTAATTGAAGTGAAGCTGTACAAAAAATGCACCAATCAATAACAGGGACTAGACCGGTAGCAGCTCCATGGGTCTTCGCGGCTAGATATTCATGTGACGACACTCTAAACTTCATAAGTAAGGGTGGACTTTTTAAATTTACATCCAAGTTTCACATCAAGCACTGTTAACTTTAGAACGCCATGGCTAAATAGGTACGAGTACATGTATATGTCGCTGGAAACAGGTAAACCCAGTCAAGTCGAAAAACTCGCATGGGTGCACATGAACGAAACTAGTTGGCAGTCTATAATTAGTTTAATCACAATAACAATTTGCCTTGGAAACCCGAGGGCAAGTCATGGCAGAATATAAGTAAATGATACACTGTTTGGATTCTTTTTTAATCTCGGTTAAAGAATCAAACAATGGGGGATGGTATCATAATCTATATTGCATATAATACTCTTTATGTGTACAGTGTGATGTATTGTGTATACTGAAACATAGATATATTTCTTACCGATTTGTCACAATTGGTGAATTGTGATACAATATGCACGTGGACCGTGTTGCCAGTATCACGAGTGAGTGAGTGAGTGAGTAATGTCGATCACATGACCATCAATATACGGTGTATAGAAAACGAGTGTGCAGAATTGATAAACCGGCTGAGTCTGTTGACCTAAAGGTTTATCCCAGTGTCTGTACCTTCCTTCCATGTAGAAGGTCGATACAGCCTTCCCCCGGTCAGATGTCAATCGGAGGATGATTAAATACCTCTTCAATGACAGCAGTAAATGCGAGTCAGACTCTTCATATTTCTTGAATCTGATCACCCGTTGCAACATCGCCGACAACGACCAAACTCGGTGAACGAGCTAGCCTAATAGATGAGATATTTATTCCACAGTTTTAAAACATCCTTTCAACCAAATGCATTAACACGTCGTTAATAGATGCTTTTGATCTGTCAAATTATTAATAGTTATTCCAGTAATTCTTATTTCCATAATCGAATGTTTTCTCACAAAGTAAATTGAGTACAACGCGTCAAATCGTTTTACCGACAGCTTTTGTTGGTTTCAATAAGATTTCACAGACAACATGAATAATACAAAAAACGATAATGGAAACTGTGCGATGTGTCGACACACATTAGCTGTGGCCACACAAAGGATGGCACTAGAAGGGATCGGTTACAGGCGAGAAATCCAATTGGGAACATCAAAGGGAAAGCACATAGAGCCATCAGAAGGGAGGGACGTAGTCACGTGGGCGTGTATAGGTATCCGTCTTGTGTTGAGACGCTAGGTAACTAGTGTTCGCGTGAGTCTGGACACGAAGAAAACAGTGTGTATGTGGTTTGTGCGCGCGCGTGTATGTGTGTGCGTTTTTGAGTGCAAGAGTGATGTAACGTTCTTTACATGAGGGACGTTGCACAAGGTCATCCTGACGTTGAGAGAGCCTTTCGGCTTTAACTAGCAGGTTACACCCATTCCCCCTGATCTGTCTCAGTGGCGAATGTCTGACTATTTCTGAATGTCAGTACATGGCAAAATGACACAAGTGACTTAAATATCACAAAGTCTCACAATTTCTCGTACTCTCGATATAATTAGTCATGTAGCATATAGACTGACTGAGTTTGGTTTTACGCCGCTTTTAACAATATTCCAGCAACATCACGGCGGGGACACCAGAAATGGGCTTCACACATTGTACCCATGTGGGGATTCGAACCCTGGTCTTCAGGCGTGACGAGCCAACGCTTTAACCACTAGGCTACCCCACTGCCCCTGTAGCATATAGATTTCCTGAAGACGTACGTGAACATCAGGGAGTATGGGCGTCCTATGTTAACTGCAGACACCATCAAATGAAATATTACCATATAGGCCTATAGTTCTTACGAATCTTATTTCACTTTGGAATTTCGAAGTTCAGGATCGGCTAAACCATTTGGGGCTCGCTGGATAGGTCGATTACGTAGCGTTATTCTTTTACTACTTTAGCAATTTCAATTTAGCGTGGATAAGAAATAGAAACCCATATCGGCAGGATAGTTTCTCGCTTGGGTAACTGTTAACTGTACCATGCTCCGTCATAGTATAAAGAAAATAGCGTCATGAACCTGTGACGTCATAAACAATAAATGACGTTATTTTGCATTGCTATTGCAGCAGTGTCTGTCCAATCAGGTTGGAGAATTGCTAAACTTGTACAACCATGTGTTAATGACTTGTTGCATATGACGGGAGTCAACCCGTTTGTCAAGACTGAGAGCTGACCGTTTATCTGGTGGTCATTCGGCCTGTAATCACCGGACCCTGTTGATCTGAGATATCGCTGTATGGACTGTAGGGACTAAACTCAACAACAAGAAATACCAACAAAAACAAAACACAAACAAAACAAACACCCCCGCGCCCCCCAAACAAAAAATCCCATGATTGTGGGGTTCGAAGATTACACTGACTGAGTTTGGTTTTACGCCGCTTTTAGCAATATTCCAGCAACATCACGATGGGGGACACCAGAAATGGGCTTCACACATTGTACCCATGTGGGGATTCGAACCCGGGTCTTCGGCGTGACGAGCCAACGCTTTAACCACTAGGCTACCCAACCGCCCTCGAAGATTACAGATTATGATTACAAATTATATTTCGTGATCACGTTCAATAATCAATGAGGCCATCGACATCCAAGAGAGTGTAAATGGTGTTACGCTACTTAAGCAATAAGTCAACAATATCATGTCACTCATCGTACCCATATTGGGAATCGAACCCAGGCCCTCGTTATGACGACAGAACGCTTTAACCATCAGGCTACCCTACCGCCCAATCCTGATATACGTGCAGTACTCACCGTGTATCATGTTCACGACAATTATGCTGCTTATGAACATGTTAACTGCTGTTCTTAGTTAAAAGGGGCGGTGGGGTAGCCAAGTGGGTAAAGCGTTGGCTCGTCACGCCTAAGACCCGGGTTCGATTCCCCACATGGGTACAATGTGTGAAGCCCGCGTAAAACCAAACTCGCTCGCTCGCTCTTAGTTAAAAGAATAAACAGTTCAGGACAAAGGATCCCAGGCAGGTCTCATTCCCGGACAATCAGCACAATGTCCGTGCATGGGTTTCCACCAAAACCGTAACTCTCGTAGACGTTTCTTGGACTACCGTCACACACCGTGACGTAACACTTCTCGTGGCTGCATTCAGCTCACTGTCTCATACCTAAGTTACTTACATTTTACGTATATCTATGCTCCTGCTGTTGATCACTGGTTTGTCTAGTCCAGACTCGATTATTTACTGACCGCCGCCATAAAGCTGGAATATTGCTGAATGCGGCGTTAAGAGACAAATAAACAAACCTGAGTTACTATTTCCCAGTTACAAGCTGGCATGAGCACTCGGGGTCAAGATGTGTTCCGAAAATTCTTTATCAGGACAGCTTCAACCAGCACAACGTGGACGTCAGCCGTATGATAACGTCACCATATCTTGTCTGGGAAGAACGTATCTACAATAAATACATTTTTTGAAGCTAAGACACCTTGAGGCAAGGTCTCATAGATATGTACTTTATAGTGACAGATTATATGACATGGTGAATATAGCATATTAGCCGACACATCGAAGGCTATTCAGATTCTACCACAGGTCCGACTTGACTTCGCCATGCATTGTCAGTAGTGGTGGACGTGAAGCGCACATTGGCATCAGTGTATCAGTCAGGCCGACAGGAGGCTGGCCACTAACAGGACGGAAGAAAGGCCGTACATTACTGGCAATGAGATCGAATTTGTTTTGCATTTATTTTGAATCCCGTGTGGAGGTGAACATAGTACACAAAATACGCCATCAGTTTAATCCATCACTTTCTATAGCTACGTTCTGTAGTGTATGAATTGACTGAACCTCGTTATGATGTTAGACTGCACTGTGTCGGTTCTATTCAACCGCGATGTTGCCTCTAGTGATTTTCTGTTGATTATGTGCACAGTAATTAGCACGGGAATGGTGTCTGTGACGACTGCGCGATGCATGCACATCACTCTAAAATGTGCCATTATGGTGATTATATGGCCCCTTATGGATGATAACCTGGTTGGTAGCGAATACGGTCATTACGTATGTTAGTCCCTTGATAACATATACTTGGTGTAAAGGGATTAGTCGCATTCAAAGACTTTATACAACAGAAGTGAGTAATGAAGGCAAATCGTCTCGCTCCAGAAATAGCTGAAAAGGCATGGGTCGGGTTGGCTTGCGGCAAGTCGTCGGTCTCTCTTATTGATGGGAGCATCCCTCTGCACTGAATCACTGCGAACATATTCAATATTCACTGGTCCTCGGCTCGCCGAACCGGCTACACATCAAACCATAGCGCACCGCGCGCGTTTCAGTGTCAAACGTACTCTCTTGTCAAGCTGGAACCGCGGAAGTCTTCAAAGTCGGCACCCGCTGCCAGAGAAGACCAATCAAAGCTCTAGGTTGTCTATTTGGTGCGAAAGTGCACGCGCCGTCATGGAGGTCAGGGGTTAGAAAATCACGTGACTGCTGGGGTACGGAAGTGTTTGAATGGTGGTGGAACGAAGATTTGCAAACTTTCGATGTTATGTGCAGACTGGGTGTCTGGTCCTGGGTTAATTACAATCATTGATCGCTCGTGCACTAGAAATGGCTTTGATTGACGAGTAATTTCCGTGGTTCGTTGCCGAGGATTAGTTCTAGCGGCAGTGAGTGGAAAGGTAGCTATCGGCAGCCCTCGTGGAGAGTGAGAAGTTTTTATCGTGATCAAAGTGAGTAAGTGTTGGACTTCCCCCGCCTGCTACTGTAGTAGAAGATCTGCTACACATGCCGTGAAACACGGCGCTCCCTGCACGTGAGGGACTAGCAGCTCGTGGCGCGGGGAGATTCCGTCTGTCTGGTCGCAGGATAACATGCCGACTTGAGAGGGTAGCCGCGAGAAGTTGTGGCAATTCAAATTTCGCTATCACGGTTTCAAGTTTCGCACGGAAAAGAAGATTTGCTTCCAACTTCTGTGAGAATGTGTGATGGTTCCTTGTGTGACGTGTCTGTTTGGTCCTAGCACCAGCTCGAGACACGAGCCGCAGGGGCAGAGGGGGTCTTTTGACAGTTCGTTCTTTGACAGTAAACTGTGTTTACAATACAATGCCATCGAAGAAACAATACGATTTAGTCTCCGATGACGGCTACGACAGTCGGATCCCCCTTCACAACGACGATGCTTTTGAGCACGGGATACCTTTCTCCGCCAAGGTGAGTTGTATTGTATTGTATTACATGTTTGGCAGAGAACACCATGTTTATTGCGAATCCCGAACGGGAATTCCAGACTGCCTGGGGATCATCTCAAAACTCGCTCGCTGTTTATTGTCGACAGCTGGCTGGATGATTAAAACGCTGTGTTATGTTTGACGTTTGTCAGCCGAAGCGGGCTTACATCGGATTCTGTGGGATTTTGTGCATGTATTGTGTACTCACGTAGAACCTATGGCCAAATCTTGTTTGTCAAGAAATGGAAACGTCCGTCCCGACAACACTGTGAAGCGCTTTTTATCAGGAAACATGTAGATTTACCCGTATATTTTGTAGAAACAAATGCTTTGCTGAGTATGAATGAAGATTTCATTGTTTAAAAGACGTCTATGGCTTTTCATACAATGGTCATATTTAATAACAATGATACTACCCGAAGACTGGGTTGAACAACACTGTTAACTCCCCAGTGATAAACATGATTCAATATTATCTGGTATCCAGTGAATGGTATGACCTACCTGTGATATTACCGGTACCCCATGAGCTGTACAATATGATGATATTACCGGTACCCCATGAGCTGTACAATATGATGATATTACCAGTACCCTATGAGCTGTACAATATGATGATATTACCAGTACCCTATGAGCTGTACTATATGATGATATTACCAGTACCCTATGAGCTGTACAATATGATGATATTACCAGTACCCCATGAGCTGTACAATATGATGATATTACCAATGTCCAATAACTGGTATAATGCAGCAGTATCATTTTGTAGTAACAATCATGATTAATTATTTCTAAAACATTAATTCTATAGGATTATTTCTGTAGTTCCCCAGCATGTGTAAAACTGGTATATGACAAGAAATAATGGAAACAGCACTATAGAAAAATAGTACTGTTTCAAGTTTGAATGCAGATCAATAAAAATTATCACATATCTGACGTGAAATGAAGTTTTCGACCTACAAATATATGTGAGTCCACCCTGGTGGTTTAGTGCCTGTGTGTTCCCTGTGGGCGTGGTCATCTTGACTCCCTGGGGTACAGTCTACTTGACACCTGGACAGACTGACTTGATGAGTGTGTTGGTGAGATAAAGTTCTCCTGTTACATCAGCTAGTTAACATGTATACAGGTTATCAAGTATTGAGCATTCCGCCATATTGCGCCCAGGCTCGCAGCAAGTCCAGTCCAGCAAATACTACTCTGCTGTCTGGCTGTTCTCATAGAGGCTCCATAGAAAATACATGAAACAGTCACAAGCTTTTTGAAATCTTCATCCACTTGGACCAACTTCGATGATGATGCAGAAGATCACAATGTTTTTTGTAAGCCCAAAAAATGATTTTTCCAGATAATTCGGTACACTTGTCAAACGAGATAAGTCAGAAAAGATAAGAAAGATGTTTGATTTAGAGACAGTGTTGCCTCATGCAACTTGTGTTAAGCTAATGAGTCTTGGGGCAAGGGAATCACTATGAAGAGTTGATATTTTCTTCAGTTTAGTTGTTCCCTCTTCATGACAGAGTCATATACGGAAACACAGCATTATGTGTCACCATAGCCACGACTGATACAAACATCGACCTGCATGCATGGAACCGGTTTCTTAACAGTACACTGGTCTCCAAAACAAACTTTGTTTCTTGGCATTGTTAGTCAATAAATTATGCAGTAAAAATATTTGGTAAAATTGAATTTTCACGATCTTAATGATTTTTGGGTTTTGATTTAAGATGTAGAAATGTCAAATGTTTTTTTCATTTAATTGAAAATGGGGCTTTTTGTGTTACATCAATCCTTTACATTCGACATAAAGCAGAGCTACAGATAATGTTTTGGGTCATTGAGTTATGTACTCCCTTGTGTTCATCTCAATTGGGTATCCTAACTTTCCTTTCAGTAACGAAATAAATTGTACTCACTTCAGTCAAACTCATTTGGGTATTGTGCCAATTTCCATTTATTTTAAAAATATAATATAGTTTAAATGTTAGTGTTTGTGATTTACCTTTGATCTGTAATATGAGAAACGATAAGAAAGACTGCAGGTTGTCAAGTTCATGTCCTAAAATAGAACCTCTCAGTATACCTCAGTTATTTTATCTATCCACCGGTACGCAAGCTACGATTGGACATTTTTGTGTGTACGCATGTAAGATCACATTTATTGAGTATTTACAAAACTTCAAGCGTACTTGTACGCAATAGACTTAATAGGAATTGGGTTTTCACATAAATGTTTGCGTAATTTACGCAGATACGCAGCTTATCTGTACCTCTGATAAAGGTTATCATATAGCTTCTTTGACTTGGACGCTGAAAAACTAGAGAATCTTTTTTTTATAATCCCAAGGTTATACTAGTGGTGTTCGATTTAATTGAAATAATTGAAGTTTGGTCGCGGTGACAAAATCACCAAGCACTTGATCACATATCCTCATAATTGAACACAAACGATTTTGGAACTACTCTTTTAGTCTTTGAAACGCATGACATATCATAGAAGTTGTCAGGGCCTGAAAACGTGTTGTATTCTTAGAAAGCTCACTTCACCTACTGAAAAGTCATGACTGAATATTTTGTGAAGACTCTGGGAAGTTTTTATCCATCATATATTAGTCATGACTTTAAAAGAGCAAGTTGTATCATTTTACATTGGCAGTTTCGAAATGAAACAAAAAACAACAGATAGCCACATGTTTTTTTCTTTATACCTATCTGCATTAACAACCTGAACAGGAAAATCTGCAAAATGACGCTAACCAAGTTTTTTCGATGATTGCTTGTTGGTAATGAACCTATCATCAGTTGTGAGATTTCAACCAATTCCCAACACTAAAGGATACAGAGATGGCATTATATTGTTGTAACCCAATGTTAAAGGTCAGCGGGCAGGGAAGGTGTGGTATATCATTGTTACCCTGAAGATTAAAGGAAGGGGAGGGAGAGGCTGCACATGGGGGAGTGTCAGGTTCCCCCCAGCCCTCCCAAGCCATGGAGTATACTAGATCTGTTGGAGATATCAACCATGGTGTAATGGAGGAGATGAAAGCAGGCTGCTCCCGTTATCCTGACGTACAGGCTACCTGCCGTGTCCTGCTGCCAACATTATTGCTTGAGAAATGTGGACAAATGTTAAACCACAAGAAAACAGAATGTGTCATAGTTCTTTGCTCCTTGAGTAGCGGATGTTGTGTTCAGGGAGCTGTTGTAGCTGCTGCATGGATGCTGTTGTTATCGCTGTTGCTGAGGTTGGCAGATAACAGTTAATGGCTGTTGGTGCTGAATCCTGCTGATGGAGGTATCTCAGCTTCTGTATACGCCGGACCAATATCTGGTCTGCCCAGAGAAGACGATCAGATGACGATCAAATTTCGCCTGTTGACTTTTTGCCATTACTTTCTAAATATGGCTTCAATCCTATCATGCATCTGTCTGTGGACCTGGTCTCTACTAGCGGTATGTCCACTGTGTACAGTATGGCCAGGTGTCCACTGTGTACAGTATGGTCAGGTGTCCACTGGGTACAGCATGGCCAGGTGTCCACTGTGTACAGCATGGCCAGGTGTCCACTGTGTACAGTATGGCCAGGTGTCCACTGTGTACAGTATGGCCAGGTGTCCACTGTGTACAGTATGGCCAGGTGTCCACTGTGTACAGTATGGCCAGGTGTCCACTGTGTACAGTATGGTCAGGTGTCCACTGGGTACAGTATGACCAGGTGTCCACTGTGTACAGTATGGCCAGGTGTCCACTGTACAGTAAAGCCAGGTGTCCTCTGTACAGTATGGCCAGGTGTCCTCTGTGTACAGTATGGCCAGGTGTCTGCTGTGTACAGTATGGTCAGGTGTCCACTGTGTACAGCATGGCCAGGTGTCCATTGGGTACAGCATGGCCAGGTGTCCACTGTGTACAGTATGGCCGGGTGTCCCCTGGGTACAGTATGGCCGGGTGTCCGCTGTGTACAGTATGGCCGGGTGTCCACTCTGTACAGTATGGCCAGGTGTCCACTGTGTACAGCATGGCCAGGTGTCCATGGGTACAGTATGGCCAGGTGTCCACTGTGTACAGTATGGCCAGGTGTCCACTGTGTACAGCATGACCAGGTGTCCACTGGGTACAGCATGGCCAGGTGTCGACTGTGTACAGCATGGCCAGGTGTCCACCGTGTACAGTATGGCCAGGTGTCTACCGTGTACAGTATGGCCAGGTGTCCACTGTGTACAGTATGGCCAGGTGTCCACCGTGTACAGCATGGCCAGGTGTCTACCGTGTACAGTATGGCCAGGTGTCTACCGTGTACAGTATGACCAGGTGTCCACTGTGTACAGTATGGCCAGGTGTCCACTGTGTACAGCATGGCCAGGTGTCCACCATGTACAGCATGGCCAGGTGTCCACCGTGTACAGTATGACCAGGTGTCCACTGTGTACAGTATGGCCAGGTGTCCACCGTGTACAGCATGGCCAGGTGTCCACCGTGTACAGTATGACCAGGTGTCCACTGTGTACAGTATGGCCAGGTGTCCACTGGGTACAGCATGGCCAGGTGTCGACTGTGTACAGTATGGCCAGGTGTCGACTGTACAGTATGGCCAGGTGTCGACTGTGTACAGTATGGCCAGGTGTCCACCGTGTACAGTATGGCCAGGTGTCCACCGTGTACAGTATGACCAGGTGTCCACTGTGTACAGTATGACCAGGTGTCCACTGTGTACAGTATGACCAGGTGTCCATGGGTACAGTATGACCAGGTGTCCACTGTGTACAGTATGACCAGGTGTCCACTGGGTACAGTATGGCCAGGTGTCCACTGGGTACAGCATGGCCAGGTGTCCACTGTGTACAGCATGGCCAGGTGTCCACTGTGTACAGCATGGCCAGGTGTCCACTGTGTACAGCATGGCCAGGTGTCCACTGTGTACAGCATGGCCAGGTGTCCACTGTGTACAGCATGGCCAGGTGTCCACTGTGTACAGCATGGCCAGGTGTCCACTGTGTACAGTATGGCCAGGTGTCCATGGGTACAGGTGCAGGCTATCTATTGTGTGAGTGAGTGAGTTTAGTTTTACGTCACACTCTGCAATATTCCAGCTGTAGCGGTGGTTTGTAAATAATTGAGACCAGACAATCCAGTGATCAACAGCATGAGCATCGATCTATGCAACTGGGATACGGTGACATATGTGTCAACCAAGTCAGCGAGCCTGACCAACCGATCCCATTAGTCGCCTCTTACGACAAGCATGGGTTGCTGAAGACCAGTTCTAATCCGGATCTTCACAGGAGGGATCATGCATAGTTATTTTTCCATAATGGTGGACACCATGAGCCCAGGTGAAAGAAGCGTTGAAGCCACCCCACAACTGCCTTAGGTGACCCGCAACCCTGACAACACGGTTGCTCGGTTTTATTGTGTAACGCTGCACTCAGCAATATTCCAGCTATATGGCGGCGGTCTGTAAATAATTGAGGCTGGACCAGACAATCCAGTGATCAATACCGTGAGCATTGTTCTACGCAAGTTCTACCAAATCAGCGAGCCTGGCCACCCGGTCCCGTTAGTTGCCTATTACGACAAGCATGGGTTGCTGAAGATCAGTTCTAACCCAGATCTTTTATCCATTATGTACAATGCAGGTGTCCATTATGCACAGCTACAAGGTGTCCACTATGTACAGGTGCAAGGTATCCACTATGCACAGGTGCAAGGTGTCCACTATGTACAGGTGCAAGGTGTCCACTATGTACATGTGCAATGTGTCCACTATGCACAGCTACAGGGTGTCCACTATGTACAGGTGCGAGGTGTCCACTATGTACAGGTGCAATGTGTCCACTATGTACAGGTGCGAGGTGTCCACTATGTACAGGTGCAAGGTGTCCACTATGCACAGGTGCAAGGTGTCCACTATGCACAGGTGCAAGGTGTCCACTATGCACAGGTGCAAGGTGTCCACTATGCACAGGTGCAAGGTATCCACTATACAGGTGAAGAATCTGGTGAAGAATGTGGTATGTGCTGTGTATGTGCTGGGGAGCTGTAAGCAGCCGTATGATGTCAGGAGACACCCCAGCCGTAGGAAGCCTGTCTATGCACATATTTGTGGATTGCACATGACCGAGGATTGTGTATCTATATTAGCAACATGTTTGTCTCGTCATTAGTGTCTGTTGTCTGTCTGTCTATATATACTGAGAGAAACAAATATAGGAACACAGGAAAATTCAAGCGTTCCTTTAATATTTTCCAGTTTTCATCACCAGCTTTGAATGGCACTGTGGGGGGAAATCTGAGAATAAATAAAGGAGCACTGCCATGAAGTGTTGTTCCCTTATTTGTTTCCCTCAGTATATATGTGAGTGCATGTTGTGTGTGTAGTAGATTCTACAAGTTATGGCAGATATGGCTTGGTACATGTGTACTATAAAACATGCCATATCATGTCAGGGAGTTCAGTGACTATAAAGTATAAACCTACATGCCACATGGAAAAATTCATTACCTAGAGTAGTGAAATCTTTCTGACAGTGTCCCTGAATACTCTCCAGCGCCACAATAGAAAACTCTTTAACTTTATCAGTGAAAGTTCTCTAACACCCGTCTCAAAACTCTCCAGGGATACTATTAAAACTCTCCTACACTACAGGTAACAACTCTCCAGGGTTACTATTAAAACTCTCCTACACTACAGGTGAAAACTCTCCAGGGTTACTATTAAAACTCTCCTACTCTACAGGTAAAAACTCTCCAGGGTTACTATTAAAACTCTCCTACACTACAGGTAAAAACTCTCCAGGGTTACTATTAAAACTACACTGCAGGTAAAACTCTCCTATTAACCCTCCTACACTACAGGTAAAACTCTCCAGGGTTACTATTAAAACTCTCCTACACTACAGGTAAAAACTCTCCAGGGTTACTATTAAAACTCTCCTACACTACAGGTAAAAACTCTCCAGGGTTGCTATTAAAACTCTCCTACACTACAGGTAAAACTCTCAGGGTTGCTATTAAAACTCTCCTACACTACAGGTAAAAACTCTCAGGGTTGCTATTAAAACTCTCCTACACACTACAGGTATTAAAACTCTCCAGGGTTACTATTAAAACTCTCCTACACTACAGGTAAAAACTCTCCAGGGTTACTATTAAAACTCTCCTACACTACAGGTAAAAACTCTCCAGGGTTACTATTAAAACTCTCCTACACTACAGGTAAAAACTCTCCAGGGTTACTATTAAAACTCTCCTACACTACAGGTAAAAACTCTCCAGGGTTGCTATTAAAACTCTCCTACACTACAGGTAAAAACTCTCCAGGGTTACTATTAAAACTCTCCTACACTACAGGTAAAAGCTCTCCAGGGTTACTATTAAAACTCTCCTACACTACAGGTAAAAACTCTCCAGGGTTGCTATTAAAACTCTCCTACACTACAGGTAAAAACTCTCCAGGGTTGCTATTAAAACTCTCCTACACTACAGGTATTAAAAAACTCTCCAGGGTTGCTATTAAAACTCTCCTACAGGTACAGGTACTAAAAACTCTCCAGGGTTACTATTAAGACTCTCGCATTACAGGTAAAAACTCTCCAGGGTTACTATTAAAACCCTCCTACACTACAGGTAAAAACTCTCCAGGGTTACTATTAAAACTCTCCTACACTACAGTAAAACTCTCCAGGGTTACTATTAAAACTCTATTACACTCCAGGTAAAAACTTTCCGACATTGAAACAAAAACTTCTTCAACTTTTTAATAAAACAGCTCAAACACTTCATAGTAACCAGTCAAACACTAATGTAGAACCTCAAACACCCAAAGCAAAACCTCACTAACCCCTCAAACACCTCCAACATCCCAAATGAAATTTCTCATATACCACAAGTAAAAGCTCACAACACATGTAAAACCACTCTAATGCCACCAGTAAACCTCTTGAACACCACCAGTAAAACCCCTGAACACCACCAGTAAAACCTCTTGTACACCTCCAGTAAAACCTCTCGAACACCACCTGGAAAAACCTCTCGAACACCACCAGTAAAACCTCGAACACCACCATTAAAACCTCTCGAACACCACTAGTAAAACCTCCTGAACACCACCAGTAAAACCTCACCAGTAAAACCTCTAGAACACCACCTGGAAAAACCTCTCGAAAACCACCTGGAAAAACCTCTCGAACACCACCAGTAAAACCTCTCGAACACCACTAGTAAAACCTCTTGAACACCACCAGTAAAACCTCAGTAAAACCTCTCGAACACCACCAGTAAAACCCCTGTAATAGCACAACAAAAACAATGATACAAACTCATCCATTGCTTCTCTTGAGCTACTTATGAAGTGTTCTTGAATGAAAGAAGTAATTGCCTTCTGTTGGCTGTGATGTGAAATACAGTATGTAATTAGTTGTGATGCCGCTGGTATCATGTTTTGTGAGATGTTTTGGACCAAAGCAGCATCTCATTATATGTTGTTCGTGATGATCTGCAAGAAGATAGGCAGTATCTCCACTGTCTGTTGAAAGTCAGGTCTAAATCTAGACAGTTGTACATGGTGGTATTCTCATCTTACCACGGTAGAAATGTTTCATATCAAATGTTTTTTTAGATATTAGTTTCAGAAAGTCACTTAGTGGTCATGAAGTTAAACAAAAATCATAGATAAGTGTTTTGGTGATTTCAGCCGATCTAAGAATAGGGTCGTCAGACGTCTGGTTTTTACTCCTTTCTTTGAAAAAATGTAATTTGCAATGAGTACGATCTTTCAAAATCGATCTGAAAATAAAGACTGGTTTCTCTTTAGTGAAGTGTGACAAATTGATAGTAAATATAATATGGATAGTACCAGAATGGGGTTGAAAACTATGGTGCAATTGGAAAATGAGGAGAGAAAGTTTGAAACACACCTATTGTTTTTGTTGCGTCGTGATAAGCTGGTGTGTATCGGAATGTGGAGAACGGAAAAACTGATACAGATAGTGTTGTTCCAAATCATTGATTTCCCCAATTATTGATTGATTTCAGTTGCCAAGCATGGAATAAATCCTGAAAAGCATGATTGATTATTTTCCAGTTTAAGTCAGAGGTACGATTGACGATAACATGCTTTAACATGACTTAGTTTTGCATCTTGGTTTCCACAGCTTCCCAGTATGTGAGCTTGTCCGCAGGTATTTCTTTGTTAAATAATGGATACAAATTTAAAATGTCAGATTAATTTTAATTCCAGTTTGATTTTTGATGTGTGGTAAAATCCTGAAATATGCTCCCATTACAAACCAGTATTCATGTACATGAAAATATATCCCTACTTGGATGAGTCGATCAGACCAGTACTTGGATGAGTTGAAACAGGCCAGTACTTGCCGAATAGTACTTTGATGATCCTGTGTGTGATCCCTCTTTTATGAGGCGTTACGAGGCATATAAACCAGTCTGCCATGACAGTATCTGTGATCCCTTCTTTCTGGGTTGTTACAAGACAATTAAGCCTTTGTTCCATGTAAATATGTATGATCCCTCCTGTGAAGATCCAGGTTAGAATTGGTCTTCAGCAACCCATGCTTGTCGTAAAAGGTGACTAGTCGTATCTCAGTTTCATGGATCAATGCCCAATGCTGTTGATCACTGGTTTGTCTGTTTCAGACTCGATTATTTACAGACCGCCGCCATATAGCTGGAATATTGCCGAGTGCGGTCTTTTACAACATACCAAAAACGAAACCTTTCTGAGGTGTTAACAATGTATATACACCTGACTGTCATATGAACATAGTCAATCCCTCCTTTCTGAGGTGTTAACAATGTATATACACCTGACTACCATATGAACATAGTCAATCCCTCCTTTCTGAGGTGTTAACAATGTATATAAACCTGACTGCCATATGAACATAGTCAATCCCTCCTTTCTGAGGTGTTAACAATGTATATAAACCTGACTGCCATATGAACATTCAATCCCTCCTTTCTGAGGTGTTAACAATGTATATAAACCTGACTGCATATGAACATAGTCAATCCCTCCTTTCTGAGGTGTTAACAATGTATATAAACCTGACTGCCATATGAACATAGTCAATCCCTCCTTTCTGAGGTGTTAACAATGTATATAAACCTGACTGCCATATGAACATAGTCAATCCCTCCTTTCTGAGGTGTTAACAATGTATATAAACCTGACTGTCATATGAACATAGTCAATCCCTCCTTTCTGAGGTGTGTGTGGATGTGTATGTACATAGGTAGGTAGGTAGGTATGTCTGTATGTAACGTATGTATGTAACATATGTACGTATGTATTGATATGAGAGCAAGTATGTCCTGTGGACGTAATCTGTCTTAAATCCGTTAATACTGTTGATACTGGAGGCACGAGGTCGGATGATTAACAGCCGTAATTCCTTGCCCAGCCAGTAGCACTGACCCCATCACAGGATCAGGGATATAAATTAATTAGGTTTTTTCAGTGAGACACAGCTTTAATTAGCTGCAATATGACAATCCAGCATGACTAAAGGATAGAGGAGAAGTGAAGGGAAATTGACCATACATTAAATTGTCCGTTAAATGAAAGAAGCAGTGTTCAAACTTGATCTGTAATGATTTGTCTCCAGATTGCCGCCTCTGTTGTTCTTTAGAGCCAGAGGCTGGCGTATTGACAGATATTGAGTTATATCTGGGCACAATGAATGTCGCCATTAGAGTGTTAGGGTGGTTTGTGGATGTCCAAACACCATTCTGATTGTTCTCCATCCGTGCAGGTAATCAGGTAAACAAGACTACAGGAATTCATATTTGCTGCAGCAACTTGGAAGCTATGAAGATCTAAATAAAGCTTAGTATTCTGTTGTTTGGAGACTATGGTCAAGTGACATTGGCAGCAACCTATGGTCGACTTATGCTGGAACTGCTTTAAGAAACAGAACTGTTGTTTGATATACATATATATCTTGAAAGTATTATTCATAAGCTCAGATAGACAAATAAGTAAAAGTAGTTTTCAGCACATGGTTGATTTACCAACAGTAGATTCAGTGTCTTTTATTCGGATCTCTGTACATACTGTAGTGAACTTACAATACCAGAGTAACTTTGTAAATTTATCACAAAATGTTATTGTTTAGAAACTGTCTATAAAGACTAAGTTTGATTCTGGATGAGGCTGTTAAAACAGAATGTATTTTATATATGTTAAAGGTCACATGCAACGTGAAACACAACTTTGCAGATTCTGATACCTATCGGTATGGACTTACAGATACAAATCGTCAAAAATGCAAATTCAACTTATAAAGTTGAAATATAACGCGATGAACCACCACCACGCCCCCTGCGAAATCGGAGTTTAAACAATTCATTAAATTCATCCAAGCGCTTGGGGTGAAAAGTGGTTTCAACAGCTGTGCTGCGCTGGGCTGCGCTCATAGCTCATGCGCAGTGAAATAGGTTCGCTTGGAAGCGGATGTCCGGATTTAATATAAGGTCGTGAGCATGAGTAGTCTAATCAAAACAAATAGTAAATAATCTACTCATTACATAAAAGAACCTTGATAGATCTACTCAGCTATGTGTCAACCAGTGAGGCGTTTTCAAGACGGAAAACCTTTGCTGGCGGTGAATACTCGGTGAAGGCTTTGATGTGAGCTATTTTTCTAATGTTTTGTTGATAATTCACAGGCACAAGCTTTTTATATGTTATGACAGTAGATAACCGATTTACTGTTTATTTAATTTCATTTGTCTATTTCACCACACATTCTTCTTACCTAGTCTCTTTTTTAGTTCGATACTCAAAAGCAATGTCATTATTTAGCTTTGACAGAATTTCTAACTGTGATATAGATATGTCGTTGTCACAGACAAAACTCAGTATCTGTTTTATTGACACCTATGTGTCTGCCTGCCTGTCTGCTAATGACAATATTCAACACACAACTTCGATCACTGACCACATGCAATTTGAACTTTGAACACCTATCAGGCTATACACCATAAACAAAACGCATTGAGTTCGGTCTGTGTCACATTATGTAATTACACAGACAGGCAGGTGTGATACTTGTACACATGACATGTTATAATGTCTGTTGATTGCTAAATGTTATACACAAAAAATGAACATGTATTTACAAAACCCAACATCTCTATATACAAACACACAATGAGCTGTGAGGGCATTGGCTAATGAACCAGCCAATGAAAGTCCTCGTTACACTTGAGTGCACACCCACCCGCTCTGACTGGGTTCGGTATCCCGGGTGCTTCGTTTGAGGGAAGTAAACCCAAGTACAAAATATTGCACTTTTTATTTGCGAATGTACGCTTATAAGTTTGTTTATATGTTTTCATAATCAGCAATGTATATTATATGTCATGAATAAGTGATAATTGTGATTTAATTATGTTTGATTTTTGGTTGCATGTGACCTTAAAAGAAGTCTTTAAGTATGTTGGAAAAATGTGATTAGTTTTACTATACTTTATTTTATGATTGTAATTTGATTGGTTGATAGATGCATAATTGAACATCAGATATCATTTTGCTAATTAGTACCGGTATCATTTTGATTTATCTTAAAAATAAAAATATGAAAGCAGGCAGGATACTGAGAGAATGGATGCCAGGTGTCTGTAGATACTTACACACCATTCAACTCACCTCCACTGACATTTCACAACCGACATCTTCCTCTTACATGACCTTGTTTTTACACTTAAAAGTTGTACTTTTTTGTTGCCTCTCATTAAGAGCTTACTCGAGAGCCATGTGACTAATTTTCTGTGTACTCCCCACTGTCTGTGATGTGGGCGTCCCCGGGGTCGTCCCCACGTCCCTCCACTCCTGAGTCTCATCAGCCATGCTGCTCCACCTTCAGGGTTTTTACTTGCCACTAAAAGTAATTTCCACAATGGAAAATTAAAATTTAAAGAAATTTTTGGGTTTTTTTCCTTTTAAAAAATTAGCTATTGTAAGCAATTATTTCATGAAGACACTCAGAAATAGATTTCTAGTTGGATTGGGTCACTGGTTGGAACTAAAAGAGATGAGTATAGGACCTGTATTTTCGTTGATTGGTATGTGTCGTAATATGAGTATGACTTGTATGTTGATGCTGAAATTGGTAAGAACCACAAGCTTTTTTTTTTTATCTGATGAGCATGACTTGTAAAAGATGAAAAAGATGATTTTGATGATTTTGGTGATAAAAGGAACCAAATGTTACTTTTTTAAGTGGACAAGATATGTTTTGATCACGCTTCCCACACAGATTTCCTGGTTTGACTTGTTGTGGTGTAGCTGTGATCATGTTTAATGCAGCTAGATGAACATCATCAATCAAATTTGCACAAGCTGTTTTTTTTCAGTTCCAAATAGGCCACATTTTAGAAGTTGTTTTTTTTCTTGAAAACAGGATCTAAATATATTTCCATTTGAGAAGTGGCAGTTAAGCTTGACTCACTTGGAAATAAACATGAGTACTTGCAGTATTAAGAAAAATGCTGTCCAGAGTTTATGATTTTATTTAACGTTTCATCATTATAAGGCTGTTTGTGTGTGTTTTGTAAGTTGAATTGTTTGACTTAGGAAGCTGTCTGCTAAAACATGAACAAAAGACAGAGAGCAGGACTAATTTATTATCAAGAGGAGGAACATGTAATTATGAAGAGTGAGTGAGTTTAGTTTTAAGCTGCTTTTTGCAATATTCCAGCAACATCACGGTGTGGAACACCAGAAATGGGCTTCACACATTGTACCCATGTGGGAAATCGAACCTGGGTCTTCGGCATGACAAGTGAACGCTTTAACCACTAGGCTACCCCACCACCCCATATTTGTCAATAGCAGGACCATGTAATTATCAAAAGCAGGACTAATTACCCATGGTAATTATCAGAGAAAGATGTCACAGGTTGGAGAGATGCTTCATTTCGGAGGAGATGTAAATACATGAAAGCCAGGATTCCAGACTAACCATGCAAAACAAAACGAGAAAACAGGAATAAATTGTATTCTCCATACTACTTCTTTCAACCAGTAAGGTCATTCATATCGTTGTGGTTAGAAATGAGTGTAGGTTGTGACTAGAATATAGATTTGCCCAAGATGTGAGGGCAGGATGTATAGGAGGGACAGAAAACATGGGCGTGTGTGATCAAGTCATGTCATGATTATTGAAGACTGGCAACTCTACAAGAGTATTACTTGTGTGTACAAGGCTGGTTAGTTCTGCTGTAGCAAACACTATTCCTGTACAAGGCTGGTTAGTTCTGCTGTAGCCCGGACACTATTCCTGTACAAGGCTGGTTAGTTCTGCTGTACGGACACTATTCCTGTACAAGACTGGTTAGTTCTGCTGTAGCAAACACTATTCCTGTACAAGGCTGGTTAGTTCTGCTGTAGCAAACACTATTCCTGTACAAGACTGGTTAGTTCTGCTGTAGCAAACACTATTCCTGTACAAGGCTGGTTAGTTCTGCTGTAGCAAACACTATTCCTGTACAAGACTGGTTAGTTCTGCTGTAGCAAACACTATTCCTGTACAAGACTGGTTAGTTCTGCTGTAGCAAACACTATTCCTGTACAAGACTGGTTAGTTCTGCTGTAGCAAACACTATTCCTGTACAAGACTGGTTAGTTCTGCTGTAGCAAACACTATTCCTGTACAAGACTGGTTAGTTCTGCTGTAGCAAACACTATTCCTGTACAAGACTGGTTAGTTCTGCTGTAGCAAACACTATTCCTGTACAAGACTGGTTAGTTCTGCTGTAGCGGACACTATTCCTGTACAAGGCTGGTTAGTTCTGCTGTAGCGGACACTATTCCTGTACAAGACTGGTTAGTTCTGCTGTAGCGGACACTATTCCTGTACAAGGCTGGTTAGTTCTGCTGTAGCAAACACTATTCCTGTACAAGACTGGTTAGTTCTGCTGTAGCGGACACTATTCCTGTACAAGACTGGTTAGTTCTGCTGTAGCGGACACTATTCACAATACAAGGCTGGTTAGTTCTGCTGTAGCAAACACTATTCCTGTACAAGGCTGGTTAGTTCTGCTGTAGGACACTATTCCTGTACAAGACTGGTTAGTTCTGCTGTAGCAAACACTATTCCTGTACAAGGCTGGTTAGTTCTGCTGTAGCGGACACTATTCCTGTACAAGGCTGGTTAGTTCTGCTGTAGCGGACACTATTCCTGTACAAGGCTGGTTAGTTCTGCTGCAGCGGACACTATTCCTGTACAAGGCTGGTTAGTTCTGCTGTAGCGGACACTATTCCTGTACAAGGCTGGTTAGTTCTGCTGTAGCGGACACTATTCCTGTACAAGGCTGGTTAGTTCTGCTGTAAGCCCGGACACTATTCCTGTACAAGGCTGGTTAGTTCTGCTGTAGCAAACACTATTCCTGTACAAGGCTGGTTAGTTCTGCTGTAGCTGGGGACACTATTCCTGTACAAGACTGGTTAGTTCTGCTGTGGCGGACACTATTCCTGTACAAGGCTGGTTAGTTCTGCTGTAGCGGACACTATTCCTGTACAAGGCTGGTTAGTTCTGCTGTAGCGGACACTATTCCTGTACAAGACTGGTTAGTTCTGCTGTAGCAAACACTATTCCTGTACAAGGCTGGTTAGTTCTGCTGTAGCGGACACTATTCCTGTACAAGGCTGGTTAGTTCTGCTGTAGCGGACACTATTCCTGTACAAGGCTGGTTAGTTCTGCTGTAGCGGACACTATTCCTGTACAAGGCTGGTTAGTTCTGCTGTAGCAAACACTATTCCTGTACAAGACTGGTTAGTTCTGCTGTAGCAGAAACACTATTCCTGTACAAGACTGGTTAGTTCTGCTGTAGCAAACACTATTCCTGTACAAGACTGGTTAGTTCTCTGCTGTAGCAAACACTATTCCTGTACAAGACTGGTTAGTTCTGCTGTAGCGGACACTATTCCTGTACAAGGCTGGTTAGTTCTGCTGTGGGCGGACACTATTCCTGTACAAGGCTGGTTAGTTCTGCTGTAGCAAACACTTTATTCCTGTACAAGACTGGTTAGTTCTGCTGTAGCAAACACTATTCCTGTACAAGACTGGTTAGTTCTGCTGTAGCGGACACTATTCCTGTACAAGGCTGGTTAGTTCTGCTGTAGCAAACACTATTCCTGTACAAGACTGGTTAGTTCTGCTGTAGCGGACACTATTCCTGTACAAGGCTGGTTAGTTCTGCTGTAGCGGACACTATTCCTGTACAAGGCTGGTTAGTTCTGCTGTAGCGGACACTATTCCTGTACAAGGCTGGTTAGTTCTGCTGTAGCGGACACTATTCCTGTACAAGGCTGGTTAGTTCTGCTGTAGCGGACACTATTCCTGTACAAGGCTGGTTAGTTCTGCTGTAGCGGACACTATTCCTGTACAAGGCTGGTTAGTTCTGCTGTAGCGGACACTATTCCTGTACAAGGCTGGTTAGTTCTGCTGTAGCGGACACTATTCCTGTACAAGACTGGTTAGTTCTGCTGTAGCGGACACTATTCCTGTACAAGACTGGTTAGTTCTGCTGTAGCGGACACTATTCCTGTACAAGACTGGTTAGTTCTGCTGTAGCGGACACTATTCCTGTACAAGGCTGGTTAGTTCTGCTGTAGCGGACACTATTCCTGTACAAGGCTGGTTAGTTCTGCTGTAGCGGACACTATTCCTGTACAAGGCTGGTTAGTTCTGCTGTAGCGGACACTATTCCTGTACAAGGCTGGTTAGTTCTGCTGTAGCGGACACTATTCCTGTACAAGGCTGGTTAGTTCTGCTGTAGCGGACACTATTCCTGTACAAGGCTGGTTAGTTCTGCTGTAGCGGACACTATTCCTGTACAAGGCTGGTTAGTTCTGCTGTAGCGGACACTATTCCTGTACAAGGCTGGTTAGTTCTGCTGTAGCAAACACTATTCCTGTACAAGGCTGGTTAGTTCTGCTGTAGCGGACACTATTCCTGTACAAGGCTGGTTAGTTCTGCTGTAGCGGACACTATTCCTGTACAAGGCTGGTTAGTTCTGCTGTAGCGGACACTATTCCTGTACAAGGCTGGTTAGTTCTGCTGTAGCAGGACACTATTCCTGTACAAGGCTGGTTAGTTCTGCTGTAGCCGGACACTATTCCTGTACAAGGCTGGTTAGTTCTGCTGTAGCGGACACTATTCCTGTACAAGGCTGGTTAGTTCTGCTGTAGCGGACACTATTCCTGTACAAGGCTGGTTAGTTCTGCTGTAGCGGACACTATTCCTGTACAAGGCTGGTTAGTTCTGCTGTAGCGGACACTATTCCTGTACAAGGCTGGTTAGTTCTGCTGTAGCAAACACTATTCCTGTACAAGGCTGGTTAGTTCTGCTGTAGCGGACACTATTCCTGTACAAGGCTGGTTAGTTCTGCTGTAGCGGACACTATTCCTGTACAAGGCTGGTTAGTTCTGCTGTAGCGGACACTATTCCTGTACAAGGCTGGTTAGTTCTGCTGTAGCGGACACTATTCCTGTACAAGGCTGGTTAGTTCTGCTGTAGCGGACACTATTCCTGTACAAGGCTGGTTAGTTCTGCTGTAGCGGACACTATTCCTGTACAAGGCTGGTTAGTTCTGCTGTAGCGGACACTATTCCTGTACAAGGCTGGTTAGTTCTGCTGTTCTGCTGTACAAGCTTGCTGGCAAAAACCTTCATATAAACCCTCATTTGAAACCCTTGTTGAAACCCCCATATGGGAAGTCTGTTTGTTGAAAACTGTGTGTTGAAAACCCTCCTTTGAATCCCTTATCACTTGTAGAAACCCCCAATTGTGGAAGTCCCATGTTTGGAAACCCTTGTTTGAATTTCTCATAATGGAAAACAACATGTTTAAAAAACATTTGCAAACACCCTTGTTGGTTGTTAGAAACCATTGTTTCAATCGTTAGTCACTTGTTGTATGCCCCAATATTGGAGATCCCATGCTGGAAGTCCTACATTTGGTTTTGAAATTAATTATATTTGGGATTACATTGTCAGAGCGAGGCACAGATTCTAGAAACCCTTGATAATCGTCCATACAGGAAACCCCTATGTTGAACACCATGTTGGAAAGCTTATGCTTGGAAATATGACACTGGAAACCTGATTGTAAAACACTGTGTTGGAAAGCTTATGCCAATGATACTGGAAACCTGATTGTAAAACACCATGTTGGAAAGCTTATGCCAATGATACTGGAAACCCCTTGTAAAACACCATGTTGGAAAGCTTTATGCTTGGAAAACCGATACTGGAAACCTGATTGTAAAACACCATGTTGGAAAGCTTTATGCTTGGAAAACCGATACTTGAAACCTCTCTGTAAAACCCCATGTTGAAAAGCTAATACTTGGAGAAATTATACTGAAAACCCAGTCAGCAATACCTACGACTTGTCTGATACCAGAATCCAGACTGAGCTCATAAATAATGGCCCATGTAATATGTGTATAATTTCCTCAAAATGATTGTGCCAAGTTTGGATTAGTAACCTCAAAAGTTTTTGAAGAGGACTGAAAACCCCATTGTTTGAAACTCCCATGTTGAAAACCCCATTAGTAGTGACAGAAAGAGTTGGTTGGCATGAAGTAATCTATCGATTTGAGAGAAGATACAGTTATCAGTAACATGATGTTGTCAATAATGTATCATGTCAGGTAATCAATGGCCGACTGTTTACTCTGATCGGGAAACAACACAGCATGGAGGGCATGTCAACAACAGGAAGGTGGCCGTGTCATCACTTGGGCTGGCACAGATTGTCACGTGTGTGTGTTAGGAAGATTGTAGGAGGAGGAGGAGGATGAGGATGGTGATGATGATGGTGATGATGACGATGATGATGATGATGATGATGATGATGATGATGCCCTTTCAATTACCGATAGTAATGGTGATAATAATATTGATGGTGGTGATGCTGCTGCTGTTGCTGGTGGTGGTGGTGGTGATGATGATGATGATGGTGGTGATGATGATGATGATGATGATGATGATGATGATGATGATGATGCCCTTTCAATTACCGATAGTAATGGTGATAATAATATTGTTGATGGTGGTGATGCTGCTGCTGTCGATGCTGCTGGTGGTGGTGGTAGTTGATGATGATGATGATGATGATGATGATGATGATGATGATGCCCTTTCAATTACCGATAGTAATGGTGATAATATTGTTGATGGTGGTGATGCTGCTGCTGCTGTGATGCTGCTGCTGTCGCTGGTGGTGGTGATGATGGTGGTGATGATGATGATGGTGATGATGATGATGATGATGGTGATGATGATGATGATGATGATGATGATGATGATGATGATGATGATGATGATGCCCTTTCAATTACCGATAGTAATGGTGATAATATTGTTGATGGTGGTGATGCTGCTGCTGTCGTTGGTGGTAGTGATGATGATGATGATGATGATGATGATGATGATGGTGATGATGATGATGATGATGGATGATGATGATGATGCCCTTTCAATTACCGATAGTAATGGTGATAATATTGTTGATGGTGGTGATGCTGCTGCTGTCGCTGGTGGTGGTGATGATGATGATGATGATGATGATGATGATGATGATGATGCCCTTTCAATTACCGATAGTAATGGTGATAATAATATTGTTGATGGTGGTGATGCTGCTGCTGCTTGGTGGTGGTGGTGATGGTGATGATGATGGTGATGGTGATGATGATGATGATGATGATGATGATGATGATGATGATGCCCTTTCAATTACCGATAGTAATGGTGATAATAATATTGTTGATGGTGGTGATGCTGCTGCTGTCGCTGGTGGTGGTGATGATGATGATGATGATGATGATGATGATGATGATGAGTAGGGAAATAGATTGTAGTGTCCTGATCAGTGGCAGCAAGTTCATGGTGGGGAAAGAGAACAAACACTTGTCCTGCATGGCGAGTAAATATTTCAAATATATCAATTCATTGTTTTCAAAAATTGAGAAAACTCGAACCCAGAAATATGTTTTCGTATCTCGTGTCATCTAAGCAAAAATAATGAAATACATGTTGCTCAGGTCATAAACAGAAGACATGCTTAGTAGCAGGTGCTTGTTGAAGAAATAAACGGAAAATATGTGTTTGAGTAACAGGTGTTGAAAATTATGTTTTTTAAGGTATTTAATCAAGTTTACTTTTTGTTGTAAGCAACTCATTAGTGATGCACAAATGTTTTGGTTTTTTTAAAACTGGCTGGCTGTTAAAAATGAGAACCAAGCGCAAAATTGAACGAGTCAGTATTAATGAGCAGAGATGAAGGTCGATGGCAGTGACAAAAAGTAAGTTGTACTGAATATCATTAATAGTTAATTACAGAAAATGTTAATAACTGGAAGCATGAAAGTTTATAAACTAAAGAAGCCAAGTGATAATATTCCAAGACAAGTCAGGTTTAAAATATGTTTCCAGGTTTCCTTGTACTACTGTAGGGTATTGTGGGTATCTTGGGTATCCATCTTGGGTATCCTGCAGGTCCTGCACTCTAGGTACAGAGACTATTAGATCACACAGTGTAGCCCTCTCTCTTGTCTAACTTTTGTTTATCAGATCATACAAAACTTTGCGCAAGTCAAAGATCTTGAGCAACTTGGACAACTATTGACTTCTTTTTGAACTCGGCAGGGCCAAATTTACTGTCAATATTTGCTCCTGGCCTGATGTGGCAGCGTGGAGTGGAGGAGAATCCATTGACAAAATTACCCATAATTCCGGCACCATGCCATGTCTCAGTGTGATCGGGGACTTTTGGCGTGGCAAATTACTGCTAGACGTCCCCACTTGGGCTACGTCAATAATGGCGTCGATCTACATGATTGGACAACACTGAGCAAAAGGGTCCAATTTGACCATTGGAACAAGATGTCGCATTCTTCCTTCGCAGCTTTATGAGTTGTACTTTAGAAGTAGCGATACTTATAACAGATTACCTTAAATACCAGCAGATTTGTCCCACAGTAAAAACACGTTAAAATTGTCGTAGTCTGTCAGCAATTTGTCGACTCATCAGTTTGATGGGCAGATTAGTATTCATGGCCGGCTGTGGATGAAATAGTCGAGGACGTCGGCGGAGTTTAGCGACTACTGGGGATCTTCCTTCATTACACTCTCCATGGTCAATATTTGTAAGAATAACAATAAGCTCCTTGGAAATCTTGTCCGGTCTCCATTATGGCTTTGGGAATAGTGACTGGAATTATGATCAGTTAACGTCTGCTGTTGGTGTTCTCAGCCCTGTACTACAGAGGGGCTTCCTGAAGACGGCAGCTCCCTGAGAGGGAACTGTCACCACTACTGCAACAGTAACACTGAAAGATGGGATGAGTCTTCTTCATCCAGGAACCACGGTTTCATTGATATGCACCCAACTTCTTAGAAAAGTGTTGCTTGTATTAGAAGGTATCACGTCAGGGAATGTGGGTAGACTGATAGATGGAAAACTTGCTTTCATCAGTTGGTTTTATCCGGTGACTTAGTGGTTAATCTTGGTTGTAAAATGATTGAAAACTTGTAGATTTCAGATGATTTCATCTCAATGATTTTTTTGAGTCATTTTCAGTATTTGCGTTTGTATAGTGATGGAAAATTTCCTAACCTAATCTGAAGGATGTATATAATTACATGGTTGTTGCTTGTCTATCAGGGAGCATTAACCATGGCTGTAGAAACTTGTAATAAGTGAGTGAGTTTAGTTTTACTTTATTAACCATGGCTGTAGAAACTTGTAATGAGTGAATGAGTTTAGTTTTACGCCGTTTTTAGCAATATTCCAGCAATATTCATGGCAAGGGACACCAGAAATGGGCTTCACACATTGTACCCAAGTGGGGAATTGAACCCGGGTTTGGGGCGTGATGAGCAAATGCTTTAACCTCTAGGCTACTCCACCGCCCCTCTTGTAATGAGAAACTGGTGTGGCTAGAGCGTCCGCCCCAGGTCCACCCCTCTTGTAATGAGAGAGTTCTATTGAAATGGGTTCTGGGGTACAATGTCTGCATGGTATCCAGTGGGGACACAGGTAGTTGTTGGAACTTAGTTGTGTGAATTGGTTTCATCCATGACACCTGCCTCCTTTGAAAGTTTCTGTCAGTTTCCACACAACTCAAAATCTGGATTCTCTCCTCAGTAAGTAGACTAGTTGTCGTGTTTGTACAGCACCACCTACTCAACTGGAGTCTATTGTCTTTCTGCTGGAGAAGATAGCTTCTAAGAATAGAGTATCATGACATTAACTCGTGTCATATATATGGATATATAGCCGGAGGTAGCAACTAGTTATAACCAACCACAGAGCACACATCCCATAATGCGATCAGTTGAGGCTAATTTTCCTGCAGCACTTGCGTCTGCCTCGACAAAGAAGATTGAGCTCATAATGAGGTGTAGCCTCGTACAAACTATTTTCTCAATATACATGCAGACTTCTCCTGGTTTAGGAATGGTTTGGCACAGTGGGCAGAGGGTTTACTTGTTGAGTTGAAGGTCCAGTTTAGATTTACCACATACAAACATATTTATGAAGCTTATTGATGTCGTCTGCATGAGATAGAAGAAATGGAGAAATACCCTTCACTCACTCACTCACTCACTCACTCACTCACTCACTCACTCACTCACTCACTCACTCACTCACTCACTCACTCACTCACTCACTCACTCACTCACTCACAGGGGTGGAAATAACTTTAAAATTACGAGTGTACTCCGGTACAGTGGCACATGTAAAATCACTTGCCCTGATAATTTTTCCACTATACCGGCCGTTTTCTTGTTGATTTTTTAAATAAACAACATAATTAACATTGGAATATCAACTGGACATAGGTACAGTGTGATATACAAATTTGCTTGCCCGACAGAAAAAAACACTGGACTCGGGCGTCGGGCAATGGGTTATTTCCACCCCTGACTCACCTAGTCCCTCACTCTCATGCACTTGTATTGATTGCCCCAGATTGATGCTCATGCTGTTGATCAGTAGATTGTCTGGTGCAGGTAGATTGATGCTCATGCTGTTGATCAGTAGATTGTCTGGTCCAGACTCTACTGTTTACAGATTGCTGCCATATAGCTGGAATATTGCTGAGTGTGGCGTTTAACAACCAACAAACCAACCAACCCATCAGTAGGTGTCTGCTGGGCTGCCAGTTCATCTGACACCCACTGGTGTACATCTCCTCTCCTGACACCAGCACTTATATCACTAAACAACCGCACACTGTGACTAATTGTTGAATCTCAAGGCTTCTTGTCACCATAGCAACTGCAGCCAAGTGGAAATAATTAGATTAATGTTGTGACCCCCCAACCCCTACCAGGTAGGAGGATACTGTGAGTCTACCTGGGCGGAACAATTGTCACTTATAATTAGTAGACAACTACTGGTTTACTAAAGACTGAGTGAGGTGTAGTATGACTTGTTATCACCTGGCTGTACAAGAGGGCTATATATAGATCAGCAGATCCAGGTGATACAGAGGTATGAGATGAAGTAGGAGCTTGACATGAGCGGAATAGATCTGAAATATGATTTGTCGTATCATTGAATTTAAGAAAGCTAAGGTTCCTAAATTGTGTTGCTGCAGATCAAATTTAGCGAGACAAGTTTCTCAGTACGTCAATATTGTCATCTCAGATTGGAAACGGCCTTTAAGAAGACATGAATATCATAAACAAGGCTTAAAGATAACTTCCTTTAAAAGGCCTGAAGACTAAAGGAAAATGCCTTGAAAAGGCCTGAAGATCAAATAAGATATCTTGTGAAGACTAAGGATAATATAAGATTAGTTGAAAAGGCCTTAATTTAGGTAAGTATGGTAATCGACTTTGTTAAATATAGTTTACTAATTATTATAATAATCAAATGCAATTGTTGGTGTGAAGACTTTAATGTTCATATTTTGATTGTGATTGTTTGAAAAGAATTATGCTGACCATGAAATAAAGTTTCCTCATAAATTTGTTTTAAAAGGACACTTCAGTCTTTCAGCCTTGAAAAAAGCTTTGAAACCTTGAAAAGTGCTTTGAAAAGGCCTATAGTTAAACTTGAGAACCATAATCATTATGTGAACTATTGGTGAAGTATCATGTCCGTCTGGGATTTATTGTGGTAGATATGACATGGTTCATACTGGAATGTATTGTGGTAGATATGACATGGTTCATACCGGGATTTATTGTGGTAGATATGACATGGTTCATACTGGGATGTATTGTGGTAGATATGACATGGTTCATACTGGAATGTATTGTGGTAGATATGACATGGTTCATATTGTGGTAAGATATGGGATTTATTGTGGTAGATATGACATGGTTCATACTGGGATGTATTGTGGTAGATATGACATGGTTCATACTGGAATGTATTGTGGTAGATATGACATGGTTCATACCGGGATTTATTGTGGTAGATATGACATGGTTCATACTGGGATGTATTGTGGTACACACTATGGTGTTCATATTGTGATTTATTTTGGTATATATAAAAGCGTTCATACTGTAATATATCACAGTAATGATGAAGTGCTTACCATCTTAACCAAATCACAAACTTGTTTATTCCAAGACTAAAATGTTCCTCTAGGTAATTCGTCTTCTTTCCATTGCCGTTTATTTATCGTTTAGCTGAAATTGAATTGGCTCTGTAACGAGATGATTCCTTTCTGGCATTGACGGATTTCCCACAATGCTTTTGTCGCTGATGACCCCACTTCTGCACATCACAGTGCCAGTGATTACTTCTGATTTCCTGGACATTTAATTGGCCGATGCGTCTTGTAATCCTTCATACCACTCATTCTCAACCATAAAGTCTCATTGCTTGTTAATTTTCCAATGGTGCTCACCAAAGTAGTGTGCTGTAGCCTCACATTTAGATTTACGTCCCGATGTACTCTTCATTGGACAGTTTACTCCCAAGATGGTACCATGGAACTGGGATTCCATTAAGACATATGGTGCTAAGATGAATAAATGAAGCAACAGCATGATTTGAGCAACAGTTAATTTGACTGCAGCTAATAGATGGTGCTGCTGGACTAGAAATGTTTCACAGGAATTATAGACTTTGTACAGACATTATTGAACTGCTTGTGGAGTTCATTTACTTGACAACTAAATATGCTTTCACAGCAAGTTTTTCTCATCCCTTCATTGAGAAGGGTCTTCAGGAGCAGCCATTATTGAGATCATACGGCTATTGTGGTCGGAGCAAGTTAGCGAGATAACATCGCTGTTCTCGTTCTGCTCGCTACATCCCAGCATGTGAGAGTTAGTTACAGAGCAGATCAAAGACATCAAGTAAATACATTTCTCCGGGTTCTTTGATGTGCTGCTTGAAATATCATTGTCCTCAATTTTACTGTGTAATTTTGACTAGGGAACAGCGTAACACTTCATTTCAAACTGCAGAGTATCAAAATTTTCACCCGTTACATGCAAGAATGTAATTTGACGAATGGTTCGATGATTGTCATTGTAAGAGTACAGGAGTGGATGCCCTTATTTGGTGTCAAGAACCTGTTGACTGATTGAGAAAGCGGTAATTAAATGACAACCTGGTATCCTAGCAACCTGGTAACGTGGTAACACTGCGCTAATTTACCTTGATAGAGCTGTGAATAAATGTGATATAGTTGTGAGATATCACTGTATGTCTTTGAAACCGTCATTGACCCATTATCATAGCTTCGACAATACCACCTCACGGGACACCATCTGACTGACAGTGACTCCATCTGAGCAACAGTGACACCATCTGACAGTGACACCATCTGACAGTGACACCATCTGAGTGACAGTGACACTATCTGACAGTGTCACCATCTGACTGACAGTGATACCATCTGAGCAACAGTGACACCATCTGCCAGTGTCACCATCTGAGCAACAGTGACATCATCTGAGCAATAGTGACACCATCTGACTGAGAGTGACACCATCTGAGCAACAGTGACACCATCTGAGCAACAGTGACACCATCTGAGCAACAGTGACACCATCTGACAGTGACACCATCTGAGCAACAGTGACACCATCTGAGCAACAGTGACACCATCTGAGCAACAGTGACACCATCTGAGCAACAGTGACACCATCTGATAGTGACACCATCTGACAGTGACACCATCTGAGTGACAGTTACACTATCTGACAGTGTCACCATCTGACTGACAGTGATACCATCTGAGCAACAGTGACACCATCTGCCAGTGTCACCATCTGAGCAACAGTGACATCATCTGAGCAATAGTGACACCATCTGAGCAACAGTGACACCATCTGACTGAGAGTGACACCATCTGAGCAACAGTGACACCATCTGAGCAACAGTGACATCATCTGAGCAACAGTGACATCATCTGAGCAACAGTTACACTATCTGACAGTGTCACCATCTGACTGATAGTGATACCATCTGAGCAACAGTGACACCATCTGCCAGTGTCACCATCTGAGCAACAGTGACATCATCTGAGCAATAGTGACACCATCTGAGCAACAGTGACACCATCTGAGCAACAGTGACACCATCTGAGCAACAGTGACACCATCTGATAGTGACACCATCTGACAGTGACACCATCTGAGTGACAGTTACACTATCTGACAGTGTCACCATCTGACTGACAGTGATACCATCTGAGCAACAGTGACACCATCTGCCAGTGTCACCATCTGAGCAACAGTGACATCATCTGAGCAATAGTGACACCATCTGACTGAGAGTGACACCATCTGAGCAACAGTGACACCATCTGACTGAGAGTGACACCATCTGAGCAACAGTGACACCATCTGAGCAACAGTGACATCATCTGAGCAACAGTGACACCATCTGAGCAACAGTGACACTATCTGACAGTGACACCATCTGACAGTGACACCATCTGACTGACATTGACACCATTTGACAGTGACACCATCTGAGCAACAGTGACACCATCTGAGCAACAGTGACATCATCTGAGCAACAGTGACACCATCTGACAGTGACACCATCTGAGCAACAGTGACACTATCTGACAGTGACACCATCTGACTGAGAGTGACACCATCTGGCAGTGACACTATCTGAGCAACAGTGACATCATCTGAGCAACAGTGACACCATCTGAGCAACAGTGACACCATCTGAGCAACAGTGACACCATCTGACAGTGTCACCATCTGAGCAAAAGTGACATCATCTGAGCAACAGTGACACTATCTGACAGTGACACCATCTGAGCAACAATGACACCATGTGAGCAACAGTGACACTATCTGAGCAACAGTGACACTATCTGAGCAACAGTGACACCATCTGAGCAACAGTGACACTATCTGACAGTGACATCATCTGAGCAACAGTGACACCATCTGACAGTGACACCAGCAACAGTGACACCATCTGACAGTGACACCATCTGAGCAACAGTGACACTATCTGACAGTGACACCATCTGAGCAACAGTGACACCATCTGACAGTGACACCATCTGAGCAACAGTGACACCATCTGAGCAACAGTGACACCATCTGAGCAACAGTGACACCATCTGAGCAACAGTGACACCATCTGAGCAACAGTGACACCATCTGAGCAACAGTGACACCATCTGAGCAACAGTGACACTATCTGATAGTGACATTGACACCATCTGACAGTGATGCCATCTTATAGTGACATCATCTGAGCAACAGTGACACCCAACAGTGACACCATCTGAGCAACAGTGACACCATCTGACAGTGACACCATCTGAGCAACAGTGACACCATCTGACAGTGACACCATCTGAGCAACAGTGACACTATCTGATAGTGACATTGACCCCATCTGACAGTGACGCCATCTGACAGTGACATCATCTGAGCAACAGTGACACCATCTGAGCAACAGTGACACTATCTGAGCAACAGTGACACTATCTGATAGTGACATTGACCCCATCTGACAGTGATGCCATCTTATAGTGACATCATCTGAGCAACAGTGACACCATCTGAGCAACAGTGACATCATCTGAGCAACAGTGACACCATCTGAGCAACAGTGACACTATCTGACAGTGACACCATCTGAGCAACAGTGACACTATCTGATAGTGACATTGACCCCATCTGACAGTGACGCCATCTTATAGTGACATCATCTGAGCAACAGTGACACCATCTGAGCAACAGTGACACTATCTGACAGTGACACCATCTGAGCAACAGTGACACCATCTGAGCAACAGTGACACTATCTGAGCAACAGTGACACCATCTGATAGTGACATTGACCCCATCTGACAGTGATGCCATCTGATAGTGACATCATCTGAGCAACAGTGACACCATCTGAGCAACAGTGACACCATCTGAGCAACAGTGAGCTATCTGACAGTGACATCTGACAGACAGTGACACCATCTGAGCAACAGTGACACTATCTGATAGTGACATTGACCCCATCTGACAGTGACGCCATCTTATAGTGACATCATCTGAGCAACAGTGACACCATCTGAGCAACAGTGACACTATCTGACAGTGACACCATCTGAGCAACAGTGACACCATCTGAGCAACAGTGACACCATCTGAGCAACAGTGACACCATCTGAGCAACAGTGACACCATCTGACAGTGACATCATCTGAGCAACAGTGACACCATCTGAGCAACAGTGACACCATCTGAGCAACAGTGACACCATCTGAGCAACAGTGACACTGACATCATCTGAGCAACAGTGACACCATCTGAGCAACAGTGACACTATCTGACAGTGACACCATCTGAGCAACAGTGACACTATCTTATAGTGACATTGACCCCATCTGACAGTGACGCGATCTTATAGTGACACCATCTGAGCAACAGTGACACCGTCTGAGTGTACTATGGTCGTATCCAATACCCTGTCTTTATTCATGTACCTCAGACAGACGATGCTCCAAACATTTCTACGAGCAACATGCTACATGGTGGTCATTCCTGCCTGCCTCCGCTTGTTGTCTCACCTGGACAGACAGGTGCTCGTCTATCTCACCTGGAGAGACAGGTGCACGTCCATCTCATCTGAACCAACACCATCTCCTCCATGTTACCCCTGACCTTTCATGGCTTGACTTGTCAGGCAACTTTCCATCCTTGGTATAATCTTATACTGGTATCACATCTTTTCAGATGTTGATGACAAACTTCACAATCGAAAGATGTGGCTTCACTTATGGTTCAAATATATTTTAGTGAAATTTGCAATGGCCTGAGTATAGGAAGCAGGAACATTTCCAGCAACAAATCGTCAACTCCAACATGGAACATATTTATGATATTTTAAGATCCCACACCAGCTCCCCATCTCTCCTGCCATCCATCCTCCCTACCCTAACCTATATGAAACCATCCCACCCCACAGGGTCTCTGACAGACTCCTGAACATATATACCTGACAGACCATTCACCCCCATTCCACTGCTCCAGCAGACGATACTCCTCCCCAGCTGTAGCAAATAACGAGACTCAAGGGTTCCTTTATAGCATTATTTCTGTAAGACCCTGTAAATAATGTACCAATGTTAGTCCGAGTAATCCTCTTTGTGGCTTTAGTGACAAAAGCCAGACTAACTGTCTCTGAAATGATGATATTCAAGGGTTTATTCGTTATGTTGTCTTTTATATGTTACGTAACAGGAGACCAGAGAATATCTTCATTTTCAGGTACTTATAATGAAGATATGTAAATTTGTCAATTATTGTAGACTTACATGGAATATTTTTTATAAAAAACTTATGATGAATTGTTGCTCCCGCAAACATAAACATATCTCCCCCCTTCCCCTTTCCCCCACCACTCACCTCCGTGTCAGTGAGATAACCTGCACACTGTGTAGTCCCTGAGCACCTTTCAACAGATGTACATATGATGTACACATGTGATGCCAATTAGTACAAAGGTTACAGAATGTCAGGAAGCCACTGAGAGGTCAGTGTACACCATAAATACACATCAGGGTTTTGAGAAGGTCCCTGCAGACACCACCACCACAGTGCTTAATGGACATTCCGCCTCACATTTGTGTGAAATGGCTACTTTCCGCGGATGATTTTCAGCCATGCTCGAGGAATGTTAACCATTATCATGAAACTCAAACCATTGAACAAGGTGTCCGAAACCACAGAACTAACTGGCTCAAACCATGGAACCAAGTGGCCCAAACTTATGAAGAAGGTGGCTCAAAGCATTGATCCAGGTGGCCCAAACCAGTGAACCAGGTGGCTCAAACCATTGATCCAGGTGGCCCAAACTTATGAAGAAGGTGGCTCAAACCATTGAACCAGGTGGCCCAAACCAGTGAACCAGGTGGCCCAAACTAATGAACAAGGTGGCTCAAACCAGTGAACAAGGTGGCCCAAACCAGTGGACCAGGTGGCTCAAACCATTGATCCAGGTGGCCCAAACCAGTGAACCAGGTGGCCCAAACTAATGAACAAGGTGGCCCAAACCAGTGAACAAGGTGGCTCAAACCACTGAACCAGGTTGCCCAAACCACTGAACTCGCAAGTGCAAACCATTGAACCATTGAACCAATGACAATTATTTTGTCTCTGACAAAGGAGTTTTTAAACATTATCTCTTAATACATTGTAGAAAGGCTCTGAGAAAACCCGTGAGGCTTAAGCTAATGTAGTCAAACCTTTTAGCTGTTGGTGTACGGTCAGCTGGAATGTAACCACACTCCATAGCTCTGGTAGAGATCTGGAAAATGAAATCAAACGCTTGTGATTCTGTGGCATTTGACTGCCTGCTCCAGCAAATGTGTTAAATAGGCAGCACCAAACAGATAAACTACTGGTTCTTGATGATTTGATGGTAGACTGGGTGAGGCTTTTGCTGCAGTATTGTGTTGAATGATGGTAGACTGGGTGAGGCTTTTGCTGCAGTATTCTGTTGAATGATGGTAGACTGGGTGAGGCTTGTGCTGCAGTATTCTGTTGAATGATGGTAGACTGGGTGAGGCTTTTGCTGCTGTATTGTGTTGATTCTGTTGAATGATGGTAGACTGGGTGAGGCTTGTGCTGCTGTATTGTGTTGAATGATGGTAGAGTGGGTGAGGCTTGTGTTGAATGATGGTAGACTGGGTGAGGCTTGTGTTGCAGTATTGTGTTGAATGATGTGAGAGTGGGTGAGGCTTGTGTTGCAGTATTGTGTTGAATGGTGGTGAGTGAGAGTGTGTTGAATGGTGTGAGAGTGGGTGGGGCTTGTGTTGAATGATGGTAGACTGGGTGAGGCTTGTGTTGCAGTATTGTGTTGAATGATGGTAGAGTGGGTGAGGCTTGTGTTGAATGATGGTAGATTGGGTGAGGCTTGTGTTTCTGTATTGTGTTGAATGGTGTGAGAGTGGGTGAGGCTTGTGTCGCAGTATTGTGTTGAATGGTGTGAGAGTGGGTGAGGCTTGTGTCGCAGTATTGTGTTGAATGGTGTGAGAGTGGGTGAGGCTTGTGTCGCAGTATTGTGTTGAATGGTGTGAGAGTGGGTGAGGCTTGTTTTGCATTATTGTGCATTTTAGAAATTGGAATGTACATAAGAAAGATGCAACTTGATGGAACAGCTTCTTGTTTGTAGCATCTACAATGTTTGAATGTAATTTTCGTTACTGATATCAGGCTGGTGTAGGAATCTACATGAAAATGTTGATAAATGCTGTAGACCAGCAGTTGTTGCCCATAAAGTTATGTGTGTTCCTTGGCACAGTCTTTTAGCCAGCACACATCTTGGAGTGCAGTCTTGGAGTGGCTTATCATTAATCCAGAACAGGCAGTGGTAGAAGACACAAGCAGGCCCAGACAGTGTAGGTTAGCTGGATCAGACATCATACCCACCCAATTCTCATTTTAGTAAACTCTTTTAGATAAGCTGGGTCCCGAGGGGACTTTTCAGTTCTGACCCGGACTGAGGACATAGGAAGACAACTACATTCAGCCCATCAAGGTGACCTGTTGATGGCTTCTTGCAGACATCTAATACAATCTCTCCCCGACAGAATGGAGAGCTTCTTGCTTCTTGCTAGATATACACACTTTCTAATTAATCAGTCAACCATCACATTCCATTTAAAGTAACATTTACCTGTTCATGGTTATAATAATTTTACTTATCTGTAAATAGATGTTTAACCATTTCGATGTAATTTTAATAAGATTTGACGGATGAGTTAGCTGTTAATATCTGTAGCACAGAAACTGACATTTAGACTCCATGTGTAAAACGTGTATGTGTTCAAGCTTTTAAAGTGAAAATTTAACTGATAAGAAAAACTAGTAGGAACTATTTCCTGTTCAAGCCTATCAGTGACGTTAGTCTTGTGTAGTTATATTATTTGTAAATGTTGTTGCTTTAAAGAAAACATTTTTGCTTTTCACTGAAATTTGACTCTTAAGGACAAATCTATCTTGAGAGGAATTAATTTGTCTTCTTTTTTGGTGTTTTTTTCAAATATTTCCTACAAGGAACTAATTTTGCTAATTTGATGTCTATAAAACCTGCCCAATCACAGGCAGAGTTTGAAGTGTTTAGTTTTTCAAACATAAACCGAAGCTAAAATTCTCCGAAGGCGTACGTAATTGATCTGTTTCAACTGAGAGCAGTGAAATTTGATGTTCATGTTTTTATTGATCAGCTCAAATTAGTGAGTTACTCCAGAATCATCCCTTCTCCATCTTCCATCAGCCACAGATAACATGCAACGGGAGCTGCCGTGTTTCCGTGTAGCTGCTAATGAGCTGTTAGAGGATGAAAACAATTAATTCATGATGAAGAAATAGCAACTGAATTTGAATGTATCAAATGTTTCAAAACAGACGACGCTGAAATCGACGCCAAATGACCTGTAATCCTTAATGTCACCATGAGGTTGCTGGTGTTCTGTGATTGGACTGCATCCATACCAGAGTGGGCATTGTAGCCGTATGTAGACCTGCTGAATTAAGACAGATTGCCTAATCTGAAGGAGACAGAGGGGATTAAACCAGCCCCAAACCTGGGCTATATTTGTCATAATGACAAGGGGAGATATAGATGAGATAGCAATGTCTGTCCCCGCTCCATGGAAGATATTACAGGGTGTGAAAAGTTTACAGAAACTTTAGAATGAGGTTATCGAGGTGAACATTGTATTTTGGTCATGACTGAAATGAACAAATGTTTAGATCCAATTTTATAATGTTTCAGAAGTGAAACAGAATATCAGATCTATTTTTGATGCTGTTTAAATAAAATATCAAGTAAGCTAGAAATTACAGGATATTTCTTGTGCCAAAATGTTTGGTTATGATTTACAATAAAATTACACTGAATGCCTGGTTTAGTGTGTGTCTTCACCAGACCATGTACATCGTAAGAGGTGACCGACATGAGGATCGGATGGTCACGCTGACAGACTTGATTCATGGATATCATTGTGTTCCAATGCTCATGATATTACTCACTGGAATGTCTGGTTCAAACTTAATTATTTTCAGACTGCTATGACATTGCTGAGTGTGGGGTTTAACAACAAAAGAGCTATAGAATGATAAACATGTTAACATTGCCACATACAATGGTACTAAGTCGTTTGAACGACATTTAGAAGTGATACACATTAAGACGATGTCCCCTTCATTATTTTGAGGGACACAGTGTTCAGGTGATGAAGGAGTGAGAATGTCCCCCGAAACATCGGAGTAGAAACTAGTGGTATTCCAATTAATTGAAATAATCGAAGATTGGTCGCAGTGACCCAACGACCAAACAATCGATCACATTTTTTTCATAATCGAACACAAACGATTTTGGAACTGCAAACAATCGATCATGTCCGATTCGATTTTTTCATCGTAGCAAGTCCGAAGTTTTTCGACCCAACGACCAAACAATCGATCACATTTTTTTCATAATCGAACACAAACGATTTTGGGACTGCTGTTTTAATGTTTGAAGGTGAGGTGAGGTGAGGTGAAATTGGGTTTAACGTTGTGCTTGAGAATATTTCGCTCATATGACGACGTGCATGCGCGTGTATGTGTATGTGCGACTGCTTGTACTAGCCCAGACTTAAGCTGGTTTTATAGTGCTAGCCCACTGAGATACCATGCCGCAATGAAGCATGAATACCCCACTCAGACACATTATACTGACTCCGAGCAACGTTAATTCGACCAGTCCTTTTGTTGTACCCATTAATGAAGCCAGGCAGGGACCAACAAGTACCATATTTGTGGATACTTTACTACTGATTTAGTTGAAGTTGTGACACGTGTTTACTTCGAAAACTTCACTTACTGAAAAGTAATAACATAGGCCAACCCATCTTAGGACAGTAAAAATATATGATTTAAAAGAAAAAATACATTAAATTATATAAATAGCATTTTATTTAATATCAAGCTATATAAATTACTGATTTTTGGTTGAGTACAACGTTAAACAAGGTCTTAGACTATATATATATATTTTTTTATTTAATATGAAAATTCTTTGGAAAAGTTAATACTAATTTTGTCCAACAAATACACATTTTGGAATCAGTTTTTGGCCAAAATACTAATTGGACTAAATTAGGGTTGGCATGTCTGTGAATATTTCTTGAAGTTCTAGGAAGTTTATGTTCATGATATATTAGTCATCACTTTAGAGTAGCAAGTTGCATCATTTTACATGGGATGTGAAATTTGCAAATGCAATTTGTGCAGTTCCTAAATAAAACAAAGAACAACAACAGAAAACCACATTGTACTTATCTGCAATAACAACCAGAACAGGAAAATATGAAAAATGAAGCAATTTTTTTTCGATGATTGCTTGTTGGTAATGAACCAATTATCAATTGTAAGGTTTCAACCAATTCCCAACAATAGTAGAAACTCAAAGTAAAGAAGTTGACATCCATCACTTCTCACCACTATACATTGGGATTGATGTCAACTCTGACCTGGCTTGTCTGCAAACCTTCATTGGAAGACATTCTACCTGTTTTAGCTGTGTTCTAGAATTGCCATGACGTTTTGGAATAGCTTGACATTATGTCATGGAGTTTACAACTAGGAACTCTGGGAATTGTTTTGATGCTATTCATTTGATGCATCCTTTATTGATTTGTGTTTTCATTTTGAAAATAGAAATGTTTTATGAAACTTGTGGAATGTGTTTAGGCGGTGTACTGTAAGTCTCGGATGGATGGAACACAATGGTAGTAGTTGTAAAGTAGTAAAGGACGACGGAAATTATGCAGAATCTTCTGAATCGAATCCGCGAGAGTGGACATGCACTGATTTGGGTCCGAGAGAGTGGACATGCCCTGAATTGGGTCCGAGAGAGTGGACCCACCCTGAATTGGGTCGAGAGAGTGGACATGCCCTGAATTGGGTTGGAGAGAGTGGACATGCCCTGGGTTGGGTCCGAGAGAGTTGACCCACCCTGAATTGGGTCAAGAGAAAGTGGACATGCCCTGAATTGGGTCCGAGAAAGTGGACATGTTATGAATTGGGTCCGAGAGAGTGGACATGCCCTGAATTAGGCCAAAGAGAGTGGACCCACCCTGAATTGGGTCTGAGAGAGTGGACCCACACTGAATTGGGTCTGAGAGAGTGGACATGCCCTGAATTGGGTCTGAGAGAGAAGACCTGCCATGAACCAACTTGGTGACCTTGGAGCTCCCCTGAATTGAGTAAAAGAGAGTGGAGCTCCCCTGAATCAAGTTGTAGACAGTGGATTTCCTAGACAGCGGAATTCCTCTGAAAGTCTCTGAGACCTAGGAATTCGGTGGCCAGGAACCCAAAGCCTGCCCCCCACCCCCTCACCCCCTCCTATGTCTAAAGGTAAATCTGTTCAGCTGACGACCAATGTCGGCATGCTGCCAATACTTAGTGCTGAGGAAAGCAGCTTCTTCACAGAGATAACACAAGATACGCAGTTCTTTTGGCGGAGTCCCCACGAAATGGAAAAGCCATGCCTTATCTATATGGCATCAATCATGGAGGCTCCTTCATGGCACACCATTCTGTTTTTATGGAACCTCTTCTGGTCTTTGTTTTGCATTAGTTGTAACGTGTGCTTGCTTTTCCTCAGAGGAGAACTTTACGTCAAACTTGAAAGATTGATACATCAAAGAAATTGAATTTGTTTTTTGTGAAAGGGGGATTATTTTCATAAGGCTTTAAAATGACCTTATTTTGAGAGATGACTGTCGTAATTGTTAGGAATGGTTGGAATACGAGTGGGTTGTTTCTGTAGGTGTACCGACATGCCAAGCACCACGCAGCAATGTGCAACATCTGTGCTGCTGCTGCTGCTGCTGCAAAGCCTCAGTCAACAGTTAGTGCACCCTGTACTACAGCGAGCCATGCTGACAGTGAATGGTCACAACTGCAAGCACCTGTTGTCTGAAATAATAATGAAAGTCAGGGGACCCTTACCATTGATTAAGATAATCTTGACTCAAATCCTGAAGAGAACAAGGGTGCCAGTGCCTGTGGTATCTTCATGGCCCTGTCATGACCATCATGTATTTCAACTGACCCACACACTGTAGTACCAGCCAGGGTTATTTTGTTCACATGACTCTGTTTGGACCCATGTGTGCAGTAAAATGTCAGTGTACCAATTTGAAATAAAAATTTACAAATTCCTCTGAAATTACATGTATGAAGGAATCATTGAAAAAATTCCATTTCTGAACAAGGCAGCCATTTGTTTCCTAGTTTGCACTTAGGCACTTAGTGTGGATCCTAGATAGACCCTGCGTGGTGTTACCAAATCCTGAAGTATTGCTGTACTGCATAGTTTGCTTTATGTAACAGTTGGTATGGGCTATTGATTGATTCCTGGTGATTGGTGTTTGCAGCACAACTATCAGTATATTCTGCAAGAGGGAGCTGGTGTCTTGTAGCACAAATAGGTGGCCAATGGGAGTCAGTGTGACTCAATATCTTATTGTCTCACACATACACTGTCACACAGTCTCTCTCTCTCTCTCTCTCTCTCTCTCTCTCTCTCTCTTTCTCTCACTTACTGTCTTTCTCTCACTCACTCACTGTCTCTCTCTCTCTCACTCACTGTCTCTCTCTCTTTTTCTCATTCACTGTCTCACTCTCTTTCTTTCTCTCACTCACTGTCTCACTGTCTCTCTCTCTCTCACTCTCTCTCTATCTCTCTTTCTCTCACTTACTGTCTTTCTCTCACTCACTCACTGTCTCTCTCTCTCTCTCTCTCACTGTCTCTCTCTCTTTTTCTCATTCACTGTCTCTCTCTTTCTTTCTCTCACTCACTGTCTCTCTCTCATTCATTGTCTCTGTCTCTCTCACTCTCACACACACACGCTTTTATCGCGCATGCTTTCGTGCACACACACAGACACTCACAGTCTCTCTCAGTCTCACACACACACACACACACACACACACAAACTGATTTACCATCTACTGTCTCACACATTGAATCACTGTCTCACCCATCACTCAGACTTGAACTCACTCACATTGTCTCACTCACTCACACTGTCACACTCACTCACTCACTCACTCACTCAGACCCCTCCCTATCTGTCTCATCACCCCCTCCCTTAGCGTCCTTGGCTGTGCCACAATTACCATGAGGACACCGTTATTTCCAATTTGGTATGTCACCTGTCGCATGACGTGCTGTGAATATTATCATTGTTTTGAAGCAGCTCCTCCCCAGTGGCTGCACCGTATCATTGGGCCATCCATCAATCCCTCAATTGCAGGTATTACTACAGGAGAACAGTCAGGGTGAAGTGTTTGGCTTCAGGAGATGTGTAGGTATGGATGTCACTGCTGTAGGATGGGGAGATCAGAGTGTCAGGAGTCAGGGATCACTTCATCGTCATGTGCTAATTGAAGGGCTTCACGAGGAGGAAATCTTCATGTGCATGGTCAATTGTGTGGAAATTAAGAGTAATTGGGAGAACCTGTGATATTTATGTTGTTGGTGTGATTTAGCCAAGGACTGATATTCATAAGCCTCGTTACAAGGCCAGGGAAATGGGTTAGCCATGTGTTGCTCGACATGCAGAAGGCCTAGGTTCAATTCTCCACAGGGCACTCAGTGTGAAGCCTGTTTCTGGTGTCTCTAGTGGGAAATTACAGGAATATTACACCTCACGGTGTACACTGCAGGTCACTCACTCACTCGAGACAAGCACCCATCTGTAGAGGGCATCAGAGAACAGTGTTTGTCATTTTGGTTATTTGTGGTACAACTATGTCTTGACAATGGCCCCTAGCCTTGCATGTCAGTGCCTCTCAAGCTGCACGTCTGTCGAGAGTTACACAGACGTCACAGGCAATAAGTGGAAGTGGCAAGCATCATGAGTTGTTAATCAGGAGATATGCGCTGATATTTGCCTGTGTTTTCATACAAATGATTTGTAGATATACTATACTTCACTGTACTGTACAGTAATGTACACCATTGTACTGTACAGTATTGTACATCATTGTCCTGCGTGATATTGTACTTGTACTGTACATTATTGTACATTATTGTACTCTTGGCACTGTACATTACTGTACTGTATGATACCGTACTTGTACTGTACAGTGTTCACTTCTCTTTCTCTCTCTCTTTCCCACTCTCTCCCTCTTTCTCATCTTTCTCTCTCTCTCCTGCCATATAGCTGGAATATTGCTGAGTCGGCGTAAAACTAAACTCTCTCTCTCTCTCTCCTCTCTCTCTCTCTCTCCCTCTTTCTCTCCCACATAATCAGACTACAGAGCGTTCAGTTGCTACCTTACCCTATCACTAGCTATATCTGGATGAGAGACACCTTTAGGACCACTCCAAGTTGATCAAAGATTGACAGAAATAACAAAACACTGGCAGTGTGTGTCTGGGCCAAGGGGCCTATTGTGTCATGTGTTGGTCAGTCATTTACACAGATGGTTCTAGCCCCAGTCCTGTCGACTAAGCCAATAAACACTTTATTGATTTGGGCTGATTGGATGTTTTTTTCTTCCAATGACAGAACAGATCACAGGACATGTGGAATCAGTGCCTTAAGTAGGTCTCTCGCCTGGCCTTGATTTGTAGCAAATTACAGGCGTTTTGTCTAACACATTAGGCAGTGATTGTAGACTGCGTCTCAGACTTGTACTTTCATCTGTCCGTGTTGCTCACAGTGATGGCTGAGATAAAGATGGAGCCTGGGGTTCGTACGTATATGTGGCTAAACCGAGACTTGGTTCATACAGGGTGAGACTTGGTTCATACAGGGTGGGACTTGGTAGATATGGGGTGAGACTTGGTTCATACAGGGTGAGACTTGGTTCATACAGGGTGAGACTTGGTAGATATGGGGTGAGACTTGGTAGATATGGGGTGAGACTTGGTTCATTACAAGGTGAGACTTGGTTCATACAGGGTGAGACTTGGTTCATACAGGATGAGGTGTGAGACTTGGTTCATACATGGTGACACTTGGTAGATATGGGTGAGACTTGGTTCATACAGGGTGAGACTTGGTTCATACAGGGTGAGACTTGGTTCATACAGGGTGGGACTTGGTAGATATGGGGTGAGACTTGGTTCATACAGGGTGAGACTTGGTTCATACAGGGTGAGACTTGGTAGATATGGGGTGAGACTTGGTAGATATGGGGTGAGACTTGGTTCATACAAGGTGAGACTTGGTTCATACAGGGTGAGACTTGGTTCATACAGGATGAGGCTTGGTTCATACAATGTGAGACTTGGTTCATACATGGTGACACTTGGTAGATATGGGTGAGACTTGGTTCATACAGGGTGAGACTTGGTTCATACAGGGTGAGACTTGGTTCATACAAGGTGAGACTTGGTTCATACATGGTGACACTAGGTAGATATGGGGTGAGACTTGGTTCATACAAGGTGAGCCTTGGTTCATACAGGGTGAGGCTTGGTTAATACAGGGTGAGACTTGGTTCATACAGGGTGAGACTTGGTTCATACAGGGTGAGACTTGGTACATAGAGGGTGAGACTTAGTTCATGTAGGGTGAGATTTGGTAAATATGGTTTGAGATTTGGTAGAAACGAGGTGAGACTTGGTGGACAGGGTGAGGCTTGGTAGATATAGGGTGAGATTCGGTTGATATGTGGTGAGACTTGGTAGATATTTGGGGAGATGTCGTAGGTATGAGCTGAGACTTGGTAGAGACAGGGTGAGACATTACAAAGTGAAATGTCAATATATAGTGAGACGTCATGGTGGTATTAAACATGACATCTGTGTTAAACATGTCATCTGTGTTAAACATGACAGCTGTGTTATTACTGCTTATGTGTCATGCCTGTGTTTACTGTGTCTGAATGATGTGTCTTTTCCCAAATATGTCCACCGTTTCCTGTGTAAGTAGTGAGTGGCATTTCCAACATCATCATTTCAATCATGGAACTATTAGGTCACAGACATTACAAGAGGAACTGTGTTGATCAATAACTCTTTGTTGAAATTTTACCGAATTTAAATTGCTTCCCATGCATGGATCTTGCACCAGCCTCTTCAAATCTCCACAATTTTCTGTGAAGCGTCAAAGCACACATCTGTGCCTGTGTGGCTGTGGGTGTTGTCGGGGAGGAGGGGGGTCTTCACAGAGAGTCTGACGCCTGTTTGGACACGACAACTGGCTTTTGAAAACATATTGATGCATTTTATATGGCAGCACGGCATTTGAAGTGTTCCATACAAAATACCCAAGAGTATGATCCTAATTATAAGGTGATTAATCATTCAAGGAATTTTGAAGTGTAATCTTGTCCATCTGAAGATAGAATGGTATTAAATTCATCAATATTGATGGATGTCACAGTTTTAGCATTTTTCAAGATAAATCAAAGGTGTTTCAAGGTTTGGCTGCCATGGCCATGAAGATGAAGGAAGGGGAAGAAAGATGAAGGAAGCATCAATTTTATCTTGCACAGCTGAAACAGATGACTCATCAAAAGTTTGAGGACAGGGATTGCTTGTAATAAGACAGGTAAATTCAGACTGTGAACAAAGGAGAAACTTCAGTCAGTCTAACCTATATTCAAGCAGGTAGTTAACAAAAGATGTCTCTTTTAGGTTTTTGATTTCTGTTCCTCTATTGTAATTATACTGTCCTCCGTTGTCGCTCCCACAGTGAGCTGCTGCTTTCATGTTAGAAATTTGTTGATGATGTGACTGTAACACTTACCTCCCTTTAGTAAATCAGGTTCTAGTTATCTCCCCTTGAACATGACACAAACATATCCATGTTAGGTTGACATGAAACCAGTTCGGCTGACTACATGTGTTTCTGTCTAGTGTGGCCCATCAGGCTGGGGTACTGCTGTGAAGTGACCAGGTCATCGACAGTTAACCTGGATTCAAACCCATGATTGCAGGTTTCTGGGTGCCCACCAGACACAAACCTACCGTTAATCTCAGCGCCACAGACCGCTGGACTAGCTATGCCCACTCCTGTATAAGGAACTTGAATAATACCTGATTCACTCTGCTGGATAAGGAACCCATTGTTATTGTTCGAGGCTTGAGAGATAAATGTCATAAGTAAAGTTCATCTGGAGTAAACTTGGTGTTTCCTGCATCAAGTCCAAGAGACACTCAGTCATGGTAGTTGGAGTCTGTGATTGTAGACAGGTTGGTGAAATGGCCCTAGCTTTACCTGATGACAGTTAACTGATGTCTTGTGACTGCACAGGCTTGACATGCAGTTTAGATAAACAGATCAAACAGCCATACTGTAATGCTTTCCTAAGTGGTGGGATGGAGGGGTAGCCTCATGGTTAAAGCATTGACTTGTAACGCCAAAGAACCAGGTTCGATTCCCCACATAGGTCAGAGGCCCAGATAAGCTGCGTATCCGGGTAAAATACGCATAGAAAATTTCCAATTACGCATTGAAACAATAATTGTTGCGTACCATTTACGCATTTTAAATGTTAGATATGCAAAAAGTTTAAAACAAATGTGTACAGAGTATATTTATAAAAATCGCTTGCATAATGAAAATGACAAAGTACAATGTATGAAGTTCACTTCTAGTGTCGTCTCGTCACGATATGGCTGAATTATTGCCGATGTGACGTTAAATACTAACTCACTCACTCACTCTAGTGTCGTCTGCCATGCTGGAATATTGCTAAAAGTGGAACAAACCAAACTCACTCTCTCACACACTCCTTTCGTGTGGACTATTTGTGTTCATTCTCAGGTCATATGCTTACAGGAAGCAATAATTCTGAACAAAAAACAAACAAAACGTTTAAGATCCTACTGATTATTCTGACTTAATTTGAAACCATTTGAGTTAAGATCTGTCAGCTTAACGATACTGTGCCCAGGTATAGTTCTGATGCTAGGCTGGGATTCAAACTCACAGGCGCCATGATGAGGTTATGGGACACAGTGTTCAGCACCTGCACATCCAATATTTCTGTTCTTTTGATGTCTAAAATTAACCTTGAAATCCCTGCTGAGGTCAAGAAAATGTCTGGTTGTCTTGACCTGGACTGATCATGGGGACCATGTCTGATTGGCTACACCCCTGTTGTTTATCATTGCTTCTGTTTGTCTTCTTCTCACTTGGTCTCCCATCCCTCCCTCCCCAACCACCAAACCCCTCCCTCACCACAAACTCTCTCTCTCCCCCCTCCCTCCCCCTTTCACACAGTGCAGGATGTGCTGCAACTGATACTACTGAAGTCACATGCAAGAAGCCAAGTTAAAAAAGGTAAACTGATTCAAACCAAGGATTTTGTTAATTTCATCACTGACAGCATACCACGACACTCAGCGGATGAAACAAAAGTCTTGCCCGAAGTGTGCATGACTTTCTTCCCTATTTCCAAGTTATTTCCGTTTTAGAAAACAAAAAATATATGTAGTTGGCTCACTGATTCTTATTTTATTTTTAGAAAATAGGTTTTTAAAGTAGGGATGCATTTAGGGTATAAAGGGCTTCTGGTTATTGTATGCTGTAGTGATATTCTTCCTAACCCAGTAACTGATGACAATTATCTTGGTGCTCCAGTAACCTTGGCAACAATATGCCTGGTCTAGTGACTGATGATAATTGAAACTGACGTCTAATATGTTTCTGTATCTATTGAGGATCATGAAATCTTCCCTAGGTAATGAAATCTGATAGGTCCGTTTGGTGTTTGGTGTTTTTACTGTAGCTAATAGGAAAGGATGAATGGCAAGAAGTCACAAAGCCTTGGTTGTTGTGTTGCTGATGCCCAGTGTGCACAAATGATGTTTAGGTTAAATTGTCAACTGGGATCAACCTACACATGACGGTCTGGGGTAGAATGAACCTTCAATAACCCATGCTTGTCATCAGAGGCGACTAACGGGATCGGGTGGTCAGGCTCGCTGGCTTGGTTGACACATGTCATCGGTTCCCAACTGCGCAGATCGATGCTCATGCTGTTGATCACTGGATTGTCTGGTCCAGACTCGATTATTTACAGACCAACGCTGGAATATTGCTGAGTGTGGCGTAAAACTAAACTCCCTCACTCACTGTCCAACCTTAAGATTCAGAATGGGTCTTAGATAAAAGTACAAAACTTTAAGTTCCTCCAGAACCCTCTGATAGTGAGTGAGTGAATATGCCGTCATGCTGTTTCAGCAATTCAAGATCTCATGGCAGACCCATTACAAACACTAATATTAAAGATGATTGCTTTAGATTCTCGTCTAGATCGGTCATGTTAGACAAATGACAAATCGGGACAGTTTAACCTAACCTGATGCCTGCTGTATGATGATCCAGAAACTATCTTCAATCGCTTCCAGCAGACTGATGTACGAGGGGTTTATTTTCAACTCTAATATCATGAATGTATTAAATTTCACCTTTGCTGTGATTAAATTGTGAGTTTTTGAGTGCAAAGGCAATTGGTAAAGATTCCTTTAAAGGCAATTCCAAAGACTGTAATGAAATGTTAGGTTAACTCTCATGATATGGTAATTACAAGTTATTCCAAGCCAGAATTCTGGTATATATACCAGAAGTATGAACCAGTCGTTTACAAGACCATGATTTGTTGTGTGACATACTGGGGGTAGAATTGTCACTGCGATGTTCTGGACATTCATGTGGGGGTTGGTGGTTCCTGCCAACAGCTGTTGAAATATGGTACTAGTCATTACCATGGCACCGGGCACATAGGGTAGAGTTCCAGAGTAGGAGTAGAATGCACACTAAAGAGGGTAGAGTTTCAGCTTAGACTACACTGTCAGGAGGGTAGAGTTTCAGCCAAGACTACTCTATCAGGAGGGTAGAGTTTCAGCCTAGACTACACTGTCAGGAGGGTAGAGTTTCAGCCAAGACTACACTGTCAGGATGGTATAGTACAGCCTAGACTACACTGTCAGGAGGGTAGAGTTTGAGCCTAGACTACACTGTCAGGAGGGTAGAGTTTCAGCCAAGACTACACTGTCAGGAAGGTAGAGTTTCAGCCTAGACTACTCTGTCAGGAGGGTAGAGTTTCAGCCAAGACTACACTGTCAGGAAGGTAGAGTTTCAGCCTAGACTACTCTGTCAGGAGGGTATAGTTTCAGCCAAGACTACACTGTCAGGAGGGTAGAGTTTCAGCCAAGACTACACTGTCAGGAGGGTATAGTTTCAGCCTAGACTACACTGTCAGGAGGGTATAGTTTCAGCCTAGACTACACTGTCAGGAGGGTAGAGTTTGAGCCTAGACTACACTGTCAGGAGGGTAGAGTTTGAGCCTAGACTACACTGTCAGGATGGTAGAGTTTCAGCCAAGACTACACTGTCAGGAAGGTAGAGTTTCAGCCTAGACTACTCTGTCAGGAGGGGTAGAGTTTCAGCCAAGACTACACTGTCAGGAAGGTAGAGTTTCAGCCAAGACTACACTGTCAGGAGGGTAGAGTTTCAGCCTAGACTACACTAGTCAGGAGGGTAGAGTTTCAGCCAAGACTACACTGTCAGGAGGGTATAGTTTCAGCCTAGACTACACTGTCAGGAGGGTAGAGTTTCAGCCAAGACTACACTGTCAGGAAGGTAGAGTTTTAGACTACACAGCCAAGACTACACTGTCAGGAGGGGTAGAGTTTCAGCCCAGACTACACCTAGACTACACTGTCAGGAGGGTAGAGTTTCAGCCAAGACTACACTGTCAGGAGGGTAGAGTTTCAGCCTAGACTACACTGTCAGGAGGGTAGAGTTTCAGCCAAGACTACACTGTCAGGAGGGTAGAGTTTCAGCCTAGACTACACTGTCAGGAGGGTAGAGTTTCAGCCTAGACTACACTGTCAGGAGTCTAGAGTTTCAGCCTATCTACACTGTCAGGAGGGTAGAGTTTCAGCCAAGACTACACTGTCAGGATGGTAGAGTTTACAGCCCTAGACTACACTGTCAGGATGGTAGAGTTTCAGCCTCAGGGGGTAGACTACACTGTCAGGAGGGTAGAGTTTCAGCCTAGACTACACAGTCAGGAGGGTAGAGTTTCAGCCTAGACTGTCAGGAGGGTACAGCCTAGACTACACTGTCAGGAGGGTAGAGTTTCAGCCTAGATTACACTGTCAGGAGGGGGTATAGTTTCAGCCTAGACTACACTGTCAGGAGGGTAGAGTTTCAGCCTAGACTACACTGTCAGAGAGGGTATAGTTTCAGCCCTAGACTACACTGTCAGGAGGGTAGAGTCAGCCTAGGGTACAGTTTCAGGAGGGTATAGTTTCAGCCTGTAGACTACACTGTCAGGAGGGTATAGTTTCAGCCTAGACTACACTGTCAGGAGGGTAGAGTTTCAGCCTAGACTACACTGTCAGGAGGGTAGAGTTTGAGCCTAGACTACACTGTCAGGATGGTAGAGTTTCAGCCAAGACTACACTGTCAGGAAGGTAGAGTTTCAGCCTAGACTACTCTGTCAGGAGGGTAGAGTTTTATTGTTAAAAATGCAGCAAAGAGGGTATAGTTGACAAAAACGTCTTTGTCTGAACTTCCACCTTTCAGGTCTGTTGACAATAACTTCTGTGTCTGCCTTGTTGATAATATGGCAAATACTAGTGTGTTGATGTTGGTATCTGTGCGTAGTCTCCAGAGATAGCATTAGTGTAGCACTTGTGGGATTCACCAATGTGATTAGTTTTTAACACAATGTGTTATTGTTGGCTTCCCTCTCATATCAAGCTGACATAACTGGAAAACTTTTCAGATTGTATATTGGTGATGGTGTCTGTGATTTATCTCAGTGTTATGATGATGGCCTGTTGATAATGGAGTATGGATGGGACAATCCAGTGATTGATATGAGTAAGGTTCCACATGGTCAGGCTATTGTAACACCCAATCAATAAAGTCACGGCATGTGACATCTGGATGCTGTTGTACAAAGCGATCTTAGCGCTAAGGTGACTGTAACTCCCATACCTTAACATAGACTTAAGGTAGTCTTAGCGCTAAGGTGACCGTAACTCCCATACCTTAACATAGACTTAAGGTCGTCTTAGCGCTAAGGTGACCGTAACTCCCATACCTTAACATAGACTTAAGGTAGTCTTAGCGCTAAGGTGACCGTAACTCCCATACCTTAACATAGACTTAAGGTCGTCTTAGTGCTAAGGTTGTGTTGTACAACAGCACCCTGATCTTTACTGTCACCTCTTGTGACCAGCAACAGGCCTACCATAGAAAACTTTGCCATTGTGCAGAAAAACGCAGAAAAGCCGACATTGATCGTGGAAATAGCAACATAAACATAATACCTCGCTCCTGAAACAGTAAAAACGGCAACAAAAGACTACTGCACATGCGCATTACGATCCGTGCTTCTTTTCCAATTTCCGAGCAACTGTGAATCGCCTCGCCTTCAAAAGTATTGAATATGTCGAAATAATTACTGTCAATCATTTCAAACGAATGGAAAGTAAACTAAACAAGTGTGCACACAAGTATGATGATGATAAATGCCAAATAACACAACAGAAATACTTAAAAAATGAATGAAACTTTTGTCCAAGCTGGAAAATGTCAACATGCGGTCGAGACTTCCTCTTTCATGTGCGAGTGCGCAGGCGCAAAATCGAAGTTGCAGGCTCTTCGTTGTTTTATGCAGTTTTAGCAATTTAAAGGTTGCAGGAGTTACACTGCTCCTTGGACTCCTCACTACAGTCCGTTTGAGTCAGAAACGGACCGATGAATTGCAAAATTTATCATTGTACAAAATTCGTACACTTTAATCATCAACTGTTTCACGTCAGCATTCAACTTCATTTTTCATTAGGCATGTGTATCCCGTGCACGACGAGATAGTGGCTGTTCCGTTTCTGCGGTTTCACCCTGCCGCGACAGATAACAACTTTTGCGTTTTCACTGATGATAGTTTCTTAAACAACTTTTTTGGTGGAGTCCGAAAATTTTCAAATATAAGAAAGCTGTTGGGTATTAGTAAATGATAAACATGTGTACTATTTGTATTTATGTGGCAATTTTGTACAATGATAAAATTTGCAATTCATCGGTCCGTTTCTGACTCAAACGGACTGTAGGTGTTGGGAGAGATGCAACGCTAGCCAATTTCCCCATGATCAGATCAACAACTGAGGTCATCCTCACATTCCTGAACCAGTTATCACATACAATTACAAGTGATAGAGAGCTGCCCTGTCAGGCTTACTGATACCATGGTAATGAACTTCAAAATTATTTCCCAAGTTTCAGATTTTCTTCTAAAATGATTAAATCTGACCTTGACCTTTGTATTGATTAAACTTCCTAATTGCCTGTTCCATCTCATCTAATGATGACATAACGCCTGTCACACTCCAACTCCGACAAACCGGGGAAAGTCCCTGATTTCTCTGTGGACAATCGCTGCATGATTCTGGGCATGATGATTAATGACCCGAAGGTCTCGTCCATGATGGTGTGTGCCAATCACCGCCCCTCAATCACAGGAAGTCAGCGCAATGTCAAACACTCCCAGAGATCACGGAGTTAATGAAGCCCGTGTCATGATGATCGTCAACAGGTCAACCTTGTGGTCAGTGCAGGCATTTACGGTCTCAGAAGGACTTGATGAGGGCAAACACTCACCCTAGCAGCTGGACTTGCCAGGATCATGATAGATGGCAGCACCGACAGGCACGAATATGATCAATATGAATTGAAGACACTGGCACCAGAATTAATTTGGAAGTCCAGATTGATGTATATAATTAAACCTTTCCTGTATCATATTTTTGATAAAGTTAAACATAAGACACAGTGCTCTGTTTTTACTCATTAATGGTAAGAATGGACATGGCTTATCTCTGCCAGGTTTTCCAGGGCAACATAGGTATCCAGTACCCAATGCATCACAGGCTTGTCTGGCCCAGATTCAGTTCTTTGCAAGTATCTTTAACATAGCAAGTTGTGATATGGCTTTAATATTGGATGTAGGTTGAATATTTGTATGTAGCTGGGATAATGTGACAGTCAAGATATTTTGCTATAGATGGGACCCAGGTTTCAGATTGTTGACATTCCAAAGACTGTTATTCAACTACACGACTGTGTGATCATACCTGGGTTTCAGTGTGTGATACCCAGGTTTCAGTATGAACATACCCAGGTTTCAGTGTGATGATACCCAGGTTTCAGTGTGTGATGATATCCAGGTTTCAGTGTGTGATCATACCCAGGTTTCAGTGTGTGATCATACCCAGGTTTCAGTGTGTGATCATACCCAGGTTTCAGTGTGTGATGATACCCAGCTTGTGGGTTGAATCTGACTCACTGACTTAAAGGCTTTTGACTTATTTCCTTAAATTCAGAGGTATTATATTGTAATATTTTGAGATATTTTGTTCAATCCAATAATATGAAACTAAGCATTAAAATCTTCTGTTTATCAGCCATGTCCGCAATAAAGTCAAACTTTTATTTACAAAGGTATACAATTACTGTTTTGTATAGATTAAATTGATAATTTGTAATTCAGATTTTGGAATTTTTTAATTACATCTGACACAGACTTGAGCTGAATGTTGGCCTCAGCTGTGGAATGTCCTGTAATTAAGTCAACGGGATTCTTGCTGGTAAGAATGAAGTGTCTAGCCAGGGATATTCAGAATTAGAATCTCTGAGTTTTTGTCTTTTTTTCTAGTTTATGCTTCAAGTGCAGATTTTGAAATAAAGAAGTTTGTTTATTAACCATGAAAAAGTAGCCAGTAGTGAAGAGAGAAGTTAAATAGTTTTTCACTATCAATGAAGATCTGTTTATCTCATCTGGAAGCCATTTTACGGATTCTATTTCAGTCTGTTTCTGAGCAAGACACGCAGTGAAGTTGTAAATCCAGGTACTTATCGACATGTAAACGCTGTTACTGCTGTTGCTGGGATTCATCACGGTGTAGTCGTAACTCACTCAGCCTCCGAGAGAGATGGTGGTATTTGCACACGTCTCTAATGTTGTGTCTCGACACTATAACACCCTCAGATCATGTAATTGTAGCAGCACACCTGAGCTCGATCACCTTTCTTAACGAACCTTCACTGAGTTTACAGAAGCAGAGTGTAGATGTGGCTACAGTTGTGTTCGCGACGATGGAAAAAGCGCCCCCTGGTGGGGTACTGGAGAATCTGTTTTGTTGAATTAATCACAGTTCCCCAAGTGAGGGAAAGACGTCAGTGTAGGCACCTCACATAGAGGAGCTGGTTATGTTTAGAAGTTCTCCTTAAAGATAACAAAAGTTGAAACAAAAGCAGCAATTAACACTGTTTGAGATTTCAAAGATTAAATCAATTAAACTTACAGAATTTTTAAAAACATTAGAACCGTTTAAAAAAAGTATATAATTTTCTAGTGTGAAACATTTTTAGCTCACCTTATCATCAGTGTGAATGTGAACCAACCACGTCATCATCATTGTTATCCCCACCGCAACGCGGAACGGGGGACGAGGTATTCAGCAGTGTCCGTACATACTTACTTACATCCATACGTACGTACGTACGTACGTACGTCCCGATTCTTGTGAACGAGATATCTCATGAACTGTTGTACCCAATGTCTTCAAATTTGGTGACAGCCTACATTGGGTTATTATGCAGACACCAGTCGATTTTGGTGACCTTGACCTTACTTTCAAGGTCACCACGACACTCTGACCACCTTTCAAACTTATGTAAACGTGATATCTCATAAACATTGCACCCAATGTCTTCAATTATGTTGACAGCCTACATTGGGTGATAATGCAGACACCAGTCATTTCAGTCATGTTGTATGTAACCAAGAAATAAAAAAATAGTAAATATGCTATAAATATTTCATTCTTCTTTAGGGGGCTGGGGAGGGGACGGAGGGAGGGGACATTGCCATATTAGTGGCAAACACTTGTTTTGAATGTGAACTCACCTTGTTACCATCAGTGTGAATCTGAAGTCACCGTGTGATCAGTGTGTGATCAGTGTGAGTCTGAAGTCACCGTGTGATCAGTGTGAATCTGAAGTCACCGTGTGATCAGTGTGAATCTGAAGTCACCGTGTGATCAGTGTGAATCTGAAGTCACCGTGTGATCAGTGTGAATCTGAAGTCACCATGTGATCAGTGTGAATCTGAAGTCACCGTGTGATCAGTGTGAATCTGAAGTCACCGTGTGATCAGTGTGTATCTGAAGTCACCATGTGATCAGTGTGAATCTGAAGTCACCGTGTGATCAGTGTGAATCTGAAGTCACCATGTGATCAGTGTGTATCTGGTCACCAGGTGATCAGTGTGAATCTGAAGTCACCGTGTGATCAGTGTGTATCTGGTCACCATGTGATCAGTGTGTATCTGGTCACCATGTGATCAGTGTGAATCTGAAGTCACCGTGTGATCAGTGTGTATCTGAAGTCACCGTGTGATCAGTGTGAATCTGAAGTCACCATGTGATCAGTGTGAATGTAAACTCATCTTGTCATGATGAGTGTGAATGTGAACAACAACCACTTTAACTGAGAGGAAACAGCCTCTTTAACTGTGTGATGACAACACCTGACTGAGAGGAAACAGCCCCTTTAACTGTGTGATGACAACACCTGACTGAGAAGAAACAGCCCCTTTAACTGTGTGATGACAACACCTGACTGAGAGGAAACAGCCCCTTTAACTGTGTGACCACAACACCTGACTGAGAGGAAACAGCCCCTTTAACTGTGTGACCACAACACCTGACTGAGAGAAACAGCCCTTTAACTGTGTGACCACAACACCTGACTGAGAGGAAACAGCCCCTTTAACTGTGTGACCACAACACCTGACTGAGAGGAAACAGCCCCTTTAACTGTGTGACCACAACACCTGACTGAGAGGAAACAGCCCCTTTAACTGTGTGACCACAACACCTGACTGAGAGGAAACAGCCTCTTTAACTGTGTGACCACAACACCTGACTGAGAGGAAACAGCCCCTTTAACTGTGTGACCACAACACCTGACTGAGAGGAAACAGCCCCTTTAACTGTGTGACCACAACACCTGACTGAGAGGAAACAGCCCCTTTAACTGTGTGACCACAACACCTGACTGAGAGGAAACAGCCTCTTTAACTGAGTACCAAGTGTAGATATTGGCGTGAGCTAGAGAATCAACTCCATCCAAACAAGGCACATGTTCTGGTTCGTAACGGAAATCATCTTTTGTCAAAGCCTGTATTGAACATCAAATGAAAGCATAAACCAACGTACGTGGCTCCAGGCAAAGTCATTCGGTTTAAATAATTCTGTAATCGATATTGTATATCTGTGTTTGTACGTTGTTGTTACCTTAAAAGGATGATTACGTCACAGTCAGTCACATGACAATTTGCCTGATTGATCAGAAGGGTTTATTGTGTACAAGGCTGTAACGTCGACACAAAGTGTTGGGTAACACATTACTATGGGCAGTCTGACCTCAGCCATATCTACAGCATTGATTCAAAATATATCGCACTGGTAGTTCTGTGTTCCAAGTTGTTTGTTTTACAGTGGTATGATTATAGGATTTCTGGCCCTACACACTGGCAGACATGAAGTGAGGTCATGTATGTTCGATTTATTGTTACATATGTGAACTCTTGTCTTGTTGCGGTTGCCCTAAACCAGATACATCACGTCATGGATCGGTGATTAACTGAGCCAGTTATGTGGAAAGAATATAGTTGATTATTTATCTTACCTATTTTCGACAAAAAGACCAAAATCACCATTTAGTAAAATTAACCGACATTAATCCTGGTGATCATAAGATCAAAGATCAGTTTCATAGACTCCAGTATGGCTGAAAAACATCTCCTGGCTGATAAACAGTTATTGTATGGCTGATAAACAGCTGTATGGCTGTTAAACAGCTCCTGTATGGCTGGTGAACAGTTATTGTATGACATAAACAGCTCCAGTATAACTGATGAACAGTTCCTGTATGGCTGAAAAACAGCTCCTGGCTGATAAACAGTTATTTTATGGAAGATAAACAGTTCCTGTGTGGCTGTTAAACAGCTCCTGTATGGCTGATCAACAGCTCCTGGCTGATAAACAGTTATTTTATGGCAGATAAACAGTTCCTGTATGGCTGATAAACAGCTCCTGTATGGCTGATAGACAGCTCCTGTATGGCCAATCAACAGTTCCTGTATGACCGATTTACAGTTATTGTATGACATAAACAGCTCCTGTATGACTGTCAAACAGTTACTGTATAACTGATAAACAGTTCCTGTATGGCTGATAAACAGTTCCTGTAAGGCTGATAAACAGCTCCTGTATGGCTGATAAACAGCTCATGTATGGCTGATAAACAGCTCCTGTATGACTGATAAACCGCTCATGTATTACAGATAAACAGCTGCATGGCCCGATTAATAGTTCCTGTATGGCCAATGAACAGCTCCTGTATGGCCGATAATCAGCTCCTATAGGGCCAATAAACAGCTCCTTTAACAGCTGATTAGAGCTGTTGCTGTCTGTTATTCTCAAAATATAATGCTTTGGTAGCTCTGTGTTTTCCGCTTTGGGTTTGTTAAAAAGCGCAGATGATAGCAGATAATATTATTTGAAGATAAGAGATAATCAGACAAATATTATGGTGTGGGGCAGTTGTAAGGATATCGGTCCCTGTGGCCCATGTATGAAGTCTCATCAGTTTATCCATTGATTTTCATATGTATCGCACAAACAAACCCTTTTCTCATCTTTGTCCAGGCTAAACAGAGATGTCATGATGGCGGAGCTGATGAATTGTGTACTGTATTCCGCTGAGATGCTCTTGTCTCTGATCTGAACATGGCTGCTCTGCCGATCTCGATCAATGACAGTCAATAGGATCACAATTGCTTTCCTAACAACTAATTACACTTCAAAGACCTCATCCCAAGGCTCTTTCTGCTGAAGGCAGCTACAATGACCGAAGTTTACGCCACTTTGCTCACGCAGTATCAGATCACTTGAAGCAGATTTACGAAGAAAATACACAGAATTAAAAACTAGTCCTTTGATTGTGCGGTTATAATTTCAAATGAAATGTTTCTCTGTGAAAACTGTTTAATAAGCATCATGGATTTCCTTGATTGAATTGTAGAACTGTAACTGTTGTTTAAAGGGTATTTCTTACTTAGAACAAGATGGCTCTTCTCTTGAAACAAATTAAATGCAAAGAATTTGGATATTACTTGTAAACATCAATGAAGTCGTAGCATTCATTTTCATGTAATTTTCTCGTAAGATATTGACCAAGATCAATTCAACATCTTTTCCTTTGAAGCAGAGTTGAAACCTGCCTTCTTTCACTCATCGCTGTAATTATATTGTCATGTTTTTCGTTCTTTGAAAGACATGATGAAATAAACATACCATCTAGAAAGTTATCGCTGATGGGTGCTGAGCACGTGAAGCTATAATCTGCTCAGTCCTTTCGTGGATATTTCCTGTTCAACTTGAACCTTTTTATCACAATCTCATGATTCCAGCTTGCTATCAAATTGTCAATTAAAATGCATGTGGAAGAACTGAGATCGACATATTTACATTGTGGACTGTTTTGTCTCCAAGTGAACTTCAGGGCTTCACAATATTAATGACAACATGCAACGTGTTGGGTGATGGAGTGTGTTGAGACAACTCTTCCATGTTAACTGCTTGTGTCTCTTAGCTGTGTCTCTTCGTTGATGATCTCAGTATCAAGATCAACTGGACATGTTCTGTAGTCTGTGATGTCCATACACCAATACAGATTAACTAGTGTCGATTATAGCGTTTGATCTCGTCTAAAACTGAAGGTGTTCACGCTTGAAGGTTTGAAGGCGGGTTGACTTGGCAGACAAGAAGGCTCAAGTCAAACAATGCAATCATGCAATTTCAAAAAGGAAAATGGGTTTCTTAGGAGTTAGGAATTCACTTTGGTTGTGGAATGGTTCCGTTAGTGTTAGATTGAATACGTCTTGGTATTGGATGTGTGACAATGTTCATACTTCACTACATTGATTCGCGGCTGGTCTTTACCGAAATCTTATCTCCATCACAAGCTATTGAAACTTTTGATGTGCCCAAATCAGTTTGCTCGCAATAGAATGAGGAAAAAAAGACAGTTTACCACGATCTTTATTAGATTTTCGACCAAATAGACGTGGTTTGATGTCCCTGATGGCTATTTGACAAAAACATGATAGCACTGACCCGTATCAAGGTGAACTGAAGCCAGGCCTTATCCTATAACAGAGATATTGAGTTGAACGGGGATCTCATGACTCGGAAGACTCACAGAGAAGTAATATTTCCACGCCACATCTTTTTGTGCAGATGCAGAGCTCTAGATAAGCATTTTCCAATCTGGGTATTTTACCCATGGTGTCTGTTACAAATGGGTACTACTGATCTTCAGTGTGTACTTAAATTTTTCAACACCTACCTTTTATTAAAAAGTTGGGTATTTTCTATGTCAGTAATTTTAACATGTTAAAAAAGATAACCATAGCTAACTGTTTGTACTTTAGACATTAACCTGGTCATTGTTTAAAGAGAAATAAAAAATAAATGTGAAGTTTTAAGTTACTTTAGTATTTGACTTGTGCAGTGACCACATTGAAATGCAAACATGTTGGCATGATAATCTACCCGATCTCGTAACATTTGACAGTAAGCAACTTTCTGTTACGCATTTGTTTTTTACCGGTAAGTCAGGGGACGCAAGTCATCATAAACCAAGACGTTTCTGTAATTTCCTTTGCATATGTGGGACGCTACAGATATATTTCAGTGCATATTTTGGAAATTTCAATGAGTATTTTACGCAGATACGCAGCTTATCTAGACTTCTGCAGATGTATCTGTCGATTGTCGGCAAGGGGGATCTTCATATCTTACATGACAACATAATCCCTTTGAAAAGTAGTGTTCTTGACAAAGAATGTTGTCTCTTTTTGCTAAGCAGATTTATTTTGATTATCATGACAAACAAGTCTGTCTAAAATAGTAGTTCGTTTGACAAAGTAGTTACTTATTGTCTGATAGCAGCTGATGAAAAGTCTTCAGGTACATTGTGAAACATATTTTCATATTTTGGGGTGTGATGAGGTAGTGTAGTGTTTAAGGTGTTCGTTCGTCACGCCAAAGACCCAGGTTTGATTCCTCACATGCTATTTCTGGAATATTGCTAATAGCTAAAACTAAACTCACTCACTCACTCTCAACATTCTGTGTTCCAACTAAATTATATACATGTAGTGAGGGCAAGGTGGAATAAATATGAGGCTGCATTTTGCAATTTGAAATTGCACTAGTGCAGGGCCCCGTTTCACAAAGCTCTTGTAAGCCTGAGATCTCGGTAGCTTCTCGTAGCATTCATATCTCCTATACTGTAACATAGGAGGTACAAATGCTACGAGAAAAGTTATGAGATCTTAGGCTTATGAGAGCTTTGTGAAACGGGGCCCAGGGTCTTAATGTTTAAATGAAGTCATGAAGAATGCTGATAAAACTAAAAGATTCACTCACTCACTCATTGGTGTGGCCTTCAGTGATGAAGCAACTTATCAGAAATATTTGTGTGAATGTCAAAGAAATGCAAATAATACAATTTGAATTTATTAAATGTTGGAAAATTCCATTACAATGTTTGCCAATTTTGTTTAGTCAATATAATGTTAACAAATCAGTACAAAATGATATTCAGCTTCAAACAGTCCCTGAACCACATTATTTTCCCTACTGCCTAGCCCTCCCTACAATGCTAAAGCCCTAAATGAAGCAAGTCAAGATTTCCTTAGGTTCAGGATCTCCCATCACACTGGGGCTCCTTTTACAATTTAAATGGGATTATTTGTTCTATCAATATTATACATATTCAGAGACTAAGCAACAGTTTATGAACAGATCAATACAGAATGAAAGACAGCTTCAAACATGGCACAACGGTTATAATGATTCAATAAATCGTCCATGAATCCGTTCTGAAGGTTAAGCAGTACATCCTAATTTAAGACACCATGTGCCTCTTTACCTTTTTTAAATACTCCAATATTTTCTATTATCAAACATTTGTAATACACTTCATTCATCACAAATTATGTACTATTGTTTAGTGTTGAAATGCAGCTTCAAGACAATTAATCTATCTACACATATTTTTGGTTTGATATGCTTCCTCATAAAAGCTATCTTGTCTTCAAGAGACTGACCCCTGACTGACCGCCCAAACCGACACTTGGTCTTCATACCAAACTAGGGTCAGTAGGGTAGCCTAGTGGTTAAAGTGTTCGCTTGTCATGCCAAAGACCGGTTTCATTCCCTACATGGGTACAATGTGTGAAGCCCATTTCTGGTGTCTCCTGCTGTGATATTGCTGGATTATTACTAAAAGCAGCGTAAAACTAAACTCACTCACTCCAACCAAGTTAACCCCATGACTCTAAATTTAAGAGTATTGGCAATACCTGTGTTTCAAAATATTTTGAAAAAAATATACTTTTGTGTCATCATTCCAGTTGCATTCAACTTTATGTGAAAACCCCTTTTCAATAATTTCGTTCCACATGCGAAGCCCGTGATGTTTCCTCCCCGATTTGATATTGTTCTGATGAAAGATGTGTATAACCAGTGTAGGAAAGATGTAGAAAATCTAGCCTGTCCACAGGACTGGCAGGTCAAATTTGTACCAGTTCTGCCAAAATCTAGTCTGTCCTCCAAATATAAATAAAACACCTTCGGCAGTAAATATTCAAAAAGGTTAGAAACATTATATATATGTCATTGGTTTGCTAAAATTGACCCGACATGAGGACGGACTAGATATTTTTTTAACCCGTCCTCCACAAAATTCACCCGTCTCAGACGTTGGGACGGACTATCTTTCCTACACTGGTATAACTCACTCCGGGTAGGAAGTGGAAGTCTTGTCAAATCCTGCGCGAAACAAGCTGAGCTCTTGCTGAGTTCTAAACGCAGTTATTTGTAGTAGCTCGATGACAATCCTTATTCAAATTTGTCATTTTGTAATTATTTTGAAATTGTATTGATTTTCCCTGCATGTTTGTAACAGTGTTTCGATGTAATGGCCCAAGATTTGCCTGGCCCAACTCTACAGGAAGCAAGGTCGTCTCCTGACCTCACATCCAAGCCTCTTCGTCCTCTCGTAATTGTTTCTGCCCTTTGCTGCGGGGCTGTCAGTCCCAGACTCCATCTTGGTTGCCGACATCTAACATCAACGTGGTGTGTGATTGCCAGAGGTGAAGGGGGGACCAGCTTATTGTCTCACAGTCTAATGGTCAATGTGTTTATTAATGATAATCAAGACTAAGGTGGCATCTGCTGAAGACACTTTGACACTGGCAGCCATCTTGATTTCTTTTCATACCAAACTTGCTCTTGGTCAGATTCATGATAAATTCGTTAAATCTGAGTAATTGATAGAACCTGGGGAGCCATTTAATCGAGAGGAATATCATGCAGATTAATTGAGGTTGGCTGTCTCGGTTTGCTTCATTGAGCAAAATTGTAATTGCAGTTTCTGTGTGGCTTCCATCAATTTCAGTATGCAAATATTTGTGGTGTGAAGGTCATGAAAAGCTCCATACAGTGGTGTATAAATGCCATTATCACTCCAATAATTACAATATCATTGTAATTGTGCATTGCATGCACTAATGAGGAAGAGTGGAGATAGTAGTGAGTGAGTGAGTTTAGTTTTGTGTCGCTTTTACCAATATTACAGCAATATCATGGCAGGGAACACCAGAAATGTGAACACCGTGATTGTGCCCATAGTAGTGAGTGAGTTAGGTAGGTAGGGGATATTCCATTTTGGGTGGTATCATTTAGACTGACTGACTGAGTTGGGTTTTATCGCTTTTAGCAATATTCCAGCAACATCACGGCGGGGGACACCAGAAATGGTCTTCACACATAGTACCCATGTGGGATTGAACCTTTCTTGCGTGCATGCCGCTTTTTAGGCTATGCATTATCATTTAGAACCAAGTTGTATGATTGCATATGTGTTTAGAAAATGATTATTCCATTCATATGTTATGAATTTTACAGTTAAAAGTGTGAGTGTGTTGCTGTACACATCAGTGATAACAACCAATGAAAGTTGTTCTGATATTGTTTTAAGCTTAATTAAGCCATTTTTTACATGTGGCATCCATTAAAAACAACTACATGCAGTTGGCATGTTGTAAGTTGGAACAAGACTGAACATTGTGGCATTAACTTAATGTTTGAGGGGCTGTGGGGTAGCCTAGTCTTTAAAGTGTTTGCTCGTCATGCCGAAGACCCGGGTTTGATTCCCCACATGGGTACAATGTGTGAAGTCTATTTCTGATGTCCCCTCGCCATGATATTGCTGGAATATTGCTAAAAGCGCGTAAAACTAAACTCACTCACTCACTCTTAATGTTAGAGAATCAGTAATTAGCAGATTACAATACACGATATTAACAGACAAATAACATTGATGACAGACATAAATCTGGTCGACCAAGGGCGACAACTGACGCACAAGATCATTTCATCCCCGCCGTGATATTGCTGGAATATGGCTAAAAGCGGTCCTGGAGGCAGTCTGCATGCTGACATGAGACATCATCTTGTCTTGTGGGATGACAATGCAAGAGCACACCGGAGAACATGATCACCCTACCATGGCCAGCACTTAGTTCAGACTTTTCACCCACTGAACACGTCTGGGGTATCCTTGATTGGTGTGTATTTCCCTGTCAACAACCACTGACCACTCTCAGTGAACTTGGCGCTGCCCTGCTGGAAGAATGGAATGGACAAGGTTGACGTTGGATGTTGGAATGGATGTCTGATCTGGTCCAGAATTGTCTTGAGAATAGAGGCAGATTCACGACACAGTAACAGGGTCGGGGTTCGCCTCTTCATGGTAAATGACGTGATGTACAATAGGATGCTGGCATTCAAACATTTAACAAAGTCTGTTATCATCTGATGTTCCGAGACAAATACAAATCTCAATCCCTGTTATGCTGTTAAACAGTTTGTCTCCTTAAAGGCATATAATATCAATAGAGTTGACAATTGTTTGTGATAGTATATTATGTATCGTGTCTTGAGTGTGTACAACTGCCAACAAACATTCAAACATTTGTGGAGAGGAGTATACTAATTTCATAAAATGAATGTTTTTTTCTGTCATACGCTATCCTCCATGTTTCAAAACAGTGTTGGAAGGTACGTTTTGACATGCCTTTCATAGAAAATATTCAAGGAATTTGTCGTTGACTGTTTTGGAATGTTTTATTGTCATCCTGTGATAATGTTTTGGTTTAAACAAATTATTGATTAAACTTTTTTATCATTGATTAAAAAGATTTCTGAGGTTTATTGTGAAGACTTAAGGTTGTTGCTCAGGAGATACCTTGTTCACACAAGGTGTGACACAGAGCTAGTTGTTCTGTAGGAAGTCACTATCAGATCATCAGCCTTAGTTTCCTGAAAGACTGAGGCGGAAAAATTTGTCTCTTACAAGAAATGTCATGATGAATGATCTGGTCATTTTGCTGTCATTAACTCGGTGTTCGAGAGCTTCAGACATACGAATAAAAACAAGATGAGGCAAGAGGAATTTGCAGCCGTATAGGTTTTGGAATGAATAGTTAATTAATTATTGCCATATAGATTTCAAGATAAAAGTAGAATCATTTCAGACTTGTGAGTTCTTTATGTTTATTTCTAGTGATCAATATTAATTAAATTTCTGGTGTATATTGAATTAGTTATTACATAGGACAATTAATGATCATATCTGAATACACCATGATGATGACTGTTGTGATGGACATAGTCTGTCGTACAGACCCTGAGGCAAATATATCCAAGAAAGGCCACGCAAGTCTAGAAAATGTGGCAAGTCTAGATTTACTCAGCTTCAGGAATGAAGAAAGTCTCAGGGCTCCTTTTCATTATATATTTTTTTTTTACTATGAACTTTTTTCAGTAAAATATGTTCATTTCAGAGACTAGTTGTTAGTCTATGATGGACATTACATGGGTGTTCAGCTTCGGTACAGACTGGACTATCCAGATCCCCGGGGCTTGTGATACATGGCAGATTCCCGTGTTGATAATAGAAAGTGGCCATGTTAACAACCCCCGTGGGTGTGAGTGTTTCGGACAGTCTCCAGGACAGTAATGGACCCCTGTGATAAGGCCATCTTGTTATGGTACTGACACGGAGCGTAATGGAGACTTCATTCACTTTCAGTCAGCGATAATCAGCACTTTCCCTGTCCCTCACACTACAGATCACATCGAGGGATCAACAGGAGTCATGTCGCGTGAAGCATGTGATGCGTGATGACTGACTGATGTTGGCATTGGCTGATGGGTTTACTGGTGCCGGCATCAGCTGCCACCCTGTGGTATCGGCATCAAAGGCACCTCTCTGTGTCAAAAGTTGCATTGTAATTTCTTTTTTAAAATAACCTGAGTGAGGCATGAAAGAGAAAAGGGGTGATAATTGACCGTTCATAATTCATGGCAAGGGGGTGATGATGATTTTTATGAAGAAGCATGTACAATGTGAATGACCCCACCTAAAATTTATGTACAAAATAAGTGACCCCCTGCATGTCATGTACAAAATCAATGACCCCCTCCTCCCATAATTTTTTAGCGTATTTATTAATACTTATGTACAAAATTGCTTCCCCCAATGTACCCTTCCCCTGAGAACAGATGGGATACATTGCTGAGAGGGGAGTGTCCTATAACAGTAGCCTGTCCCATTTCTACTAAAACTTATATTAATAATTATAATTAATATAAAAAAATTAGTTCATAATATCTGTCAAAAATGGAAGCCTATTCATTGTAAATATATATGTATTGTTTGTCTCGAAGATAAATATATGTTTCTTGTTGTCCGTTGTCGCTCAGGTGGAGGTGTACTCTTGTATACACATACAAGGCAGTGATGCTCTCACTGTTTGTCTTTTTGTAAGATTTCAGCAAGGAAACATCCTGGTTCTTGGAAGGCAGACCGATAAATCTCTATCCCATCTGCGATTGGTCCAATTGGCGGGGAATGTGAAGTATATATACACCTCATGGATCAACTCAAGCAATTTGTTTTATTTTAGGTGTGCGAGGTGTTGAGTATTTTTGTGTGAAGATTTAATTTATCATCAGGGGAATAGTGGTGTACAATTAACGCTTGTGATGTGGAGAGTACGCGTAGGACCAATATTGACTCGATCAACAATCGACTGGCGCAATGATAATGGTATTTCTGAAAATGACATGTGATTCATCATCTTGTTTTTACAAGAAGAAAAATGTTTTTCAAAAGCTGACACATGTGCCACATCATTATATCTCTGAAACAGTACAATTTGTTATCTGCCAGCTTGTCAGTATGGCGCCAATGGCCACTTTCTCACTCATTGTTGTTTATGACAGTCAAAGATGTCTTTATCTGTGACAGCTAAACATGATGATCCTTCTCAAGTCCAGATCCTTTTGCAAAAAACTAACTCTTCCACATAGATATCTATTTCCTGGGAGACATTTGCAAGTGGTAGTAGTTTGAAATGATGAAATGCCATGAATATTTTTAATATTTACCCTTTTAAAAAAGTAACTGCGAGCAGAAAGAACACCCACAAATCCTGTACTGACAATACACACACACACACACACACACACACACACACACACACACACACACTCACTCACTCACTCACTCACTCACTCACTCACTCACTCACTCACTCACTCACTCACTCACTCACTCACTCACTCACTCACTCAGAGAGAGACATGCACACGCACGCACACACATGCACACACACTAAGGTCATGAGTTGTGTGAAGAAGTAATCTGGACCAGAACAAAGATCAAGAACACAAAGTCTGTAAATTGATACAATTATCAAAGCCAACACTTTGGGTTTGTTTTGAGAAGAACATGCTGGTTTGAGGATATTCTTGATCCTTCTCTCTACCCGACGGACTCCAGTACTTGTACCTTCACGTTTTCCCGTCTGTCAATCGCGACTTCAGACGAGTCGTATCCTTCTACTTCGTTAGCTTTATGGATTTTCCGTGCCTCCATTTGAGAAGAGTTTACGACAATCAACGAAAGTTTCCTTTTTGACTTTGCTTGTTGATTCCCGATTGTGCTGCACCAATCATTGGCCAATTTGATTTCTCCGTGATCTTCTGTCTGTTCGGTTTTCATGACAAAAGATTTTGTTCCTGTGAATCTACTCGGCGGATTATGAAGACCTCAAATCGGGCTGAAGCTATGAGGAATCAATGAGGCCAACAGCGCCATCTAGCATTCTGATTGCAAATTAAAGGGGCAGCTCCTTGAACATTTCCATAGATGAAATCAGAATTGAGTCTTTAAAGGCATTCACCATCAATTTTGATCTCAGATGATGTCCAGCATTGAACAGATTTTCCACGCATTGATGTGTAGCAAGGGTTAATGCTATGTAGTCTTGTCTGAGTTAAACTGGAAGGGTTAAATACCACGAATAGCTGACATTTTAAGCTCTTAGTTCTCAAAGAGTTTGACTTCATGATATTTTCCACATTGAATAGACGAGTAATATTTCCTCGCTTTGTGACATTGAACATATTGAGAATTTTCACCATAAATTCCCTTTGATATGTTTTTAGAACACATTCATTGTGCTTTTCACTTAAGAGCTTGTTCATAGCATGATACTTGCAATAATCCATCTCATATATCAGAATGTGACTTGTCTAACATTTAAAACCAATCTCTTTCCCCCTTGGATGTGGGATTAATAAGCTCACATAGATTTGCTGAAAGATTTATGTCAATTGGAAAGTTTCATGGAGTTTAAGTGATCAGAAGTGTCTGGTTTCCACAGTCCAGCTGGCTTTCAAAGACAGAGTATCGATTGTGCATGATGTATCGTCAGCTTCGTCTTCCATAACGTCTTAGGCTGATTAGCTTGCCTTCAGCAGGATAGGTGTTAAGATATGTGGACACACTAACCGTCATGACAGGAGCATCTCCTTGCCTGGGTATAGAAACACTAGCTGATATTGTTTAGACACATTGCCAAACTGGATCGATGGGTAGGCCAGTGGTTAAAGCAGTCTTCTTCACATGAGAACCATGTTCTTATCTTGTAAAAAAAGTATCCATCGAGATAATATATTTTGTATTAGCTTATCTTCTGTTATGTGCTAAATGATGGTGATGGTGATGATGATGATATAGGTGTGTCTGTGGCAATGTGACGTAAATATTGTTAACAGTAGAATATATAATATATGAAATACTTGGGCCACACCCCCTGTCAGACTACTGTTTCTTGATTGGCTAATGATACAGTGGGCGGGGCTTGCGCTGCATTGTTGTGCTGAATAAGGTCACTGATTTTGTATGGCTATCTTCTTACACCTAATCCACTGTCCATGTTTACACATTATTTAATCACGTCGTCATATGAGCGAAATATTCACCTCGCACATTATTTAATCAAATTATTCATGTTTAGCATAGACAGTGATCAAATAATTCAAAAACCAAACCAAATTTTTATAGGTTTCTGACTTTCATTTTATGTAAAGCTTTTGCCTTTATTTCGAAAGCGAATCTGATTTCTGTCGGTCTGGAACAATTTGGACCGCGCTGACTCAATGTCTGCCATTATTTATTTGTAGACAGGATGAAGGCTAATGTGAATGTAATGAATTCCAATGTGATTCCTGTCCTCGGTACTTCTGATCAGAATCAGCAGTCTAACACCGGACCTGTTTTGTCCTGATGGTACCTGTGCACAGCACACAAGTATGTTTTAGAGAGTTGAGTGAGTGATATTCCAGCAGCATCACGGCAGGGGACACCAGAAAAAGGCCTCACACATTGTACCCATGTGGGGGAATTGAACCCGCATCTTCGATGTGATGAGTGAACGCTTTAACCACAAGACCGTGGTTTGGCTCCGCCAAGAGGTGACTAACGAGATCGGGTGGTCATACTTTGCTGACTTGGTTGACACGTCATTGTATCCCAATTGCATAGATTGATGCTCAAGCTGTTGATCACTGGATTGCCTGGTCCAGACTCGATTATTTACTGACACCATATAGCTTGAATATTGCTGAGTGGGGTGTTAGACAAAACCAACCAACCAACCAACACTCAAGTAGATGTCTTGTCGACTGGGCCTAGTTGTCTGGGGGTTATAAATGAGAGAGAGCTTCCTAGATGAAGGGGGGCGGTGGGGTAGCCTAATGGTTAAAGCGTTGGCTCGTCACGCCGGAGACCCGGTTCGAATCCCCACATGGGCACAATGTGTGAAGCCCATTTCTGGTGTCCCCCGCCGTGATGTTGCTGGAATATTGCTAAAAGCGGCGTAAAACCAAACTCAGTCAGTCAGTCAGTCCTTGATGAAGGATGAATGATAAATTAGTTTGGAGGAAAACATCACCACTGGCTTCTCTCACTCCATGGAGAAAAGCATCGCTTGAATAACATTTCATTGTGAGACCAAAATATCCAGACTGCATTTAGTTATGCTACAGAATATGTTGGCTTTCTTATCTTTTACGTCTGATTTGCTTCTGTTCATATTGCAGCAAGTCATGAACCCTCAGATCGCTGAGGAAGGGGATTGTCCACGTTCCACTAGTCTGCCATCTTATGTGTCATGTCCCCTGACTTCCCCCATCTGTGTCTGCTTCCTCCCAGAATTCCTTCCATTTCCTGTCTGGGTTTCATGAACAATTTGTGATAACATATCTACTTCTTACTGATAAGTGCAATTGTTCCTGGCCATGTGATGTATTTGACTTGGACATTGTCACAACTTTTGTTGGACAAACTGTATGGATAACAACTTCTTTAACTTTGGAAGTGCGACGTTTCGATACAGATTCTTGTTCCGTTGTCAAACAGGGATGAAGCAATTCCTGCTTCAAGAATCTGCATCGAAAGTTTGTTCAATATTGTACTTCCCAACTTCTAAAATACCATTCAAAGAAGTATCACAACCTTTGCCTCCAAAGTTGTCACAAAAACATGGTCTTGTTGTACGTAAAGTTAAATGCTGTCATGTTTTCAAAAATATTTTGTTTTGAAGAAATATTCATCTAATGGTGTTGAGTGTGATGTCCAGTGTGCTGTAGATCCATGATGTGAAATAGTTTTCCGCCGTTTAGTGGTAACAATGTCCTACAGTTGCTCACATTTGTAGGTTCATGCTAGATACAGATACGCATCATGGAGATTGATGTCAACTTCTTCACGATGGTCCTGGGTGGTGGGGTAGTCTAGTGTTTTAAGTGCTGCTCGTCACACCAAAGACCTGGGTTCGATTCCCCACATGGGTACAATGTGTGAAGCCCATTTCTGATGTCCCATGCTGTGATATTGCTGTAAAACTATTCACTTACTCACTGATGATAGCCCATGGTATAACAGTCTGTAGCACTTATTTGGCCTGAACAATATATTTGCCCTGATACATTGTACATCCATAACTCAGTTTCACACAATGTCAAATATATATTTTATTGAACGTATGGTGGAAACATAGACAATACCAACAATTTGCATGCTTTACAGCATATACTGCTAGTGTAAAACTGATTAGATAGATGAATCATACATCATGGACCAGACTCATGGCAACGACTCATCCAGTTCGATCCATTTAGATAATACTTGTCTACCGTTTTGGAACAAATATAAAGGGGGTATAATTCTGTTAAAGGCAAACTGATCAGTCATCAGACAGTTATGATCTGCCAGACAAATAATTCCCTGCCAATCTGGGAAATAGAGAATGCTGTGTGCTGGTCTGTGGGTGGTCATTACGTGGATATTGGCCTTGGTGTGATGTACTGGCTGCAGATGTTCCCCTGTCTCATGACAACAGACTACTGTGATGTGCTTAGTGCAGATATTATCCTGTCTCCATGACAACAGGCCACCATGATGTGATCAGTGCAGATATTATCCTGTCTCCATGACAACAGGCTACCATGATGTGCTCAGTGCAGATATTACATTGTCTCGATGACAACAGGCTTCCATGATGTGCTCAGTGCAGATATTATCCCGTCTCCTTGACAACAGACAACCATGATGACAGGCTACCACAAATAATTTTGTGAATGAATAAATGCTATTAAGATTTCCTCTGTTCATATGTGACCCATATTATATCTGGGTTTCCACTTTCTCAATAAAGTACAGATTCTATTACTTTTGTTGGATTGAGTCCAATCCAGAATTCGAACCCACACCCTCAGAGTCAGGCACCTAATCGCCAACACACAAAGTCAGCCGTCTAACCCACTCAGCCATCGCAAATGCCACAAAATGGAAGTTGGACAACTAGTAGTGTAGACCACAGACTTTGTGTACCCCTCTGATAAGTGTAAATTGGCATGGCTACCCAGCCGTAAGCTATGAATACACAGTGCTGTTTAGAAAGCAGTAAAATGTAACGTTATGTTTGGAATTACATTTTCTCATTAAAGTTCAGATTCTTGTACTTTTGTTGGGTGCCAACTTTTTTGCAGTCCACTTCTCATGTTGAAGTCCTTTAATCCTACCAATATAGTTCAACGAAGCCTTGTTAATTTGAAAACAGTATTTTGTTTAAAAATAGGGTTTGTTTAAGTTCCATTTTTCTTTTGTTCAGAGTTAACCCATATATGGAGTTGTTTTAACTTGTCAGCAGTGAAATATAAGAGTTATTGTTAGAATCACCTGAGTTCGACTATACTTGATTCCAGTTTGTGAATATCTGCTGACATTTGCCGACATAACGTCTCCTAAACCTGACCATAAAAGTACAGGTTATCAAGTGAGTGTGTTTTGGGATCGTAAATAACTTGTATCAGGACTAAACATTGTATTTAGCAAGGCTTGGTAAAAAGCCTTCTCTAACAAGCAGTTGATGTTTTTCCTGGAATGTTCGTATTGCTATGTAAGGTCACGTGGTCAGGGCTAGCCAGTTGGACAGTGGGCTGCAGCCTGATGCTGGGTAATTACAGGAGAGGGGATTGTTTAGATGTTTTGAAATGCGTACATCTATGCTCATGACGTCAATCACTAATATGTTAGGTGAAGAATTTATTTACCTCTGTAATACAGCAGTAGAGTCCTGGGCCCCGTTCCTCAAAGCGATCGTAGCGCTCGACAGTCGTAACTCCCATACTTTAACATAGACTTACGACTGTCGTAGCGCTTCGATCTCTTTGAGGAACGGGGCCCTGAAAGACACAAAACGCAGAGAAACATACAAATAATCATTATGGGACAATGATTTAATTGACCTGACATGTAAGTGGACCTCTCTTAGACTTGAGTGGATAATGCAGACATGAGAATTTTCTACGGATCTGCAGATTTCCGGGATTTTCGAGATTGATGTAAATCTACAATAAAAAACTGCAAGACCGTCTCTTCTTGGTGAACAGATACACTTTTGAACAAACTCACTTGCCTAGGGTGAGACCACATGTATCACATATGGATCTCTCTAACACTTTAATGGATCTCTTATAGACTTAAGTGGACCTACCTAACACTTGTATGGAACTCCCCCATGTTTTAGTGGACCTTCCCCCGACTTGAGTCAGCCACCCCCAACTCAAGTGTACCTCCCTAACACCTTTGTGGTACACCCAGAGCCACAATGACCATCTTGAGAGAACGTCTACTGAGTGACGGACCACCTTGCATGGTCTGTCAGATGGCACGACACAAGGAATAATTAGGACTAAAGATGTCTTCCAATTCACGGAGCCTGCACAGTGCTAACTTCACGAGACAGCGTTGCCCTCGGCAACTCCACTGAAAAAAACCCTTCTTTTGTGTGCCTGCTTGATCTCTTCACCTTAATGGTGAGCTTTAACATTTCTGACACATGCTTCGTTAAACCTGCAATAATTCTCCTTGGATTGAACAATGCAGAAAAGATTGTGTTTTTGAGTGTGTCAAGATGTCTGATCAGTGATATTAAAGTCACAGATTGGCAGGAGGAAAGATATTTTCGACATCTTTTACTTTACCACATGGTATAAACGCAGTAAAGATAATTACGGCAAATCATTAAGGGTACTGAGGTGTTTTTGATCTTCCTTGTTATCGTGCTGTTATGATTATTATGATTATTTTATTATAGGATATTTATATAGCACACGTATCCACGCAACTAGTGCATGCTCAAGGCGCTGTTATTTTTCCCTTCGATGATTGGATGTCAATCTCAACGGCACATCGTATTATCAATCTCAACTCCCTGGGGAGAATACAACTCTTGCTGCCACTAGGCGCACCGAGTTATTGTGGCTTTCTCATCCTAACGAGGTACCTATTAAAGGGCTTGTGGTTGGTTCAGTTGAGTGAGATTCAGTTGTTTGCTGTCTTTCAACTGTGTAGGGATAAACTGGTCTTAGGTTCAAATCCCAGACTTGCCAACATTGAGTTCCTGGTTCTGTCAAACAATGGTGTAAATGTGAACTCACCCTCTGAACAATCAGTGAAAGGGAGGGCATGGAGATTCTTTGTTGTCAGTGTAGAGCGAGGTTACTTGTAGATTTACAAGCGCTAAATTTAAATTGAAATCGACTGTACAATGTGGGGATTCAAATGCTAAATTAAACACAATTAAATCTACTTAGCTCCAGAGTGAAAACACAATTTCTACCTTGACAAAACACAAACTCTTTGGTTTCAGCCAAGATATTGAGTGAAGTAGTTTAGTCTAATTTAGCGATTTCAGTCATATTTATTGTGATTTAATACCTATGACTAACTAACTATGCTGCATTCCAGGAAACAACTTATACAGCCAAAATTTAGATCAAATTGTTTGACAAATTTCATCAACAAACCCTTTTGTGCTACAAGATAAGGGAAAGGTAAAGTTCTTTTCAAGTTCTTGTCTCCTTCCAGTCAACTTAGTGAGTATTTCATCAAAGCTGAGCTGGCATTGGAAGCAGACGACACTTGAATTCAGACGGATGTTGTTAATTGTCTGGTCTGAGGTTATAGTCTCGATCCATATTGTTTAATCATTCTGTTTGATCACAGGATGCGGAATCAGCTGCAATCCTTCTGTCCTGAGTTTTTTTACTTGGTAGAACAAGCCATGTTTTGTTTTCCTACAGGACTGTATGGATTACACCCGATAGAATTGATTCTGTGGAAAGAAGTCTGGCAATTTTATCTTGTCGGAGCTGGGATCGTGTCTGTTTGATCTGACCAATGTTACTTTCATGTTGAATCGTAGAAAATGCTGAATATTCATTGTGAATTTGTGTGGGAAATGTAATAATTCCACGAAATGGAATATTTATGGTACTATGGTTGTCTGTGATTGACATCAAATGAAGTATGGTGACTATATTGGATTTATACACCAGACAGTAGGAAAAAATACTGTCTAAGTGACATTGTAATTGCAATATTTAGACAGTATTGTTGGTTTCAGAAAATTTTAGTTATAGAAATATCACTTTAAAGTTCAAGGACATTTGAATATAGGAAGGTAATCATCAGTCAGAGTATTCATCTGTTGTGCAGCTCCTTGCTCACTAATAGTCCAGCTACATGAAGGGATGGGTGTTAATATTCAAATCTGTACTAGCCAATCCATTGATTGAGAGGGCGGTGGGGTAGTCTAGTGGTTAAAAGTTGGCTCAGCCGAAGACCTGGGTTGAATCCCCACATGGGTACAATGAGTGAAGCCCATTTCTTGTGTCCCCAGCCGTGATATTGCTGGAATATTGCTAAAAGCGGCGTAAAACCAAACTCAGACAGTCAGTCAGTCAGTCAGTGATTGAGATCAAAGCTGTTGGTTGTTTGATACACACTCAACCAGTTCGGTGTTACCAGGGCTAAGCACTTGATCCTGGGAAAGGATTTTGACCTGAATCCCCAGGATTCATTGTTTTACTCAGTAAATACCAATGATCTGGAGCAGACAACAATATTTGCTTGAATTTTGATATGACAAAGAAACTCAAGATACACAAGATCTGCAGAGCGAAATCAGGTACGTTGGACCTTTGTACCATGGTACTCTGGTAACAGTGGACCAAAAGTACCAGAGAAACCGAAGACAAGAGAACCTGATGGACAGGAGAAGACCTGATGGTAAGGGCCTGAAGACAGACAGGGCTCCATGTTGGTTTTGGTGGTAGGTTCGAATCCTAGATGTCTGTTGAATGTTTTCGCCCTGAAGACAGCAGGGCTTCGTGTTGGTTTTTTGGTGGTAGGTTCGAATCCTAGATGTCTGTTGAATGTCATCCCCTGGAGTGCTATAAGACCTGCTTCAGCCTTCTTTTTTCTTGGCAGAAGTGAACAGAGTGTGTTGACTCGCCATGCGCACAGGTGGCCATGTTGTCAGAGGCAGACTTGAATCCTTTGTGTGAAGCAGAAACCTTTGGTTGTGAGTTCGAACCTGTTCTCCCAGATTATATTTCTGTCAGGCCTGTCAGCAGTGATCTGTAGTACCTTTCAGAGTATCTTCAGTCACTCTCTCATTCTGTTGGTCACAGATTTCTTCTGAAAACGACATCAATCCATGTCACACTGAAATACCCTGTCACTTGAGCTGTGGCAGTGAAGTCTGCAACCTGCCAGATCAGACATTGTGGTAACAAAGAGTAATTGACATGGATGGGAACAAGTGCCCCTCAGCAGGCTATTGTAGTTTAAGGGATGAGGAAAAATGTAAAATGTCGTCTTTTCCTCATCATTGCCTCGGGGAGAGGCTGTTGAGAATGTTCGGAGACTGTCTGCATCTGGTTTGGTAGTCAGGTAGTCTTGCCCTCTCACTGGGGCATGTGTACTTTCAGATGGTCGGATTTGGAGATTTATTGATCCATCCATTTTTTGGATGTATGTATGTTTAGGCTGCAAGCCTCTTTAGTGATAATGTGCAGCTCTTCTTGAGGGGTCATCATCAAGGACATTGAGTGGCTGCCTTATTCAATCAACACTCACTAGACCTTGGCAGTTACCTAGCCCAAGGCCCCTTCAAGTTGACCGATATCACACTTCTATTACATAGCACGATCATGATATGAAATCTACTTCCGGAGCCAATTAGCACCATTCTTCCTTATGATTGCATGAGATCTGGGAAACCTTCAAGGACAATCTTCGTAAATTGATTCTGCCATAATACCTGTCATACTCGGACGCATGCTTGATTCTGTCTCGTTCTGCTGCCGCTGGCCTCCCGCGAGACGCTAATTGATGCTTATTGCTGTACGACATGGGTGCATGCAGGGGCAGTGTATCCATTACTGTAGTGCGTCCTGCCTGTCACAGTATTGTGTCTGTCCCATTACTTAGTGTCTGTCACAGTGTTGTGTCTGTCCCATTACTTAGTGTCTGTCACAGTGTTGTGTCTGTCACAGTGTTGTGTCTGTCACAGTATTGTGTCTGTCACAGTGTTGAGCCTGTGTTGTGTGCCTGTCACAGTATTGTGTCTGTCACAGTATTGAGCCTGTGTTGTGTGTCTGTCACAGTATTGTGTCTGTCACAGTGTTGAGCCTGTGTTGTGTGCCTGTCACAGTATTGTGTCTGTCACAGTGTTGAGCCTGTGTTGTGTGTCTGTCACAGTATTGTGTCTGTCACAGTGTTGAGCCTGTGTTGTGTGCCTGTCACAGTATTGTGTCTGTCACAGTGTTGAGCCTGTGTTGTGTGTCTGTCACAGTATTGTGTCTGTCACAGTATTGAGCCTGTGTTGTGTGTCTGTCACAGTATTGTGTCTGTCACAGTGTTGAGCCTGTGTTGTGTGTCTGTCACAGTATTGTGTCTGTCACAGTGTTGAACCTGTGTTGTGTGCCTGTCACAGTATTGTGTCTGTCACAGTGTTGAGCCTGTGTTGTGTGTCTGACACAGTATTGTGTCTGTCACTGTTGAGCCTGTGTTGTGTGTCTGTCACAGTATTGTGTCTGTCACAGTGTTGAGTCTGTGTTGTGTGCCTGACCCAGTACGGTGTCCCTGTTAGTTTTAGTGTCTGATCTGGTGCTCATGCTGTCCACCTCTGGTTTGGAGAGTCCAGATTTGGTTACTGACAAGCTATCATGCACTAACTTGTGCATATCTTCACAATAACACTAACTCACTCATTCCATTGCTCGCTCACTCACTCACTCACTCACGAAGGATGGTGAATATTGTGATCAGCAACACTGTCAGACCTCTGTACAGTCAGCTTCATCATTGAGGTGACTGAACATTGATTAAATCATTCAGATGGACCACTGATGTTCATGAGAGCCCCACCACCTTTACTCAAAAGTGGAATACCCTCCTTCAGCAACAGCGACATCAGCAGCGGGTCCTCGCAGCATCAGAGACACTGTTGATTCTCAGCGCCAATGCTTGTCTCAGCTATCAAAGTTCATGGCTTCCTCCTTGATAATCCCACCAAATTCAATTCCGTAGGGTCGTCTTGGACATCTCCATTTTGTCAGAGATGGATGAGGATTGATGTGGGTTATTGATAAGTAGGGGGAGTTGTCTTTCTTCCTGTGACCGTGTCAGCCAACAAAACTGCCGACTTGTTGATCCGACTTTCATTTCGCCTCGCAGTGACCCAACAATACTCATGTGAGACAAAATCAATGGTAAGAAAACGAAACTGTCAGAAGAGATATCAGGTGCTAATGTAGCTATTGACTTATATAGATCGTTCTGCTTGCTGCGCGGTGTTCACTGTGTAACCAACATTATGCAAGTCTGTGTGGCAATTTAAAAAATTGTCATTGTTTGAAAGGTTTGAGGATAAAATCATTCTTGATGGTAAAACATGGCCGAGATTTTATGGTGATTTGTTATAATCATTCTGCAATCTTTACAAAGAATGAAGACGTTTCACACCAAGATTTATATCGTCTCTTTATGATCGGTCCCTAATGGCTCTGTGCTATTTGTCAAGGAATGATCTGATGGCCTCTGTGATCCTCTTAACTAAGTCTCGGCCAGGGAGTGAGGGTAAGCGTGCGTACGTTACTGCTGAGCTAGAGTAGGCGATTAGCTTCATCTGGAAGAAGCAGACATTGATTCTAGGAAGGTTATGATTGATAAACGCTATGTTGAATCCACCACAGGAAGGATGAACATTCAAGCCATTGATTAAGTCCTGCAAGATGGAGTCACCTACTGTTTTCCTAATGACCAGCATGTAGTCAGGGTGTGGATTAGGCCAAATCTTGTCCGCTTGTGTGCAGAAGTACTCCCGTCATCCATCTTGAACTTGCAACACAGTCCTGGAAGAGTTATTGGAGCTGATAAATGAGGAAGGGGCATCTGGGAATTATATGGGAAGATGCTTTTAATAAACTTTTGATTGGATGTCAAATTCTATTATTTTGATATTATTTTACTTGTGGTTATTTAAACCTTTGGTTATAATTGTCTGACCTTTTCTTGGGATCAGGAAATTGGAGATAGAAAATATTTTTGGAGATTTATTGAGGACTTTTGACATTTTATCTGAACATGAAATCTAAAATATTTGGTGAATAATTGCTCTGACTGTCACAGAGTGAAATTCTTCATCTTGACATTCGTGATCAATCTCACCAAGATTTATTGGATTGGATTAAGTGAGGCGAGGCCAAATCTTGACGGAAGTTTTCTGCTCTCCTGACTGCCTGTGATATATCTAAATAAAGCCCAATATATGACTGGGAAACTGAACAATAACATCATATTTGATAGTAGAAAATATTCTGTCAGTGCTAATGCCAAAAGGGGCCATTGTTGACATGGGTACTATAGATATGTATCCCAGGTATGGTTTAAATATATGGATTGGTATGTACCCGAGCCAAAGTCAGAATACTTCAGGCCATAATCAGTAGGAATATGTATGCTGTCTTGCATGGAAATTCTGTGTTCCAGTTTCATCTATTTCAACGTGGTTTATCTAATTCTCATTGAAATTTGGTTGATCTGATTTTCACTGACATTTGGTTGATCTGATCTTCACTGACATTTGGCTGATCTGAGCTTTACTGATATTTGGCTGATCTGAACTTCACTGACATTTGCTTGATCTGATCCTCATTGCAATATTCTTGATTTCATCCAAAGTTAAAGCACATATTTTTTCATTCCCGCTACAACTTGTTTCTTTTGACCCTAAGTGATTTGACTCTGTTCATCTGATCCTCAATGTAACACTGTTCATCTGGTCCTAAATGCAGGCTTGGTCATCTGATCTTCAATGCCACTGTGTTCATCTGATCTTCGATGCCACTCTGTTCATGTGATCTTCAATGCAGCTCTGTTATTCAGATCTTTAATGCCACTCTGTTCGTCTGATCTTCAATGCCACTCTGTTCATGTGATCTTCAATGCAGCGCTGTTCATCTGATCCTCTATGCAACTCTGGTAATTTTATTAGTACAACTTTGTTACCTCCATCCTCGCTGCAACTTTGGTCATTGCAACTTGCTGAATGAAAATAGTATTTCCTACAAGTGTGGTGTCTGGGCAGAGCGATCCGTCAGTGACTGAAGTTGCCCTTAGTTCTCCTGCTGCTTGGTACGTCTGTACAAACCCCATCCATATTGTCTGTCAGACCGACCCCCTCCCTTCTGCTACTACAACTCAACCCCTGGGAAACTGCGTGTGCTTCACTGGTTATTTAAGGAAGTCCCAGGGTCCTGGAGAAAACGTACATGTGATAGTGCAGCGCATCAGATGTTTGCTTTGAAATTTGCTGTGTACCAGGCACTTGGTCACTTCTGAAATATTTTATTTGATCAGAATCTTTATAGAACAGGAAATTGTTTAAGTTATTTAGATTCAGTTGTGGTGAAATTGTGAGAATTTGTTGATTCTATTTCCAGAATAAACAGATTGAATTATTTCCCCCTCTTGATCGTGTTGTCATGGATACGTCATTTATCCATAATTATGCATCTCAAGTAGTGTTAGTTTTACATCTTTGAAATGTATGTTCACAATTACCAGTGGATGCCACTCTCAGCATCATCGTCATCGACAACAACATGATCATAAAGTGTTCTCATCATCTCCCCTGAATTTACGTCCAGATTCTAACGGCAGAAAGGAATCTGTTTTCATATTCCCACAGAGACATTAGGAATGAAAAAAAAAAAGGTTGTGGTTCCGATTACCCGACTCAGATCCTTGAATTGTGGTGCCGACCCTATATTTTTTAAGTGATATGAATAAAATAAGCTTTCAGATACCCTTGTGTTTTCCAGGCACTGACGGACATCGGTCATTCTGATTGAGAAAGTCGACATGATGGCCACAAGTTTGATTGAATAAACAATTACACATTGATAAATGTGTTATTAGTTTGTACTTTACTTGTAAAAATAAATAAAATCCTACCTACCTACCCTAAATTTTAAAGAGGTGTCATCGGAACCGCAACATTTTTCTTTTTTGGCCTTAGTTCTGCTATGATGTTCTGATGTGTTTAGTCAGTGACAGTTTCATGTTGAATATTAGTTATGATGGTTATGATAAATCATACTTCAGAACTAGACACGTGAGTCACGCATGTGTTCAGACAAACACTCTAGAATTACTAGCAGACAGTATTTGACAGTTGGTCGCTCTTCAGACGCAACAGGAATTAATCTGAATCAGTGTTATTTATGTTAAAGGTATGATAGTGATCAAATAAGCCATTACTGTACTTACAGGTTTTATTTGTAAGAAATGACTTCGAAATGTTTATGGTTTGTACCTCCTTAAACTATTGAAATCTGCATTTGCTGACAAAATCTAAAATAAGTTTAACTGTCTGTTTGCGGATTTGTCTACTATTTGTTTGTGGGTATTTGTTTTGTTTGTACGTACAATTAATTCCAATGTTTTTTTGCAGTATATCGGCACATTGGATGTACCGAGACCAAGCAGCCGTGTGGAGATTGTGGCGGCCATGAGAAGAATCCGGGTAGGACTTTCTTCTTTACTGCTACACACAGGGAAACTAGTAACTACTGTCCACACAACTGTTTATATGAAGATTAGTAATCTTATATTACCATTACCTGGCACACAACAGTTGAGATGGTAGTCTGTGGTTTAATGTAGCAGACCCTTGTATAACATAGCAGACCATGGTTACAAGAACATTATACCCTTGTATAACACACCATGGTAAAATATCCTGGATCCTGGTATATGATAACAGATCCTGGTAAAAGATAGCAAACCGTGGTATAAGACAGCAGATCCTGGTTTAATATATTCAATCATGGTATAAGACAGCAGATCCTGGTTTAATATATTCAGCCATGGTATAAGACAGCAGATCCTGGTATGATATCTTCAACCATGGTATAAGACAGCAGATCCTGGTATGATATGTTCAGCCATGGTATAAGACTGCGGATCCTGGTATAATATATTCAACCATGGTATAAGACAGCGGATCCTGGTATAATATATTCAACCATGGTATAAGACAGCGGATCCTGGTATAATATATTCAACCATGGTATAAGACAGCGGATCCTGATATAATATATTCAACCATGGTATAAGACTGCAGATCCTGGTATAATATATTCAACCATGGTATAAGACAGCGGATCCTGGTATAATATATTCAACCATGGTATAAGAGAACAGATCCTGGTATAATATATTCAACCATGGTATAAGACAGCGGATCCTGGTATAATATATTCAACCATGGTATAAGACTGCAGATCCTGGTATAATATATTCAACCATGGTATAAGAGAACAGATCCTGGTATAATATATTCAACCATGGTATGAGATAACAGTTCCTGGTGTAATATCATAGATTCAACAGAAATCTATGATGTGGGGTCAGATTTGGTTTAGATATCTAAGCTTACTGTAAGCATGGATCCTAGGTTTCAGTGTGTCATTTCATCTTTTGTGGATCCCATACCTGCTATTGACAGGTGTTGTGTACTTTGAAATGACCCGTGCCATGATTTGCAAAATGGTTGATTGGTGCCATGAAAACCATTTTATGGTGACTCATGTATGAAGTGCATACGGTTAGCTTAAAGTGGCTGTTTTCCTAAAGATGCGTTACCATATCATTATTTATCCAGTTTTAAATGGGTACAATTTCAAATTATAAATCTATGTTTAAGTAAAGTTGCGAATTTTTGTGATCCTTAGCAAAGTGTGAGTAGTATATATTCAGCCATGGTATGACATAACAGATCATTATAATGTCTGATGAAAATGTGACACTGCACTAAAAGTAAATATCGGGTGTGCCTTACATTAAACTCCATTCTGGCTGCTTGTTTGCAGACCTCAGGGACGTTATTCCTCAACATGCCAGCATTCACCGTTATTCCTCAACATGCCAGCGTTCCCCGGCATCCCATGGCTCTCTTGTTAGGGATGATATGTTTATAAATGCTCCTGTTTCTGAAAACACACCACCCATAGTCTGGCTGGGGCAGGCGATGATTGTTCACATATTGACATAACTGAAATAGTTGTGCATGGAAATCTTGCATATTCTGAATTCACCAGGTCCTGGATTTGCAGGGAAACCATACACCAGATATCAGGAAGGATTTGATTGTTGCTATACGCCACCATTGAATGGTGATTGGAGAAATGGAAAAAAATGTTTTGACTAGTTAACATCATAAAAAAAGCATATCTAATCAAGGCTCTGGATATCGTCCAATCCAAACACTGATGAGAGAAAAAACTCCAGAACATTTATACATGCTAATGGAGCAAAAACATTTAGTCTTATTCAATTTACAGAAACATTTCCAATCACTTGCTGGAGGATAAAAGCCCAGATTACCTTTAGGAAGCAAGGATGAGAGTTTGGCTGGTACAGCTCTATCAGATGTCGAGGATATTTTCTTTGGCAATCCCAGCATTCCCTGCAGCTATGTCAATACGAGCAATAGCTTCCTTCTTCGCACTTTATGATGAACTATAAAAACGGTATAATTCCTTCGAAACATGTCTCATTCTATTTCCCCCTCCTTCTTGATCTGTTTCGAAGTAACCAACTACAGAAGAAGGTAGTCCACTAGGAATTCAGGGCTCCGAAAATTCCCAAACCAGCCAATGAACCTCGAAAATAAATTCTTATTTAAAGCTACTTCTGTTTTTTTGCAAAAGAGATGATTGATGATGAACCCTGGTGGGTTTAGGTATCAGTGGTTGAGTCGGATCAACATCGTGGAGAGCCAGTCTGTCACAGCCACGACAGGAGAGGGAAGTAAGGTTCTTTAGCAGCTGGAACTGTGTGTGAAGTCCTGGAATTGTGTAGAGACCATGGCCCCGTTTCAGAAAGCTATCGTAGCATAGTCGTAAGTCTGTTACAATATATGAGTTATGACAGTTGTAGCTTTACAATATCTTTGTGAAATGGGGCCCAGGCATATGAATCGGGACAGAATTGAGAGGATCGTGTTTGTGGAACTTATGACCTTGTGAATGATTTGCTTACCCAACTTACGTAACTTATAGTGTCAACTGCTGACCTGCTAGATGGGTGAGGCTGTGTCATGTGACATCTGAATGAAGGCAGCCTCTGTCATGACCTGTTGTCATGTAAATGGTAACAGTTCCTGAAATGACGAAAGTCATGTCATGACACTTCAAGATATCAACTGTATACGTGATAATGCCTTTCAACTGCTGATATAAATGAATACACTTCAGTTTTACAAATGTTTATAGGTGATGATTTATTAATATATTATTATAGGATATATATATAACGCACATATCCACGCACTAGTGCATGCTCAAGGTGCTGGTCCACCATATAGCTGGAATATTGCTGAGTGTGGCATAAAACTAAACTCACTCACTCAAGGCGCTGGTATATTTTCCTCGATCATTGGATGTCAATCTCAATGGCACATCTTATTATCAATCTAACCACTACTACCCACTGCCCCTATTATCAATCTCAACTCCCTGGGGAGAATACAAAGAATACATGAAAAGCGGTTGTTTCAAACAGCATATATCTGTATATCTAATGTATGCTGCATGTTTGGCACTGACATCACATATGTTTATTTTGACATGCTTGCTTCTGCTGGTTCGGTCTACACACTGCTGTCTGGAGTCGTGTTCTGAAGTGCTTTCCCTGTATTGTCTGGAAAATAAAACAAACTTAGCCATTACTGGTACCGGTGCAGACAAGTTGATGGTCTGACATGGATACCTGCTGCCAGAAATAACTGCTTTCTATATTGTATTATCATCAAAGCACAACACTATTGTCAGGTTGAAGTTCCTCCAGTGCCAGTCAGGTGTTTGAGTGCATCCAGACAGATTAACTAACTGACAGACATTGGTAGAAGTTGGCATTAGTCCGACAGTACTTGCTAAAGAGAACAATAGTTAAGGAATAGTAGAAATTTGCCGTTTTCAAGGGTTGTGTGGTGTGCTGTCATTTTAATGATGTGTTGACTAATGATGGTTGTTTTTGACAGACACGTGTACAGACAGACATTTGTACACAGACAAGGGGTAGCCTTGTGGTTAAAGCGTTCGCTCGTCACGCCGAAAGCCCGGGTTCGATGCCCCGTGTGAAACCCATTTCCGGATGTCCTTTGCCGTGATATTGCTGGAATATTGCTAAAAAAGGCATAAAACCAAACTCCCTCACTCATTCACTGGAAGGGATGGAGTTGTGGCTTTCAGTAAACAGTGTTAAGATCTGTATTCAGTCATGACTTGAACCGTAAACCTCATCTTTGTTCATCTCGATGCCCCACATGGGTACAATGTGTGAAACCCATTTCTGTTGTCCCCTGCCGTGATATTGCTGGAATATTGCTAAAAGCTGCGTAAAACCAAACTCACTCACTCTGTAGGTAATTGAAACAGGTTATTCCCTGGCGGTTCAGTGTTGACAGGTTCCATTGGTGGACAACCCCATACAAAGACCTTATGTTGATACTGCAGCTGCTCAACCTCGTTTTAAGTTTAAATTTAAAGTTACAAATATTTTATGGCTCTTAATGAAACATAAATCTGGAATAACCTTCTCATTTAGATTTCCCTTGTGTGTGTGTTTCGACTGGCTGTGGATGTATGTGATGATCGCTGTGTCCCGAGATAGAGACCTGGACACACAACAGGATTACACTTCACTGCACTCGGACGCATCATCAATGTTTTAAATAACAGGAAATTCAAACAAATGTGCTTTTATGGCAGCAGCAGCAACTTCACAGAAATGCAGACTCTGAAACAAAGATGGCTGCTGTGCTGAGGGATCTGTTAACATTCATGTACATAACCGAAACTTTAAAAAAAGTTGTATTCAACTAGATTTCAAGAGGTTGGTCGGAAAATCCAGCAACGATTCTTTCGTGATGAATGTTCCTGCTGCACCTGTGGTTAATGCGTCTGTCTGTACCCTTGTTGTCTCTAGGTGCGTTCATTACTGTCTCTGATGAGATTACCCAAGGTCACACTGACCTCTGTTGATTATAGCTGAGTAATAGGTTCTTCCAAACTAGTTTGTGATAGAAAGTTTAGATACTGATAGTACTGGATATAGCACTGTGCCCAGATACAGATAGTACTTGATTATATACTGTGCCCAGATACAGATAGTACTTGATTATATACTGTACCCAGATACAGATAGTACTTGATTATATACTGTACCCAGATACAGATAGTACTTGATTATATACTGTACCCAGATACAGATAGTACTTGATTATATACTATACCCAGATACAGATAGTACTTGATTATATATACCCAGATACAGATAGTACTTGATTATATACTGTACCCAGATACAGATAGTACTTGATTATATACTGTGCCCAGATACAGATAGTACTTGATTATATACTGTGCCCAGATACAGATAGTACTTGATTATATACTGTACCCCCAGATACAGATAGTACTTACCCAGATACAGACAGTACTTGATTATACTGTACCCAGATACAGATAGTACTTGATTATATACTGTACCCAGATACAGATAGTACTTGATTATATACTGTACCCAGATACAGATAGTACTTGATTATATACTGTACCCAGATACTGATAGTACTTGATTATATACTGTGCCCAGATACAGATAGTACTTGATTATATACTGTGCCCAGATACAGATAGTACTTGATTATATACTGTGCCCAGATACAGATAGTACTTGATTATATACTGTACCCAGATACAGATAGTACTTGATTATATACTGTGCCCAGATACAGATAGTACTTGATTATATACTGTGCCCAGATACAGATAGTACTTGATTATATACTGTGCCCAGATACTTGATTAGTACTTGATTGATAGTACTGGATATAGCACTTTGCCCAGATACAGATAGTACTTGATTATATACTGTGACCAGATACAGATAGTACTTGATTATATACTGTACCCAGATACAGATAGTACTTGATTATATACTTTACCCAGATACAGATAGTACTTGATTATATACTTTACCTATTTAGAGATAATATTTGCATTTAATACTGTACCCACATACAGATAGTATTTATATAAAACTGTACGCAGATACTCATAGTACTTGATTATACACTGTAACTATATACAGATAGTATTTGATATAAATACTGTACCTAGATACAGATAGTATTTGATATAATACTGTACCCAGATACACATAGTACACACGACCTCCAACAGCAGCACACACCGATCACCAACAGCAGCGCACACTGACGTCCAACAGCAAAACACACACTGACCTCCAACAGCAACACACACTGACCTCCAACAGCAACACACACTGACCTCCAACAGCAGCACACACTGACCTCCAACAGCAGCACACACACACACCTCCAACAGCAGCACACACTGACCTCCAACAGCACACACTGACCTCCAACAGCAGCACACACACTTGTTTGACTTCACAGCAGCACCACACACTGACATCAACACAGCAGCACACACTGACCTCCAACAGCAGCACACACCGACTGACTCCAACAGCAGCACACACCTGACCTCCAACAGCAACACACACTTACCTCCAACAGCAACACACACCGACCTCCAACAGCAACACACACTGACCTCCAACAGCAGCACACACTGACCTCCAACAGCAGCACACACTGACCTCCAACAGCAGCACACACTGACCTCCAACAGCAGCACACACTGACCTCCCAACAGCAGCACACACACTGACGTCCAACAGCTGACACTCCAACCTCCAGCAGCACACACACGACCTCCAACAGCAGCACACACGACCTCCAACAGCACACACTGACCTCCCACAGCACACACACCTCAACAGCAGCAGCAGCACACCAGCAACTCTCCCAACAGCAGCACACACTGACCTCCAACAGCAGCACACAGCAGCACACACCGATCACCAACAGCAGCACACACTGACTCCAACAGCAAGCAGACACACTGACCTCCAACAGCACCACACACGACCTCCAACGATCACCAACAGCAGCACACACGATCTCCAACAGCAGCACACACTGACCTCCAACAGCCAACTTATCTCCAACAGCAGCACACACTGACTGACCTCCAAGCAGCACACACCGACCTCCAACACACTGACATCAAACAGCAGCACACACTGACCTCCAACACACACTGACCTCCAACAGCAGCACACACTGACCTCCAACAGCAACACACACTGACCTCCAACAGCAACACACACTGACCTCCAACAGCAGCACACACACTGACCTCCAACAGCAGCACACACACTGACCTCCAACAGCAGCACACACACTGACCTCCAACAGCACACACACTGACCTCCAACAGCAGCACACACCGACCTCAGCAACTCCACAGCACACACACTGACCTCCAACAGCAGCAGCAGCACAACAGCAGCACACACGACCTCCAACAACACCACACACTGACCTCCAACAGCAGCACACACACTGATCTCCAACAGCAACACACACTGACCTCCAACAGCAACACACACACTGACCTCCAACAGCAACACACACTGACATCAAACAGCAGCACACACCAACCTCCAACAGCAGCACACACGACCTCCAATAGCAGCACACTGCACCGACCTCCAACAGCAGCACACTGCACCAACCTCCAACAGCAGCACACACTGACCTCCAACAGCAACACGCACCAACCTCCCAACAGCAGCACACACCGATCACCAACAGCAGCAGACACTGACCTCCAACAGCAACACGCACCGATCACCAACAGCAGCACACACGACCTCCAACAGCAACACGCACGGATCACCAACAGCAGCACACACGACCTCCAACAGCAACACGCACCGACCTCCAACAGCAACACACAACGACTTCCAACAGCAGCACACACCGACCTCCAGTATTAACTCACACCAACTTCCAATATGTTTGTGTTTGCATTTAGTTCTGTTGTTTCAATTTCTGATTAATTGTTAAGAAATCAAGATTTTGTTGACTGAATGGTAATACCCCTTGTAGAAACTGCAGCAAGGCATGTTTGTTGATGTACATGGCACAGGATGGAATGGTTGTTCCTGAAAGCAGCAGATATTCTATGTCTGTGTTGTAACACATTCGGAGTGTCATACTTGGTTCATGGATACACCATCTCTGTCACAGGTTACAATGTATAACAGTTATGTTGTGTGTAATGTATAACAGTTATGTTGTGTGTATTGTCTTATATATCACGGGTTACAATGTATAACAGTTATGTTGTGTGTATTGTCTTATATATCACGGGTAACAAATGTAAACATCGGGCGGAATATTTGTACAACAGTAGTAAGTGTGCTGCATCAGTTTGCTCTGTTCCGGATTGTCAATATGAGCTGTTGTTACCTCAAGGACAGAGGGAATCAAGGATGCAGAGATCCCATTACTGCTAATGTAAGTGTAGCCAATATATATATACAGCTGCACATGTCTAAACCTGTTACCGTGCACACATGGCACACATTGAGATGGAATACTGAGCAAGGATTATAAACCTTCATGTGACCTTTGGAGGAAGATGAGAACTGGTTTGGGTTGAGTGCCACAAGAACAGAGACAAAACTGATGCAATATCACACTTTTCCGACACAAATATCCACAAGCTTGCATGTGTACACATATAATGTTAATATGCAAACACAGCTCTTTGTCGTTTAATGGCAGACAGTGTCCATATCAAGTGTTTCATGCCAAACTTGACTCATTTCTCAGTGAATAGGTTGACTGTTATTCAAAGAATCGTGTGCCAACACAGTGTTTGCCCTCATGTGATACGCTCATAGAATCTTTGCCAAAAGTGTAGTCGATTCCATGTGATGTATTCCAGGAATCTCAGACCACAAGAGCACCATGCTCGCCTCAAGGCAAATTGCTTGAAATTCTTAATTCTGAGAAAACAATCTTTCTGTTATATGTTCTGCTGTGTTTATGATGGGTCTGTTGTGTTTGAGATTTGATCTGTAATAATCCCTTCTTGCAATGGGACGTGTTTCAGATGTCAGATGTGGGGTCTGTTGCATCATGGGAGACGGTCTATGGGGGATCTGTTTGTGTTTGCTCGTGTTTACAGATTGGCATGTATTAGTGAGTTTCCTGAGCTGGCATATGTCAATACGATGATGTCGATCATTTCCCTGGAACAACAGAGCTGGGTGAAATACAATAGGATGAAGCCAAACATTCTGGAGCCAGAAGTAATCTCCTTAACATTTGATTGGTCAGTTTTTGTAGCCTGTCTTGTTGTGGAGCCATTTACCCCAGCAAGATACAAGTTTATCACCATGGTTTTGAAGGTCATGTGAAACCATCATAGTTCAGTGGATTCATTGAATTAGGGATATGGAAAAAAGTCAGATAAAGTTTGATTAGAACTATGGTTAATCCATCTTGTGTTTGTGGAGGACTCTGTAGTTTCTCTTGATTAGAGTATCAGCATCTGGTTAGAGTTACAGTCACAGAACAGAAGGTACTTTTGAACTGTTAATTCTTTCATAGTTTGCTGTAAATAATATTTTTTAAAAACAATTTCAATTTCAAATGCACTAATGATTTTGTTCAACACAGACACTATAATGAAATAAAGAAACCAGAATTAATATTTTGCCAATGGTGCTTGGGACATGGATCTATCAGATTGTTTTACTCAACATATTCTTCAGAATGGAGGATTGAAAATCTTGAAACTTTAAACAGAATTGACTCCTGGGAACAGCTTTTTGTCCTGGTGCAGTCAGCTGTTGCTTTTCGTGGTTTGTGTGGTGCTTGACACAGTGGGTGGGCAAGTAGACTGTGCAGAGCTGGAATATAGGGGGTTTGGGTTCAGTGCTCACAGGTTTTAAACAAGAAATATTGTCGTTCAAACTCCGATAAAGGCTCATGAATGTCCTTTGTGTGAGATAGAATTCTGTTTAATGCCAACATCAATTAAACAAAAAGTCTCCTTTGGATGGAAATCAAATGTCACCTCAAGCCTTTTTCTGAGATAAACCTAGGGATCAGAGGAGGACAGTTGGCCCCAAAGGGCCCTGTCACTAAAAGGAGCGGTATAATCTCATCCCACTGTAGATCGTGGACCTGTAATGCATTGGGGCTACACGTGCTGGGGTCATTACCAATTAGAAGTCACATCATTCAACCATCAGATAACGGTATAAGTGACGGGCATATTTATTGGTCCTCGTGTTAAGCCCTGTTCATCTCTATGCTGTCATCACCTCATGTGGGCCAGTCAAGCCCCACTACTGCCTAACATTTTACAGTTTGGAAACTTGCAGCCCACAATGTCACTTGGAGATGACCAAGGTGTAAGATCTATCTGGAACACCAACAAAATTATTCATGAATTTGAACTTATCCCAAAATTCATAAGTTTCCATTTATATGATATGCAAAGAGGATATAGATAAACCTTTTTTTAAACAAACTGTTCAATGGAAGTAAAAAGACGAGTGTCTGTCTTATGCTTGAAGATGTTCTGGATATTTCTACATACTAGATCATCATCACTTCATATCACCTTGCATGCCTCAATCACATCAGGAAGGTAAACAGATTTAATTCCGAGACACTGTGCCATTCCAATTTGGTTCTTCATGAGTAGGCAACTATCCCAATTGCGTAGATTGATGCTCATGCTGTTGATCACTGGATTGTCTGGTCCAGACTCGATTAATTACAAACCGCTGCCATACATGGAATATTGCTGAATGCATGTAAAACCAAACTCACTCACTCTTCATGAGTGCTACGAGTTACGATACTTCAGTTACTGTTGCTTCGTTTGTTTTGTGAAGTTCTGTTTCTGAAGCAAATCCTGGCATATGAACAAAGGAGCGATAGTAATACCTTGATCAAATCAATTAGATTGAACCTATGCACAAATAGGTCCCTGCCATATGTTGACACAGAGTTTTACTGTTGAGCAATTAGATAAAGTGAGATACTCAAAACACAACAGAGTTTCACACAATAATCCTATACCAGGAATAAGAAAAGATTTTTACTTGATTTGTCTCTTCAAGACCAGAAACTGTAAACAAGGCTTCCACTATAGCTTCATGTCACCCAATGTGCTTGTTAATTAAGAGTTGACAGATGAAATTGTGAGGCAAGATTCCAGACCACTGGTGAGGATGTTGGTTGGGCCAGCCATGGCAGTTAGATATGTTTACTTGGTAGCCTGATCCCCAAAGTGAGTTAGTTTTCTTGCAGATGTTAAAAGACCCTGATTCTGAGGAAATCTAGACTTGCTGTATTGAGGGCTTTAGCATTGCAGAGAGGCTAGGTTGTAGGGAAAATTATGTGGTTCAGGGACTGTGAGACAGACTACTTGTTTACACACTGGAGAAGTCAGCAGTGGTGCCTCACAGCAATTATCCCTGTGTGGTGTCATGGCAGAATAACATGATATCCCTGCAGAGGCCATCCTAGAGACAGATGGCAGAGAAGCACCGGGACATACACACTGCCCTTGGACTGCTCCATACTCCTGGGTGTATGTACAATGTAGGCACCCCTTTAATCTTTTTACATAGTATTGGAAGCTGTTGACCTCTTTTTCATAGTATTGGAAGCCCTTTGACCCTTTTTCGGTGTTGGAGGGCCTTCTCCAGTGTTGGAGGCCCTTTGACCTTTCTTCAGTCTTGGTGGCTGTTTGACCATAATTCTTCAGTGTTGAAGGCCCTTTAATATTTATTCACTATTGGAGGCCTTTTGGCCTTTCTACACAGTGTTGGAGGCGTTGTGACTTTCCAAAACAATGTTGGATGTCCAGACAGTCCTTTGACCTTTGCAAAACAATGTCAAAGGCCCTTTAATCTTTCTTTACAGTGATGGAGGCTCCTTGTGCTTTCTACACAGACTTTCCCACACAGTGTTGGAGGCCCTTTAACCTTTCTAGGCCCTTTAACTTTACAGTGATGGAGGCTCCTTGACCTTTCTACACAGTGTTGGAGGCCCTTTAACCTTTCTTTACAGTGATGGAGGCTCCTTGACCTTTCTACACAGTGTTGGAGGCCCTTTAACCTTTCTATACAGTGATGGAGGCTCCTTGACCTTTCTACACAGTGTTTGTTACTTTCCAAAACAATGTTGGATGTCCTTTGACCTTTCAAATATAATGTCAAAGGCCCTTTGGCCTCTCTGCACAGTAGTGTTGGGTGTCCTTTGACCTTTCTTTACAGTATGGGAGGCCCTGTTGTTCTTGCTGTAGTGAATCAGAATGATTATTCATAATCCAATGAAAATCACTATGTAACTGCAGTAAGTATTGGACACCATCAGGCCAATGATTGTTGTTACGCTCTGTGGACACTGTCAGTTCCCAGAATCCAATACACCATCTGTATGTGCAACAGAACTGGCTTAACCTTCACCCATCTGTACCATGTCTGACATGCTCGACAGTGGATCCGAGGGCTGGTTCCTGTTACGTCAAGCCTGTGTCTTCAAGAAGTGGCATCACATGCTGCTCGTATCAGTGAAACACGATGGCCCTCCCTCAAGGTCACATCCGGGGTGCTCCATCTGTGGGTGAAGTAATCCCTCGGTATCCATCCTATCCATTACAGTAAACTATGGCCAACTGTCCTGTATTGATCTGTCTGGGAGGCTTTTACAACTGTTTCTCATAAAATGTCGCAAAAGGATGTCAATTTTCAATTAAAAAAAACATAGAGAAGAAATATGTCTGCCGAGTGGGCATCTGGGTTAATGTTCCAATAAATAACTTCTGCTGTAGCTGCAGGAATGTTGTAAAGAAGACAAGAGTTGCAGATTCATCGAACAAATTATGAAATAACCTCTCTACTTTTTGCAAGTGATTAAAGAAAGCCCTCTGGGTGAAATGTAAGCCTTGATTACATATTTAGAATGAGAGGAATATGATGATTGTTTGCCCTCAGTCACCCAACTGTTGATGATGACTGCAAGATGGTGGTATCGGATCACAATGTGATTCTGCAGGCCTCACAGTCAATAGATAATGTGGGTGAAGATATCACATCTCTGGAAATGCGAGCAGTTCTGATGCTAGACTAGCGTTTAGTGTCTGAATATATATATTTTTTATGGTAACAAATTTCAGAACTCGAGGAAATCTAGACTTGCTTCATTTAGGGCATTAGTGTTGCAGGTAGGGCAAGGCAGAAGGGAAAATAATGTGGTTCAGGGCTTGTGAGACACAGGGTTGATTTCTTTGTGTTTCAACCATCACAGTGTTATATGAGTGGTGGGATGAAGACCTGGGATTTGTTCTGCTCATTAACACATTGTGTGACACGATTTTTTTGTTCTCCTCTGTGACATGACTGCAATATCAGTACAGGCAGCTATCGTTGTATACTCCCTAGGGAGAGACCCATGGACATCCCGGTTAGAACTGGTCTTCAGTAACCCACGCTTGTTGCGAGAGGGGATTAACGGGATCGGGTGGTCAGGCTCGCTGACTTGATTGACACCTGTCATCCTATCCCAATTGGGGAGATCGATGCTCATGACATTCAGCACTGGATTGTCTGGTCCAGACTCAATTATTTACAGACATATAGCTGGAATATTGCTGAGTGCAGCGTTAAACAACAAACCAACCAACCAACTCCGTAGGGAGATGGTAATGTGCATCTAATGACTGGGGTAATGATGTTAGTGTTTAGACCATGCCCCTTGTGTATGGAGGACTAGTGCAGTATAAGTACACTTAGTACACACAGCCAGAAGAACATACACAGTAATGTGAAAATTGTGAGCTTACAAGAAATGTCACTATCAGGGAAGCATTGTACATTAGGTGGCTGTGAGCAGCCATATTTATGTGTGTCTGTACTAGGGCTGCGCAATATAACCGGTTTACCGGTATTTACCGTTTTAACATGAAATCGATACGTATTGCGATACGCTGATAGAAAACCGGTATTTCGACATGCATTCGGGAAACTTCTTAACATTCGGAAGTATTCGGATATTGCCGTTTTTCCCACCGGAAGCCAAGTTAAAGTTCGGTTTGAAGTTGTGTTCTTAAGTTTTGTTCCCAATGTTCTGGATCTGAATGTTTTAAATATTTACTCATTAATGACCTGTGATATCTGATAGGTCCTGGTCAGGTCAAGGTGCTGTCTAAAATCTCAGGGCTTTTTTGGAGAGTGGAAAAACTAGTTCAAACTAGTAACCACTGTGTTGATTGTTCTTTTCCTTGTTTCATTTGTGCCAAATATTATTTATTTTGTCATGATTAAAAGTTTTTTATTAAAGCTTAATCAAGCATAGTGATTTGTTGTGTTTTTGCTATATAAATCAAGCATTAACTCAATTATAAGTAGTTTTTGTCAAAAATAATTCTTGCAATATATTGCAATACATATCGCAATATATGCTTTTGCATCGCAATATATCGCAATATGAAAATTCTCTGCAGAAATTAAACAGCAGTGCAGTAGGTACTTTAACTCTATTAACTTACAAAATAACTGGACAAGTATTTTAAAAGCTGCAGTCAAATACACAACACTTGTCTATATGGTATCACAGAAAAGGATGCCAAACTGTTGTGGAATCAACCTAAATGATGTTCATAGTTAACAAACACTCAACCCACTCTGCTGCCTCGACCGCCTCTGTGGTGTAGTGGTTAGAGCGTCCGCCCGGAGAGCAGAAGGTCGCGGGTTCGATCCCCGACTGCTTCATACCAAAAAGACGTTAAAATATGGTACTTGTTGGTCCCTGCCTGGCACTCGGCATTAATGGGTACAACAAGGACTGGTTGGCTCGGAATCAGTATAATGTGTCTGAGTGGGGTATCCATGCACTTCACTGCGGCATGGTATCTCAGTGGGCTAGCACTATAAAACCAGCTTAAGTCTGGGCTAGTACAAGCAGCCGCATACACTAGACTAACAACAGTTCACATACATATTTTACACTGAAAAGTTCATACCCCTAAAAATGTAATATAATGACCATGTCGCCATATGAGTGAAATATTCTCAAGCTTGGATATATTTCACTTCAGGGGTCGACCGTCATATGAGCTCAATATTCTCAAGCATGACGTAAAACCCAATTTCACCTCACCTCACCTCTGCTGCCTCACCTCACCTCACCTCTGCTGCCTCACCATCAAAACTGATGAAGATTCTTAACAAGACAATCAAATATAAGCGTTATTAATGCTGTAGCAGATTCTACAGTTCTTTAATGGATACTGTAATTAAATATTTATTGAATTGGCCTGATCTTCAGACATCGTTGTCATATGCTGCAGGGTGACTGAGTCATCTTCAGTACCAACACTTTCTGTTATGTGTCCATCAGACGGGTCGCTGTGGGGCAGGGATGGTGACGTGATCTCCATGGTCAACCATTGTGCAGGGAGACCAAGTGTCTACCTGTGCAGCTGGACGGGTTATGGTGTTGTGTCAGTCACACCTTCAGGCAGAGCTTCTTGTCCAGACAGACCAACCCATTACCAGACAGGAAGACCCAATCACACACTACTGTAGATTACTCCTTGAAGATGTTGTGTTCAGGAAGGTATAATAGCCACTCAGGTAGTCACTCAGGCTGTTACACCTCAAGCCTCCCTTGGATTGAAGACTCGATCCACGAAAAAAATAAAGCCTGCCTGGAATTGAAGACTTGGTCCATGAAAATATGGCATCCCTAGAATTGAAGACTTGATCCATGAAAATAAAGCCTCCCTAGGATTGAAGACTCGATCTATGAAAATATGTCATCCCTAGAATTGAAGACTCGATCCATGAAAATAAAGCCTCCCTGGAATTGAAGACTTGGTCCATGAAAATATGGCATCCCTAGAATTGAAGACTTGATCCATGAAAATAAAGCCTCCCTAGGATTGAAGACTCAATCTATGAAAATATGGCATCCCTAGAATTGAAGACTTGATCCATGAAAATAAAGCCTTCCTAGGATTGAAGACTCGATCCATGAAAATAAAGCCTCCCTAGGATTGAAGACTTGATCCATGAAAATAAAGCCTCCCTGGAATTGAAGACTTGATCCATGAAAATATGGCACCCCTAGAATTGAAGACTCAATCCATGAAAATAAAGCCTCCCTGGAATTGAAGACTTGATCTAAGAAAATATGGCATCCCTAGAATTGAAGACTTGATCCATGAAAATAAAGCCTCCCTAGGATTGAAGACTGGATCCATGAAAATAAAGCCTCCCTAGGATTGAAGACTCGATCCATGAAAATAAAGCCTTCCTAGGATTGAAGACTCGATCCATGAAAATAAAGCCTCCCTGGAATTGAAGACTTGATCCATGAAAATATGGCATCCCTAGAATTGAAGACTCAATCCATGAAAATAAAGCCTCCCTGGAATTGAAGACTCAATCCATGAAAATATAGCCTCCCTCGCATTGAAGACTAAATCCATGAAAATAAAGCCTCCCTAGGATTGAAGACTCGATCCATGAAAATACAGCCTCCCTAGGATTGAAGACTTGATCCATGAAAATATAGCCTCCCTGGAATTGAAGACTCAATCCATGAAAATAAAGCCTCCCTGGAATTGAAGACTCGATCCATGAAAATATAGCCTCCCTAGAATTGAAGACTCGATCCAAGAAAATATCGCCTCCCTCACATTGAAAACTTGATCTATGAAGTAGACAGCATCAACACAGACGGTATCTAAAACATCCCAGTTGACCCAAAACGAGAGTTCATTTCACTTTGTTAGAAGCATGGTCCTCCGAGAACTAGAATCCAATTCTGCTCGAAGCAGTCTCCAAACTACAACCAGCAATCACATTAAGCTTGTGTCAGTCCTCCTTGAAATTAGTATTCCAAGACCTGAGACAAATTCCATGTAAACAAATCAAGTTAGAAATCTGAAAACATCTCGTGGTGGCATTTCTTATGTTTGAGTTATTCCAAGGTCAAATGCTTCTTTGTGTTATCTCAAACGATTTCTCCACAATGTCTCAGGTTTGTAAAGGATTTGTTTCATGCTTATCAACCATTGACCATTCACTGTGGTCAATAACTGTTGTATTCAGTTTGAGTTGAGAACTGCTGCGATTCCTTTTTAGTAATGCCCACAACTTGTGTGTGTCCATGTTGTTCAGCTTTGGATCCTGCTTCATGCGAAGTTTTACTGGACACTCTCGCTGATTGGCTGAATGTATTTCTCTCCATTGGTTTAATCATGCAATACCAGTTTTATCTCTCAACGGCAGAGTAGGTCATGTGACCCTTTCACAACCAGTGGAAATACAGATATAATTAACAAATGTAACATTCAGTGAGCGTAAAACCATCCTTTCTGATTCTAGCATAGTGCCCCATCATTTAATATTATATTGCAGGACTTATGGCTGTGATGAATCCTTACTATTGACATTAAATGGCGAAATAGCTGGTGTAAGCATTAAGTGCTGATATACCTGTTGTAGGCACTAAATGCTGATATTCCTGTTGTAGGCACCAAGTGCTGATATACCTGTTGTAGGCACCAAGTGCTGATATACCTGTTGTAGGCACTAAGTGCTGATATTCCTCGTGTAGGCACCAAGTGCTGATATACCTGTTGTAGGCACTAAGTGCTGATATTCCTCATGTAGGCACTAAGTGGTGATATACCTGGTGTAGGCGCTAAGTTGTGATATACCTGGTGTAGGCACTATATGGTCATATTCCTCGTGTAGGCACTAAGTGCTGATATTCCTCGTATAGGCACCAAGTGCTGATATACCTGTTGTAGGCACTAAGTGCTGATATACCTGTTGTAGGCACTAAGTGCTGATATTCCTCATGTAGGCACTGAAGTGCTGATATACTGTGGTATAGGCTAAGTTGTGATATACCTGGTGAAGGCACTATATGGTCATATTCCTCGTGTAGGCACTAAGTGCTGATATTCCTCGTATAGGCACTGTGGTGATATACCTGGTGTAGGCACCAAGTGCTGATATACCTGGTGTAGGCACTATATGCTGATATTCCTCGTGTAGGCACCAAGTGCTGATATACCTGTTGTAGGCACCAAGTGCTGATATACCTGTTGTAGGCACTAAGTGCTGATATTCCTCGTGTAGGCACTAAGTGGTGACACAGTCAGTGTTTGGTGGTCCTCAATACATTCAGTACGGTATAGCTTCATAGGCTCATCTCTCACCAGGGCTTTATGACATATTTTCTCAGAGAATCTCATAATCTATACACAAAAATGGCATTAAATTTGTTTGATTTTCTCCTTGTTGTATGAAAGTCTGTGAACCCCATCTTCCATTAAGTCTGATAGCAAGCGGAGATGTTGGGAGAGGATGATTTAGACCCGATATCTCCACCTTCCACAGGGACACTCTGTGGCATTCATTGACATTTTACCAGCGGAGCCACGAACAAACACACCGTTCCATCATGGCAGATTAAACTGACATAACACCTCATCAGCAAGTCCATCACAGCTTATACTCTACCTTAAATAGATTCCCAACTATCACCTGTGATGCCACGTCTGTCAGCCTGATACCAACCTTGTTTGGCAGTAAGTAGCAGCTTGGTGCTCCGGGATGTGCAGCGACTCTCGGGCGTCTCACGGGGAAGAACGTTGGAAGCGTGGCATGCTTGGGACGGGGATCAGGGGATTAAGATTATATCTCCATGGATGGTTAACCAGATGAGTTATATCCTTGATTGAGAAGATTGCACACATTGCTGTTGTTGACTGTGGAACTTGGAGCATGAGATAGTTTTAAGCTGTTGTGATACCTCTTTTAAACAGAGAATACAGTGCGACATTTGAAACGTATATGACATGTATTCTATATAACCAAGTGAGTATATCATACAGGTCCCTCCTGTAGGAGGCAGTGTGGTAGCCTAGTGGTTAAAGTGTTCGCTTGTCATGCCAAAGATTGGGTTTTATTCCCCTAGAATGTGTGAATCTATTTCTGGTGTCCCCTGCTGTGATATTGTTGGAACTAAACTCACTCACTCACTTACACTCCTTCCTGTGGTGTTTGTTTGTTTCTGAACAGATTACAAGTCTTACAAGTTTCAGAATTTCTCATCGCTGCGACATGTTGGTACAATATTGACGAACTTAATGGATAACAACTTTGTTTATTTTGTGTATCGATTGTGTCATATAGCTGGAATATTGCTGAGTGTGGTGTCATATAGCTGGTATATTGCTGGAGTGTGGTGTCATATAGCTGGTATATTGCTGAGTGTGGTGTCATATAGCTGGTATATTGCTGAGTGTGGTGTCATATAGCTGGAATATTGCTGAGTGTGGTGTCATATAGCTGGTATATTGCTGAGTGTGGTGTCATATAGCTGGTATATTGCTGAGTGTGGTGTCATATAGCTGGTATATTGCTGAGTGTGGTGTCATATAGCTGGTATATTGCTGAGTGTGGTGTCATATAGCTGGTATATTGCTGAGTGTGGTGTCATATAGCTGGAATATTGCTGAGTGTGGTGTCATATAGCTGGTATATTGCTGAGTGTGGTGTCATATAGCTGGTATATTGCTGAGTGTGGTGTCATATAGCTGGTATATTGTTGAGTGTGGTGTCATATAGCTGGTATATTGCTGAGTGTGGTGTCATATAGCTGGTATATTGCTGAGTGTGGTGTCATATAGCTGGTATATTGCTGAGTGTGGTGTCATATAGCTGGAATATTGCTGAGTGTGGTGTCATATAGCTCATATAGCTGGTATATTGCTGAGTGTGGTGTCATATAGCTGGTATATTGCTGAGTGTGGTGTCATATAGCTGGAATATTGCTGAGTGTGGTGTCATATAGCTGGTATATTGCTGAGTGTGGTGTCATATAGCTGGTATATAGCTGAGTGTGGTGTCATATAGCTGGTATATTGCTGAGTGTGGTGTCATATAGCTGGTATATTGCTGAGTGTGGTGTCATATAGCTGGTATATTGCTGAGTGTGGTGTCATATAGCTGGTATATTGCTGAGTGTGGTGTCATATAGCTGGTATATTGCTGAGTGTGGTGTCATATAGCTGGTATATTGCTGAGTGTGTGTCATATAGTGTCATATAGCTGGAATATTGCTGAGTGTGGTGTCATATAGCTGGTATATTGCTGAGTGTGGTGTCATATAGCTGGTATATTGCTGAGTGTGGTGTCATATAGCTGGTATATTATAGCTGGTATATTGCTGAGTGTGGTGTCATATAGCTGGTATATTGCTGAGTGTGGTGTCATATAGCTGGTATATTGCTGTATATTGCTGGGTGTGGTCATATGTCATATAGCTGGTATATTGCTGAGTGTGGTGTCATATAGCTGGTATATTGCTGAGTGTGGTGTCATATAGCTGGTATATTGCTGAGTGTGGTGTCATATAGCTGGTATATTGCTGAGTGTGGTGTCATATAGCTGGTATATTGCTGAGTGTGGTGTCATATAGCTGGTATATTGCTGGAGTGGGTGTCATATAGCTGGTATATTGCTGAGTGTGGTGTCATATAGCTGGTATATTGCTGAGTGTGGTGTCATATAGCTGGAATATTGCTGAGTGTGGTGTCATATAGCTGGTATATTGCTGAGTGTGGTGTCATATAGCTGGTAGTATTGCTGAGTGTGGTGTCATATAGCTGGTATATTGCTGTAAGTGGGGTCAAACAGGCAGCAATCCCTGTTAGAAATCTGGATCACATTGTGTCCCTCGGGGAGTCATCGGCCACCTTGCCTCATGTCATTACTGTCTTAACACTCTGTCTCTTGTGTTCACACTGACAATTGACTTGGACAAATTGCAAGCTACAGTACCATTGAATCCAATCTCGCTGACAATCACCATGCCCCCCTGATTATAGTTATTGTGGTCAATGATGGTCACTGAGTCGGTCACTCTTGTTTAGTCAGACAGAAGCTTGTCCTTGTCAGGTCACACAGAATCAATGTTAGGGAGACAGTGATCGTTGACTTGTCGGTTTATTGAGGGGCAGAACACTACCATCAATCTCACTCACTCACTCACTCACTCACTTACACTCTCACTGGCAGGAGATGAACAACATATTGACAAGGAGTTTGGGCTGGTTATCAATATAGTTCAGTGATTGATAATTCTTAACTACATTGGGTCCATAATGTGTGAAGTCTTTCTGGTGTCCCTGTCGTGATATTGCTGGAATATTGCTAAAAGCAGAATACAACTAATCTCACTCACTCACTCTTAACTACATATCAATCATTTGTCGAGTAGTAACTTTGATATAAATTGCAAAAAGGTATTAACTCCGATATCACTCGCCACTGGTATTTGGTGACATTTTTATGCATGAAATCCTAACAAAAACAGCTTGAACAAATCCTAACATAAAAGCAAAACAGCATTAATGACAATTTTCATGTTGAGATGTAGATCATAAATAAGCTAAAGATCGTTTTTTGAAATGTGTGTTTAAATTAAAACCCTGATTATTGTTGATAAACGGGGATCAGCCTCAATTTTCATGTTGATATATCTCATGAACGTGTACCCAATTCTTCCAATTTAATGATATTTCCTTCAGTTGATTTGACCTTGACCTTACCTTCAAGGTCCTGAAATGGATTTTCAAACTTATTGTAAACTCATAAGCACCCAATGTTTTCAAATGAAAGATTGGGTGATTATGCAGGCACCAGTCATTTCAGGCATTTGTATGGACCTCAGATGTATAGATATTCCATCCTTTGGGACATGAACAATGAGTCAAAACTAAGCTCAGTGTTGTCAGTTTCACAATGGACAAAACTAAGCAATTTTCACCAATTATGACGCCATCTTGCTTCCACACAACAGCCATCGGTATATTGAGAGTCAGCGACATGACCATTATTTAAACAAGCCTTTCCATTTTCTTTACTTGTTATGATAACACTTATAAAACGAGCCACGCTGACATGAATAATATTAAACATGTTTTTGTTGCCATGTTATATAATATTTTTTACAAGGATGCAGTGTTTGTGGATTATGGTCTCCAGATCAGATGATCTCATCCTCATGTTGCTTCGCTGACAGGACAGACACCATCATCAGAAATCTAATCGTGTGCTTTTGTACATGATTATTTTTTACTGGAAAGTTTGGCAGATGGTAGGCACACAACATAATTACCCTGTCATACTCTATCAGAAAACAGGAACTTTATCCCAACTTTCAACACTGAGGTTATAGCTCCTTGATGATCTGCTGTCCAGTTTTTATCTCAGGTTCGTCGGCTTCAGCAGCTGCTGTCCGACTGATGCACCTCTTGTATTCATGAGGTCGTCATTTTATGTAGATTATACCACTCTGTATATGCTCCAACATAGTCGCTGAGTCATCAAACTGAAGCCTCCGAAGACAGATGAGATTTGTCTACCAATGTGATCCTGTGGCCTTAGAGGTCAATGCTATGGTGACACATTGGTTAATTTGACATGATTATGAATATTGTGATTATAGATATCTGTGGGGCTAGGTGTGGATGGGGTTGCCTGATCTGCTGCATAATTACACTTTACAGGATGTGTGGTATAACTGGAATATTGCTGACTTGACAAATCATTAAACTTTACAAGACGTGTGGTATAACTGGAATATTGCTGACTTGACAAATAATTAAACTTTACAGGACGTTTGGTATACCTGGAATATTGCTGACTTGACAAACAACTCGAATATTGCTGACTCAACAAATAATTACACTTTACATCGTGTGTAGTATAACTGGAATATTGCTGACTTGGCAATAACTTGCTCCATGGTTAATGTGAATGTTGTTAACTTAACTTAGCAATAAGCATATATGGCCTTGATTCTCCAAGATGTTTCTGTTAAAACTGACAAATCATATCTTACAGAGAAAATATTTCAAATATGGATGTGCATTCCAACTGTTCTTCTCAGTCTTTCTCAGACTAAATTGCAACTCTATAGTTGATTATCTGTTAATCCACCCTGACAGGATGTCTCTGATAGATTGGACTGAAGCAACATTTGACGTTTAAATAATGGAACACAACTCTGTGAAATTGAAGAAAGTGACATAACCATGTTTTTGCAGTTATTACATCTCGATATATCTTTTACTTAGAAAATAAAACTAAAACTCATTTAAATATGGTTGTACTGAATCACTTCAGTGACATGTGTCAGTAGCAGAATGATAGATGGTAGATATATACGGTGTGGTATCAGATCCATCAGTAGTTGAATGAGTATGACTGCGTTTTTCCATCAGTAGTTGAATGAGATGACTGTGTTTTTCATTCAGTGTGGAGCTGATAGGATATGTAACTGTAATTATGGCAGGACTCTTTTTTAGGTTCAGGATAGATGACGACTTTTGATGTCCACCCTTGCAGTATTGCCGCACTCTCCCATTAGGGGAAATCATTAAGGAAGTCTGAAGAAGAAGTCATTTAGGGACCGTTCATAATTTATGGCTAGAGGGGATGATGATTTTAAGGGGGGGTCACCCATTTTGTTCTGGGGAGGTTGAGGTTGTCATACAGACCCTGAAGCAAATATATCCAAGTAAGCCCACGCAAGTCTAGAAAATGTGGCAAGTCTAGATTTCCACATTTCTCAAAATGAAGAAAGTCTCAGGGCTCCTATTCATTATATTTTATTTTTGCTACTATGAGCTTTGTTTCCTGTAAAATATGTTCATTTCAGAGACTAGTTGTTAGTCTAGGGGGGTCATTAAGTATGTACACATGTACAAGGGGCGGTCAGCAATTTTGTACATAAAAATATTAAAAATTATGCTTAAAATAATGGGAAGGAAGTGGGAGGTCATGATTTTGTTCATGGCATGAGGGGGGTCACTTACTTTGTACATCAATTTTAGGGAGGGTCATACACATTGTACATGCTTCTCCATAAAAATCATCATCACAACCCCCCCACCCATAATTTATGAACGGTCCCTTACTTCAGATTCATATGTCACAGAGTACATGTTTCATCATTGTGAGTGGATTTTATGACATATGCTGGGCTTTTTGTTGTGCTTGTTACGGCAGCGTCGGCTGGGCTTTGTAGGGAATTTCCCATGTGTGTTGTAACGGGATCACGAGGAGGACATACGCATACATCATTACACTGAAATAATTACCCAACATGCATCATTATCTTTACTCATTTATCGTCTGATTCCATGGGGATTCAGAAACAATTAGTGAACAGCTTGTGTTGGCGGAATGGGGACAATACTTCAGGGCACCTGCAGATAGGGGAGGTTCAGATCTGTGGGGTGGGGACTATTGCCTACATGTGTTGGCGGAGTGGGGACAGGACTTCAGGGCACTGCAGATAGGGGAGGTTCAGATCTGTGGGGTGGGGACTCTTGCCTACATGTGTTGGTGGAGTGGGGACAGGACTTCAGGGCACCTGCAGATAGAGGTTAGAAATATGTATAATTTATGATATCATTATTCATGAATTGTCTCCAGTATAAAGTTTTATTGTTGAATATTCTACTAACAAGTAAACAATTTTGCTATTTCCAACCCTGTACAAAAATACTGCTGAACCTCACTCAATACCTGAGTCAGTCAACTTTCAGGATGTGTTTCATCAGCTCTGTCTGCCAGCACTGGGTGCCCTCACAATAACAGCCAACAAGCTCAAGCCATTGCTGGTGGGATGTTTCTCAATCCAGAAACAATTTCCTTCAGAAAAAAGGCAGAATGTAAATTGTATTGCAGCATGAGTGTAATCGCAAGTTTTCTGCACTCACTTAGCGTGTTGTCCGTAACTGATGACTTCTTGTTCAACACTAACTTCTTCTCCCAATCTCCAGCCAGCACAGATCTAACGGGAACGAGTCTTCTTCACCCTGCCACAAAAGGCATCACTGTGATTCTGTGTCAAAGCAACCTGCGAGCACTTCCATGGCTTCTGATTGAACAACCAGCAGGTGACTGTTGTTTGAGCTCGTGGATATTGATAGGTTTCTGTTTATTTCAGTGAAAAATTAGAAGTGTTTGTGTATTTAACCTCTGTGGTGAAGTGTATGGGTCTTGAGGCCAGCTGGGGTCCTAACTTTCTCTGTTTCGGATGAAATGGGAAAACTGCTGACTAGTAATATCGCCAGCCACACTAGAAACTTGTACATTCCCGATGCCTGCTGTGGTGTCGTGGGAATTCGCCCCGGGGTGGTCGAGATTCAATACATTGATGCATTAAAGATTTGCACCTGCTGGTATGGTACACACAATACCTGTTCATGTATTGATTTTTATATTTCTATATCAATTTTGAAAAAGGTCATGTGCCATGGTTCGCAAAAACCTGGGCTTGGGTTATAATGGTCTTGACCTGAGAATGCTAAATCAGATTCAGAACTTTGTAGACACACTTCCATTATCTACTGTCTTGCAGGTTAACACCAAATGGTCTGGGGTAATGGTCTTCAGTTATCTCCCAGACACTGACCCTGGACAGTGTCAACAGACTTCCAGGCAATTCCACATGGCATCATATCATGACTAAGTACAGAGATAGGTTTCATATTGTGATTCAGGTTTCATGATATGTATCGATACATGAGGTACCAAATCGATACATGAGGTACCGACCGACAGAAGGACAATACACTGCACACATGCCACACACAGACCATACTTAGAGAACTTGGGTGGGATTCAAACTCTGTTTGAAATGATGATCTGAGTTGGTCTGTCAATTGCATGTGACTGTGCAAAATTTGGTTTTGTTGCAATTATTAGATTTTGTGGTAGTGAGCAATTCGTCGGTCTCAAGTGAAATCAAATGGACTATAGATCTCGTAGATAAGACGAGGTCCTAAGTTTACCCTTAAAATCAGTATCAAAGTGGTATGTTTCGTACATAAGCTGAACCAACAACCTTTGTACATATTCTCATCATGATCTGTCTTTGGAAATAGAGTGTGAACAAATTCATGTTGAATTACGTAAGTAAATTCTGTTGTCACACTATCTCTTAATAAAACATGTTATTTGCATATCAGGACTTATGTTCATGATCAAGCTTATGAATTTTACTCCAATTATCATTCAATAATTTTTATATTCATTGCTGCGAAATCATGCATCCTTCGACACTTACAATTCCGGGTCTTATTTACTGTAGCTGACAGAAGATGGATATGAATCATTAGCTGAATATCCTGTCATTGTTCATTTTGTCGCTGTTATTTCCCAATAGGATTTTCGTCACGCCGAAGACCCGGGTTCGATTCCCCATATGGGCACAATGTGTTAAGCCCATTTCTGGTGTCCCCCGCCGTGATATTGCTGGAATATTGCTAAAAGCGGCGTAAAACTAAACTCAGTCAGTCAGTCAGTGAGCCCAATAGGATTTATGCCCGATTTGCGAACTGGTCACTGAGTTTTGAGTAGAGAACAAGTCAACCCGAACACACACCTATAAAATAAAAGTACACAACGCCAAGTCCAAGGAAGGTTGATTCAAGATCATGTTCCTATAAACTACGTCAGCTTAACTCAGCTGTCACTGGGCGACGGTAGTTTAGTGAAAACCACACCTATTACAATATATAATTTGTTTCGATAAAATTCACATTTATTGTAGCTGGACAGTCACATGTGAACAAAGTCGGTTTTCATGACAGTAAACCACGGCGTTGCATGTTTCATACATAAAACGTAACCAGCAACACACCAAATAACCCACATAACCTTATTTGTTGTAAATATTTACATTTATAGACAAAACCTGCAATAAAAAACACACAATGCCAGCATATATTTCTCTAGGTAAAATAATAGTCATTTTCTCTTGTTCATTCACACGACGCGATACAAAATTTTCTTAACAACAGAAAAATGAGTTTGATGAAAGTGTATCCTTGAGATATGCCGACCCCATTCCACAGACTGCTTTTTTTGGTCGTCATAATCCGGCTTACCTGCGGTCATATACAGTAGCTGAAATACTTCTGATTGTGGCGTCATGTTGCTGGAATATTGCCAAGCATACAAAGACAGTACGGAGCTTTTTTACATGCTCTGTGTTGCATGATGTGAAATTTGAATGGAACACACAGCTGGGGTATAAAAGCAACCCAACAAACAAACATTTGTGTATTGTGTAATTGGTACCTAGGGATGGGGAGTTACCATGGCGCCAGTCAGTAAGACGACCCAAATGTTCTACAGTGAACATCATGTGTTGTAATGATGTTAAACACAGATGTTTTGTGTAAGTGATGAATTAGATTCAATGACTGTCAAAAAAGACGATGAGATTTTCTTGATAGTCAGGGAAATTTCCGCAGTAAACAAATTACACACAATATTAGCTCATTGGAATAATATCTTTGTGCACGCTAAATTTATCCTCAATTCTGAAAGACTGTTGCAGATTATGTTTTTTTCAATTTTTTATAAGCTTCATCCGATTTCATCGAGAAGCGAGAGCTCTGGTTTGACAAATCTGGAAGTATTGGTTCAGGTGAATGGTATTCTCTGCATCACTCAGAAAAACAAGATATTATCAGCAGCAAAGACAGGTTCCGCAGGAGATAATTCTGAGAGAATATTGCAACAACAAGAAACACTCCCTGTCAAGTGAGAACAATATTGGCTTTTGTTCATGTAACTAAAAATAAACCTGGGAAATAGCTGTTTGAAAAATTAAAATGTTTTTGAACTAATGTTAAAGGGTCGAATTAGAATTTATTGATGATTTTCTGTTTGGGGCAATAATGTAGACATCACTGCTGAAAAGATAAACAGTGTCTTGTTAGACGTCACTGTGGAATAGAGAAACAGTGTCTTGTTAGACGTCACTGGGGAATAGAGAAAGTGTCTTGATAGACATCGCTATTGAATAGAGAAACAGTGTCTTGATAGACATCACTGCGGAATAGAGAAACAGTGTCTTGATAGACATCACTGCGGTATAGATAAACTGTTCTGATATACATCGCTATTGAATCGAGAAACAGTGTCTTGATAGACATCACTGCTGAATAGAGACACAGTGTCTTGATAGACATCGCTACCAAATAGTGGTGGTGATGTCACTGTGATGTCATTGTGTGACAATTTTGGTCTGTTGTATCTTAGGAAAGGAGTAAGATGTATTTTCACTGACTGATAGATTTTCGTATTTCACTTTGAAATATATTTAAACTTATTCAAACTTATTTCCTTCTTCATTGCAAGTTTCTCTGGCAATAACATAAACAATCTTTTTGTTTCCATGGAACTGAAAGTAGCAAAGAATAAAGGTTTCCAATGAAGTATTACATGCATGCAATAATAATGCTATATTTCCTGGAGAGACATGGAATGTCAATACTTAACCAAAAACGGACAAATTTTGTTTCAAATATAAATAGATTTCCCAATTATCATTAAATACAAATGTCTGAACTACAGCCAAAACCATCAAACATAAGAGAACCAGACTTGTATAAGATTACATGAAAGTGCTTTTTGCTGAAATCAAAATATTCCATCTTACAATTGTATCTTTCAATAGTTAACCCTTGACGTGTTAGGATTTGCATGTTAAGGCTGTACCTGGGAAGTCCTTGCCTAGTCTGGCGTATTAGTACTGGCGGGAAGATCCCCCTCCTGTCAATCCCTCCTGGGATAAAAGCTTTCTCTCCACAGACATTCCCTCATGCCAAGATTTGTCCCTGTTGCCTAGACATCAAACATGCAACGATTTCCTGTTGCTAGGCAACAAAGTTATTTTTGAGTAAAGTCAGTAATTGCTGGTACATTATTTGGCACTATATTTGTTTTAATAGTCCATTATGAACTGTGAAGGAGTATATTGTCACTTGTTGGTCTTCCACGTATGTTGGAGAAACATCCTCAGGAGAGTTAAAAGTTTGAAAAAAAGTGAGTGGTGATCTCTAAACTGCAGTATTTTGGTGAAAGCTGAAGATTTATGATCTGTTGCCATGGAAAGTATACAGGAATCATTATCATTGTGACAGTCTGAACATTAAAGGCACAATTTCACACATTTTTGACAATATTTTCACCTATATTATATATATATTAGGGCATATGCACTCACATAAGCTTCCTATTGATGCAATGAAAGACTTATTATCCCTTATGACTTGCATGAAATTGATAATTGAAACTTAAAGGCGAACAGCTTCCAAACAGAGAACACTTGCCATATATGGAATCTAAACAATTGCTCCGTACATCGAAAACTGTCGCATGCTGTGTTGTCGATGTTTGCCGAACTGGTTTCAATCACAAGTTGTGCCTATGATATTCGTAAAGAGTGCTCCAACGGACATAACTCTATGGGTTTCGCTTGAAATAATGTTCAGCTGGTAGACTGACTGACTGAGTTTTGGTTTTACGCCGCTTTTAGCAATATTCCAGCAACATCACGGCGGGGGACACCAGAAATGGGCTTCACACATTGTGCCCATGTGGGGATTCGAACCCGGGTCTTCGGCGTGACGAGCCAATGCTTTAACCATTAGGCTACCCCACCGCCCCGTTCAGCTGGTAGAGGGTGCAAGAGTCGATTTAATGCAACATTGCGTTAATTCATTCGAACTTTTTAATTTTTATTTTAATAAATTGTATGGTAGCTTTCCTGAGGGCTGATAGTTCGTATTATTGAGAGAAATGCATTATCTATTTTTTAGTGGGGTGAAATAGTGCCTTTTAAATAGTAAAAATATATTATTTGTATTAATGAGTGACACTAGTCCTTTTGTCTTGTCAAATGTATACTGTATGATGAATGTATTCACAGGTAAAGGGGTGTCGGGGTACTTGGAGGTTAGAGCCTTCACCTCCAGTTAGAACAGTATGGTATATTAGTCCCTGTGTAGTCACATCGTACATTTGGACAGTTATGACAGGAGAGCAGCCACTGACCACAGGCCCTCGTGTCTTTGCGAGGATTAAAGATGAAAACAATATTGTTTTTGAGATGACCCCTGACTCAAAAAGCTTCACAGTACAATACATCATGACAAGGCCGGACACTTCAGTGCATCCCACCCGCCTGCTTTTCCGATCGCTACGCTACCATCGCACGCAATCGTTAAAACTTATGGATGATTGGCCTATCGAACACCATTCATGACACCTACCAATTCTTTATTGTTATTTCTGCAAGTCGACTGAAACCCGATTTTGACTCCCAACTAAACGATCTTGACACAAATGGATGACGACTGCCACAAACACTAGTATGATGCTGGCAAACCTAGAAGCATGGTGGGGAGGTACCAGGATTTGAACCAGGGATCACTGGTGTCTGGTGCACCAGAGGGACATAACTTTGGATGATTCCCTGTTCCTGCTGGAAAAACTGTCCTGGAGTATCATAGGAGTTGATTGTATGGCTTAAACAATGATTTAAAAATGTTCTTGTCGCTAACAAGGTGAGTGAGAGAGTTTAGTTTTATGCCACTTTTAGCAATATTCCAGCAATATCACGTCGGGAGACACCAGAAATGGGCTTTACACATTGTACCCATGTTTGGAATCGAACCCAGGTCTTCGGCATGACGAGCGAACACTTTAACCACTAGGCTACCCCATCGCCCTTGTCTCTAACAAGATCCCTCCATCCACCCACTCACTCACTCAACTGCTTGTTCCCTGGTAAATCTACCTGCTCTAACCTGTGATAGTGTAGGCTGTAAGGTAGGAACGCTCTATTTACAGAAGACATCAGAATACATTACCACACGAAGCATGATGCATCATTTTACATGTCTTCGATTATTTCAGTCTAAAGTTTTGTAGCAGTCAGGTTGTGTTAATTTCCAGTGTCGGCGTAGACATGCTATATCACAGATAAAAGACAAGCCAATATCTTGTCCATGTAGAAAATATCTATCCCAAAATACCACCGTGTATTTCTTGACGGGGATTCTATTTCTGTGACTTGTCATCCATATCTAACAGAGTAGCAATCAGCTTTGATCTACTGCTCCATGCCTTCTGATTGGTCTGACTCTATCGCTATGTCAGCGTCCTGGTAGCAGCTTCCTGTTTTAGCCTACGTTCGTTTGTTTCACTTACCTCTGACAAAGAGAAGATGGCGTGGAGAAGATGTCAGTAGGGAATATGTCAGTAGTTGAGTCCAGTGAACCAGAGAATTCAGTAAACTCAGGAGTGATTTTCTGAAATTACCTGAATAGGAGTACAGGGGTCGAATTGTGTCTGGGCTGTGTCTCATAAATAATTAAATTATAGGCGTAAACATTCCCTCTAGATTATGGTTGCCTTATTCCTGTGGATTCCACAGACACATACAGAATGGAAATGAAAATTTTAACTAAGTCATAGCTATCCCTAGTGGTATGCTTAAAAGAGTTATGCAGTTATCTCCCTTAGCTGTGACGTCACAATGTAGTTGTTGAAAACCTCTCATAATTTTTCTGTATGGACAACACAGAAGACGTGTTTACAGAGTGGAAGTGTTTTAAAATTTTCTTCAAATTTTCAAAAACTACAAGACTCCTGGTCAGTAGTGTCGCATTGGTTGATAAATAATTATATTACCTTGGTCTGTTTGGCACAAATATGGGTGTAAATGTCTTTGACTGTTTGACCAAAGTTCAGTTACTCTACTACAGTATGATCCGTCTGTACATGACAGTCAGTCACTGAATCTGCTCTCTACTGTAAAACAAAGACACATTATGTTGCAGTAATGTCTGTCAGCTGTTCATTTACTACAGCTTGTAATAAATAAACTACCACCTTTCCAGGTTTTAATTAACAAATCAACTTTATATCTGATTTGTTCTTTTATTCTCGGAATGGAGTTTCAGAATATCAGTAAGCACGTATCACCTCTTCATTTAAGTTTTATCTGCAGAATATTAATGACTACTTAACAGTAGGCCGTGAAGGTCCGGGGTAGAATAGGTCTTCAGCAACCCAGTAAGAGGCGACTAACGGGATCGGGTGGTCAGGCTCACTATCTTGGTTGACACATGTCATCAGTTCCCAATTGCCCAGATCGATGCTCATGCTGTTGATCACTGGATTGTCTGGTCCAGACTCGATTATGTACAGACCGCCGCCATATAGCTGGAATATTGCGGAGTGTGGCGTAAAACTAAACTCACTCACTCACTCACTCACTCAACAGAAAATAGATCATGTTATTGTTAGTCAGATACTGACAAACTGTAACACCATCTGTTTAATGGTACAGCTTTTATAAATTTCTATCATATCACAGTTGCGTAGATTGATGCTCATTATGTTGATCACTGTATTAGACACATCCAGACTTAATTATTTACTGCTGCCATATGGCTGGAATATTGCTCAGTTCAGCGATTATTGCTGGTCATTATTTGAGCTGACACCACATGACTTTGACTCCAGTTTCTTTACTCTGGTGAGGCGGGTAGCCTAGCGGTTAAAGCATTGATAGTTTCCATTGCTGTACACAAATTTCATCACTATTTAAAAGCCATGCTAATGACTTTCCCCCTCGCTGATTTAGTTCTACCTTGTACCATAGTTCCTCACTACTGTGCTGATAGGTGGCTTGACATGGTTTGATCGGTTTACTCAGAATGTCATTGGTTGACTTTAATAGGTGGCTTGTTACAGAAGCTGAGGTAATTGGTGGCATGACTTAGAGATATGGTTTAATCTATCATTTTGCGTGGCAATGTCACCCTTGAAACCCACCCCAAAGTGCCACAGATACTCCTGTCACTATAGATGTTTATTTTTGGGATGTCCTTGTGATCCTCCGCCAGATTCTCCCTGAGCTGTCTCTAAATAGGAGCTGGCTTCAGGCTAAACAGAGATATCCACAGATGGTAGGATGAGGTTCATCCTGTCCCTGTGGCCGCTTGTCACCAACAGATAGCCTGTCTCACACAGTTGCAGCAAACATCCCTGATGATATCACAGTGAATAACAACTGCTTTTCTGAACTGGGGATCTCCTTGCCAGAGTGTCGAGGAGCAAGCAATGTAATCAGACAGGACAGATCTATGCTGCTTACACTGTCGTTTATCCAGGATTTTGCAGCTGTATGGGAACAAATATTTTGATTTAGTTTTATTTTATATATAGGTGTATGTTCGTGTTGACTAAATGTTCTCTACTCGGGCATAAAGCCTATTGGGAAATAACAGAGACAAAATGAACAATGACATAGCATATTCAGCTAATGATTCATATCCATTTTCTGTCAGCTACAGTAAATAACACCTGGAATTGTAAGTATCGAAGGATGCATGATTTCGCAGCAATGAATATACAAGTAATTGAATGATAATTGGAGTAAAATTGATAAACTAGATTATGAACATAATCCTGATATGCAAATAACATGTTTTATTAAGAGATAGTGTAACAACAGAATTTACTAACGTAATTCGACATGAATTTGTTCACACTCTATTTCCAAAGACTGATCATGATGAGAAGATGTACTAAGGTTGTTGGTTCAGCTTATGTACGGAACATACCACTTTGATGCTGATTTTAAGGGTAAACTTAGGACCTCGACTTATATACGAGATCTATAGTCCATTTGATTTCACTTGAGACCGACGAATTGCTCACTAACACAAAATCTAATCACAAAATCTAATCACAAAATCTAATAATTGCAACAAAACCAAATTTTGCACAGTCACATGAAATCTACAGACCAACTCTGATGATTTGTCTCATAATTTTGGAAACCCGAATAAAAAAGTTGTTTGACAAATGATCATTATTTTGTTGTCACTTTTCACTAATTTTTACGAGGGGGGACGACTTGCTGGGAGAACAGCCAGGTAATCAACAAGCGTGTGTAGTGAAATTTCAATTTCACACGTGCAACTCACACACCTGGCTGTTCCACCAGCAAGTGGTCCCCCCTCGCAAGAAATAGCGAAAAGTGACAACAAAATAATGACAGGTGACAACAAAATAAGATTGTTCTTTAGACAACTTTTTTATTCCTTGAGTGCTTGCATGGGTGACAGTGTTTGGCAGCTTGACTCCTGAGAGTTTCTAGGACTTCAGTCCTGCCCCACAACAAAGCACATGTGATACATGTAGTCTCACCTCAGGCAAGTGAGTTTGTTCAAAGTTGCCTCTGTTCGCCCTGCAGAAAATGGGTACCTGGTGGGATCAGTCATGTGAATATAACCTTCTAGCACCTCACAGGCATTTCTGGTGTCCCCGCCATGATGTTGCTGGAATATTGCTAAAAGCGGCGTAAAACCAAATTCAGTCAGTCAGTCACATTTTTGTGATGTTTGTGAAAGACTATTTACACCCCATTTCTTTCCTCCCCCTGTCCTTTAGAATATCACATGGTCGGTCTCTAAAACAACCTTGACATTTATTAAGTTAATACACTTGACATTCATACAGGTTTTTCTGTTGATGGCGAGATGATAATCCCACTAATGCCAGTCACTTTTTCCTGTTAACACTAAAGCATTGAACAGCGTGTAACATACAAGTTTCCCACCTGCCTGAAGCAAAGTCATGTTTTTTTATAACTGAATAAAACACTACTTTGATTTACTTTGATAAAAAGCTGAACTTCTTTTTCATGTAGATTAATTTTTTACCTAAATTGCACTGATTTTCATGCCCAGGTAATTCTCATCCTCTTGAACGCTGTGTACTCTTGCCTTAGGAATATTAGTTGTAAGGGGAACGGTCTTTGATCATGCTTAGAAGGTTTCTCTCACAAGCTTTAAGAGCAGGATGTTCTGTATGATGGCATCTTTGTATAAACATATATTTTTTTGTATTACTTGTCTTGGTAAGTGGGTGGTACCATTTGATTGGTAGTATTATACTTAACTAGGGGCTGGTACCATTTGACTGGTAGTATTATACTTAACTAGGTGTTGGTACCATTTGACTGGTAGTATTATACTTAACTAGGCGCTGGTACCATTTGACTGGTGGTGTTATACTTAACTAGGGGCTGGTACCATTTGACTGGTGGTGTTATACTTAACTAGGAACTGGTACCGTTGACTGGTGGTGTTATACTTAACTAGGGACTGGTACCATTTGACTGGTAGTGTTATACTTAACTTGGCGCTGGTACCATGGACTGGTAGTGTTATACTTAACTAGGGGCTGGTACCATTTGAGAGGTAGTGTTACACTTGAGGGCCTCAGGTACCATATTTGAGTGGTAGTATAACACTTGACAAGGGGCTGGTACCATTTGAAGAATGTTGATATCCAGTTTCATTCATTTGAAGAATATTTTTCTGAAATCATTTTGCTGTTTGATACAATTTATGGAAGATTTGGAATTCTCTATGGAACAAATTTTTTGACAGAAATCCAGATCAATTTCCACCAATGTCTTGAATTACCCATATTTTGGATATTTCAAAGAATTACCGCCTCTATTCATCTTAAATTATCAGTAAAATACCTGTGTAAAAAGTGATTAGAAAGATGTTTTCCATAGAATGTGCATTAAGTATTGGCGATTAATATAACTGCCTTGAACTTGTCCAACCTGCACAACACCTGCATAACACCTGCGCAACACCTGTACAGGGGAACAGCAGTTATTATCAGGTAATGTCATAATTAAGCATGCCATAAAACTGTAATACATTTCATTAGGAATCTCCCACAAGTCATCTCAACATCATCAAACATCAGAAGTGGCCATCAAACCGCATCAAGAATAACTTCCAACTGTTGGTGTCAGGTGATATATCATGTTATATCCTACTTCAGCTGTAATGGGTTTGAAATTCAGTATGTCGGTGTAAACAGCGGCCATCAATCTCTCCTGGATCACACATTACATTTTGATACATCTATTTCACATTTCATTTTTACCCACAATTCATTGGTTTGTCAATGTTGTCAGATATTGTCGATGACGACGGTCCAGTTCAATCATTCCTGGAACTTAACCAGCCACTAAATCACGACTGACAATCCTTGACTGATCAGGGTTTTTTTAAAAGTATTCAATGTTGGGGTTCAGATTCATGATATCCGTGAAATATCAGGCATCGTGTTGCCATGATGGAATCTGTGCTGAACTGCATGCTGGGAATGGATGATGATATTTGGTGTTGCCAAGGCAACCTGTGCAGGTTGGCTAGAGTCAACATCTGATATCCTGTCATCATGGTGTACCTGGAGGAGACCGCCGTGGTGTAGTGGTTAGAGCGTCCGCCCGGAGTGCGGAAGGTCGCGGGTTCGATCCCCGCCCGTGTCATGCCAAAAGACGTTGAAATATGGTACTTGTTGGTCCCTGCCTGGCGTTCGGCATTAATGGGTACAAGGACTGGTCGGCTCGGAGTCAGTATAATGTGTCTGAGTGGGGTATTCATGCTTCACTGCGGCATGGTATCTAAGTGGGCTAGCACTATAAAACCAGCTTCAGTCTAGTACAAGCAGCCGCACATACACATACACACGCATGCACGTCGTCATATGAGCGAAATATTCTCAAGCACGACGTTAAACCCAATTCCAACCCCACCACCACCTTGAGGACAGACTATTCCAAACAGATCCTAATTTCACAGAAAGGACCCCACAGAATGCTGGCTTGGATGGGCCTGTTTCCATCCAGGTTGTTGGTCATGCCAGAACCGGGTCATGGCTTTGTAGTCCATGAACAGTCAGCATTTGTCATAGGTTTCACAAAATGGTAGACCTTCATCTTAGGCTTTCGAAAATTTGCTGTTATAAAGAACATACTGAAATATTGTCCAAAAGGTCGGTCACTCACTCACTCACTCACCCACTCACTCACTCACTCACTCACTCACTCACTCATCAAGACCCACATAACCACTCTTACTCACTCATGATAAACATTTCTTTTCCACCCTCCTGCCTTGTGCACACTCACTCACTCACCTGGCTCACTCACGCAACACTCACCCACATTCACTCACTCATTAAAAACCCACTCACTCACTCACTCTGCGCCAACCAGCTCATTCTCCCACCTACATAATCCCTGCCCGAATATTCAGAACAATTCCCATGTCATGGCTTTTATTCAGAGTGGAAGGCTGCTTTAAGGCACCATGTATTTCTGCTAGTTTATTGCAGCTTGTGGTCGTGTGTGTTCAATGGTGGTTATAATGACCAGTTGCCTCAATCAGTGAATTATTCTACACAGTCAGTTGTATCACTTGTCGACATTTAACTGAACTGTAGAAATGTCTGATGATGGAAGGTACGGAATCTGCCGGGTCTGACAGGTTGATACACCAAGACCATCGTTGCACTCACTGTTTCTCGCATGTATCAGGGATATATATCAGCTTGTATGCAGGACACTGATGTAGATCTAACACTCATTACTTGTAATCAGTTTACAGTAAAACAGCAGGTTGTGCCATCATTTGACTAAATAACGAGGAAACGTAACAGCAGATTATACTCTGTGTTTATCAGAATTATTTGTTTTATGGTAGTAAAACTGGATGTGATACGATTACATCAATAGCATCACATGATCGTCACAGTGTTGTCATTTCCAGAAAATCGCTAATCAGTTTTGGGGGAAGTAGTTGCAGTTGATTAAGACCGTTATCCAACAGAGATTCTATCAGTGGCAGACAGTAGAGTGGATATGATGCATTGTAAGATTTATTGTCCTGAAAGTAATATACACTATTGCATATTGTATAAACTGATATATATAAGTGTTATTTTCAGCAATACACGATTAGGAGTCTAGACGAAATTGTATCTCTGGAGTGTTCATAAGATGTTTTGTTATAATAATGATCTTTGCAAGGTTGATTTTGATCTAAGTATGCTTCTTTGTGAAGTTATAATTGATTATCCTGATATGTCTGCGTAAGTTATATTTTGTTACCTAGTTTACACACGAAAACGGTCAATAGCTGGGTTTTTTTATCCACATATTCTGGGATTTTTTGACAAGATATCTTGTTAATTTTCTTTGTTTTATTGCCGTTCCTACATTTTTGAATTTGTGGTCTTTTCTTGAACATTGGTTTTTAAAGCTGTTTCTCTAACAACTATGTTTCATGATGTTTAGGTCTCAAGAGAATATTGCCGATGTGACGTTAAATAATAACTCACTCACTCACTCAAGAGAATGTTTCCCCTCAATATCATCATTATGTAGGACGAACTATGTTTAAGTGTGTTCACAAGTGTGTGGTAGGTTAAACAGAGTGGCTGATGGGTAGAGTTTAAAAAGCTTCTTGCATGGCAACATATTCTGAATGTTTTTTGATGATAAAAAGCGTCACTGGTCATTTGCATTTTACCCACTTACCTGACAGGAGTTTAGCAACATGATTGGTGAAATAAACAAATACTGTAGCGATACGTGATTAGGAACATAGTCTTTTGTCTGATGCCTTGACCTTTATCGCCCCGACACACTCCGCTGTCGACTTATCCCAGCCAGTACTCTTCAAGTGTCACTTCATTTGAACGACTTTTAAGAAAGTCAATGTTCAATTTAAATTCAGTTGTTTCAGATCAAGGCTCTCACTGAAGAACTTCTAATGGAAAAATAAATAACAACTAATAGGTTCTCTGAGGAGATTGGATGTGATACAAGCTTGGAAGCACAGACAACATGGTGCGAGTGTCACGTTTGTACATTGATCACCCGAGACCGGAATTTAAAACACAAAATACGATTCATGTTCCCGTAGTGATACGCCAACATTCACAGAAGTGTGTTAAAGCTGAGACAACATGCTCCCACAATTCCCTGGACAAATGGGGAAATTTAGCTGCGACAGAAACTTTGCATTATATTTGTCAGGATATTTTTTGCTTCAAAGTTTATTTGAATACATTTGAACACAACACGTAGCTATTGGGGATTTGATACCAGAACTGGGCTCTTCTTAGCAATGCTTGTTTATAACTGGTAGACGTAAACCTGAAAAAGTAAAAAAGGAGTTTGCTTTATTGCCTGATATGTCACATAAGACTGGTCTTCCAGCCTTTGGTTACAGCTTGCTGTCGACCTCTAAGTATGCAAGGGGAAGTGTTTTTTTGCCAAATATCACAATGTACAACCTACAGGACATTTGGACAGAGTTTGTCACTTTAGGCCAGATTAAAAAAATGTTGTGGTTCTGATTACACCTCTTTAAAATTTTGGGTAGGTAGGTAGGAATTTTTATTTTTTTTAACATATTATTTTTATAAGGAAAGTACAAACTAATAACACATTTATCAAAAATTTGTAATTGTTTATTTAATCAAGCTTGTGGCCATCATGTCGACTTTCTCTATCAGAATGACCAATGTCTGTCGGTGCCGGGAAAAAACAATGGTATCTGAAAGCTTTTTTCATTCACACCGCTTAAAAAAAATAGGGTCGGCACCACAATTCAAGGGTCGGTCGGGTAATCGGAACCACAACATTTTTTTTGTAAGGCTTTATCTGTACTGAAAATGCAGAAGTTAAACTGTTGTTGTTCAGAACGTAAAAGAAGTTCTGAAGTTGAAGAAATCTGGACTTGCAAAGCAGTGTAAACTTCCTGTAAGGTGGTTGTGATTGAGAAAGTATTGGCATCTATGTGTCATGTGATCACTGTACAGAACCTGTACTGGATGTGGGGGCTGATTACACCAGGGGCAAGTGACACAGTCTTCTATGGGGCTTCAATGCTCCAGGGGCCGTGGGGTAGCCTAGTGGTTAAAGCGTTCGCTCGTCATGCTGAAGGACCGGGTTCGATTCCCCACATGGGTACAATGTGTAAAGCCCATTTCTGGTGTCCCCGCCGTGATATTGCTGGAATATTGCTAAAAGCGGCATTAAACCCAACTCACTCACTTCAATGTTCCGAGTCGCGCACCACAAACTGTGGGTTTGAATCCTGGTTTGTCTGCTCCACACTCGTGCTAGTGGGTTTCATCAAGAACCTGCATCATCTGTTGTCCACCCACATGAAGCTGATGAGACTTGATATGTAGCAGGGCGTGGAGTCAGCCCACAGATGACATCCTTACCTTGTCAGCTTGCTGATTGGGTTAACCTCTTTGGTCATCTGGAGAAGGTGTCCGACTTCGGATCAGAAGGTCCGTGGTTTGAATCCCAGCACAGGACTCGGAAATTATATGGCCGCTACAGATGTAACTGAACTGTTGTCCAATTTGGTGTTGAGAAACCAGAAGCACTCTGATTCAGATTTTCAAGCTCATGTATGTGGTGATATGAACCACATCAAGCTGATAGATTTACCCAGCTCTGCTGACAAGTTCTGGGAGAAGACAATGAAATATGCAGAAGGTCTGCTCCCTTCCACTTTGTCAGTATACTGTTTCCTGCCATTCTCTGCCCCTCGTGCACCCGTCCCAGACTTATAGCTGGAGCCCATGGCATATCTGCATCTCTACCAATCGGGACCAGCTTCCCATGCAATTTGGACATCAGTATTGAAGTGCATATTGTCTTTGAGTGCCTCTTTTGTATTACCCACAGTCAGGCAATGTGGCGCTACTGATTCCTCAATGTCAGGCAACATTTGTAATAACACCCATGGAATATGAACCATTGGGTGTAGGAAGGGATTACAAGACAATATTCAGGGGACATGGAGTATGTAATCTATATCACACAGTGAATGTTATGTGAAATAGTCAATACAAGAAAACAATGACCCTTGATTACAGGTGTCTGGATATAGATCAGGTATAGACAATGGGCAGGGATTTAACTGTAGGGGATCCTGTTTATATATGGCTCCCAAGCTACAAGTCAGGAGTATCAGATAAATGAAAGAACTGAGTACCTGGTACTCCACTTCAAGACCCGTCTCGTTCAGTGGTTGATAGTTTCCTGTATATGTCCTACTCACCAACTGAAATAATCAAAATATTGTACTTTGTAATGATTACACGCAAAACATTATTTCAATTGTTTTGAAATTATGAAGTGAAAGCATTCATTCTAAAATATGCATGCACTTTTTCTGCTTCCCAGCGGATGAACCTTTGAGTGTATATTGTTGCAGTGATTTGTTAACAAGAATGATGTTACCACAGTGTTTACACCTTTCAGATACAACCTACCATAATTTTCATCAAGTGCATTTAATAAAGTGCTTTGTGAGCTCTATGGGATTAATACATGGAATATCAATACCTGAACATTTAAACTGTCTGCTTTCCCAAGCGTGTTAGTACAATGTTACTAACTGTCATTACGTTACTAACTGCTGTAACATTACTAACTACTGTTATTTTTATTTTTAATGTTACGTTACTAACTGCTGTTACATTACTAACTGCTGTTACATTACTAACTGCTGTTACATTACTAACTGCTGTTACATTACTAACTGCTGTTACATTACTAACTGCTGTTACATTACTAACTGCTGTTACGTTACTAACTGCTGTTATGTTACTAACTGCTGTTATGTTACTGACTGCTGTTACATTACTGACTGCTGTTACGTTACTAACTGCTGTTACATTACTGACTGCTGTTACGTTACTAACTGCTGTTACATTACTGACTGCTGTTACATTACTGACTGCTGTTACGTTACTAACTGCTGTTACCTTACTGACTGCTGTTACGTTACTGACTGCTGTTACGTTACTGACTGCTGTTACGTTACTAACTGCTGTTATATTTCTAAATACTGTTAAATATATGGGTCTTCCTTTATATCTTTGACTACCATGCCCAATTCAAACAAACTGAAGTTATGAATGAAAATCAACGATTTGAAACTTAAGTAATTTCCTTATTCATGAATATGCATGATACATGGTACAGTTTTCATGCATATTCATATTCGATTGTGCTTTTTCCAGCATCAAAACTGTATGTCCTGAAAAAAGTAACACCAAAGAAGTGGATTGTTTATTTGATCTGTGTGTAGTTATGCCAAGATTTGGATGTCTCCGACAGAATGTCTGTGAGAACAAGTTCAAAGGAAAAGTTGCGTAAATGCTTTGGTCATTGGCTAACACGTCCAGCCACAGTACAGACTTGACAGACTCAGGAGGTTATAAATGCCAGCAAGTATGTGTCACATGGTATGATCTGAATGCATCATAGCAGAGAAGGTGCTTATGCATGTTGACGCCATCTGTAGATGTAGATGCACATTTTGTACATGACTGTCTTCTTTGTTTCTTTACTTTTATGGGGCGGTGGGGTAGCCTAATGGTTAAAGCGTTGGAGGCTCGTCACGCCGAAGACCCGGGTTCGAATCCCCACATGGGTACAATGTGTGAAGCCCATTTCTGGTGTCCCCCGCCATGATGTTGCAGGAATATTGCTAAAAGCGGCGTAAAACCAAACTCAGTCAGTCAGTCTTTACTTTTATTCAGCTCAGGTTTGGAAACAACTTCAAAATATTTTTTAGGCACATTTCATTTTTGAAAAAAAATCCATGTTTTGACATTACTCTTCTTGACATGGTAAAATCTTGCAATTGTCTAACCACTATATATTGTGACAAGGCTTGGGGGAAGTAGTATAACATTACTATAGCGGCAGGCTGTCAATGTGGAGATATTGTCTATTGGGATTCTTGTCTTCTTGGAGTCCAAGATGATAAACACTGGTGCCAGTCTCTCATTTCATTCAGAGAAACCATCAAGGAATTTCTTTTATTCTTAATGCAAACATGATATTCATACTGTTGGGAAATTAACTGTGTAAACAGAAATTAGTTTTTGTGTCTGCATAATGTGAATAGGAGGCTAATAATCTTCTAGTGTTACATGTGAACAACGTTTACAATGATGTTGATGATAATGATGATAATAATGGAAAGGATGATAATTATAAAAGTTTTGATGAGTGAGTGAGTGAATTTAGTTTTACGCCGCACTCAGCAATATTCCAGATATATGGCAGCGGTCTGTAAATAATCGAGTCTGAGTTTTGATGAAGACGATAATGATGCTGATGACAATGATGATGATGACGATGACGATGATGATGATGATGATGACGATGATGATGATGATGATAATGATGGAAATATTTCTGTATCTCATGTATGTAACTTTAATCTGATAATGACAAGCTACATTCATATTTAGGTTACGTTTGATCACTGCTCTCCAGCAGGTCTACACTCGAAGCAGACAGAAAACTTTTAAGAACTAAAGCCCCAAAAGGGTCTGTCTTTGCTACACAGGACAGGATCGTGGCACAATCTGGTGACACATAGTTTTTCATAATGACAAAATAATGAAATTGTTGTGGCTTCTGTGAGACACGTTGTACTGACTGTGATGAATCTGTGCTCACAGACAGGAACACATAAATATTCCACATGAAATCTCACTTATGAAGATTCAGCAGAAATAGCAGTTTTTTTTCTTGACAAGGAATAACCCGGCCAGAGGCTTGAGTTGAGGGGGTATGGTAACTACTTAGAATGTCTACTGGAATGTAACTTGAGGGATGTCTCAGTGTTTGACATATCTCAGAACAATTACAGTCGATGGAATAGCATCATCGTATGATCCCCGGTCTAGACATATGTCATCACTTTGGCCTACAAATACTTGGAATCTTCTCAAAACCTCCTGAACTGTGTGTGTGTTTGTTCCTGCTTTGTCTGTGTCCCTCTGGCTGATGTCCTTAGTCAAACGCTGGCTGATGTCCTTCGTCAAACACTGGCTGATGTCCTTCGTCAAACGCTGGCTGATGTCCTTAGTCAAACACTGGCTGATGTCCTTAGTCAAACACTGGCTGATGTCTTTAGTCAAACACTGGCTGATGTCCTTAGTCAAACACTGGCTGATGTCCTTAGTCAAACGCTGGCTGATGTCTTTATTCAAACGCTGGCTGATGTCCTTAGTCAAACACTGGCTGATGTCCTTAGTCAAACACTGGCTGATGTCCTTAGTCAAACGCTGGCTGATGTCTTTAGTCAAACGCTGGCTGATGTCCTTAGTCAAACGCTGGCTGATGTCCTTAGTCAAACGCTGGCTGATGTCCTTAGTCAAACGCTGACAATGGAGATAAACTGTCCTTTGTGGAGGTTAAACACTGGCCTTGGAGGGGTTGGACTGAACTGTCCTTAGGGTTTGTGTGGGTCAAACACTGGCTTTGGAAGAGTTGAACTGAACTGTCCTTAGGGTTTGTGTGGGTTAAACACTGGCCTTGGAGGGGTTGGACTGAACTGTCCTTAGGGTTTGTTTGGGTTAAACACTGGCCTTGGAGGGTTGGACTGAACTGTCCTTAGGTTTTATGGAGGTCAGACCAAAAGTTACCTGTCCCAACCCCAGTACCAAGGTTACCTGTCCCAACCCCAGTACCAAGGTTACCTGTCCCAACCCCAGTACCAAGGTCACCTGTCCCAACCCCAGTACCAAGGTCACCTGTCCCAACCCCAGTACCAAAGTTACCTGTCCCAACCCCAGTACCAAGGTCACCTGTCCCAACCCCAGTACCAAAGTTACCTGTCCCAACGCCAGTACCATGGTTACCTGTCCCAACCCCAGTACCAAGGTCACCTGTCCCAACCCTAGTACAAATGTTACCTGTCCCAACCCCAGTACCATGGTTACCTGTCCCAACCCCAGTACCATGGTTACCTTCCCAACCTCAGTACCAAGGTTACCTGTCCCAACCTCAGTACCAAGGTTACCTGTCCCAATCCCAGTACCATGGTTACCTGTCCCAACCCAAGTACCATGGTTACCTGTCCCAACCCCAGTACCAACGTTACCTGTCCCATCCCAGTAGCAAGGTCACCTGTCCCAACCCCAGTACCAAGGTTACCTGTCCCAATCCCAGTACCAAGGTTACCTGTCCCAACCCCAGTACCAAGGTTACCTGTCCCAACCCCAGTACCAAGGTCACCTGTCCCAACCCAACTTGTGTAGCCTAAGTAGTTCAACATTTGCGATGATGCTATGGACATGTGAAGGCTCCTGAGTGCAGAACACACACGAGATTGGTAGTGATACCTCATCCTGTAGATCATTGCTATAGCGTTGAATGGGATTCATATCTGTCACCTCAACTACCTCTACATGACAATTCTACAACTGAATCCAGTTTCTTCTCCAGGATGAAGTTATGAAAGAACTCATGTTTCAGGGCAGGTGAACTTAGACTTCTTTTCACTTCCTTCACACTGCAATTAAATGGCTTCCCTAGCCCTGAGGGATCCACACCTCCTGTGGCAGTTTCTCTATCAGCCAATAAACTTTCACAAAAACTCCTGGCATGGAATCATTTAGAAATGCCCTGTTTCCTCCCAAATTACTAATAATGTATTGAATAGTGCATATTTCACTGAACCAAAAACACAACCACTGCCTTCAGGAAAGTAGTATTTCAAGCCCTGGACTGCAGCAGGCAGAGGAGGAAGTGCTCCTAGGTTTTAGGGGACTTGTAGATAATTAGTCTTGTTCAGTGTCTGCCCAATGGCATTATGGGAACATGTTCATGAGTTGTACTTCGTTAGCCAAGGACATTATTCAGACAGTAATTGGGATAAGTGGCAATATTTTTTCCCGTCTTATCAGATTATTTCTTTCTTATCTGATTATGGAGAAATTGGAAAATATTGTTATGATGAACTCTTGTAAATTATCTGCAAGTTAATCTACACTAATGTAACAAGGATTCCCATTGGCCAGTGTGAGCATGATGTGTATTGGCTAAGGGATATCATGTTTCTGTGGGTCGTGTATGGGTTTTGCTCTAGTGGACCAGTCAGAAGTAAACTGCAAACATTGGAATGTGTTGAACCCAGTACGTGGTGGTTTGCTAACATGTCCAAATCTGGGAATCTCATAATGGCTTACAGCATGGTCTGTGTGATACAAGATGCCTGGAGGTTTTGTTCAGCTGAATGGTCTGTGTGATACAAGATGCCTGGAGATTTTGTTCAGCTGAATGGTCTGTGTGATACAAGATGCCTGGAGATTTTGTTCAGCTGAATGGTCTGTGTGATACAAGATGCCTGGAGGTTTTTTTCAGCTGAATGGTCTGTGTGATACAAGATGCCTGGAGATTTTGTTCAGCTGAATGGTCTGTGTGATACAAGATGCCTGGAGATTTTGTTCAGCTGAATGGTCTGTGTGATACAAGATGCCTGGGGATTTTGTTCAGCTGAATGGTCTGGTGATACAAGATGCCTGGAGGTATCTTGTATAGAGCCATACTCACTCACTCCATGCCCCTGGTGATATGGACACTACATTGCTAGAAACAGCATAAAGCTATACTCACTCACTCACTCCATGCCCCTGGTGATATGGCCATTACATTGCTAGAAACAGCATAAAGCTATACTCACTCACTCACTCCATGCCCTGGCGATATGACCATTACATTGCTAGAAACAGCATAAAGCTATACTCACTCACTCACTCCATGCCCCTGGTGATATGGCCATTACATTGCTAGAAACAGCAAACAGCTATACTCACTCACTCACTCACTCACTCACTCACTCCATGCCCCTGGCGATATGGCCATTACATTGCTAGAAACAGCAAACAGCTATATTCACTCACTCACTCCATGCCCCTGGTGATATGGCAATTACATTGCTAGTAACAGCATAAAGCTGTACTCACTCACTCACTCACTCCATGCCCCTGGCGATATGGCCATTACATTGCTAGAAACAGCAAACAGCTATACTCACTCACTCACTCCATGCCCCTGGTGATATGGCCATTACATTGCTAGAAACAGAAAACAGCTATACTCACTCACTCACTCACTCCATGCCCCTGGTGATATGACCATTACATTGCTAGAAACAGCATAAAGCTATACTCACTCACTCACTCACTCAGTCCATGCCCCTGGCGATATGGCCATTACATTGCTAGAAACAGCATAAAGCTATACTCACCAAGCACATGCCACATGGATTTTCATGTTTATCTTATTCCCATTTTGACAATACAGAGTGGACCAGTACAGTAGGAAACAGAATGCCATACAGGAAGTTAACCAACTTGTTAGATGAGAATGATTGCAATGGACCAGAGCCCTTCCACTTACTGATGGAACCAACTCCATACATCTTGTAAAACTCACCTTTCAGTAAAACCCTTCTATTTAATTTAGGACATCAAAGACTTGAGCCTTAATAAGTCTGTTCAATGACGTTAAGTTTAAAGCTGTCAACACCAGCTTGTTCTTTGATCGTGTTGTCAACTCAAGTCAGGGTGACCTTCCAAACACATGCATCAATTCTGGTCCAAATCCTGGCTTTTTTTCTTACAAGTTTCAAGTAGGATAAAACATTGATGTTTATTTGATCTTATTGAAATTGTCATGTAATATAAAACTCCACTCAATATGGGATTTCATGACGCAGTTTGTAATGTAAAGAAGGGTTTTTTTTACTTTTGATGGATCATTTCTCTGCCCATCAATAATCTAACTATTCTTGTTTTGATGCCATTTGGGCAATATGGCCTTGTTATGCCATGTGGCAATACGACCTTGTTATACCATGGGGCAATATGGCCTTGTTTTACCATGGAGCAATATGACCTTGTTATACCGTCCTTGTTATACCATGTGGCAATATGGCCTTGTTATGCCATGTGGCAATATGACCTTGTTATACCATGGGGCAATATGGCCTTGTTTTACCATGGAGCAATATGACCTTGTTATACCATATGGCAATATGGCCTTGTTATACCATATGGCAATATGACATTGTTTTACCATGTAGCAATATGACCTTGTTATACCGTGTGGCAATATGTCCTTATTATACCATGTGGTACTATGACCTTGTTATACCATATGTCAATATGTCCTTGTTATACCATGTGGTAATATGACCTTGTTATACCATGAAGCAATATGACGTTATACCATGGAACAATATGACCTTGTTATACAATGAGGCATTATGACCTTGTTATACCATGGGGCATTGTGACCTTGTTATGCCATGGGTTGGTGTATGGCAGGCTGGTTGTCCATTACTGGAATATGGCAGGCTGGTTGTCTAGTACTGGAGTATGTCAGACTGGTTGTTCAGTATTGGAGTAAGGCAGACTGGCTGTCTAGTACTGGAGTATGGCAGACTGGTTGTTCAGTACTGGAGTATGGCAGACTGGTTGTCCAGTACTGGAGTTAGGCAGGCTGGCTGTCCAGTACTGGAGTATGGCAGACTGGCTGTCCAGTACTGGAGTATGGCAGGCTGGTTGTCCAGTACTGGAGTAAGGCAGGCTGGTTGTCCAGTACTGGAGTATGGCAGGCTGGTTGTTAAGTATTGGAGTAAGGCAGGCTGGTTGTCCAGTACTGGAGTATGGCAGGCTGGTTGTCCAGTACTGGAGTATGGCAGACTGGTTGTCCAGTACTGGAGTATGGCAGACTGGTTGTCCAGTACTGGAGTACGGCAGGCTGGTTGTCCAGTACTGGAGTATGGCAGGCTGGTTGTCCACTACTGGAATATGGCAGGCTGGTTGTCCACTACTGGAGTATGGCAGGCTGGTTGTCCAGTACTGGAGTATGGCAGGCTGGTTGTCCACTACTGGAGTATGGGAGGCTGGTTGTCCAGTACTGGAGTATGGCAGACTGGTTGTCCACTACTGGAGTATGGCAGACTGGCTGTCCAGTACTGCAGTATGGCAGACTGGTTGTCCAGTACTGGAGTATGGCAGACTGGCTGTCCACTACTGGAGTATGGCAGACTGGTTGTCCAGTACTGGAGTATGGCGGGCTGGTTGTCCACTACTGGAGTATGGCAGGCTGGTTGTCCAGTACTGGAGTAAGGCTGGGTGGTTGTCCAGTACTGGAGTATGGCAGGCTGGTTGTCCAGTACTGGAGTATGGCAGGCTGGTTGTCCAGTACTGGAGTAAGGCGGGCTGGTTGTCCAGTACTGGAGTAAGGCAGGCTGGTTGTCCAGTACTGGAGTAAGGCAGGCTGGTTGTCCACTACTGGAGTATGGCTGGGTGGTTGTCCAGTACTGAGGCAGTGCAAGGTAGTGATTCAGCATGGAACTGATGCAAGCTGGCTGTCGTGCCCCATCTGAAGACTAATTGTCAACTTTCCCAAACTTTCCCAATAAAGTGCTGAGTTAATCAGCCTGGGTGTTGAGTTTAATATCCCCAGGTCCGCATGCTTGAACGGCGAGAAAATCAAAGATTTCAGTCCAATAATGTCCGTAGTCCTGCCGAGTTGCAAGATATATTTTCCCGTAAAAGCTGTTGATGAGATAAAACCATTCCTTGATTGGGTTTTATTTTCAGGTGTAGACGATGTTGTTGATCCGGAAAAATTGACTAGTGGGCCGTACTTGATTAAGTGACATGCTGCCCGTTTCAGGGAGAGTGTCATGCGAGGAGTGAGTGCTGACTGATGATGGTCGACTTTCCTCCTGCATGGCTACATGTGTCTCTGTAGTGGAATTACAGCTAAAACATTGAATGTGTGACTCACTGTCAAGTGAGGTTGCCATTAAAGCAGTGCTCATCATCGTCACATCAATTAAAGGTTTCTGTGGATTTAACTTGCTCTACCTGCTGCTTCTGGAGGGTTAATGTGTCCACGATGTTTTGTCAATTTGTATTCCCATCAAACCTCGAGAGGGTTAACGCATCAAGTGATACTTTTCACATTAGTTTGCTGACAAATAGCATAAAATTCTAATCACTAGCTAAGCGAAGGACGTCCATTTCCATATTCAACCCCATCTTCATTCCAAATTTCACTAATGGTCCTAATTTGTCAAATCTGGTGGTGATTTTATGGATTTTCTGAGGGCCAAAAGCTAATGACTGGTCCCGGTGTAGGGGTATGGTCGTATCCTGCCGTCTCACAGAGTGGACTGTGTTCATACTCACGCCATCGATTTGTCCGCAAGGGGACATTTTGGGCTTGTTTACGAGCGTGTCCCATTCAGAGCAGTGATGGGAGAATCACGATGGAAAAGATGCTTTGTTAAGTACCTCTTACGAAAATTACTTGTTGAATTATAGCATTCAAGCTCGCAAAGTCAAGAGCCTAGGGAATCGAGCACGAAATGTGAAAATATGGCTGCTTTTGATACCACAAATTTGACAGACTTTGGTCATAAACTCTGCTAATCTTTCTCCAGACAATGAGTATAAGCTGAGCCAGTGATGGCTTGGGTGATTGTCTGCATGCACTGTTAGTGTAGACAGATTGTTGTATAACGCACGGGGATATTAGCTCTGCCGCCATATTACACACAGGAACATAATCTTTGTCATACATGGCTCTTCTCAGCAGAAAATTGGCTGTCCTGGTTGGTGAGGCATATGTCTTCATTCCCGACTCGGATGTTAAGTAGGTACGATGACAGACAGGAAGCTTGACAGATTGAGCTTGTGTACCGATGTCCTAGTGCCTGGTGTCTCTGTGTCCGGGATTAGATACCTCAACTAGTACACAATGTTGATGATGTGTCGCAAGGTTGTCTGCTGAAATAGCATGGGTCTGGTTTCTGGGGAGATGGTGAAATCTGACAGTATTACTGTGTTTGTTATACACAGATACAAGATATCACACAGTGATACAAGATATCACACACTGATACAAGTTGTCACACTCTAATACAAGTTGTCACACTCTGATACAAGTTGTCACACACTGATACACGTCACTCTCTGATACAAGCTGTCACATACTGATACAAGTTGTCACACTCTGACACAAGTTGTCACACTCTGATACAACTTGTTACACAATGATACAAGTTGTCACACACTGATACATATTGTCACATACTGATACAAGTTGTCACACTCTGATACAAGTTGTCACTCTGATACAAGTTATCACACACTGATACACGTCACAATGATACAAGTTATCACACACTGATACACGTCACAGTGATACAAGTTATCACACACTGATACACGTCACAATGATACAAGTTGTCACACACTGATACAAGTCACAATGATACAAGTTATCACACACTGATACACGTCACAGTGATACAAGTTATCACACTGATACACGTCACAATGATACAAGTTGTCACACACTGATACACGTCACAATGATACAAGTTATCACACACTGATACACGTCACAATGATACAAGTTGTCACACACTGATACACGTCACAATGATACAAGTTGTGACACACTGATACACGTCACTTTGATACAACTTATTACACACTGATACACGTCACAATGATACAAGTTATCACACACTGATACACGTCACAATGATACAAGTTGTCACACACTGATACACGTCACAATGATACAAGTTGTCACACACTGATACACGTCACAATGATACAAGCTGTCGAACACTGATACACGTCACAATGATACAAGTTATCACACACTGATACACGTCACAATGATACAAGTTATCACACACTGATACACGTCACATTGATACAAGTTATCACACACTGATACACGTCACAATGATACAAGTTATCACACACTGATACACGTCACAATGATACAAGTTGTCACACTGATACACGTCACAATGATACAAGTTGTCGAACACTGATACACGTCACAATGATACAAGTTATCACACACTGATACACGTCACAATGATACAAGTTATCACACACTGATACACGTCACATTGATACAAGTTATCACACACTGATACACGTCACAATGATACAAGTTATCACACACTGATACACGTCACAATGATACAAGTTGTCACACTGATACGTACACGCCACAATGATACAAGTTGTGACACACTGATACTTTCGTCACAATGATACATGTTACACACAGTTACCGTCACATGATACAAGTGATACACACTGATACCGTCACAATGATACAAGTTATCACACACTGATACACGTCACAATGATACAAGTTATCACACACTGATACACGTCACAATGATACAAGTTGTCACACACTGATACACGTCACAATGATACAAGTTATCACACACTGATACACGTCACAATGATACAAGTTGTCACACACTGATACACGTCACAATGATACAAGTTATCACACACTGATACATGTCACAATGATACAAGTTGTCACACACTGATACACGTCACAATGATACAAGTTGTGACACACTGATACACGTCACAATGATACAAGTTGTCACACTGATGCAAGTTATTACACACTGATACAAGATGTCATTCTGATACAAGTTGTCACTCTCTGATACAAGTCACACACTGATACACGTCACACAATGCTAGAAGTTGTCACACTGATACAAGTTGTCACACTGATACATGATGTCACACACTGATACAAGATGTCACACACTGATACAAGATGTCACTCTCTGATGCAAGTTGTCACATACTGATACAAGTTGTCACATACTGATACATGTTGTCACATACTGATACATGTTGTCACACACTGATACAAGATGTCACTCTCTGATGCAAGTTGTCACACATTGAATGATACAAGTTGTCACATACTGATACAAGTTGTCACACACTGATACAAGATGTCACTCTCAGATACAAGTTGTCACACTGATACACATCACACAATGATACAAGTTGTCACACTGATACACATCACACAATGATACAAGTTGTCACACTGATACACATCACACACTGATACAAATTCTCACACATTGATACAAATATGCTTTACAGCAACATGCACCTGTATAAATGTGAATTACAACCACAATTATTGTTTTCTACTTGTTTTATGGAGTAATTCTTCATTATTGTTTACTTGTGATTATTTTCTAGACCACTTACTTATTTACCTGCACTATTCATGGATCCCTCATTGATTATTGTTTATTTATTGCAGTATGAATTCAAAGCCAAAGCGATCAAAAAGAAGAAAGTGGTGATCACTGTCTCAACAGATGGAGTCAAAGTGCTCATGAGAAAAAAGAAAAAAGTAAGTCAATATTTTTCATGTGAACTACGGTGGAGACACAACAGAGTCTGGCTCTGACAGTTTTCATGTAAATCATCAGCAGCCATTACATGCCCAGAATAAGAAAAACTTTGCTGTTTGGAGTCCGGGCAAAAAACATAATCTGAAATGGGCAGCTTGAAGAAGAGAGTAATGGTGTCCCTAGATTGATAAGTTGTGGATTTATTATGTATAGGTTTACACATACGCCTTTTCGATCAGAACATTTCTTTGGTATGTTATCCTTCCATCGTACAGTAAGCTAGATTTACAATACGGACATCATTATAATGAACTGACGGATATGACAAACGTTTTGTCCCAGAAACTTGCTGTATATTTAAACCGAACTACAGTGAAAGCGAGCAAATGTAGTGGTCCTTTTAACTTTATCATAACTATAGTATTTCACTCAAGCTGTTTGAAAATTATTTCTGACAGATAATTTTTCCCCTGAATTTTAGGATTTTGTTTCTCCATCTTGTTGCTTGTGCTCATCATGATAATACACTGAAGCTTCTCGGCTGATATGTTCAGTGGTCAAATCTTCCACATGGTGCAGTAGTGTAGGGTTTTCTAAAACTGTGTGGTGAGTTTGTTGTTGGAGGACACATCGGAGACCCTGATGTACGGGTGGAGACGGCGAATCCCACTACAGGATGGACTTTGAAACAATGATTAGCAGATCCTGGTACAGCTTAAGATGCAACTTGCAAATCGTGGTAGCTTAGTCAATTTTGCCACCTGTGGCCTCTCCAGGGAATGGTGGTCACCATTGTCAGCTCAGACAAGTGTCAGATGCGATCATCATGTGACAGACTCTTCTACAGGCATCACCAGTTCCTCCTCATTTGTTAGGTCACATGGTGATGATACCCAGACTTCTGGGTAATAGCTAACTGATCCTTAAGCCCATATTGGAAAGTCTTTAATGACTCTTAAGACGTCGGACACCACCTCCATGTTTTAATCTTCTCACTTAGGGTTGCCTTAAGTCTGTGGTAATCCCTGGTAATGGCTTCTAGACCAGCTCATTGATCACACCAGCATGTAGAGGCAGACGGTAACAGCGAGCACACCATGCACTGCGCGATATTCCATGGATCATTACGAGTGTTGAGAAGAAAGCTTGTTGTGAGAATGACTGAGGGCATTCAGGCCACCTGTAGCCAAGTCCTCCTCAGAAATGATCTAATATTCATGGTTCAGTTGAAATAATCGTAAAATGGAATTATCGCATATCGCGGGATCAAAGCATGACTGAGTAATCTGTCGGGCAAACTGCTGCAATACTAAATCAAGCTCGACGTTCTTTCTATGTGTGTGTTGCTTTCATTGAACGTAATTGGGAATTCATTGATTTGGTTCAAAAACCTTAGGTTCTTTAACTTCTTTCAAATTCACCCAAGCACGTGCCGAGAGTTATCCTATTCAGCATCAGCATCTAAAATGATGTGAAGTTGGGTGAGTTGAGTGCTGGAGTTTGTCAGCACCGGCTGTAACGCTGGCTGGGCCATGCCTGAGACTTCATTGCCTCTATTCACATAGTGTTCAACAGTACATGTACATTACCAGCTGATTGAGTGTGTCTCACTCCCTGAACCAGTCCCTCGTCTACCGCCCCGAGCTGTGATGCAGCCTCCGTAATGGCGTCCCACCACTCAGCTCATTCAACTTTCTGCAACTTGTGTCGATGTTGATACATTTTATAAATTGGTTTACACGGTTTCAAACCCTACATAAGTTAAAAGAAACAACTTATGTTTCATCATCAGGCAGGAGACTCAATTCATAAATTATTCAAGAAAACTGTTGGCACACGTTGCAACTCAGCCAATCAGCTTCATGAAAAGATGAATAATCTTGCTGACTATATGCCGTACACTACAATAGACATGTAGGCCAATATAGCTGACTATATACCTTTCACCGCTCGCACGCACGCATGCACATACACACACATACATACATAACCCGTGAAGATCCGGGGTAGAATAGGTCTTCAGCAACCCATGCTTGCCACAAAAGGCGACTATGCTTGTCGTAAGAGCTGACTAACGGGATCGGTGGTCAAGCTCGCTGACTTGGTTGACACATGTGATCGGTTCCCAATTGCGCAGATCGATGCTCATGCTGTTGATCACTGGATTGTCTGGTCCAGACTCGATTATTTACAGACCGCCACCATATAGTGTGGAATATTGTTGAGTGTGGCGTAAAACTAAACTCACTCATTCACTCACGTACATACATACATACATACATATATATGCCAATTCAGCAGACTGTATGCCCTTCACTGTACGCACACACGCGCACGCACACACACATGCATACATGCCAATACAGCAGACTGTATGCCCTCCACTACACATCTACACAACTGCACCTATGTTGACTATCCTGTCAATGTACCCAATCAATTTAGAAGGAACTTTCAAATGTTAAAGTAGAATCTCTACAAGTTTTATTTCCTTTGAGATAATATTTTTTCAGACTTGTCAATTTCCATTAGATGACAAATGTGCTTGTTCCTCCTGAAGTAATGCTATTGTGGAAGTTTTTCTGGGAAGGTAAAAACCTTGTAGTGACATTTTCCAATGCTTCATCGTGGTGCTTCCAGTACACGCAGCAATAAAGGCCATGCCATGGGCAGTTGTGATATTTCACCCTCCATGTTGGTGGCGTGCAGGGTTGAAGTGTGTTCTCATCCATGGAAGCATCTCGTCAATAATTCTGTTTTGTGAAGGTATTAATTCAAATGTCCTTTATCGGGGAATAACAAGAATGTTTTTTTGTAAAATAATGATTTGTTATCTTTAAACACACATGAGTTAAGGTTGGTAATTTCCTTTGTGAGTGAGTGTGTGTGTGAGTGAGTGAGTGATATCTCCTCAAGATTTGAGACTTGATTCTCCAGCCTGTCATGTGTCTGAGCAGTTTTCATCTCAGTGAGAAAAACCACTTCCATTATCCTGAAAAAATCTCTGCTAAAAGCACAGTCCATTGTTGATTTTGATGACGCCATTCACATAAGCTTAAGAATCACTATCAAATTATGATAATACCAGACATTCATGCAGAAGGGAGCATATCCTGCCCAGCAAGTGGTACCCTAGTCAGTCATACAGACCCTGAAGCAAACATATCCAAGAAAGCCCATGCAAGTCTAGATTTCCACATTTCTGAAAATGAAGAATGTCTCAGGGCTACTTTTCATTATATTTTATGTTTTTTATTATGAACTGTTTCTCCTGGTAAATATGTTCATTTCCAAGACTAGTTGTTAGTCTAGTAGTACCCACACAAATACATGCAAAGGCATATCAACTGTTGTCATGAAGAATCATGGGAGCACACGGTACCAGTAAAAGAAGGGAATTCCATAACTTTTGACATTTATGCATCAGACTTTTCATGTACGCACTCACTCACCCTTGAATAAACAGTGGAAGCTCTCTAAACCGGCATTGGTTGGGACAGGCAAAAATGCCAGTATGGAGAACTTTTCTTAAATGAACTAGTTTCTACCGGGACAAAATTTTAGTGCCGATATTGAGAGCATGACGGATTGGAGGGCTGCCGGTTTAGAGGGCTTCTACTGTAGTTACCATGGTCAAATAACCTTTAAGCAAGAGTATGATTCCCTTTGACATGTTCTGAACAGGGTGTGTCTTTTCTCCTTGACCCTGTATTTTTGTAAATCGTCATCTTTACATTACATGTGGGTAGGGTGTGTCATGAGTAGTTGTGAAATGTAGACAAAAAGGCTTGAGCTGCAGGAACATTGTTTGCAGTGAGGGTAGATGTCTCTTGCCATACAGTCTTGTGGAGAGTATTTTCGAAATTCTGAATCTTAGGTCATCTCTCTGGTCTACAGTCTTATAGATACACCCTACGTCAGCCCAAATCTTTATGCACAGATCTGAAGGTGAACAGTTGAGGTTGTTTCACTGTTAAGATTTACAGAACACTGTACATGGCAGAAAGAGTACTCACCCAAACACACCAAATACATTGTACATATAGCCTCTGTAGTACACATCATCTGTCTGACCAAGCTGCTTGATTCATCTTTGCACCCCTGTTGATGAAAAATTAATTTTTCCTTGAAAACTGTTCAGGTGAAATTAGGTGATGAATATTGAAACAGTTGAGTGCAGGTGTCCTTGCTGAAGAAATTATTGCTACACCACTTCAGTGAATAACTGTGTGCCTGCTGCAGGGGAAATAATAAGCCCTAACTTAATGACTGCATACACCACCATATCGAATTTTCGCTGTTTTACAGATTAAAGCAAAGGGCTTATAAAAAGAGTCTTTGTCAGTTTATCCATTATATTTTCCCTTCTTTATGCTGCATTACATGTACACTTGTAGAAATATGTCTAATATATGTCGGTCTGTTGCTAGGACTCCAGAAGACTGCAGGAGTGAGTGGGTGGTGTGAGTTTAACCAATATCGCAGGAACTGGGTGAAAATACATATACTTCTAAAGGTGCTGAAAAGTAGAAATCAATCTTCTGTGGTCTGAGTGTACAACTATGTTACTGGTCAAATGACTGAAAACATGACATACTAGTGTGGCATCACGTTGCTTATGATGACACAAGACGTGTGGTGTTACAGCAGACAGCCTAAGATCATGCTGTCTGTTGTCACCAAAACTTGAAATACATTGTTTGTGTTTTCCCTGAAAAAATATACTTCTTAACTAAAACTCTGCATTCTATAATCTGAATTGTACATATAATGTTTTATAATGTCTTCTGACAATTACTTCGAAAGAAGATCTTATCTGTAAATATTTGCTTCCATGATGGGCTCATTCGATATTTATTGTAGAGAGGAGTTGTACATTGTATTTGAATATATTTTCATTCTTGAAAGTTACACATTGCCAGAGTGAGATGATGATTTCCACAAAGACATTGACACAACAGAAATAGCAGCCTCTAATGCCATACACAGGTACTCTCAAGTTTGACCAGTCACACTTTCTTATGGACCTTCATTTGGTAAATTGAACAACCGGCCTTGGTAATGTGGTGCTGCCTTTGCAAATATTGCGACACAAAACTCACATTGGCCAGACTGGTGATAAAAATGTAACCATTTCGCTTATTGGAAACCATTTTCTCTTCCTGTTATTGCAAAGTCTTTTATTTGCTCGGATCTTTCGCAGTTAAGGATTTCAATCTGCATCTCACTTCCTCTGCGCTGGTCATTTAATGATGAAATAAACAGAGGCTGTTTCGCTGCAGTGTCGCAAAGCTACGACAAGTAATCCCACTAGGTGGCGTTGCAAGTGAGTTATAGTACGTATTGGCCGTAGGTTGATGGTTTTATTTGGTTGAAAATTGAAATGTAGAAAGCCAAATGTGCAAACACAATTTAAGACAAATAGCTGCATTGGGGAGATTGTGCTTCAGGGAAATAGAAATAATGGCGGGATGACAAAGCTTGGTTGGTGTGGAGTTGTCCTCTGTGACAAGTGTCTGGAAGGTTGGGGACGCACCAGGAACATAACGCACTCACTGGCAGGGAAAAAATGTAATCTTATTTAGTGTCAAACATGGAGTCAATAGACAAGCAAACAAATCACAAATTAAATGGTTTTGAAGTTGGTTTATCTTTTCAATTTATTTGTCGTCCATGAAAGGACCCATCCCAAAGGGAGATATTTTGTTGAAAAAACCCGTAGCAATACTGTACCTATATGGGCAGCAGGCTGATTACATTTCAACCTGAATGTTGTTTCTATTAGTAGAGATACATTTTGCCTCCATTTATTTTTAACGTAGTAGAAAAAGGTTTTCAATTCCATTACATTAACTCTCCGGTGAACAAATTGTTCCTTGTTAATTTCAATTTAAGATGGAGTTATTTTCTGTGGACTGAGTTAGAATTTGGATGCTTTGAAACCTGATCTCAAATTGAAGGAATTAGTGTTAATGAATGTCTTCCCTTGTAGCTGGGCGTTGTTACATCCTTCTGCATGATCATCCCCACTGAGAGTTAGATGGCCATTCTCGGATGTACTGAACGCTGTCTGATCACAGAACACGGTCCTGCTCTCGTTCGGACACGTAGCACGTCAGCGTGATCGAAGGGGCTTTTAGTCACCTTACCAAAGAGGAAAGCATTTAAGCACCATGTGAATTGATATGGAAAAAAGTTTTCTTATGCTTTTTTGGAAGAATATTTGTTTTGTAAATGTGATAAAACACTTAGCAACTGCACTGACGGTGTACGAGGCGAGTGCTTGTTGGTCCAATTGTCTTGTGGGATATCGGTGATGTATGTCGTTTGCAGGCCACTAGCGAAAATAATGTATTTCAAGGTAGTGTTTTTTAGCAGACTGAATAGAAAATCCATTTAAACATTTTAATTTGGCAAGATATTTTATTGCCGGGCCTTGTTATTTATAACACCATGGGGAGAAGGCATGTTTAGTCGAACGCTAACTTTCTGTGGGATCAATCTTGTTGAGAAGCTCAGTCTGTCGACGGGGCCATGCTTCAGAACATTCAACCATCACTCAATTGAAGCACCGATTTCTGTGATTCCCTATTTCATGGCTATGTGATAACAGCTTATAAATGGCGCCTCTCATGTTGGCGCTTTGTCCAGCAGCAGATTGGCCTGTGTGTACTTGTGTTTATTGGGAGACATTTTGAGGTGACTGATTGTACTGCTATTAGATGGGTTCATCAGTAGATCAATATTGTATTTTCCACTGCACTGACTGTTGCAATTTAATTATCTGTGAGTATTATCAAGTTCTGGAGTTTGGTATCAGTGCTAGAGGGACATCACTGGTTATTTGACCGCAGAGGCCCTGGACTGTAAAATCAGTTGTCCTGACTTTTTGGATGAAAAATATCGCTAGAGACAAGTTGATAGTTGGCAGTAATATTAGGACAGAGAGGTAATCACATGGCTGTACAAGTCATGGTCTTCTTTATGGAGGGTTAATAGATGGGTATTGCTGGTGAGATTTGTTGAAGGCAGGAGAGGATCTGTGAAAACGTTAAAATATTTCAGCCAATCATCTTTAACTGCTATTTTGGAGCCAATTATGTCTTACCAAGTTTTAAACCTATCAGATTCAAGTTGCAATATTGAAGATTATCATCCAGCCTTTGAAATTGATGCTTTTCTTCCAACCCAAAACTACTTATTGTATATGACTGTCGATAAACCAATCTCACAGATACACAAAGGTCATAACTTAACCCTTAAAATTAGTATGAAACCTGCTCTGTCAATGTTTCAGTCTCTTCTCATGTACACACTCACTCACTCAACAGCCTGATTCATGCCTCCTCCCAAACCCACTCACTCACTCACTCAGTATTTCAGACTTCTTAAACCCAGCCTCTCCACTCACCACTCAGTATTTCAAGACTCACTCTCATGTATTTCGACTCTCTCTCACATTGAACAGCCTGATTTAAGTGACCTCCCAAACCCACTCACTCACTCACTCACTCACTCAACAGCCTGATTCCCTACCACATCCACTCACTCACTCACTCCAATCCCTCTCACTCATTGAACAGCCTGATTTCCTCCCAAAACCCACTCCCAAACCACTCAACAGCTCACTCCCTCCCTCACTCACTCACACATTCAGTATTTCAGACTTCTTATGTATGCTCTCTCTCATTGAACAGCCTGATTTCCTCCCAAACCCACTCACTCACTCACTCAACAGCCCGATTCCCTCCCAAACTCACTCACTCACTCATTCAACAGCCTGACTCCCTCCCTCCCTCCTCACTGAGTGTTTCAGACTTTTCATGTACGCACTCACTCACGCACCAGCCCAACTCCCTCCCAAACCTCCTGACTGCCTCAGTGTATCTGACTTCTCAGCCACACAACCACTGAGACTATGACAAGTGATGGAGCTTTGGAATGCCACTTCAAGGTAATTCTGTATCCTTCCAGACATTGACTGAGATGCTCCCTCAGCCTACAGTGACCCTTACATTGCAGTTAAATTCATTAACCACAGTAAATGGCCACTGGCAATTCAAATCATCTTAACAGCTTACAATAGTTGTTGGAAGGTCAGCATTCATAATTCACAGCTGCCCTGTTACAACAAACAGTAGGTAATTGACTGTTGTGTGTACCAGACACCAGAGGGAGACATCTCTCTCAGATGTTGTAGAAACATAACAATGTTGTTTTCTTTTCCCTTTCCACAATGACCACTGACACAATATCTGATGTGCAGATCTTCCACAATGACCACTGACACAATATCATATATTCAGATCTTACACTTCCACAATGACCACCGTCACAATACCTGATGTGCAGATCTTACACTTCCACAGTGACCACCGACACAATACCTGATGTGCAGATCTTACACTTCCACAGTGACCACTGACAGAATACCTGATGTGCAGATCTTACACTTTCACTGTGACCACCAACAATACCTGATGTGCAGATCTTGCACTTCCACAGTGACCAGACAGAATACCTGATGTGCAGATCTTACACTTCCACAATGACCACCGACACAATACCTGATGTGCAGATCTTTCACTTCCACAATGACCACCGACACAATACCTGATGTGCAGATCTTACATTTCCACAATGACCACCGACACAATACCTGATGTGCAGATCTTACACTTCCACAATGACCACCGACAGAATACCTGATGTGCAGATCTTACACTTCCACAATGACCACCAACAATACCTGATGTGCAGATCTTACACTTCCACAATGACCACCGACACAATACCTGATTTGCAGATCTTACAGTTCCACAGTTACCACTGACAGAATACCTGATGTGCAGATCTTACACTTTCACTGTGACCACCAACAATACCTGATGTGCAGATCTTACACTTCCACAGTGACCAGACAGAATACCTGATGTGCAGATCTTACACTTCCACAATGACCACCAACACAATACCTGATGTGCAGATCTTACACTTCCACAGTGACCACTGACAGAATACCTGATGTGCAGATCTTACACTTCCACAGTGACCACCGACACAATACCTGATGTGCAGATCTTACACTTCCACAATGACCACCGACAATACCTGATGTGCAGATCTTACACTTCCACAGTGACCAGCCAGAGTACCTGATGTGCAGATCTTACACTTCCACAATGACCACTGACAGAATACCTGATGTGCAGATCTTACACTTCCACAGTGACCAGACAGAATACCTGATGTGCAGATCTTCCACTTCCACAATGACCACTGACAGAATACCTGATGTGCAGATCTTACACTTCCACAGTGACCACCAACAATACCTGATGTGCAGATCTTACACTTCCACAGTGACCACCGACAGAATACCTGATGTGCAGATCTTACACTTCCACAGTGACCACTGACAGAATACCTGATGTGCAGATCTTACACTTCCACAATGACACAATGGCTTGATGTGTGGATGTTCCCAATAATAGTTTTGCTGTCACAGTGTTTATCAAATTGGGAATTTGCTCACAGATAGCCCATGTGGGTGACACGACAATGACAGTTGATAGTAGTGGTTTGTACCCAGAGTAGGAGAGGCTCAAGGTCGTCTGTAGTATTGAACCATTCATGGTTAACCCCCTTATTTAGTGTGCACAGAACTCAGGAACACTCGTGCCAACGATATTAGTCTCAAAGAAACTCATACATATATGAACCAATGGAACTTGTTCAAATAAATAATTATTTGAAAGTGAACAGTTGGTACAGCCGTTAGTAGGCCCATGGGAAAATGTTGGGGAATTATGGTTTTGAGCACTAAATAAGGGCAGGCATATCCCATCATGCATTGTGAGATCTACACAAGGATTACACATTTGCCAAGGGAGTCATACATGATGTATATGATTAGCCGCCATCTTGATATTACGATATGGACTTAGCAAGGGAAATAGGAAAATAGCTGTCAGATTAAAGTTCTCTGGTGGAAGTCAACAGAAAGAAGACTTGAGGTCTGCATCTTGCATCTTTTGTACTCACTTGAAGTCAAAAAGCATTTTCTGTTTGCACGACTATCTGTGGAGAAAATAAAGACTTGAAAACTCCCTGATACATAATAATGTGCCGAGACTACAATGGCTGCCTTTATGATGAAGCTGACTACAGCGGAAGGGAGGGAGGCTTGTCTTGTTTTGAAGCTTGTAGGGAATACAGTGGCTTCATTTACTATCAAGTTTGTCAGGCAAAACATGTAAGGCAATGAGAAGAAGAAAGGGAAAGAAAATTGAAATATTATAAATGAACAAATGCTTCGGTGATATTTGGATATCCATTTAAATATTGGAAAGATAAGCAATTATATAAATTGTGCATATGAAAAGACAAGATTCTAGGTTGAATGGATACCAATAAGAATTAAGGGTAGATATAGTAACACAAGATTAGGATAATAAACATGTACACATTGAAGGTGATGTAGTTGGTGTATTTTCTTGCATCCCTGCCAGAAGAGTGTTCTGAGGTCTGAGAAACATGGACATGTAATTATGTTGACCTAATGGTAGGACCATCAGCACCAGGTCTTCCACTGAAAGCATCATTTGAAGAAAGTACAAAATTCAATAGAGAAAGAATCTTTTTAGTTCTTTAAAAGCTTTTTAAAAAAGCTAGAAGTGAATTTAAGGCAAATTTGTTCTTGTAAACTGTCGGCCATGATGGCTTCGAAGACATCATGACAGCCACTTTTATGGCCTTTCAAACACCACGGTTCCACTTCCTGCTGCGTTTCATTTTGAGGTGTGTTGGTATCACTGCTATTACCTTCTGAAACCCCATTTCCTTCTCTCTCAGGATGAAACCAGCGCTGTTATACTTTGAATTTAAGTACAGAATTTTCTCTCTTCTGAACGCCATGAAAAGCGCAATTCAGCCTTTTCCTTACGCCAAGGCTGCATTAGTGTGTGGCGTCGTAATGAAAGTCATAATGACGGTATAGTTTGTAATTTCCACCTCTGAGCTTGTAAAGCAAAATTCAATGGCTGTGTGATCTTTCGCACATCACAATTTTGTGCTGAGGTATCGCAGTCTATTAACTGCATGCATTGGAGCTCAACAGTTAGCTGCAGAGACGCGGATGCTCTCGTGATCAGTTTGAATGCTGGTAATTACTGGTCAGTTACAATCACAGCCGATCACCGTCTCAGGATCAATAACTGAGAGGCAGATTCATCACTTACTTTCTGATATCCGCTCCATCGTCTTTTGCCAGGGTGTTCAGTAGCCTGACGGTTTGGATGTTCAGTAGCCTGGCGGCTGAGGTTTTGAGTAGCCTGGTTGTTGGGATGTTCAGTAGCCTGGTGGTTTGGGTGTTCAGTAGCCTGGTGGCTGGGATGTTTGTAGCCTGGTGGTTGGGGTGTTCAGTAGTCTGGTGGTTGGGTGTTCAGTAGCTGGTGGTTTGGGTGTTCAGTAGCTGGTGGTTGGGGTGTTCAGTAGCATGGTGGTTGGGGTGTTCAGTAGCCTGGTGGCTGGGATGTTGGTAGCTGGTGGTTGGGGTGTTCAGTAGTCTGGTGGTTGGGTGTTGAGTAGCTGGTGGTTTGGGTGTTCAGTAGCTGGTGGTTGGGGTGTTCAGTAGCATGGTGGTTTGGGTGTTCAGTAGCCTGGTGGCTGGGATGTTGGTAGCTGGTGGTTGGGGTGTTCAGTAGTCTGGTGGTTGGGTGTTCAGTAGCTTGGTGGTTTGGGTGTTCAGTAGCTGGTGGTTGGGGTGTTCAGTAGCCTGGTGGTTGGGGTGTTCAGTAGCTTGGTGGTTGGGGTGTTCAGTAGCCTGGTGGTTGGGGTGTTCAGTAGCTTGGTGGTTGGGGTGTTCAGTAACCTGGTGGTTGGGGTGTTCAGTAGCCTGGTGGTTGGGGTGTTCAGTAGCTTGGTGGTTGAGGTGTTCAGTAGCTTGGTGGTTAGTATGTTCAGTAGCCTGGTGGTTGGGGTGTTCAGTAGCTTGGTGGTTGGGGTGTTCAGTAGCCTGGTGGTTGGGGTGTTCAGTAGCCTGGTGGCTGGGGTGTTCAGTAGCTTGGTGGTTGAGGTGTTCAGTAGCTTGGTGGTTAGTAGGTTCAGTAGCCTGGTGGTTGGGGTGTTCAGTAGCTTGGTGGTTGGGGTGTTCAGTAGCCTGGTGGTTGGGGTGTTCAGTAGTCTGGTAGTTGGAAAGTTCAGTAGCTTGGTGGTTGGGGTGTACGGTAACTTTGTGACAGGGGTATACAGTAACTTTGTGACTGAGGTGTTCAGTAGACAAGGAATTGTTCCCATCGCTGGCACATAAACACTGACACAGTTCTCTTCCAGCCTGACTGATCCAACACACACGGCTAGGTTGGGGGACCGGAATGTCCTGCTAAGGCACTGTGGAGATTGCACACCCCTTATCACTCATTGTGACTGATGATAGAATCACAAAGACCTCATGTGGCTGTCACGGAAATTGAGCCTGGCATGAGGTTTGACTGTATGTCCTGGACTCACTGACAACTGCCAGGACAGACCATCTCCACAGGAACCTCCTCTGCAGGAGCCGCTTTTACAGCCTCAGCACAGGGAATTTAGTTGCCATTTTTGTGATAGAAAAATCTCCATTTGGACAAAATTGATCTAACTTGTGCAGTGGTGGTTATCAAAATTGTGTCGTCTGGAAGGTTAAACCAGAAATAGGGAGCATCATTCTGGATGAGTTCATGTTATATGGTTCATAAAAATTCTGTTTTGATATCAGCATGCGTTATATACTGTTTATTGCCCTGTGATTGTAAGATGTGATTGGCTGATCTAGTTGATGGTCGTTACGGAGCCTTACAGGGATTTTGGAAGAGGTTGCTCAGGATGTTTTGTGGACAGGATTTTTTCATGAATAAATTTTCACAATATTGCTGGAGTTATTCCTGCAAGACTCATAGCCACTGATAGCTCTCAGAGATTTGGTGTATACTACTCAAAAGAAGTTAAAGGTAACCCAATTCTTTCATACAACTATAGTTATCTGTGTTATCATGTGTTCAAGTATATTAGGGGCGGTGGGGGTAGCCTAGTGGTTAAAGTGTTCGCTCATCATCGCCGAAGACCCGGGTTCGATTCCCTACATGGGTACAGTGTGTGAAGCCCATTTCGGAGGTTCCATGCTGCTATGTTGATGGAATATTGCTAAAAGCGGCGTAAAACTAAAACTCACTCACTCATTCAAGTGTATTATAGGTTGATATTTTCATAATGCATGATAGACCTGCTGATCAATCCCAGTTAGAAAGGTAATACAGGAATATAGAAGTATATATACTCCTTGCAAAAGAGCAGCATTTTGAACAACCAATCATGTCTTCAGAAAAAGATTTTAGCACTAATGCCAATCTGCCTCTTAGTATGATATCTTATGGAATCCGGGGCGGTGGGGTAGCCTAGTGGTTAAAGCGTTGGCTCGTCACGCCAGAGACCCGGGTTCAAATCACCACATGGGTACAATGTGTGAAGCCCATTTCTGGTGTGCCCAGCCGTGATGTTGCTGGAATATTGCTAAAAGCGGCGTAAAACCAAACTCAGTCAGGCAGTCAGAAAAACCAAACTCAGTCAGTCAGTCAGTCAGAACATTCCCATATCCCACCCGGTCTGTATCAGTCTGTATTGAGACTACAGGCCAGGATGGGAACTTTCCCATATCCCACCCGGTCTGTGTCAGTCTGTATTGAGACTACAGGCCAGGATGTGAACTTTCCCATATCCCATCCGGTCTGTGTCAGTCTGTATTGAGACTACAGGCCAGGATGTGAACTTTCCCATATCCCATCCGGTCTGTGTGTGTCTGGTCTGTGTCAGTCTGTATTGAGACTACAGGCCAGGATGTGAACTTTGTCCATATACAGGCCCCATATCCCACCCGGTCTGTGTCAGTCTGTATTGAGACTACAGGCCAGGATGTGAACTTTCCCATATCCCACCCGGTCTGTGTCAGTCTGTATTGAGACTACAGGCCAGGATGTGAACTTTCCCATATCCCACCCGGTCTGTGTCAGTCTGTATTGAGACTACAGGCCAGGATGTGAACTTTCCCATATCCCACCTGTGGTCTATTGAGACTACAGGCCAGGATGGTCTGTATTGAGACTACAGGCCAGGATGTGAACTTTCCCATATCCCACCCGGTCTGTGTCAGTCTGTATTGAGACTACAGGCCAGGATGTGAACCATATCCCATATCCCACTACAGGCCAGGTCTGTATCAGTCTGTATTGAGACTACAGGCCAGGATGTGAACTTTCCCATATCCCACCCGGTCTGTGTCAGTCTGTATTGAGACTACAGGCCAGGATGTGAACTTTCCCATATCCCCACCGTCTGGTCTGTTGAGTCAGTCTGTATTGAGACTACAGGCCAGGATGTGAACTGTCCCATATCCCACCCGGTCTGTGTCAGTCTGTATTGAGACTACAGGCCAGGATGTGAACTGTCCCATATCCCATCCCGGTCTGTGTCAGTCTGTATTGAGACTACAGGCCAGGATGTGAACTGTCCCATATCCCACCCGGTCCCATATCCCACCCCGGGGTCTGTGTCAGTCTGTATTGAGACTACAGGCCAGGATGTGAACTGTCCCATATCCCACCGGATCTGTGTCAGTCTGTATTGAGACTACAGGCCAGGATGTGAACTGTCCCATATCCCACCCGGTCTGTATCAGTCTGTATTGAGACTACAGGCCAGGATGTGAACTGTCCCATATACCATACAGGCCGAGGTCTGTGTCAGTCTGTATTGAGACTACAGGCCAGGATGTGAACTGTCCCATATACCATCCGGTCTGTATCAGTCTGTATTGAGACTACAGGCCAGGATGTGAACTGTCCACAGGTTGTATACTTATAATTTCAGTGTTTTGTCCAGTTGAGATTTCAGTAGTCTTACATCACAGAATTTTCTGTCTTCTGTTTCAGAAAGCACAGTGGTCTTTTGACGATAGCCGTCTTATGGTCATGCATCACCCGATATACAGGTAAGAGATGTCGTACTTAGTTCACCTGTCATGAATTGCTACTATGTAGATAAAGGATGTTACACCTAGTTGAGACACCAGATCCTGCGTCACCAATATGTTGCCATACTTATCTCACCAGATCCTTTATCACCAATACTTATCTCACCTGATCCTTCATCACCAATACTTATCTCACCTGATCCTTCATCACCAATACCTATCTCACCTGATCCTTCATCACCAATACCTATCTCACCTGATCCTTCATCACCAATACCTATCTCACCTGATCATCACCAATACCATCACCATCACCAACTTATCTCACCTGATCCTTCATCACCAATACCTATCTCACCTGATCCTTCATCACCTGATCTACTTCATCACCAATACCTATCTCACCTGATACTTCATCACCAATACCTATCTCACATGATACTTCATCACCAATGCCTATCTCACATGATCTTTCATCACCAACTTATCTCACATGATCCTTCATCACCAATACATATCTCACATGATCTTTCATCACCAATACCTATCTCACTTGATCCTTCATCACCAATACCTATCTCACATGATACTTCATCACCAATACTTATCTCACATGATACTTCATCACCAATACCTATCTCACATGATACTTCATCACCAATACCTATCTCACATGATACTTCATCACCAATACCTATCTCACATGATCCTTCATCACCAATACCAATACCTATCTCACATGATCCTTCATCACCAATACTTATCTGATCCACATGATCCTTCATCACCAATACCTATCTCACATGATCCTTCATCACCAATACCTATCTCTACACTTGATCCTTCATCACCAATACCTATCTCACATGATCTTCATCACCATGATCATGATACTTCATCACCAATACCTATCTCACATGATCTTTCATCACCAATACTTATCTCACATGATACTTCATCACCAATACCTATCTCACATGATACTTCATCACCAATACCTATCTCACATGATACTTCATCACCAATACCTATCTCACATGATACTTCATCACCAATACCTATCTCACATGATCCTTCATCACCAGTACTTATCTCACATGATACTTCATCACCAATACCTATCTCACATGATACTTCATCACCAATACCTATCTCACATGATACTTCATCACCAATACCTATCTCACATGATCCTTCATCACCAGTACTTATCTCACATGATACTTCATCACCAATACCTATCTCACATGATCTTTCATCACCAATACCTATCTCACCTGATCCTTCATCACCAATACCTATCTCACCTGATCCTTCATCACCAATACCTATCTCACATGATCTTTCATCACCAATACCTATCTCACATGATACTTCATCACCAATACCTATCTCAGATGATACTTCATCACCAATACCTATCTCACATGATCTTTCATCACCAATACCTATCTCAGATGATACTTCATCACCAATACCAATCTCACCTGATCCTTCATTACCAATACCTATCTCACCTGATCCTTCATCACCAATACCTATCTCACCTGATCCTTCATCACCAATACCTATCTCACATGATCTTTCATCACCAACTTATCTCACCTGATCCTTTATCACCAATACCTCTCTCACTTGATCCTTCATCACCAATACCTATCTCACATGATACTTCATCACCAATACTTATCTCACATGATCCTTCATCACCAATACCTATCTCACATGATCTTTCATCACCAATACCTCTCTCACTTGATCCTTCATTACCAATACCTATCTCACCTGATCCTTCATCACAAATACCTATCACACCTAATCCTTCATTACCAATACCTATCTCACATGATCTTTCATCACCAATACTTATCTCACCTGATCCTTCATCACCAATACCTATCTCACCTGATCCTTTATCACCAATACCTCTCTCACCTGATCCTTCATCACCAATACTTATCTCACCTGATCCTTCATCACCAATACTTATCTCACCTGATCCTTCATCACCAATACCTATCTTACATGATCCTTCATCACCAATACCTATCTCACCTGATCCTTCATCACCAATACCTATCTCACCTGATCCTTCATCACCAATACCTATCTCACCTGATCTTTCATCACCAATACTTATCTCACCTGATCCTTCATCACCAATACCTATCTCACCTGATACTTCATCACCGATACCTATCTCACATGATCCTTTATCACCAATACCTATCTCACCTGATCTTTCATCACCAATACCTATCTCACCTGATCCTTTATCACCAATACCTCTCTCACCTGATCCTTTATCACCAATACCTATCTCACCTGATCCTTCATCACCAATACCTATCTCACCTTATCCTTCATCACCAATACTTATCTTACATGATGCTTCATCACCAATACTTATCTCACATGATCTTTCATCACCAATACTTATCTTACCTGATCCTTCATCACCAATACCTATCTCACATGATCCTTCATCACCAATACCTATCTCACATGATACTTCATCACCAATACCTATCTCACATGATCCTCACCAATACCTATCTCACATGATCCTTCATCACCAATACTTATCTCACATGATACTTCATCACCAATACTTATCTCACAATTAGTTAACGAAACAATCAGTTCACATGACATTAAAGGTGGTGTCACAGTTAACAGTTTGATCAGATAATCGATTGAGATAATCGGTTCTCATGCCAATCAGTTGACATGGCAATCAACTCAGACGAGAGTTCACAAAACAATCAGTTCACATGACAATCAGTTCACATGAAGTCAGTTCACTGTAGAAATAGTGCAAAATGCCAATCAGTTCACATACTAATCAGTTCACATAGAAATCAGCTTACACAATAGTAAGATCACACAACAATCAGTTTACACAACAGTAAGTTTACACAACAGTAATTTCACACAACAATCAGTTTACACATTAGTAAGTTCACACAACAGTTTACACAATAGTGAGTTTGCACAACAATCAGTTTGTTCACACAACAATCAGTTTACACAATAGCAACAATAGTGAGATCACACAACAAGCAGCAGTTTATACATTAGTAAGTTCACACAACAATCACTTCACACAACAAGCAGCTTATACAGCCATCAGTCCAGTTGATAATTGCCATGAATCTTTCCATATTCAGCAACATTGAGAATTTTGCATAAGATTTTCTATTTTTGAAGAAAGAAAGGGTTATTGAAATATTGGAATAATCATGTTGCTATCTTTGATGTGGTTGCATTACCCTCCATCATGTGTGCAGCATCTCCAACTCCAGACTCCCAACTCTTCAGGGACTGGGATTAGATGTGTTCAGCTGCATGGGCTGAGAGATTTTGACCCTGAGCTGTGAACGGACATGTCAAGTCTCCAGCATGCATCTTGGCCTCGTCTCCTGACACCTGACCTTTTTAAATGTGTAGTTTTTTGTCATGTTTTTTTCCATATTTCCGATAGTGCTGTAGAGAAGCATCTGACGTTGCTGCTGGTTTGCGTGGTGACACATGATGAAGTGCTTGCGTCAGAGAACCACATTGAAATGTGTGTCTCTCTCTGTGTAATTGGGGGTTTGATGTGATGAGAAATGTACTTCACGGTGTTCCTTGTCTTCTGATCATACTTACAGTCGACATAGAGGTCACCTCGGAATCCGGAGCAAGGTCGCACTCTGGGAGACGAGAGTTAACGATTTTGTACTAAAGTGCATCTTTAAGATTCATGCAACCTACTCAAACAAAGAAATATTATTTTCTTAAAAACAAAATCTGAAGTAACTGCAATAAAACAGGTAAAAAGTACTAGCCTTGCATGAGAGAGGGATATTACATAGGTTCTGGATCCAACAGTGTTCAAGTGTAGCTGTGTGTGGATATGCGTGGATGGGTTGTCTAGCAGGATGTGAGTCGCCTGAACCTTGAATGTGGATCAGCCAGTGTGTTGGGGTCAAACTGGGTGTGGCTCTGTCATGATGTGGATCCAGAACTGGGTCTCCAGCAGGGTGTGGGTATCCAGCGGGATGTGGGACTCAAGCAGGTGTAGGTATCCGGAAAGGTGTGGAACTCCAGCAGGTGTGGGTCTCCAGCAGGGCGTGGTACTTCAGCAGGGTGTGGTACTTCAGCAGGGTGTGGGACTCCAGCAGGGCGTGGGTCTCCAGCAGGGTGTGGGTCTCCAGCAGGGTGTGGTACTTCAGCAGGGTGTGGTACTTCAGCAGGGTGTGGGTCTCCAGCAGGGTGTGGTACTTCAGCAGGGTGTGGTACTTCAGCAGGGTGTGGGACTCCAGCAGGGCGTGGGTCTCCAGCAGGGTGTGGGTCTCCAGCAGGGTGTGGTACTTCAGCAGGGTGTGGTACTTCAGCAGGGTGTGGGTCTCCAGCAGGGTGTGGTACTTCAGCAGGGTGTGGGTCTCCAGCAGGGCATGGGCTCCAACAGGGCGTGGGACTCCAGCAGGGCGTGGGTCTCCAGCAGGGCGTGGGTCTCCAGCAGGGTGTGGTACTTCAGCAGTGTGTGGGTCTCTAGCAGGGCATGGTACTTCAGCAGGGTGTGGGTCTCCAGCAGGATGTGGGTCTCACACAGGGTGTGGTACTTCAGCAGGGTGTGGGTCTCCAGCAGGGTGTGGGTCTCCAGCAGGGCGTGGGTCTCCAGCAGGGAGTGGGTCTCCAGCAGGGTGTGGGTCTCAACAGGGTGTGGGTCTCCAGCAGGGTGTGGGTCTCCACAGGGTGTGGGTCTCCAACAGTGGGTACTTCCAGCAGGGTGTGGGTCTCCAGCAGGGTGTGGGTCTCCAGCAGACGAGGCGTGGGTCTCCAGCAGGGCGTGGGTCTCCAGCAGGGAGTGGGTCTCCAGCAGGGTGTGGGTCTCCAGCAGTGTGTGGTACTTTAGCAGGGTGTGGGATTCCAGCAGGGCGTGGGACTCCAGCAGGGTGTGGGTCTCCAGCAGGGTGTTTTACTTCAGCAGTGTGTGGGTCTCTAGCAGGGTGTGGTACTTCAGCAGGGTGTGAGATTCCAGCAGGGCGTGGGACTCCAGCAGGGTGTGGGTCTCCAGCAGGGTGTTTTACTTCAGCAGGGTGTGGGTCTCTAGCAGGGTGTGGTACTTCAGCAGGGTGTGGGTCTCCAGCAGGATGTGGGTCTCACACAGGGTATGGTACTTCAGCAGGGTGTGGGTCTCTAGGAGGGTGTGGTACTTCAGCAGGGTGTGGGTCTCCAGCAGGATGTGGGTCTCACACAGGGTGTAGTACTTCAGCAGGGTGTGGGTCTCCAGCAGGGTGTGGGTCTCCAGCAGGGTGTGGGACTCCAGCAGGGCGTGGGTCTCCAGCAGTGTGTGGGTCTCCAGCAGTGTGTGGTACTTTAGCAGGGTGTGGGATTCCAGCAGGGCGTGGGACTCCAGCAGGGCGTGGGTCTCCAGCAGGGTGTGGTACTACAGCAGGGTGTGGGACTCCAGCAGGGTGTGGGTCTCCAGCAGGGTGTGGGTCTCCAGCAGGGTGTGGGACTCCAGCAGGGTGTGGGTATCCAGCAGGTGTGGGACTCCAGCAGGGTGTGGGTCTCCAGCAGGGTGTGGGACTCCAGCAGGATGTAGCACTCCAGCAGGTGTGTGATTCCAGCAGGGCGTGTTCTCCAGCAGGGTGTGGGTCTACAGCAGGATGTGGGACTCCAGCAGGGCGTGGGTCTCCAGCAGGGCGTGGGACTCCAGCAGGGTGTGGGTCTCCAGCAGGGTGTGGGACTCCAGCAGGGTGTGGGACTCCAGCAGGGTGTGGGTCTCCAGCAGGTGTGGGACTCCAGCAGGGTGTGGGTCTCCAGCAGGGTGTGGGACTCCAGCAGGGTGTGGGTCTCCAGCAGGATGTGGGACTCCAGCAGGGTGTGGGTCTCCAGCAGGGTGTGGGTCTCCAGCAGGATGTGGGACTCCAGCAGGGTGTGGGTCTCCAGCAGGGTGTGGCAGAGATGCCATCCGCTCCGATTTTGGCGGGTTACTCCGATTTTCAAAATTTCAAAATTCTGAATTTATTTTTACGGTATACAATTTCATAAGTCACCAGTGAGTTATTTGAGTGAACACTGGTAAACAGCATTCAGAAGCTTAGCGTGTGATCCTTTGGGTGTCGATTGTGCCTATTGCATGTTTTTGACGATGATGTTTCACAAAGTTTTTCCAAAGGCATGTCATAGTCCGTATGAAAGTGAAACAAAATGGCAGACCCTCACCCCCAACCCCCCACCTTTGGTGCTCAGGCCTGGCTTTCAGCCTTAGATTCAGGGTTGGCATCTCTGGTGTGGGTCTCCAACACGGTGTGGGTCCCCAGCAGGGTTTGGGTCTCCAGCAGAGCATGGGACTCCAGCCGGGTGTGGGTCTCCGGCAGGGTGTGGGTCTCTAGCAGGGCGTGGGACTCCAGCAGGGTTCGGGTCTCCGGCAGAGTGTGGGTCACTAGCAGGGCGTGGGACTTCAGCAGGGTGTGGGTTTCCGGCAGAGTGTTGTACTTCAGCAGTGTGTGGGTCTCCAGCAGGGCGTGGTCTCCAGCAGGGTGTGGGTCTCCAGCAGGGTGTGGGACTCCAGCAGGGTGTGGGTCTCCAGCAGGGTGTGGGTCTCCAGCAGGGTGTGGGACTCCAGCAGGGTGTGGGACTCCAGCAGGGTGTGGGTCTCCAGCAGGGTGTGGGACTCCAGCAGGGTGTAGCACTCCAGCAGGTGTGTGGGACTCCAGCAGGCGTGTTCTCCAGCAGGGTGTGGGTCTACAGCAGGATGTGGGACTCCAGCAGGGTGTGGGTCTCCAGCTGGCAGAGAGCCATCCACTCCAGGGCGGGTTACTCCGATTTTCTACCACTCATTTTTGAGAAAAATTCTGAATTTATTTTTGTATTCAATTTTGTAAGTCACCAGTGAGTTATTTGTGGGTAAAGAGCATTCAGAAGCTTAGCATTCTTTGGGTGTCGATTGTGTATATTACATGTTACGATGATGTTTCCAGCATGTCATAGTCCGTATGAAAGTGAAACAAAATGGCAGACCCTCACCCCAACTCGCACCTTTGGTGCTCAGGCCTGGCTTTCAGCCTTAGATTCAGGGTTGGCATCTCTGGTGTGGGTCTCCAACATGGTGTGGGTCCCCAGCAGGGTTTGGGTCTCCAGCAGAGCGTGGGTCTCCATTATGGTGTGGGTCCCCAGCAAGGTTTGGGTCTCCGGGAGGGTGTGGGTCTCCAGCAGGGTGTGGGCCTCCAGCAGGGGGATGGGTCTCCAGCAGGGTGTGGGTCTCCAGCAGGATCAGGGTCTCCGGCAGGGCGTGGGACTCCAGCAGGATGTGGGTCTCTGGCAGGGTGTGGGTCTCTGGCAGGGTGTGATTCTTCAGCAGGGTGTGGGTCTCCAGCAGGAGGTAAATTTCCGTGTAAAGTTCACCATTCATTGTATATGATATTTTTTGCTTATTTGTTTAATTTTATTTAGCAGAAATTAATTTTGGTAGAAAATGTTTGAATATCAATGCAGACAGCAAATTTTTGTCTTTGGTCTTTTAAGTGCTGACTACTGATCTGGGTTAGATACAGTGCCACGGATATACTTTCTTATGTCACTGGTTTGCACTGTTCAGAGTTATCAGTTTTCCATATTGCTGACTGGTGATTAACAAGACTCACAGCTGAGACTCACTCTCTTAAACTGGGCTGTGAGTCGGGACGGTGGGGTAGCCCTGTGGTTAAAGCGTTCGCTCTTCACGCCGAAGACCCGGGTTTGATTCCCCACATGGGTACAATGTGTGAAGCCCATTTCTGGTGTTCCCCGTCATGCTATTGCTGGAATATTGTTAAAAACGGCGTAAAACTGAACTCGCTCATTCAATGGGTCACACATGCTACGAGATCCACACCCTGCTAGTATCCTTCTAGTCCCATGCCTATACACACTGCTAGACTCTCACTCACCCTCACTCACTCACCCACCAACTCACTCACTCACCCAACTGTCTCTCCCCTCTGTTCCTGCAGAGTTTCCTGTCTGCCGGTAAATGGACATGAACGTTGCTGAAGAAATACAGGCAAAAACTGATTTGTCAGAAGATCTCAATCTGATAGACTTGCAAGATCTCAATAAATCCTGATTATTCAAATTTCATTCACTTTCCGCGACATCAAACAAATCCAAACACCTCACTTCCATCTGATCGTCGTTTCTTCACTTAATATTGGTCTAGAGTTGCAACAGTTAATGAAACACGGTGCCTCTAATTGTTTCTAACGAGAGTTTAAGATGTGTGAAATGTTGTATTGATTGGGGTAGGAGAGGGCAGTGTTGAAGCTTCCGATTCAACTCGTGACCTGACGCTTGCCTTCCTCTGCCACAAGAGGGAGCTGTGACTTGACAGTGAAACTGTAGGTCGTGTCGCGAATCTGCTTTCACCTGCCATACAAATGTGGGGGTGAACGACAAACTTGAAAGTGCTCTAATGCTTCTAAAAAAATGTTTCATGGCTCTATGAGTCCATCTTGTTGAACCACATGAGTAGCAACTGCCTCGTTTGTCATTCATGAACTGCTCAAGGCTTAATTCACATGACATTTTGATAATTCACCATGTCAGAAAAACATGATTAGGAGATGTACCTTGTGTTTTGCTTGGATGTAAGCTGACACTGTCTGTTGAATTCAGTTCATTACACGACATGATAAGAAGGCAGGAGTCTTTCACGATGTCAGAGCACTTGTTATTGGCAGCACAGGATCAACTGAAAAACTCACTCTCCATCACCTCCTTTACACTATTTTCATGTTTTTTTAATGAGAGGGATTTCACCTTGAGTGTACAAGGTCATCTTTTTAATAGTATATGAGAGGGCAGCCTCCAACAAGCATAGAAGCTGTGTTTGTGAGGTTTACAGTATTATGACTTTAGCTTCTCTCACAAGGGTTGGGACTGAGGACAAGGGTGCAGGAGTGCGGTTAACTGACATGCAGAATTGTGTCCCTTGTGCTGGGTTCTGTTCCTTGGTTTGGTGGTTCCACCATTGTGTAAGATTAGTATCAACTCTGCTGTTTCTTCCACATTGAGCTTAAAGGCTGATGTAAATATGTATGCTGTTCAAAGCAATATTAGACCTTACCCTCACCCACACTCTTGTCTTGTCATTCAGTTTATATCAGGTCCTGAATTTTGTGAAATTGTGAAAAATCTGGAAGTGTTTGTTGATGCTGGTTTTCTAGATGTCCTCAGTACTTGATGGTGGTTGTGAGACGTCCTCAGTACTTGATGGTGGTTGTGAAACGTCCTCAGTACTTGATGGTGGTTGGGAGACGTCCTAAGTACTTGATGGTGGTTGTGAGACATCCTCAGTACTTGATGGTGGTTGTGAGACATCCTTAGTACTTGATGGTGGTTGTGAGATGTCCTCAGTACTTGATGGTGGTTGTGAAAAGTCCTCAGTACTTGATGGTGGTTGGGAGACGTCCTCAGGACTTGATGGTGGTTGGGAGACGTCCTCAGTACTTGATGGTGGTTGTGAGATGTCCTCAGTAGTTGATGGTGGTTGTGAGACGTCCTCAGTACTTGATGGTGGTTGTGAGACGTCCTCAGTACTTGATGGTGGTTGTGAGACGTCCTCAGTACTTGATGGTGGTTGTGAGACATCCTCAGCACTTGATGGTGGTTGTGAGACGTCCTCAGTACTTGATGGTGGTTGTGAGACATCCTCAGTACTTGATGGTGGTTGTGAGACGTCCTCAGTACTTGATGGTGGTTGTGAGACGTCCTCAGTACTTGATGGTGGTTGTGAGATGTCCTCAGTACTTGATGGTGGTTGTGAGACATCCTCAGTACTTGATGGTGGTTGTGAGATGTCCTCAGTACTTGATGGTGGTTGTGAGATGTCCTCAGTAGTTGATGGTGGTTGTGAGACGTCCTCAGTACTTGATGGTGGTTGTGAGACATCCTCAGTACTTGATAGTGGTTGTAAGATGTCCTCAGTACTTGATAGTGGTTGGGAGACGTCCTCAGTACTTGATGGTGGTTGTGAGACGTCCTCAGTACTTGATGGTGGTTGTGAGACATCCTCAGTACTTGATGGTGGTTGTGAGACGTCCTCAGTACTTGATAGTGGTTGTAAGATGTCCTCAGTACTTGATAGTGGTTGGGAGACGTCCTCAGTACTTGTTGGTGGTTGTGAGACGTCCTCAGTACTTGATCGTGATTGTGAGACATCCTCAGTACTTGATGGTGGTTGTGAGACATCCTCAGTACTTGATAGTGGTTGTAAGACGTCCTCAGTACTTGATAGTGGTTGTGAGACGTCCTCGCACAAAATAACTGAAATCTTTGTTAAACACTTACATGTCTATTTGTTTATGGCACTCTGTTGTAAACCAGTGATCATCATCTTATCTGATTGGTTGCAGGATCTTCTATGTATCCCATGATTCCCAGGACTTGAAGATCTGGAGCTACATTGCCCGTGACGGACCCAGCAACGTCTTTAAGTGCAACGTCTTCAAAGCCTACAAGAAGGTAAGCCCACTTTCTATCTTGGATGTTTTGGTATGAGTTGTGGTAGGTGATGTTGGTGTTCCAGCAGGTGATATTGGCATTGAACTGGTAGATGATATTGGCATTTTGGTAGGTGATGTGTTCTGGAGGCTGATGAGCCTTAGCTGAAGAAAAGATTAAACCCAGACTTATCTAAAGTGTATGTACATCATCAATGTTGTAACATTTTTATCAGATATCAACAATTATGGTGATAACATATCTGCAGCTCCCTGTGGCCCTGGGAGCGTGTGTATATTTAACTCATATTTTGACAATGTGTTTGTGTCCAGGCGGAACTCAGCCATGTTTCTGCTGTTTAACCTTTGTATAAGCTCAGTGTATAAGATGTCCACTGCTGTGTTTCATATCCCTCTAGTCATTTTGATTGAGACAAAAGTTTGGACATGTTCTTAGTTATCAAATTTGACAGACATTGTGTAACCACTTTGAGAGGCATTTTAGAAGTTGTATAGATGAAGAAAACCAAGTTCTATGGATAGTCAAAAGAAGTTGACTATCCATAGAACTTGGTTTTCCTTCATTGTATAACCATCAGTTGTTGCATACACTGGATACAAGGCATGAATGTCCTCAGGTGATAACCACACACAAGCCAAGATGGTAGTGGATGGAACATATTGTGTCGACACAATCTGATAAAGGATGTTAGTAATACATTGTGAGCTGTGTGAGATTGCATCTGTCAAACAAGCAACGTCATCTGTCTATAGGGCACTGTGGGGTAGCCTTTAAGTGGTTAAAGCAAAGAAATTGGCTCGTCCTTTAAAGAAGACCCGGTTGTGAATCCCCACATGGGTACAATGTGTGAAGCCCATTTCTGGTGTTCCCCACCGTGATGTTGGTGGAATATTGCTAAAAGCGGCGTAAAACCAAACTCAGTCAGTCAGTCATCTGTCTATAAATGCTGTATGTTCAAGACCTTGATCTCCCGAACATATGATGGAGAGTCTTGTGACACTAGATAGACCCAGATGATTCTATACATGTCCAAAGGTGATGCTTCATGACCATCAAATATATAACATTTGTGTCAACTCCACCTGCGGAGGGAAGTTATACACCACCGTGATTTAATCACATGCTGATTTCTGTCGGCTCCGCTGGCTCCCATCAGTTCCAGCTGACACATGAATGTGTACAGACCAGTTCGACTTCCCCGGTCAGACATCCTATGTGGTCAAGTGCAAGCCCAACCTGCTGGTTATTACACAAGACGTGTACAGAACACAGATACAGCCCCATGCTTCATGATACGCTGTGATGAAGCATCTCAGGGCCATGGGTTATTTCACTTCATCCCAATCACTTCACTACACTCACCACATTTCGTGTACAAGATTCCTAGCCACATGTGAGATCTGGCACGCTATGGTCCAAGTGATAAATTGGTCAGGAAAAATAAATCTAGAAATGAAATGTCTCCTGCCTCTTTTGAATCTGTAGTTGAAATATGTTACAATTCTTTATAGCAACAGACTGGATTTGGAAACAGATTTATCTTGACTTGCTCAGAACCCAAACTTACACCTTTTGTCTACAACAGATGTTAAAACACATGTTTTTGAAAACAAAAACAAGAAAATCACAGTACATAATATTTAACTAATTAAATTGCATTATAAAGACAACTTGTATTTCACTTACAAGATCAGTAAAGATTGATGCCAGGGTATTTATCATTGTATCTATATCTACATGATATATAACATAGTATCTATGTCTACATGATATATAACATAGTATATATGTCTACATGATATATAACATAGTATCTATGTCTACATGATATATAACGTATCTATGTCTACATGATATATAACAGTATCTATGTCTACATGATATATAACATAGTATCTATGTCTACATGATATATATAGTATCTATGTCTACATGATATATAACAGTATCTATGTCTACATGATATATAACATAGTATCTATGTCTACATGATATATAACATAGTATCTATGTCTACATGATATATAACATAGTATCTATATCTACATGATATATAACATAGTATCTATATCTACATGATGTATAACAGTATCTATGTCTACATGATATATAACATAGTATCTATATCTACATGATATATAACATAGTATCTATATCTACATGATGTATAACATAGTATCTATATCTACATGATATATAACATAGTATCTATATCTACATGATATATAACATAGTATCTATATCTACATGATGTATAACATAGTATCTCTACATGATATATAACAGTATCTGTATCTACATAATATATAACAGAGTATATATGTCTACATGATATATAACATAGTATCTATCAGTGTTGTAAACTCCCCAAAATTTCGGCCAGACAACTGGTCTGGTAACTCTCAAAAGTTACCAGAGCGGCTGGAAAGTTACCAGTCCAGAATTTTCAGGATTAAGATAAAATATAGAGGAGGTAAATAGGAGGAGGGAACTGTTTAATGTCAGGTTATTGTCACAATAACACGTTTTTAAATGTTTTCAGTCATTATATACATTACAAAATTATGCTGATTCAACAGCCAGACCACCTTTTAAAACTGACCGTCCTGGACGGTCGGGTCGGGCAGGCGGGAGTTTGCAACGCTGTATCTATATCTACATGATATATAACAGTATCTATGTATACATGATATATAACAGTATCTATGTATACATGATATATAACAGTATCTATATCTACATGATATATAACAGTATCTATGTATACATGATATATAACATAGTATCTATGTCTACATGATATATAACAGTATCTATATCTACATGATGTATAACAGTATCTATGTATACATGATATATAACATAGTATCTATGTATACATGATATATAACAGTATCTATATCTACATGATATATAACAGTATCTATGTCTACATGATATATAACAGTATCTATGTATACATGATATATAACATAGTATCTATGTATACATGATATATAACAGTATCTATATCTACATGATGTATAACAGTATCTATGTATACATGATATATAACAGTATCTATGTCTACATGATATATAACAGTATCTATGTATACGTGATATATAACATAGTATATATGTCTACATGATATATAACAGTATCTATATCTACATGATATATAACATAGTATCTATGTCTACATGATGTATAACAGTATCTATGTCTACATGATATATAACAGTATCTATATCTACATGATATATAACAGTATCTATATCTACATGATATATAACAGTATCTATGTATACATGATATATAACAGTATCTATGTATACATGATATATAACATAGTATCTATGTATACATGATATATAACAGTATCTATATCTACATGATATATAACAGTATCTATGTATACATGATATATAACAGTATCTATGTCTACATGATATATAACAGTATCTATGTATACATGATATATAACAGTATATATGTCTACATGATATATAACAGTATCTATGTCTACATGATATATAACAGTATCTATATCTACATGATATATAACAGTATCTATATCTACATGATATATAACATAGTATCTATGTATAGATGATATATAACAGTATCTATATCTACATGATATATAACATAGTATCTATGTATAGATGATATATAACAGTATCTATATCTACATGATATATAACAGTATCTATATCTACATGATATATAACAGTATCTGTCTACATGATATATAACAGTATCTACGTATACATGATATATAACAGTATCTATATCTACATGATACATAACAGTATCTGTATACATGGTATATAACAGTATCTATGTCTACATGATATATAACAGTATCTATGTCTACATGATATATAACAGTATCTATATCTACATGATATATAACAGTATCTATATCTACATGATATATAACATAGTATCTATGTATAGATGATATATAACAGTATCTATATCTACATGATATATAACAGTATCTATATCTACATGATATATAACAGTATCTGTCTACATGATATATAACAGTATCTATGTCTACATGATATATAACAGTATCTATGTCTACATGATATATAACATAGTATCTATGTATAGATGATATATAACAGTATCTGTGTCTACATGATATATAACAGTATCTATATCTACATGATATATAACAGTATCTGTCTACATGATATATAACAGTATCTACGTATACATGATATATAACAGTATCTATATCTACATGATATATAACAATATCTATGTATACATGATATATAACAGTATCTATGTATACATGATATATAACATAGTATCTATATCTACATGATATATAACATAGTATCTATATCTACATGATATATAACAGTATCTATGTCTACATGATATATAACATAGTATCTGTCTACATGATATATAGCATAGTATCTATATCTACATGATATATAACATAGTATCTGTCTACATGATATATAACAGTATCTGTCTACATGATATATAGCATAGTATCTATATCTACATGATATATAACATAGTATCTGTCTACATGATATATAACATAGTATCTATGTCTACATGGTATATATACGTGTATAGCCTGAAACATACATTGTACCATCGTTGGGCGATACACCACTTATCACACACACAGCTATAACCTTCTCCATCAATCTCAGGGGAAAACCTAATAGGTGAATTATGATATTTGTCGATCAGAAGCTCAATGTCTGCCAGAATTACACTCCCCAGGGAGTTGAGAATGTCCATTCATATGAATCTATTCATTATCAGTAACAACTGGCAGGTGTAATGAGCTATAAGCTGGCTCTAAAAGGATTGTCATGTTCTCGCTGACAGACCACAGTTGCTGGAAAGTTACATTTGAAAATGAATTTATCCTGGCTCTTACTTTGCCTAATGCGTGGCTTCAGATTATTATGTCTGTCATCATGGCCGTCATTACATCATGCGAGCTGTCAGGGGAAACCTTCCTACATGGTCGAAGGACAGTCATATGACAAATAATCCATTGTGTAATTTCCCTCGTTGACAACGTATCAATAAAATAGGGCTTTTCTCTTTTCTCACAGTTAATGGCTCCGATCCTTGGTAGTCTGCCTCACCGGTGACGAGGACCAGGCCATGTTTGTACGTTTAACAGACAAACCCTTCCCATAATCAGGACAAATCTTAGCTAAAAACAGAGCAGGGTGTGGTTATAAACCACTTTGGGCGGTGGGGTAGCCTGGTGGTTAAAGCGTTCGCTCATCACGGCGAAGACCCGGGTTCGATTCCCCACATGGGTACAATGTGTGAAGCCCATTTCTGGTGTCCCCCGCCATGATATTGCTGGAATATTGCTAACAGCCATGTAAAACTAAACTCACTCACTATAAACCACTGTATTCCATGTGTAGGGGAGTAGCAGAGGTGGCTGAAGCAGGCACTTGCCAGTCCAAGGTTCTATCCCCGACATGGAACATTATCCCTGCAATAAATGTAAACATCTTCTCACTTGCCCATTTGGAATCAGGTTCAAATTTCAAACATGTTTAAATATTCTGTGACTAAATCAATTTGTCAAACTGGGCAAGACAGCAGTTGTTTTGCTATCCTCGTGTCATCCAGATCAATGTCGTGGTTCCCTAAGTGATAGAATAATTATATTGTTTATAGTGTTCGAGAACACTACGTTATGCCCTGCATATCCATGCTTCACTGTAGGTAATAAAGGATTATATACACCATGACAGTATATGTCACAGGGTGTTTGTTTGTGCAGTGTTGCCTGACTTGGACCATTTTCAAAGAAATCACCAAGATTTGCTTTTGGATAAAGTTTCCTGAGCATCAGCTGATGGTAAATCTTCCTCAGCTCTCAGAATTTTGGTTGTTTGATAACTCAGCTGTCTTTCTTTTGGTTGCTAGGTATCTGATGGCCTATTTCATTTCTTTAGCTGGAGCCAGATGCAACAGTCACAAAATCTTTGAAGAAAATTTGATATATTTTTTGTTTGCCTTCCCAATCAATCTTTGATGGATTATGAAAATACAAAGATACAAACTACCGGTCGTCCATACAGTAGTAACTGAGGACATGTGGCAGCTCTTACTGATAGATGAAAGCCTTCTCTGACACAAATAAATGAACAGACAATTGGGACAAAGAATACAGCCTGCCAACACACAGGTGTAAGGATGACGGAACTGACAGGAACAACTTCATTCAATAGATTCATGAAACATTCTGATTCTGATGTCCTCCTCCCTTGCCAAGAGTGTGTGCTCCAGGGGAGATAACTGCTGGTGTTCAAATCAGGAATATATAACAGAGTATCTATGTCTACATGGTATATATACGTGTATAGCCTGAAACATACATTGTACCATCGTTGGGCGATACACCACTTATCACACACACAGCTATAACCTTCTCCATCAATCTCAGGGGAAAACCTAATAGGTGAATTATGATATTTGTCGATCAGAAGCTCAATGTCTGCCAGAATTACACTCCCCAGGGAGTTGAGAATGTCTATTCATATGAATCTATTCATTATCAGTAACAACTGGCAGGTGTAATGAGCTATAAGCTGGCTCTAAAAGGATTGTCATGTTCTCGCTGACAGACCACAGTTGCTGGAAAGTTACATTTGAAAATGAATTTATCCTGGCTCTTACTTTGCCTAATGCGTGGCTTCAGATTATTATGTCTGTCATCATGGCCGTCATTACATCATGCGAGCTGTCAGGGGAAACCTTCCTACATGGTCGAAGGACAGTCATATGACAAATAATCCATTGTGTAATTTCCCTCGTTGACAACGTATCAATAAAATAGGGCTTTTCTCTTTTCTCACAGTTAATGGCTCCGATCCTTGGTAGTCTGCCTCACTGGTGACGAGGACCAGGCCATGTTTGTACGTTTAACAGACAAACCATTCCCATAATCAGGACAAATCTTAGCTAAAAACAGAGCAGGGTGTGGTTATAAACCACTTTGGGCGGTGGGGTAGCCTGGTGGGTAAAGCGTTCGCTCATCACGCCGAAGACCTGGGTTCGATTCCCCACATGGGTACAATGTGTGAAGCCCATTTCTGGTGTCCCCCGCCATGATATTGCTGGAATATTGCTAACAGCCATGTAAAACTAAACTCACTCACTATAAACCACTGTATTCCATGTGTAGGGGAGTAGCAGAGGTGGCTGAAGCAGGCACTTTCCAGTCCAAGGTTCTATCCCCGACATGGAACATTATCCCTGCAATAAATGTAAACATATTCTCACTTGCCCATTTGGAATCAGGTTCAAATTTCAAACATGGTTAAATATTCTGTGACTAAATCAGTTTGTCAAACTAGGCAAGACAGCAGTTGTTTTGCTATCCTCGTGTCATCCAGATCAATGTCGTGGTTCCCTAAGTGATAGAATAATTATATTGTTTATAGTGTTCGAGAACACTACGTTAAGCCCTGCATATCCTTGCTTCACTGTAGGTAATAAAGGATTATATACACCATGACAGTATATGTCACAGGGTGTTTGTTTGTGCAGTGTTGCCTAAATAGGACCATTTTCAAAGAAATCACCAAGATTTGCTTTTGGATAAAGTTTCCTGAGCATCAGCTGATGGTAAATCTTCCTCAGCTCTCAGAATTTTGGTTGTTTGATAACTCAGCTGTCATTCTTTTGGTTGCTAGGTATCTGATGGCCTATTTCATTTCTTTAGCTGGAGCCAGATGCCACAGTCACAAAATCTTTGAAGAAAAATTTGATATATTTTTTGTTTGCCTTCCCAATCAATCTTTGATGGATTATGAAAATACAAAGATACAAACTACCGTTGTCCATACAGTAGTAAATGAGGACATGTGACAGCTCTTACTGATAGATGAAAGCCTTCTCTGACACAAATACATGAACAGACAATTGTGACAAAGAATACAGCCTGCCAACACACAGGTGTAAGGATGACGGAACTGACAGGAACAACTTCATACAATAGATTCATGAAACATTCTGATTTCGATCTTGCCAGAATGAGTTTGTCATGGAAACATCATCAATGAACTTCGCAACATTGATTCGAAATATTAACGAAGAGTATTCAAGTGAAAATAAAAACTGTTATGTTTTCTCATTTTAGTTTTAGGTTCTAGTCTGTAATGGCCGTAAACTTTGAAATAGAAAAATGGTTCCTTGCATTATCTGAGTTGCTTAGAGTTGAATCCATGTGATGTTTTGTTTACAAGTTGATCAGAATGTAACTAAAATCACACACATGTGCATCTTGCGTTGTCCGTTCTTGGTGATAGCATTTACTGATGCATCGAGCGGATCATTGCCTGTCAAGGATTCTGTATCCCAAGGCTACTGGGAATGTGACAGTTATCTTTTAAAAAACATATCCCAGAGGATGAAAGCAAATAAAGTGTGTCTTTTTCTCTAATTCCTGTTTTGAAGTCTGTCATGATGAACTCATTGTGTAATTAGGCGTAGTGATTTGAACACCAGCAGTTATCTCCCCTGGAGCACACTCTCTTGGCAAGGGAGGAGGACAAAAGGGTCTCATCTTTGAAGTCTCTAAGCACTGCTGGAAGAGAGTTTGCACTGAAGGGCCCTGCTGTGACCCTTGAGATGATTTTGATAATGGCAGTTTACCATATGCTGTCTTGTTGATCATTAACAAGTAATCGTACTAACCATGTTTACATGCATGATGTTACTTCTGTGTGCCCCATGGTCCCTAGTATGGTGATCAACCTTCAGTTGTTGGCGATCTATAGCCCATTTTTACATTGTATTGTCCAAAAATAATTTTCTACTTTCAAAGATATATGCTAGCTAGTTTTAACTCAATCTGTGATAATTCAGTGGTTTTACTGTCCTTCGTTGACAGGGTTTTGTGTATTATATGTACGTATTATGAATTTAGAACTAGTTATAGTCACGATATGGCTGAAATATTGCCAATGTGACTTTAAATCTTAACTCACTCACTCACTACTACTGTGTGACGATGGCAAGGAACAATTACTGCAATGTGAGACTTTCATAGGGACAGAAGTAGGGGACCGACATGGCCAAGTCACCTGAGGCATTGCAATTCACTCTGAAGAGTTATGTCCCTTGGCAGACCCCTGTGATTGTTGGTTCGCCTGATTATGTGTCATGATTTATCAGCACCGTACCATGTTTGTGTTCCACCAAAATGATACGTAAACAAGATCTGCACTGCTTGTGTGTTCTGCCAAAAAGTGGACATGCTTTGATAGAACTTGACTATTTTAAAGCAAACTTAGAACTAGCTCACTCACTCTGGGACAAATGATCCTCCTCATTATCAAGCTTTCTCACTTGCCAGGTTTGTATGCTAGGCAAAGAGCAGAGGTTTTCCATGCATTTTAGACAGCTAAGTTCAGGGTTCATATGAACCTTGAGCGGAATATTTCTTTTTCTCAGATTTATGATTATATTTGTCATGTCGTCTACATTGATGGTGAATATATATCTGTGAACATGAATAAAAACAAAATTAATTATGTGTATTGCATTATATTAAAAAGTAAAAGCTGAAACTTCTTTGATAGTGAGATGAAGTTGCAAATGTGTGAGTGATGATATATTTGATAATACAGTTGCCTAAGAAGGGGATCGTCATCAGGGGCAGCACTGTCATGAACCTCCTCATCCCTGTACCGGCACAGTGCCGCTGCAGACAACCATAATTGGCTATCTGGCTCCCATCAGTCCTGCTGCCTGCAGCGTTGTCGCCATGCTCAGTGTGATACCCTTAATCTAAAGTAATTAAAACATGGCGTGATTAACTAATGAAGACGAATGGGGGTGTTCCTTGAGCTGGTGTGAGACACAGATTGTCCGGGGGGTGAGGACAGTCCTGTTTACACTGGTCATGTTGTGCTACAGTAATGACAAGATTGGTGAAATATATAGGAAGAGAGTTGTTGTCCCTGGGGTGAGGAGAGTTACAGGCCACCTTGTGCTTCAGTTAGTGACAAGACTGAGGTAGTGCACTTGTTACTTGGGGGTGGGGTAGGGGGTATTGTCCTGTTAGGAGGTGAGGAGAGTCTGGTTTGCAGTAAACCCGTGAAGATCCGGGGTAGAATAGGTCTTCAGCAACCCATGCTTGCCACAAAAGGCGACTATGCTTGTCGTAAGAGGCGACTAACGGGATCGGGTGGTCAGCCTCGCTGACTTGGTTGACACATGTTATCGGTTCCCAATTGGGCAGATCGATGCTCATGCTGTTGATCACTGGATTGTCTGGTCCAGACTCGATTTTTTACAGACCGCTGCCATATAGCTGGAATATTGCTGAGTGCGGCGTAAAAATCAACTCACTCACGCACTGGTTTGCAGCAGCCAGCCTAAAGTTCAATTTGTGACAGGAGTGTGGGGAAGCGTTACTTGTTGTGGGAAAACTATCCTATCTTTAGTTGGTGAACAACTTTTGTCATATATTGAATCAACTGGGTCCATTCTGGCAATGGATGAGTTGAAATTCTAGCCATGACTATTTTCTACTTATTTCTAAACCTATTTCTTGACAGAACTTCACATTTTGTAAACTGTTCCATATTAGCTTCTGAACAGAAGTGTGCCATCATGTACCCTCACCATACATCATCATCTGGTAGACCTGTGTAGCTACAGGCTTTACACATGATCTAACTTCAAGTATTTACTAACCAGTGAGCTCTATACTCATAATCCCTGGTGCTTTATCTGAATAAATAGGGAAAATCCCTTTAATTCATGAATAACCAGTACTGAGTGTTGCTGGGGGCAGGTTGCCATCTCCTTGTGTCCTGACAGCGCCACCGTCCTACTATACTTTGACGCTCACGGCCACCAACACATATAAATCTCCCAATCAGTGTCAGCCTCATAATACCCATCATGCATCATTGACAGGGCTTGCCACAAATCTTTGCATTAACTGACCAATTTCTACCCAAAAAGTCAAAGTAATTAAAGTTTCAGAAGCGCGTCTTTCAGCTCTTTCTCTCCCCAATCCAAATTTGAATTTCAAAGATGGCTGGATTTTATTGTTATTCATGACATTCCGTCAATACACGTGGACCGATGGAAAGAGACCTGCCTCCCTGTGTCATCACACAACCGTCACCAGGAGCCGGGAAACTACCAGCATTTCAATTTCAATTTCTTAGATATTGTAATTTTTGTTAAGATTGGTAGTGTTTTTTTAGTCCTTTTCAGGATTGTTTACTAATTAAATCAAGTCATAGATTTTTATGTTCTTTTTGAGATTGCTTTGAATAAGTGAATGCCCAGATTGTGTTTATGATAACCTGGAGAAATCAAGCTGTAGATTATAGGAACACTTCAATGTGTGGTGTATCTCAGCCACGAGAGTTGGACCATCATCCTGATGCAAGTGTCCTCTTGCCTATATCAGGTCTACTCTTCACCTGTGGCAGTAGGGTAGCCCAGTAGTTAAAGCGTTCGCTCGTCATGCCAAAGACCTGGGTTTGATTCCCCACATGGGTACAATTTGTGAAGCCCATTTCTGGTGTCCCCAGCCATGATATTGCTGGAATATTGCTAAAAGCAGCGTAAAACCCAACCAACTCACTCACTCACTCACTCTTCACTCTTGCCCTCAATCAAGCCAAGTATTTTTAAGCCAACAACACCAAGATATGTTAGGCCATAAGTGTGTGGGGTAGCTTTGTGGTGGAAGTGTTCTCTTCTCACATCAGTCTGGGTTTGGTTCCCAGTAATGACATCAAGTCACTCCAGAACCCACAGTTAGGAAACAGTGATCATACACAATGACACACCTGGTGAGTTTGAGTCGACAAGATGTTACCCAGAGGCCCAGATAAGCTGCGTATCCGGGTAAAATACGCATAGAAAATTTCCAATTACGCATTGAAAAATAATTGTTGCGTACCAATTACGCATTTAAACTGTTAGATACGCAAAGAGTTTAAAACAAATGCGTACGGAATATACTTATAAAAATCGCTTGCGTAATGAAAAAGACATCGATTTCTATCAAGTTGTACTGTTAGTATAGGACAAGTGTTGTACTGTCAGTATAGGATGACTGATTGTTTATGAAATCATTTCCCTTATATTTAAGTTGGTTTTGATTAGGTTTGACATAAGGCAGAACATACCTGCTTAGTAAACTTACTCAATGACACAATACTTAGGTATGTAAAATGACTGAAATACATTCATATTTGAAAGCAGTGGGTAACGGAAAATGAAATACCCACTCAACATTCATAATACCCTCTCCAAAAAAATACAGTGGGTACAGTACCCACATTAGCTAAATTTTATTTAACCTAACCTACAGTGCTACCCTACCCAACCCAAGTCTCCATCTACCAATGTTGATGTAAAACGAAGACAGGTGCTGATTCATGTTGTTTAAAGACCCAGCATCAGACATGCGGACCAACTAAATCCAAGAGCCATTCACAGAAGTCATTGATCTCGACATGTAGACATTATGCTTAAAGGATAAAAAATATTCTTGTATTGGGAATAGACAGTGAACCAGAGGTAATAATGTCTTGCATGGCTTTGTCAGACATTTAAACTCAAATGTTTCGCAACACATTTATCAGTTTGATTTAATGATCTACACAGTTCAGTAGTGTCTGACAGAAAGGATTGCCGCGGTGGCCACTCTTTCTCAATTTCAACACAGAAGTCAAAATCAATTGCAGAAGATTCTGCCACTTAACTCCTGAAACTGTCAAGATGGTGTGGCTTTCTTCAAGGTGTTCCTGTAATTCCCCAGACTCCACGTATCAACACAGCGGGCAATAATTGTGTTATCGCCTAATATGACTATCTATCACCTTGGCCGATTTAATTGTGCATTATTGCATGAAACTAGAAGACTTGAAACAGTGCTATTGCTTGGAATGGGCCATTTTGTCTGTAATCTCGTTAACGACCTTGAAGGCTTCACTTACGACACGATACTTTGTTTGATTTTATTGTATGTGTTGTGAGAGGAGATTGAAGGGTTGTTGAAGCTGTGACAAACTTCAAAGCTTACGCAGCTCTCTGATCGAGGCCTTCCAGAGTATTTTGTTGAACCAATATCTCTAACTTTTGCTTTAGTTTCAAGTTTTACAATTAGAGAAATAAATCCACATTCATGGTAAATCAGCCACATATTCGATGTTGAGTGTAGTGTGTTGCTACTGGGATGAAAAGACAGCCATCTGGGGAGACTATAAAATACAGCCAATGAACACCTCCTTTTCAATTCCTTTTGTGTAACACCTGAACCACATGTTCTGTACGCACACCAGATCTTCCCTCCCAAGCCACCAGGTGGCTCCCCCTGTGGTAAGTCCGCCACAGGTACTGAGATGAAGGCTGTAATGGTTGTGTTGCCTGACTATCAGTGTCCCGCCCTGGTTCTGCCTCAGATCACTGGAATTGTATTGATGCGGAGGCATCTAGCGTAAGATAGATAACTCTTATCCTTCACAGATATCAGACATAGTTGAAATGTCGGTATTGATAAAACAACACTGTATAATGTGGAGGAATGGACTGTAGTTTATGGAGATCTGCCTGACAGGGAGTGCCAGAGGTGGTAACTCCATCGAGATATGTCAACTGTCAAGTCGAGATCTAACTGCATTCACTTTCTCAAGTCCATGAAACTGTCACAGACAATAAAATATTTGTTATTTTTGGTATGACGCGGTCGGGATCGAACCCCGCGACCTTCCGCTCTCCCGATTTGTTATATACTACTCACAACAAGTTAAGGAAACCCACAACTGGAAGGCTGAGTTGCAGTACCCAGCAAGTATAATTGTAAAGAAAGAGAATGCAGAAAATAATATACTATTCACACTTTGCTAAGGATCAAATCATTGATTCAACAGAATACTATGATGTGTGGTAAAATTTGGTTTAAATATCTAAGCCAATTGCAAGCATGGATCCAAGTTTTCAGTATGTCGCTGTATCTTGTGGATCCCCTACCTGCTATTGACAGGTATTGTGTGCTTGTCAGTGACCCGGGCCATGATTTGCAAAATGGTTGATTGGTGCCATGTAAACCATTTTGATGGTTACTCATGTATCAAGTGCATAAGGTTAGATTAAAGTGGCTGTTTTCCTAAAGATGTCTTACCATATTATTATTTATCCAGTTTTAAATGGATACAATTTCAAATTATAAATCTATGTTTAAGTAAAGGTGCAAATTTGTGTGATCCTTAGCAAAGTGTGGGTAGTATATGTTGCTTTCTAAGGACTACTGTATTATTCATTGTACCAACTTCTTTACATCAGCTAAAGATCAGATAACTCATGGAATTGTTGATCCTTACCTTACGCTACTGGATCTTTTGTGTCCTGAGTGAGTGAGTTTAGTTTTACACCGCTTTAGCAATATTCCAGCAAAATCACAGTGGGGGACACCAGAAATGGGCTTCACATATTGTACCTCTTCAGTGTGACAAGCGAACACTTTAACCACTAGGCTACCTCATCGCCCCAGTTTCAGGAGCGTGTTTGTAGGGTTTCAGGAGTGAGTGTGTAGGGTTTCGGGAGGTGGTCTGTGTTACAGATGTTTTCCACTTGGAGGTTTGTGTTACAAACGTTTTCCACTTGGAGGTCTGTGTTACAGACGTTTACCACTTGGAGGTCTGTGTTACAGACTTTTTCCACTTGGAGGTCTGTGTTACAGACGGTTACTACTTGAAAGTCTGTGTTACAGATGTTTTCCACTTGGAGGTCTGTGTTACAGATGTTTTCCACCTGGAGGTCTGTGTTACAGACGTTTACCACTTGTATGTCTGTGTTACAGACATTTACCACTTGGAGGTCTGTGTTACAGACATTTACCACTTGGAGGTCTGTGTTACAGACATTTACCACTTGGAGGTCTGTGTTACAGACGTTTACCACTGGAGGTCTGTGTTACAGACTTTTTCCACTTGGAGGTCTGTGTTACAGACTGTTACTACTTGAGGTCTGTGTTACAGACGCACATACCACTTGAGGAGGTCTGTGTTACAGACTTTTTCCACTTGGAGGTCTGTGTTACAGACGGTTACTACTTGAAAGTCTGTGTTACAGATGTTTTCCACTTGGAGGTCTGTGTTACAGATGTCTTCCACTTAGAGGTCTGTGTTACAGATGTTTACCACTTGGAGGTCTGTGTTACAGATGTTTACTACTTGGAGGTCTGTGTTACAGCTGTTTTCCACTTGGAGGTCTGTGTTACAGATGTTTTCCACTTGGAGGTCTGTGTTACAGATGTCTTCCACTTAGAGGTCTGTGTTACAGATGTTTACCACTTGGAGGTCTGTGTTACAGATGTTTTCCACCTGGAGGTCTGTGTTACAGACGTTTACCACTTGTATGTCTGTGTTACAGACATTTACCACTTGGAGGTCTGTGTTACAGACATTTACCACTTGGAGGTCTGTGTTACAGACATTTACCACTTGGAGGTCTGTGTTACAGACGTTTACCACTCGGAGGTCTGTGTTACAGACTTTTTCCACTTGGAGGTCTGTGTTACAGACGGTTACTACTTGGAGGTCTGTGTTACAGACGTTTACCACTTGGAGGTCTGTGTTACAGACTTTTTCCACTTGGAGGTCTGTGTTACAGACGGTTACTACTTGAAAGTCTGTGTTACAGATGTTTTCCACTTGGAGGTCTGTGTTACAGATGTCTTCCACTTAGAGGTCTGTGTTACAGATGTTTACCACTTGGAGGTCTGTGTTACAGATGTTTACTACTTGGAGGTCTGTGTTACAGCTGTTTTCCACTTGGAGGTCTGTGTTACAGATGTTTTCCACTTGGAGGTCTGTGTTACAGATGTCTTCCACTTAGAGGTCTGTGTTACAGATGTTTACCACTTGGAGGTCTGTGTTACAGATGTTTACCACTTGGAGGTCTGTGTTACAGCTGTTTTCCACTTGGAGGTCTGTGTTACAGATGTTTACTACTTGGAGGTCTGTGTTACAGCTGTTTTCCACTTGGAGGTCTGTGTTACAGATGTCTTCCACTTAGAGGTCTGTGTTACAGACTTTTTCCACTTGGAGGTGTGTGTTACAGATATTTTCCACTTGGAGGTCTGTGTTACAGATGTCTTCCACCTGGAGGTCTGTGTTACAGACTTTTTCCACTTGGAGGTCTGTGTTACAGATGTTTTCCACTTGGAGGTCTGTGTTACAGATGTTTTCCACTTGGAGGTCTGTGTTACAGATGTTTACCACTTGAAGGTCTGTGTTACAGATGTTTACTACTTGGAGGTCTGTGTTACAGATGTTTACTACTTGGAGGTCTGTGTTACAGATGTTTTCCACTTGGTGGTCTATGTTACAGATGTTTTCCACTTGGAGGTCTGTGTTACAGATGTTTTCCACTTGGTGGTCTGTGTTACAGATGTTTTCCACTTGGAGGTCTGTGTTACAGATGTTTTCCACTTGGAGGTCTGTGTTACAGACGTTTTCCACTTGGAGGTCTGTGTTACAGATGTTTACCACTTGGAGGTCTGTGTTACAGATGTTTACTACTTGGAGGTCTGTGTTACAGATGTTTTCCACTTGGAGGTCTGTGTTACAGATGTTTTCCACTTGGAGGTCTGTGTTACAGATGTTTTCCACTTGGAGGTCTGTGTTACAGATGTTTTCCTGTGTTACAGATACTTGGAGGTCTGTGTTACAGATGTTTTGTTACAGCTGTTTTCCACTTGGAGGTCTGTGTTACAGACATTTACCACTTGGAGGTCTGTGTTACAGATGTTTTCCACTTGGAGGTCTGTGTTACAGATGTTTTCCACTTGGAGGTCTGTGTTACAGATGTTTTCCACTTGGAGGTCTGTGTTACAGATGTTTACCACTTGGAGGTCTGTGTTACAGACGGTTACTACTTGGAGGTCTGTGTTACATATGTTTTCCACTTGGTGGTCTATGTTACAGATGTTTTCCACTTGGAGGTCTGTGTTACAGATGTTTTCCACCTGGAGGTCTGTGTTACAGATGTTTAACACCTGGAGGTCTATCTGAGAGACCTTTCACCGTTTGGTGACCCTATGTACTGAGAATCCCAGAAACTTAATCAGGTTGAACCAGGAATACAAAATACATGATAGGTTGAGAGGCATGATGCTGCTCTGCCCATTGATGTGAGGTACCTTGCCCACTTGGCCACCAGTGACACTTTGTATTGTAATGACAAACTTTTGGGAGGTTTATAATACAAATATTTTGTTGTAGAACATACTATACACAAATAAGAAAATACTATACACAAATAATTTTGCTTTAGCAAAAAATGAGTTCTAAATTTCTAGCCAACAAGGTTCTGACATAACTGTTGTCTTTTGCAAGCAGCCGATGGTAGGTGCCACATTTCACTGGATTAGAGGTGACTTAAGCTCTTGTGATGTCAGTTGCCATGGTAACAGGATGGGTATCCAGTGAAACGTTACTGAGGTATCAAGTAGCCAGTGTTGAGAAATGTTTATTGGCCTCCATGTTCAGGAATTACAGTCAATCCAGAATGTCAAGGAATAATCTGTGGAAAACAAGTCTAAATTTGTCTTGTGATATTTTCTTTCTTCAAACTTAAATGTCAAATGTATCTTTATGATAATTAATGTCCTCATGAAAATGTTCAAAACAGTTGTATGCTTAAAAAGGTTAAAGATCACATAGGATGGAGAAGACGTTGTCAGGAGCTGAACCACACATCTCCCCGATATTTTAATATTCTGTCCATATGAATGCTGGCGTCAACCCCAGGTACCATTACAGATACTCGGTCAGTCAGTCAGTCAGTCAGTCAGTAATATTCAACACTGTTAAGTTGTTTATGTCGGGTGGAATCTGTTTCGGGAGATAATTGAGAGTAGATATTTTCTATCCCTGACATTTTGTGTATTCTCATGGCACAAACCAATCACTTGTAAATCCAAGACACAGGATGGATGGACGTGTGAGTTGTGTAAGTAGGACTTTGACTGGTCTTTTATGAAGGATGGGATGATGGGGGTGGGGGGGTAGATAACAAGGGAGGGTGGAGCTTGCCAAAATGTATCACAACTGTAATGGGGGCTGGTTAAAGGGTGCATAAACAACAAATAAATGAAAAAGTTACATGACAATTTGTTGTACCTGATAACAAACTTTGCATGAATTCTGCCATGACAAGTTCAATGGTAATCAAATGTGGACCCTTTGGTAATGGAATCCAGCCAGGTGTTGCTTTAACAGCCTGCTCCCCTGAAGTTGTGTAAAGCAAGATAAGATAACTCCGCTTGTCTCCACCGGCCAATGAAGCCGTTCATGTGGCGGTTCCGCTACATGGCAACACATTTAATTATTGTAATTAAGCACATGAGAAGGGCAAAGGGCGAGATGTTCGTGGAGTGCTACAAGACGGATGAGGGGAAGTAGGTAGGTGCTATGTTTACTCAGGTGATCTAGATGAAGCTCGTCTGCTGGTACAGAGAAGATGGGAAGGTGTAAGCTGCTCCCAGGGTCCTTAGTGCCCACTGATCAGATCAAGCTGATAGCTTGCACGTCTTACTTCTCTACTCCTACGTTTCAGCTTTTCTGGAATTCACACCTTGTACACTGTTCAGATAGTTATCCGAAAGATAAAACATTGTAGTCTATTCAACTTCCCAGCTGTTTATGTTAGTTTTGTTCATTTTTTTATTTAAACGATGTTCAAAGCAGACATTTTTTATGTGTGATTGAGCCTTCCGTAAGTTTGTAAAAGTCAAACAGAATTAAATGAAAAAAATACTGCCTTTGATGTTTTCAGCATCTTTTGTTCGACACCATAAACGGTTCACACCTCATGCCCCTGTATGCTCAGTTTGATAGCCAACACATTGAATAATGAAAATAGTACCAACTTGATCACATAGCGCAGTTATTGTCACCTCGACCCACAGAACCACCACATGCAGCTCTTTTTCACACAGGAGCATCACATTCACTATATTTCCAACAGAACGAGAATAAATTCACTTCTATTTTACAGAAAGTCATCATGTTCACTTCTTTTTCACACAGATCTATATTCACTTCTGTTTCACACAAAGCCATAATATTCACTTCTATTTCACATGGATCAATTGTTATCCCCCGCCACACGTTTAGGGTGAAGCGGGGGATATAGTATTAGGCTACGTCCGTCCGTCCGTCCGTACGAATTGGAATATCTTAAGAACCGTTCACTATATATTTTTCATATTTGTTACCTAGGTTCATCACAGTATAAGAAAGGTCCAAGTCAGGTTTAGTGACCTTGACCTTCATTTCAAGGTCACAAGGGGGACTTTAACGTTTTACCTGCATGTTAAGCTATCTCAAGAACCGTTCACTGGATTTTCTCTGATATTCAATACCAAGCTTTATCTTGGGAAGATGCAGGGCCCAGTCGATTTTGGTGACCTTCACATAATTTTCAAAGTCATGGCAACACTGAAGATTTCACCATGTAAACCTGCATGTTAAGCTATCTCAAGAACCGTTCACTGGATTTTCTTCATATTTAACACCAAGCTTTATCTTGGGAAGGCGCAGGGCCCAGTTAATTATGGTGACCTTCACTTAAATTTCAACGTCACAGAGACACTTTGAAGATTTCAGCATATTAACCTGCATGTTATGCTTGTCAGCGAGATACCTCAAGAACCATTCACTGGAGTTTCTTTATATTTGACACCAAGCTTCATCCAGGGAAGGCGCAGGGCCCAGTCAATTTTGGTGACCTTCACTTTATTTTCAAGGTCACAGAGACACTTTGAAGATTTCAGGATGTTAAATTGCATGTTAAGATAGACAGCAAGATATCGCACAAAATATTCACTGGATTTTCTTCATATTTGACACCAAGCTTCATCTAGGGAAGGCCTAGGGCCAAGTCAATTTTGGTGAACTTCACATAATTTTCAGGGTCACGACGACCCTTTGAAGATTTCAGCATGTTAACCTGAAGTGTCAGCAAGATATTTCAAGAACGGTTCACTGGATTTTCTTCATAGACTTTCAAGACTTCCCTTGAATGGTTTTCAATAAGCAATTTCTTTAGTACTATTTTTGCATATTTCATACACTATGACATTCATGCCAAGGTCAAAGTCAGTCTTCAAAATATGTGTGTGTTTGAACAACTAAAGAGCAAGATATCAAGAGAGGTTGACTGGTCATGTTTTTGTTGACATTTAACTTAAACTTTCATTACTTTATAAGTTTGATTTGATAATTTGCGGCGGGGGATTATGTCACCTTTGTGACAATGCTTGTTGACATTTCACTTCATCTTAAACATTCATTACTTTATAAGTTTGATTTCATAATTTGCAGCGGGGGAATATGTCACCTTCGTGACAATGCTTGTCACTTCTGTTTCACACAAAGCCATGATATTCACTTCTGTTTCACATGCATCGATTTTCACTTCTGTTTCACACAAAGCCATGATATTCACTTCTGTTTCACATGCATCGATTTTCACTTCTGTTTCACACAAAGCCATGATATTCACTTCTATTTCACACGGATCGATGTTCACTTTTATTTTGCACAAAGCCAAAATGTTCACTTCTGTTTCACACAAAGCCATAATATTCACTTCTATTTCACACGGATCGATGTTCACTTCTGTTTCACACAAAGCCATAATATTCACTTCTATTTCACATGTTTTGATATTCACTTTTGTTTCACAAAAAGTCATAATATTCACTTCTATTTCACATGCATCGATTTTCACTTCTGTTTCACACAAAGCCATGATATTGACTTCTATTTCACACGAAATGATTTTCACTTCTTTCACACAAAGCCATGATATTCACTTTTATTTCACACAAAGCCATAATCTTCACTTCTATTTCACACAATGATATTCATTCAAGGTCACACACAGCCATAATATTCACTTCTATTTCACACAGATCCTTAATGTTCACTTCTGTTTCACACAGATCGATATTCACCTCTATTTCACACACAGAGCCATAATTAATCACACAGAATGATATTCATTCTGGGTCACACAAAGCCATAATGTTCACTTCCTTTTCAGACAGCACCATAATATTCACTTCTATTTCACAATGGATTGATATTCACCTCTATTTCTCGTGTTCATGTCTAATTTCCCCAGAAGACCAGTAAATGCACCAATTTCACACAGGACCATCTTGTCCACCCATCACCCCTTATTGTCCCGGAACTGTTGGGAGACATGCATGACATGGTTTCAAGTGCATGTTGTAATGAGGATGATAACCCTGGGTCACTTCCTGTCTCCCACAATGCCTCTCCCTGGGAAGGTCATGTGACTGCTAAACAGCCGAGACCAGTAGGAAACTTTCTGGCTTTCATAACGGGAAAACAATTACAAAATTCATTTCTGCTTTTACTTGATCTGAAAAAGTGCAAGCTTTGTATTGATTATGTCTTCTGGAGCAACCGTCTCTCATGAATGTATTTCATGATCTTCTCAAAATATGATTACAATATTAAATGATGAAAATGACATGGTAGTCAGATAGGAAATGCCAGATCTAAATGTGATGGTAATCTTGTCTGAAAGAAAAGTTGTTTCATTTCATTCCAGATCTCATGGCTAGACAGTAATTTCCCAAATGTGTTTTTCTTTAATAATTTGTGTGCGTTTTTTTTGACTCCGACAGTCACAGTTGTTCTTGACTGAATCAATGTTCAGTAGATACCAGAATGGAAGCTTCAGTAGGTTTGTCAATTTGATTTTGAGAAAGACATTTCTACATAGGATATATTGATGTTATACAGGAGTGTTAGTGTTATCCTAGCACCCCATGTTCTCCACCATCACTATCTACTGGCACACTAGACCTCCACAGCGCCAGACCTTCAAGGCGCTGGTAACAACATGTGTGCGTCAGACTTCCAGACTTGGTGCAGCTGTAGAGATGAGATGTGATGTGAAAGTTGATCTACAAGTGTAGGTTGTCAGTAAGATACTCAGTCCGGTATGTTTACATACAAGTTTGGCTCACTTTGGTCAGAGGGTAGTGGCAACGGTGTGGTCTGGTTGTCGTGGTAACAGAAGTGCATGTTGCACCTCCAAGAGTGCGAATTGTCAGTCATGTCGGCTGTGTGTCCCAAGAAACGTCCCAAACACAGCAAGAAGGTGCGTAGTTTCACTTTATTCTTTGAATATGTTCAGATGTCAGAAGGCCAGGTAGTACTACTGTGATAAATGTTTATGTAAGTTGTGTGTCGCAATTGTTCCAGGGTACTTGGCGCCATCACTAGGGCGCAATCACTTGGTGGCGTCACTTGGTGGCGTCACTAGGCATACCTGAACCATTGGTTCCAATCCTTCATTTACCCAGAATCTGTTCCTAGCCTATCGGCACCATATCTGTGCTCATGGGTTTTGCCAAACAGGTAAATGTCTGAGACATGCATTGACTTGGGCTCCTCTCAAGCTGCATCATAGTGGTAGGACTGAAATATTCTTCAAAGCTGCATTACACTTTGATGTTACACTTGGCTCCCAAATTTCTATCTGGTTTGTTTGTGGTGTAAGACGACACTCGACAATGTTCATGCTAAAAGATAGTGGTCAGTAAATAATCCAGTCAGGACCACACAAACAAGTGATTCTAGTTATGAGCAATAATCATTCTAATCTGGGGATGATGACCTCTAATGAATCAAGTCACTTGGCTGTGACAAGCCCAGGTGCAGGGGAACAGTTCAATCCAGGCATCCCAGATCGGTGTAAGTCCGTGCCAAGCAGACCATGAAGTTTGATGCCAAATATCATTACAAGACGATATTCCTGACACTTATCTGATTTGTGGGATTATAATTTCTCAGTGAAGTAAAGATTCTAGTTCTGTTTTGGGTTAAGTGTGTGATCTAGATGTTCAGTTGTCAGGCTTCTGTTTGTTGTGGAAACAACCCGTGAAGGTTCGGGTTAGAATGTACCTTCAGTAACCCATGCTTGTCGTAAGAAGTGACTAACGGGATCGGGTGGTCAGACTTGCTGCCTTGGTTGAAACGTCATCGGTTCCCAATTGCGCAGATCGATGCTCATGCTGTTGATCACTGGATTGTCTGGTCCAGACTTGATTATATACAGACCACCGCCATATAGCTGGAATATAGCTGAGTGGGGCATAAAACTAAACTCACTCACTCATTGTTGTGGAAACTTTTGGCTGAGTGGGTTAGATTGCTAGCTTTTTGTGCTGGCGAGTATGTGCCTGACTCTGAAAGTGTCGGTTTGAATCCTGGGTGGGACTCAACCCCCAAAGTACCAAAAAGTACTAGAATGATTAGTGAAAAAGAGTAATCCCTAACATAACATGCGTTACGTCTTGCCACTTTCTAAAAGGCATTGTCAGTCAGTTCTTGTCTCTGAAAGCATCTCTGAGTCAACGATCCTAGAGTGTGGTGTACCCCAGGGCTCAGTCCTTGGGCCGCTTCTCTTTGTGTTATACACAAACCCTTTGGAGAAGGTCATTGATAACTTTGATCTGAATCACCACGCATTTGCAGACGACCTCCAATTGATGGATTCCTTCAAACCAGAGGATGTACAAATAGCCAGATCTAGAGTGAGTCAGTGCACGAAGGCAATTAGTTCATGGATGATGACAAATGAGCTGAAGCTCAATGATGATAAGACTGAGGCTATGTTGATTGGCACATCGCAATGTCTGAAAAGGATAAACTCTACGGACATCACAGTAGCCAACTCAGATATCCCACTTTCATCCAGTGTAAAAAACCTAGGTGTTCATCTTGATCCTTGTCTCACCATGGAGCAACATGTGAACCATCTCTGTAGAGTAGGCTACTTCCATCTCCACTCTATTGGTAACATCCGCCATCTTGTAACCACAGATGCTGCTAAAGTTCTCACTCAGTCACTTGTTCTCTCCAGGATTGACTATTGCAATAGCCTACTGTTTGGAATCTCCAATGATCTTCTCTTCAGACTTCAAAAACTTCCAGAATGCTGCCGCCAGAGTTGTCACTAAAACATCAAATGGACTCACATAACCCCAATCCTCCAGAGTCTGCATTGGCTGCCGGTTGAAGCAAGAATTCATTTCAAGATCTGCACTCTTGTTTTCCGCTGCAAACACGGCCTAGCTCCTCCATACCTCTCTGAGATGTTGTCAACATATATGCCTGCCCGTTCTCTCCGCTCTCAGAATCAACATCTTCTCTCAGTTCCCCAAGTTCGTCTCAAACACTTTGGCCATAGGTCATTCAAATTTGCAGCACCAACCCTATGGAACAGTCTTCCTACTCCCATAAAAATGCTTCATCCCTAGAAGCATTCAAATCGGGACTCAAAACCTTCCTCTTCAAAAAAGTCTACAACCTATAACTGTAAAATACTCTCACGGTTATTTTTGGCTAATTGTCATATCTTCTTCTTCAACTCTAGTCACTCTTTTTATATGTAGCGCTTTGAGCATGCTCTGGATGGACTATGGCGCATAAGAAATATCCATTTATTATTATTATTATTATTATCATTGTGTATTCATTATTCTTGGTGTATACCTGAAGTTTGATATTGCTTTGATATCACGTTTCATAAAACTGAGGAACCCAGTGGAGATTCTGCAACAGGATATTTATCTCCGCCACTAGAGATTCATTCAATGGGAGGTAATAAACTAAGTAAAGATTTCCTTTGGAAATGTTTTCATCGGATATAATTTCGAGTATTCTTGAGTATTTTCTCTCATAAGTTATTGTTCCCTGCAGAAGCTGTCAGAAAGGTGTTTTTGTACTCACTGATGTTGGCCACGGATATGCCACATTATTTTCAGACTTCTGAAATACATCTAAAATATTGCTGAATTTAGTGCAAAACAACAGTCACAAACAGCAGATATTCAGGTTTGCAGACCAAGATGATGGACTGAAAGTCTTCTTGAGACTGCAACGTACAGATTTGTACAAATTGTGTTGGACTGAGTTGTTCTGCATTGTACTGCATGGGTCTACATTGTACTACATTGTACTGCATGGGTCTACATTGTACTGCATTGTACTGCATGGGTCTGCATTGTACTACATTGTACTGCATGGGTCTACATTGTACTGCATTGTACTGCATGGGTCTACATTGTACTGCATTGTACTGCATGGGTCTACATTGTACTGGTTTGTTCTGTATTGTACTTGTGGTACCGCTACCTAGATATTTGCCTCTCACAAATCAATTTGCTCACATAGACCTCTGTTGCCACAAATCAGAAAGAAATATCGTCTATTGTTTATTACTGCATTATGTGTGCTCATTCCTTTGCACATTGTATATACTTTAATTACGGTTGTCATGCGCTGCACTCAACTCTCAAAGGACCCAAAAAGAGGCTATGAACATCAGATCGACAAGTGACAAAAACATGGCAGATAGTTTGCTTCAGATTGTGTTTAAATCATTGGAAATTTGTTTTTTTATGAAAGGAAGACGTCCTCTTTGTGGGAAAACTTCAAAAAGGTTAATCTATATGGTATTGTGCCGTGACATCAGTGTCACTTGCTGTTGTACTTAAGTACTAAACTTGATCTCAATTATGAACAAAGGTTGTCCTTGAAAACAAACTTTTTTCCCTTGAAAAATGCTTGAAAGTGGTTGAATTTAGAGTCCAAACATCTGTTTGAACCCTGTTTTTCAAATCAATCTCCAGTTACCAATTGTTAATTGTTCCGCCATCTGACCCCAACCTTCACCTCTTTACATTCTGTATTTAATGGAGGTGGTCACAAAACCACACAAGGCCCAGAGAGGCGATGATGCGGAGGTGCATACCTCTTTCTTTCTTCCCCCACCCCCGACACCCCCCTTTGTCCTGAAAGTATATTAAATGACAGTTGTGTATCCGCCCCTGCAAGCCCTCTCATAAACCAGTCTTATGTGATGTTTTCAGACAGATTCCTTCATTTGACCACCCTTATTTACTGTCTGTATCTGAGAAAGTTGGACACCAACAGCACATGCTTGATGATGTCTCCACACCCTAAGACTGTTTAAAGTTCTTCCACAGCCTGATCTCAGCGCCCATCCTGACACAACGATGACAGCAGAACATTGTCCATTGAGTAACCATCTGTAGTAGGAACTCACGTTGTAGTATTAAGTATGCTTGTTACTTCATGCACTGTTCTGACTGACCAGTTCCGGTGGTTGTAAGCAGACAGTTGTCGCCGACATCCTTTATTAGCTCATCACACTGAATGTGATGTTGTCAGAACACTGACAAGTTCGAGGTGGAGTGCCTGTCTAGCTACCCTCAACCTACCACCTTGCCCTGTCTCATCAGTATCCGTCAATCTCATTATCAGTCTATCCCCCCTTCACCCCCTCCCTAGGTCACAGCCAAGTCTGTCTGTCTCATCAAGGTGTCTGTGATTGTTTTTCTAAAGTTCAAAGCCATCATTATCATAGGTGTGGTCGTGCTTTATTAACTGGACTATAAAACCAGCCTGGAGATCTCTGTTATTAGGACAGCTCGTATATCAAGGATATTTGATTTCTTTGAACTTTGTGCATCACGTATTGACAGTACGTTGCTGATGGCATTCCCGAGTATCAGGAGACTCCGTAGATCAACATCTGCTTCATGTCTTATATTCCATCAGGGATGACTTGGTTATAACCTGGATGGTTAAATATGTTTATTTTCCAGCCATGTTTGTTGTGTTGACCAACTCAGGGGAGTTGTGATGATGAAATTAATAAAACATCAGGCTTCCTATACACCTGGTCCCGTATTCCCGAAACGTTCGTAGCCCTTAGAATTCTTAACTTTGATCGTAGCCAATGTGTTAAGAATGGGTTTAAGAAATTCTTTGGGCTACGAACGTTTCGAGAATAGCTAGCCAGGTCTCTCAGTGTTTGTAGTCCAGCATTCCCGTTATGTTTGTGTTGCAGAATACAGGTATGGTTTCAAACATTTGTAATGATATTTTTTCATTTGGGGCTCCGGTTAAAATAGATGCCCAGTAGCCAAACAGCTGACTAAAGGTGATCAGTAGGTCAATTTTTGTAACATAGTGGAGTGTGAGTGATTGTAATCGAAAGTTGTCTGATGCTGTTCATTATAACTCAGGGAAACAAATAAGGGAACACGTGAAAATACAAGTGTTCCTTTATTCTCTTTTCCAGGTTTCTTCACAAGTTTTGTTATGCACTGTGGGTGTAATTCTGGAAAGTATTAAGGAACAGTTGTACTTTCACGTGTTCCCTTCTTTGTTTCCATGGACCGCCTCCGTGGTGTAGTGGTTAGAGCGTCCGCCCGGAGAGCAGAAGGTCGAGGGTTCGATCCCCGACCGCGTCATACCAAAAGACGTTAAAATATGGTACTTGTTGGTCCCTGCCTGGCGCTCGGCATTAATGGGTACAACAAGGACTGGTCGGCTCGGAGTCAGTGTAATGTGTCTGAGTGGGGTATTCATGCTTCACTGCGGCATGGTATCTCAGTGGGCTAGCACTATAAAACCAGCTTCAGTCTGGGCTAGTACAAGCAGCCGCACATACACATACACACGCATGCCCGTCGTCATATGAGTGAAATATTCTCAAGCACGACGTTAAACCCAATTTCACCTCACCTTTGTTTCCATGAGTATATTAATTACTGGTTCGTGTGGTTCGGACTTGACCATTGACATCCTGCTGTCATCCATCTAGAACTGTGTTGTGTTAAACACAAAAAAAGACAAACAAAGATTGTAGGAAATTGACTTTTCCTATTCTTTGTCATGATCCATCATTAGTCAGTCAATAAATTATCAAAAATAATCAGTGATCAATCTGTGCACCAGTTTCCCACCCAAGGAACTTGTGTTACTGGGTGAATGTGATAATATTACAGTCATCGTGATCAGTGCATGATGGGAGCTGAACTCGGTACTTCATATAACTGGCTAACACATGACCTTAGTTAACTCAGCTACTAATTGTATTTACCATAAATTACAGAGTTTATATTTTGCTTGTTTTCTTCGTGTTCCTGAGATGACACATCTGTTTTGATTGATGTGGGCGTGAGGAGCCCCCAGATAATGTCAGGTATATCAGATCATCTTCCACAAGTTTATCTCCCAACCAGGAGTTTCCTAAAGGGAGGTAATCCCTGCTGCTGTCAGATTCCTCCCCAGAAAACAAACAGAACGATAGACAGAGAATCAGTTGTGATTGAAAGTGTAACTGATTGTTTTTCTGACTTTACAGCAGAGAATGTCAGAGCTCCAGAGGAAGTTTTTCTACATCACCACAACCCATAACCTTTCTGATATTACATGTTGCATTATGGCGACGATAGAGGTGAAAGTTGATGCTGTAATCACCATCATCATCCTCGTTGTTGCTGGTCGTAGGGGAAATCTGTCCTAACACAATCGGAAAGTACTACTTCGGTACCAAACATTATCACAGCAATCTCGATATTAGGTGGAGGCGTTCCATTTACATGAAATGTATACGGGTTGTATTAAACTCTTCTGCTTTTTTAAAGCCTTGGGACATAGGAGACGACAGTTTGTCTCATGGCTCCTGAGCTTCATTTTTTCCCCTCCCACTCAGTCCTTTCTGCAAGACTGCCTCCGTGGTGTAGTGGTTAGAGCGTCCCCCCGGAGAGCGTAAGGTCGCGGGTTCGATCCCCGACCGCGTCATACCAAAAGACGTTAAAATATGGTACTTGTTGGTCCCTGCCTGGCATTTGGGTACATCAAGGACTGGTCGGCTCGGAGTCAGTATAATGTGTCTGAGTGGGGTATTCATGCTTCACTGCGGCATGGTATCTCAGTGGGCTAGCACTATAAAACCAGTTTAAGTCTGGGCTAGTACAAGCAGCCGTATGACACGTACACATACACGCGCATGCACGTCGTCATATGAGCGAAATATTCTCAAGTACAACGTTAAACCCAATTCACCTCACCTCACCTTTCTGCAATGCTAAAGCAATGAAACAAGTCAAGATTTCCTGACAGGTTCTGAATCTCCCATCCCATTATGGCTCTTTTTCAATTTAATGTGAAGTATATGTTTCTATCAAAATTATATATATTCAGAAACTAAGGGTTTGTGTAATGAGCCAAGTGTGTTTGGAGGCAATGCGTGCAGATCTTAAATAATTTTGCTGTCTGTGTGTAAAGAACATAGATGATGTTGCTGTCTGTGTGAAGGACGTACATGATGTTCCTGTCTGTGTGAAGAACGTAGATGATGTTGCTGTGTGTGTGAAGAACGTAGATGATGTTGCTGTCTGTAAAGAACATAGATGATGTTGCTGTCTGTGTAAAGAACGTAGATGATGTTGCTGTCTGTGTGAAGAACGTACATGATGTTGCTGTCTGTGTGAAGAACATAGATGATGTTGCTGTCTGTGTGAAGAACAGATGATGTTGCTGTCTATGTGAAGAACGTACATGATGTTCCTGTCTGTGTGAAGAATGTAGATGATGTTGCTGTCTGTGTGAAGAACGTAGATGATGTTGCTGTCTAATGTTGTTGTGAAGATGTTGATGCAGCAGTTGAGGAACTGCTGAGAGAGATATGGTTATTTGATAATCGTCCTCAGCTATCACCCTGATGCAGTCAGAGTTGATGATGTTGTGGCGATGTAGCTGCAAAGATCTCATCTCCATATTGTCAGCTTTTGGTCTGACCTCTGTCATGTGATAACACGTTGCTTGATAACATTGATGATGAGGGCAGAGAAGTAGCTTAATGGTTAAAGTGTTCGCTCATCACTCTGAAGACCCGGGTTCGATTCCCCACATGGGTACAATGTGTGAAGCCCATTTCTTGTGTCCCCATCGTGATATTGCTGGAATATTGCTAAAAGTAGTGTAAAACTAAACTCACTCACATTGATGATGATGTAAGTCTCTATGGAGAACTTCAGATATCTGGTAACAAATGGTCCTTGTGAGAAATGTGTAAACATCTAAATTGTGTATAATTGAAGAAAATATCACCAGGAAATATTTCTCTTTGTCAGTGTTGAAAGCCTACCAGTCTCTTTCAGACTGTGATATTCGTATTTATGTATGAAGCAGAATATTGATTATCATATGTCCAGTCAATATGAGTGAGTGTGTGAATTTTGTTTTATGCCCCTTTTAGCAATGTTACGGCAATATCAGGGCGGGGGACACCAGAAATGGGCTTCACACATTGTACCCATGTGGGGTATCGAACCTGGATCTTCAGAGTGATGAGCGAATGCCTTCACCACTAGGCTACTTCACCACCACCCAGTCGACATTAGAATGACTTGGGGTGGTGGGGTAGCCTAGTGGTTAAAGCGTTGGCTCGTCACGCCGAAGACCCGGGTTCGAATCCCCACATGGGTACAATGTGTGAAGCCCATTTGTGGTGTCCCCCGCCGTGATGTTGCTGGAATATTGCTAAAAGCGGCGTAAAACCAAACTCAGTCAGTCAGTCAGTTAGAATCAAAGTTGAGTGGTATATTATTGAAAAAAATGTGGGTTGAAGTATGTGAGGAAAGTCAAGAGCTCTTTTATAAAATGATTCAGAATACCAAGTGATTACTGTACATATGTTCAGTTCTGCTTGCTGGGAAATAAGATGGGAGTGTGATAAAGTTCCACAAATGTGAACATAACATGGGTGATGCTAGAACTGAAGTATTAACCATGGTTTTGATCTTCGCGCGCAAGGTAGGTAGGCTGGAACAGATGGCAGCCTTGTTGAAACAATTCATTGCATTACCTGAGAAACATCTGGCAGGAAGCGTTCCTCGGATGTGCAGGTTTTGTTTGTGCAGGTCAGGTAATACGATCGGGGAAGGGATCTGGGGAAGGTAGGCATCCATATTACTTATCTTTATTGTTGAAAACCTGGCATATCTGAGCATTGAGGTATGGGTTACCGTGGTATCAGTTTCCGTGGCGATGTGTTGAGTGAAAGTGTGGAGCTCTTCACTGCTAGGAGGTAGATTGTGGTCACCTGGTGAAAGAAAGCTCTACCCTGCAGTCTGTTGTGGGGGTCAGAAGCCCTGCGATCAGACGCCCAACTGGTCAGATGCCCCCCTGGTCAGCAGCCAGACCCACCTGGTCAGATTCTCAGAGTGGATGTAGCGGTTTGTAAACAAAACATGGCCACAGTCAGGTTTGGACAACCCAAGATGGGGAAAAAGGTTTGTCACTTTGTGCAGTTTGTGATTCTGTTTAGTTTTACCATGTGTTCTGTGTTACGAGGCTGAGTACAGACGGCTTGTCCAAGTGAGATCAGTTCCCAGCCTGCCACATGGTGCTATCTGGAGAAAACTCGGTACTCACTTCCTGATCGATCGATTTTGTGATTTTGATGATTCTTTTAAGTGATTTATGGAAATGTCATTAAAATCAACTTGACATGTTTATCGAAGAGTAATGAGTTTCTGATGACTTTCAGATTTCTTTAAGTCATCAAGTCAGGACTTACAACATTAACGTCTTTTTAAGATCTGTGATTTTTTGATAGATTGTGGACTTGTATGGTTATTAAATTTTTCTTTCTAGAAAACGATCCAAATGCAATTATGGGGGATGCAATAAAAACGATGAACTTTTTATGGTCTAAAGATCTTCATCATTCAGAAAAAAAAGAAATAAGTCTTTGTTATCAAATAGTCACATGTTATCCAATAGGCACATGTTATCCAATAGTCATGTGTTATCCTATTGCCATGTTGACTGAATCTGAGCCAAAACACGGCCATTTTCTGCTAGAATGTTTCTCTTACAAAGGAAGGACGTTTGATCTTAAGCCGACCGCTAACAGTAAGGTTAAAGCTTAGGTTCATGAGAGGACGAAATTAGATCTAGGGAGCCATTTTCTTCTTAAACTAAGTTTAGTATATGTCGTGTTGAAGTATTGAAAGGTTGCATGTTGATGGGAAGATTTGTAAAGGGAACTCTTGCCTGAATTACTGTCCTGAATAATTTAATGGAAATCCAGAAACCCCAACAGTTGATCCGCCTCCCCCATAAACTCCCCCAGGTGAGGTGAGGTGAAATTGGGTTTTACGTCGTGCTTGAGAATATTTCGCTAATATGACGACAAACTCCCCCAATCCTGTCTTTTCTGACTCCTCTCTCTCTCTCTCTCTCTCTCTCTCTCTCTCTCTCTCTCTCTCTCTCTCTCTCTCTCTCTCTCTCTCTCTCTCTCTCTCTCTCTCTCACACACACACGCTGCTCCTCCCTACTCTCTACCCACCCCTCCCCTGCTCTTCTACCCACCCCTCCCTGAACATTCCAGGGACTTGGTGTCTTTCCCTGGTGAGTTGACAAATTGGTCATCTTTTTTGGGGGAGAAAGTCTGATTAGAGTCCAAGAGGAAGAGAAGCAGCCACATCATGGACGAGCAGCCTGGGAATTAACACGGCTTAACGTTAACGAGGGGACACTCTGTGGGTGACACGAAGCTTTCATTTCAAGAAGTTCTTAAGAGCTCAGGTCTTATTGGATAATTTCATTTCTACATTTCATCAGTTTAGATAATGGAGGGTAACCATTTGCTTCGACCGTAGAATGTGCTGGGTGATTGGTTGATCTCAGTCCAGGGGACATAGGAGAAACGTTGTAATTATCCTTGATTACTTCACAGAGACCTACTGACCTCATGGCCCGTTCTCCTTAACAAAGATCACATCTGAGTTTGAAGAATATTCGGTTGTTTTTAAAACAGAAATTAGATTTAAACATGAAAAGAAGAGAACCCATGCATAGAGATTTCTATTGGAATATTGTGATTGATTGTGACGTTGGGAATGGTGATGATGTTGACACTGTTTGCCTGTTTAATGATGTAATCACGGAAGATGTTCATCGTGATTTGCTGTCAGTTAGCTCCGTTTCTCACTTTGAATACAGACATAAATAGTTGTGAGTGTTCGTGAGACCGATCGGCTGTCAACTGGTGACAGTCATGGTTAATCCTTCTCTTTCATCTCTCATTCCACAGGTTTTGCGATTGTTCAGATGTTTGAAAATATTTCAGTTTTATCTGTAAGAAAGTAATGTATGAAGATGTATCAGTGCAAAGAAAGTGCAGTTTGGGAAAGTTCAGTTCCTGTTCCTATGTTCTGAAATATTGGGAAAGTGAGCAAGTCTCCATGTGCAATGATAAGCGCGTTTCCTGTACCGAACATAGGTCCTGGGCATTGTGTCCTGTGATCCGGACATTGTGTCCTGTATTCCATATATTGTGTCCTGTATTCCAGACATTGTGTCCTGTGTTCCAGGCATTGTGTCCTGTGTTCCAGGCATTGTGTCCTGTGTTCCAGGCATTGTGTCCTCTGTTCCAGGCATTGTGTCCTGTGTTCGGGAATTGTGTCCTGTGTTCCGGGAATTGTGTCCTGTGTTCCAGGCATTGTGTCCTGTGTTCCAGGCATTGTGTCCTGTGTTCCAGGCATTGTGTCCTGTGTTCCAGGCATTGTGTCCTGTGTTCCAGACATTGTGTCCTGTGTTCCGGGCATTGTGTCCTGTGTTCCAGGCATTGTGTCCTGTGTTCCAGGCATTGTGTCCTGTGTTCCAGGCATTGTGTCCTGTGTTCCAGACATTGTGTCCTGTGTTCCAGGCATTGTGTCCTGTGTTCCAGACATTGTGTCCTGTATTCTGGGGACTCTGTTTGTCAAGCCAACAATGGGTGTTTGTTGCTTGACATTGCATTCAGCACTATTTCAGCATTAAAATATTGACCTTAGGTCAGACAATCAAGTGGTAATTGTGAACCTTGTTCTATGTCATCATTAAGTCTGATTTCCCATATTCTCTAGCACAAGTCTCTAAGGTAAAAATTTAGAGTTTAAATGATAATTTCTAAAAAATAATAAAAAACAGACTGGGGTCCTTAGATGTACTGTCTGCTTATCTAGACTTGGCCCTTCGAAGGATATAATTATTATACATCCATGGGCTCAGCATTCAGTACAGCCTTGGAGCAAGGCTACATAATCCCTTGGATCAGTGTAGAGTAAGCTGGATGACTTTGTTCATTGTGTGTGGAATGACATAGTTCGTTGCTTGCAATATCAATCCCTAGTTTGTCTGGCTCGGAACCGATTGTTCAGAGATCACTGTCATTTAGCTGGCATATTGATGAATGTGGTTTTAAAAAATCAAAGATGCTCCCTGTAAGCTGTGGCCCAGGTGACAGGTTGCCATGCCTCAGAGTGGGAACATGACGGTGCTTGAACATAATTGTTGTCTGCAATTACACTGACAGGATTCATAAACCCTGGCATGACTGAATCAAAGTCAGTCATGTGGCTCATATATATTGTTTTATTTATGGAGCAGCAAGACGGACGTCCACGCCAGATTATTCCTTCTCCGCGGAGTGAGGTTTTATTGTAAATCAAAGCTGATCAATGAATGCGTACAAGACTTGAAATACCAGCTCTTAAAATACCAGGTCACATTAGGTTGCATGGTAATCAAGGAAGAGAAAACTTTCAATAATTTCCTTCTTTAGGAAATGGTTTCTTAAGACTGACAGAATTTGCCAGAAATCTTTACGTAAATAACTCTTCGAGTCCCATGAGTAAAAAATAACAGGCTTTAAATTGATTTGATTCAATGTTGAGATTAACTGACTTTCGTGACAGGTTGTGGAGGTGGCCATCTTGGTTCAAGACTCTTTCTTCACTGATGCTTCTCAATGATTGCCTCATGTTTCTTCTAAATGTTGAGAGAAAACAGCCTAGTATCGGCATCCTAAAGAAATAATGACTGAGTGTTTGTATTGTAATGATGAGGTCAAATCATATTGAGGAAAATGATTTCTAAACACTTTAGCTTCCTCCACGATTATTGCTTCTTAATTATTTGAATTTTGAGATTGACTTGGAGGATGTTTGTCATATTCCACTGTTAGTTGATGTGGTGAAGTATTTAGATTTCTGCAGATATTTAAGGTCATGGAAGAAAGTTTTACAATGTATGATATGTGATAAGTTGAAGGTAAATATTGTATCTTCTGTCAATCATTGGTTGACAGAAGAGAGTATCAAACAGACTGCCAACACTGTAGTGTACAGTATTGGACCTGAATGAATGACTGAGTTCATCAGTTACAAACACTAAATTTGTTGAAATTCTTGAACGGCAATATATCTGTCTTGAGACGACCATCAGAGTGTATTGTGTTGATTAGAAGTGACATCACTCACTCCCTGACTCACTCTTACTCACTCACAGACTGACTCACTCATACCTTCAAGAAACAAAAGATTCATTTATCTCATTTTTGCAATTTCATCACATTCAATCCACATCCTTGTTTGTGAAACACGCCAATATCATTATGCTCTCGGGGCTATTTTCAAAACTATTTTAAGCATTCTTTAAAAAATATCTATATATTGAGCTGTAATAGACTATGCCTGTTTTTATGAGGAAGAGTACTAGATTCAGTTGCTGCCACTTGCATTATGTAGAGCATTTTTTCAAATTCCCTTGTTTATTGTAAGTTGTCTTGTAAAACTGTGGCTAATACTATGTACCAGGTTCGCTTCAGAACGTTTGATTAATTTTGAGTTTTTGTGAAACATGGCACTTCATGAGAGCTGGAGTTAGCAAAATTCATTTAAAAACTGTTAGTTGTAAAGAAACAGTATCTTGAAAACTTGTTGTCTCCTGATTGGAAGTTGAAGCAGTGTGTCAAGCACTGATTCAAGCATGTGGCCTCCTTGCCAGGAGATTGGTATGGTTGGACAACTGGTTTTGGCCCAGTAAAGGGCCTCAGATGAATGATTAACATTTTGAGATGTTGAAGGTTTTTGTTGTTACACAGGGCAGCAGGAGATGGGGAAAAGAGACAAAGATAAAAGTGAAAAAAGTGACATATTTGAGAGATGAATATTGAAATAGAAGGACGACAGACAGCAAGTAGGTCGAGTGTTTCTCAATTTTCATTCACAGAGGAACAGTGAAAAAAACGTTTTACTCCTTTTCCCTTCAGGACATCAGTTTCTAGCTGTATGACACAAGTGATTGTCAAAACATTATGAGATGTTTCTTGTTTAAAGCCTCTTTATGATGTGGCAATGTCTGGTGTTTTATGGCTACAGTTAATGTCTCTATGTAGGGCAACAGTTGATGTCTCTACGTAGGGCAACAGTTGATGTCTCTAGGTAGGGCAACAGTTGACTTCTCTAGGTAGGGCAACAGTTGACATCTCTAGGTAGGGCAACAGTTGACTTCTCTAGGTAGGGCAACAGTTGACTTCTCTAGATAGGGCAACAGTTGATGTCTCTAGGTAGGGCAACAGTTGATGTCTCTAGGTAGGGCAACAGTTGATGTCTCTAGGTAGGGCAACAGTTGATGTCTCTAGGTAGGGCAACAGTTGACATCTCTAGGTAGGGCAACAGTTGATGTCTCTAGGTAGGGCAACAGTTGACTTCTCTAGGTAGGGCAACAGTTGACTTCTCTAGATAGGGCAACAGTTGATGTCTCTAGGTAGGGCAACAGTTGACATCTCTAGGTAGGGCAACAGTTGATGTCTCTAGGTAGGGCAACAGTTAACATCTCTATGTAGGGCAACAGTTGATGTCTCTAGGTAGGGCAACAGTTGATGTCTCTAGGTAGGGCAACAGTTGTTGTCCCTAGGTAGGGCAACAGTTGACATCTCTAGATATGGCAACAGTTGATGTCTCTAGGTAGGGCAACAGTTGACATCTCTAGATAGGGCAACAGTTGATGTCTCTAGGTAGGGCAACAAATGATGTCTCTATGTAGGGCAACAGTTGATGTCTCTAGGTAGGGCAACAGTTGATGTCTCTAGGTAGGGCAACAGTTGTTGTCCCTAGGTAGGGCAACAGTTGATGTCTCTAGATATGGCAACAGTTGATGTCTCTAGGTAGGGCAACAGTTGACATCTCTAGATAGGGCAACAGTTGACGTCTCTAGGTAGGGCAACAAATGATGTCTCTAGGTAGGGCAACAGTTGATGTCTCTAGGTAGGGCAACAGTTGATGTCTCTAGGTAGGGCAACAGTTGATGTCTCTAGGTAGGGCAACAGTTGATGTCTCTATGTAGGGCAACAGTTGACATCTCTAGGAAGGGCAACAGTTGAAGTCTCTAGTTAGGGCTACAGTTGAAGTGTCACAGTAGGGCAGCAGTTAACGTCTCTAGGTAGGGCAACAGTTGACGTCTTTAGGTAGGGCAACAGTTGACGTCACTAGGTAGGGCAACAGTTGATGTCTCTATGTAGGTCAATAGTTCATGTCTCCCGATAGGGCAGCAGTACATGTCTCTAGGGAGGGTAGCACTTGACGTCTCTTGGTAGGGCAACAGTGATGACAAAGTGCAGTGATGACTGGCTGTAGTGATGACAAAGTGCAGTGATGACTGGCTGTAGTGATGACAAAGTGTAGTGATGAATGTAGTGATGACAAAGTGTAGTGATGAATGTAGTGATGACAAAGTGTAGTGATGAATGTAGTGATGACAAATGTAGTGATGAATGTAGTGATGATGAAGTGTAGTGATGAATGTAGTGATGACACATGTAGCGATGACCGAGCCTGGTGATGACTGAATGTAGTGGTGACTGTTTACTGGACAACTGGTCAGACTAAAACACTTATAACGTGATGATCATATATATCTCAGCTTTGGAAAGTGTTCATTTATACATTGTCATCCTTGTTGCTTCAGAGTCAAGCAATGCGCATTGTGCGTACGATTGGCCAGGCGTTTGAGGTCTGTCACAAGCTCACCATTCAGACCAGCCCCAACACAGAAATAGAGGAAACCAACAGTGATCGGTCATCGGAGGACAACGAAAGAAGAATCACGCTCAAAAGTAAGTCATGGACATCACATAAAGTATGTAAATTATTTCCAGGAATTTATTTACGATTGCTGTAAGAATCAAATAAATAGTATAGGGTGATGTTCATCTTGTAAATGACCCGTGAAGGTCTCGGTTAGAATGTTGCCTTCAGTAACCCATGCTTGTCGTGAAGAGGTGACTAACGGGCTCGTATGGTCAGGCTCGCTGACTTGGTTGACATATGTCATCGGTTCCCAATTGTGCAGATCGATGCTCCTGCTGTTGATCACTGGATTGTCTGGTCCAGACACGATTATTTACAGACCGCCGCCATATAGCTGGAATATTGCTGAGTGCGTCGTAAAACTAAACTCACTCACTCACTCATCTTGTAAATAGTCCTGGATGTGTTTACCTCCTCCAAGATTTCAACTTCTATGACATCAAGATCTACAGACAGGGAATGATTTTAACTGTAATACTTCCCGAAAATTGGGGTGGTGGGGTAGCCTAGTGGTTAAAGCGTTGGCTCGTCACGCTGAAGACGTAAAACCAAACTCAGTCAGTCAGTCAGTCCTGAAAATTAATCCCAGTGTTTCCCTGAAACAGGGATTTCCTTGATATGTCGACTGTGAGCATGCTAGGCTCAATGTGGTATATGAGGAGCTGTGGACGTCGGACATGTTCAGAATGGCTGCAGAATCTCTTTGATCTTAGCAGCTCCTTGCATGGAGTTAATGTCACCTACCTGGCATGTCAATTAGAATAACTCACACTGAATGTGACAGTTAGTAGAGGGTGTGCACAAAGGGAGGAGGGATATAGGTGCGCACATCTGGACATGAATATTGTGTGTACACTGGTGTACACCCCCTACCTACATTCACCCACCTCACCCCCTACCTACAATCACCCACTTCTCCCATCTCAACCCCTACCTACAATCACCCACTTCTCCCACCTCACCCCCTACCCAATCACCCACTCCCATCTCACCCCCCTCCCACCTCACCCCCTACCTACCCCAAGGCAACTACTTGTCAAGGTCTACCAGGCACCTGCTGGAAGGCAGGCTAGTCTTCAGCTATCAGATAACACTGGCTTCTGACAGTGCCTTCCACACAACTGGCCTACCAACTGATAGTGCATTCCACATAACCATCTCACAGGCAGATACAGCATTCTGCACAACTGCCTCACATACCTGCATCAGCTGTCCAAATATCAAATGATTTAGTTCGAGGTGTTTATTGATGCTGCCGACATGGCCTGTTGGTATTTATGACACGCAATTAACCCACATCAAGAGGCAAATATTCTCCTGAACCATGCATTATCTAACTAGGATCAGTGTCTTGTCCATGTGATGCTTTCTGTATGAGTGTCTGTTAGAAATACACTATCATTTACAGGGGAAATTTTGTTATAAATCAGGACTTCCTGTTTGGTAATGGCAGCCCTCCAGACAACTGGACTGGTAGTCTGTCTCACAGTCCCTGAACCACATTATTTTCCCTACTGCCTTGCCCTCTATGCAGTGCCAAAGCCCTAAATGAAGCAAGTCTAGATTTCCTCAGATTCAGCATCTCTGGTCTGCCTTGGGCTCCTTTTCAATTTTAATGGTTTTGTTTTTTGTTACTATCAAAATTATATGTATTTAGAGACTAAGCATTACTCTACTGAACTGGTTACATAAAAAACAAAATTGACTCAACAGTAGTCTGTCAGCCTGAGACGAGTGAAAATCCTGAAAGACTTGTTATTACTTGTTATTACTTGTTATTACATTACAAAAGCCACAAGTCCAAAATGATCCAATGCTAGCTGGATTTATATAATATGACCAATGGTGTTTACCTCTGATATTAGAGTGATTATCTGACAATTATGTGTATTTGTTCTCTCGCATAATGATTGTGTTGTTTCTAATTCCTTTATCTTGATAATGACTAAGGCTTCTAGCAGGAAAATGGTGCTCTCTCGTGCGTGGAGTAGATGTGAGATTACTTCCCCTGATAGCGGCTGCATCCTTCCTCTACACTATCAGTAGTTGGAGGGGAAGCAGTACACGTAGATATGGTTCCGTATCACCCAGTCAGAGCTGAACAGGATTCCTTTACACAAACCTCTTGAAGATTTAATTTTATGTGGAAATACCAGAATATTCAACACTGATGCACTCACTCTGGAATTTAACCCTTTATCTCGTAGAAGTGAGGAGTCGAATAATTAAGTTAAGAGATGTTGATAAGTTACCTGTATCATAGGTATGACATTGGAATTGTTACTTTTATGATTCTCAGGTGCAAAGTTTGATAAACTGAGGGACAGTCAATGAAACATTTACAAAAGTTAACTGAAAAAAGTCATCTCGTTCTGCTGTCTATGGTGGAAACAACTGACTGAATACAGTATACTTATAGAGACAGGGAAATGGGGTACAGTGTTGTCAGTAATTGTCACTGACCTCTCTGTTACAAACTGGGGCAGGGGATACTGGAATGGAGCCCATCCATCTTTCTGTCTGTCTCTCCGATTCTCATTGGCCACTTAATTTCTTAAAAACTATTTCAGGTGATGAGCAGAAGTTTTACACTCCAGTGCAAATGGTCATGATGTGAAATGAATTTCAGTCGTAACTTTATTTCTGACACAGTTATGGCCCCTGCCTCATGCACTTTCACTTAGTGATGATTTTCACAATCTGAATGGGTTCCAAAGTTAGTGTCTTAAATTAATTTCGTTTCAGAGTTATGGCCTTTGGCCAGTATTTTTCAGGTTTGTGCAAACTGCTTGAAATGGGATGGGTTTTTCAGAGGCCCAGATAAGCTGCGTATCCGGGTAAAATACGCATAGAAAATTCCCATTTACGCATTGAAAAATAATTGTTGCGTACCAATTACGCATTTAAAATGTTAGATACGCAAAAAGTTTAAAGCAAATGCGTACGGAATATATTTATAAAAATCACTTGCGTAATGAAAATGACATCGATTGCTATCAGTATTGGGCAAGTGTTGTACTGTCAGTATAGGATGAGTGATTTCCCTTATATTTAAGTTGGTTTTGATTAGATATGACATAAGGCAGAACATACCTGCTTAGTAAACTTACTCAATGACATAATACTTAAGTGAGTAAAATGACTGAAATACGCACATATTTGAAAGCAGTGGGTAACGGAAAATGAAATACCCACTCAACATTCATAATACCCACTCTAAAAAAATACAGTGGGTACAGTACCCACATGAGCTAAATCTTATCAGGAGGTCTGGTTTTCTTACAACTGCTCAGTTATATTTATCCAGAGTTACCTTCCTTGTTAAATGTTTTTTAAAATCTTGAGTATAAAGCTATAGACAGTGTTTAAAAGGGGTCAACTATTCACAATAACTATTGAAATTACAAGATTGAGTGAAAAATGCTATCGATTACTCTTTTCCAGAGAAGGGGTTGTGTGATGTGTATTTTGCAGTATTTGTCTCACATATACTGATTTCTTCAGACGACATGAGGCAGTCTTTGTGTTTATGACCTTTATCTCTTCTATATATAAAGGCTTTATATGACACTTTAACATATATGCTTTGATATTATAAATTTATTACAATATGAAAAAACATAATGTTAACATGCCACATGGGTATAGTGATGATAGCTTCATGATGATTGGCTAGGTCGTTCCTATTGGTTTTATTGTCTTTGTGGTGTGGATAGAGGTCGGTAGTAGGGAACCTTTCATAATTTATGGCTGGGGTGGGGGTTGGGGTGGTGGTGATGATTTTTAAGGAGAAGCATGTACAATGTGAATGACCCCCCTAAAATTTATGTACAAAATAAGTGGAACACTCACACCCCCACCCCCACCCCCGGGCATGTCATGTACAAAATCAATGGCCCCCTCCCTTTCCCATAATTTCTAAGCATAATTTTAAACATATTTTTATGTACAAAATTACTTTTTTCCCCAGTATGTGTGTACAAACTTGTTGACCCCCACCCCCACCCAGCTCCCCAGAACAAAATGGGTGACCCCCTTAAAATCATCATCATCCACACTAGGCATAAATTATGAACGGTCCCTAATGTGATGACTTGCGTTCACATTTTAGTAGGTAACATTAGATCCTCCATTGTTCATGATGCCACAGAGGATGTCATGTGACACCCTTCCTGCAATAGACTGGCTGCGGAGATATCTCAGTTTTGAACGGGAAATGTTAAATTTCCTATAAGTTTTCAGAAACATTACTGTGGGGAGAAAAGAGAAAAAACTACTCTCTTCTCAAATTGCGGAGTATCTGCATTATTTATTCATACATTTATTCATGGGGGACAGTTAATCCATAATGCCTCACAGCTTTTGAGTTAAGATAACATATATTTATTGCAAAAAGCATTCCAGTTTTGTAGACAATCTGTACACACACTGAGGTAAGATTTAGAGCACGTCTACAAGAATATTGGGTTATTCTGCAATATTTCAGCATCAATGAACCCCTCGATCCTCCTCCCCTGTAAAAGTTGTAGTTTAAGAAGTGCTGTTGGATTGATTCTGTGGTTATATAGAAAGAAAGAACAGATTAATTTGACAATGCATAAAAACATGAACCATTAATTACAATCATGACAACATTCCGTGTGGTAGCTTCTCCAAGAAACACTGGAGCCCTGCGTGTTTGTGGTGGACGCTGCGTGTTTGTGGTGGACGCTGCGCAAGGAAAACATTCTTTGAGAAGTTTAGAAATGGTATTGATTTGAATCCAACATTTGATTGTTTGAAGGGTAATAGCTCGTGACGGAGTTAATTTGTTTTGACAGCTTGGTGTGAATGATGTTTCCTGCTGGGCCGTTATCAAGTGGACATCTTGTCCCTGTTGTGGCCCTCTAGCTGGATGTGTGTCCCCAGTGTTGGACTGCCGGTTTCACCTCCAGCACGGGCTTGAGGTGGACGCTGAAGTCAATAGTGTCATAAGCCGGATTGTGTCAGAGAAGGGAGGGACTGTGGATTTTTATTGTTATTCTAGTTATTTCTGAGAATTATTACATCCTGTGCTGTTGAAGCCTGGTTTTAAGGCAGTATTTCAGTCTGTGGTCAGTTGGAGTTGACCTTCCTGCAAGTGAAAGTTTGTGAGGCAGAATGGGTCTAGTCTGGTATGTAGGAAATTTTTAATCTCACTCCTCATTTGTTTCTTTTCAATGTCATGACTGTACAGTCACTAAACTGTAAAGTCACTTGACTGTCTAGTCACTAAACCGTAAAGTGACTTAACTATCTAGTCACTAAGTAAATTCACTTGACTGTCTAGTCACTAAACCGTAAAGTGTCTTAACTATCTAGTCCCTACGTAAAGTCACTTGACTGTCTAGTCACTATACCGTAAAGTGACTTAACTATCTAGTCACTACGTAAAGTCACTTGACTGTCTAGTCACTAAACCGTAAAGTGACTTAACTATCTAGTCACTACATAAAGTCACTTGACTGTCTAGTCACTAAACTGTAAAGTGATTTAACTGTATAGTCACTACGTAAAGTCACTGAAATGTCTGGTCACAAATCTGTAAAGTCACTTAACTGTACAGTCACTAAATATACTTTTTAACTGTCTGCTTTGGATGCTTGAACACTTGAGCCAGTTGATGAAGAGGGTTGCAGTATTTATCGATGAGAATTTACCTGTGTTTATCTGTGAAGTATTTATCTGTGAAAGTTGAAGTGTTTATCTGTGAAGGTTGATGTGTCAATCTGTGTTTCAGACAAGGATGCACTTGAGGAGAAGGAGTTGAACAAGGACTGCTATGATGAGCCTGTGAAGGAAGGCAAGGTATCCCCACCCACAGAACTGGCGCTCAAACAAGCTCAGCTTCTCCAGTCCAGGGGAGGCAACTCTCCAACGGTGGGTACACATCAGCTGTTGTCATTCTAGTTTGTCCGTGAAGCAGAAAAAAATATTCCTATTTAGTTTTTGCTGCAATTGAAGAGATTGAGATACACATACAACTTTTTTTTAGTCAATCATATGATTTTTTTCCTCATAATTTGTTTTCATTTTAGGGGAGACTATTATTTTCCCAGGGGACCAAAGATAAATTGTTGTATTTATTTGGTAAAACCGCAAACAGTAACAGAATATATTTTCACTCAAAAATGATTTTACCTCCTTCTCACATAGGTACAGACATGTTTGAATTAGATAACATGAAATATACCTTGCTGTACAGCTGACGTATTGTTGATATAACATTAAATAGCGTACACTCATAGGATATTGACTGATATGTTGGAAACATCTAAAATACTAAGTGAAAAATTAGTATCTTACATCTCCATATCACTTTTTTGATGATGAACATTTCTGTGTTTGTGGATCAGGTTGGGGGTACAACCATCACATCCCCGTTCGGGTCTCCAGTGATGCTAGGGGAGTACGGCCCTGAGTCCCAGCTCCCACTCAGTTCTCACCACCAGATGCAGTTGATACGGCAACAGTTGGAACAGCAGCAGCACCAGACGCAGGTTGCTATAGCGCAGGTGCATCTACTCAAGGACCAGTTGTCGACGGAGACGGCCGCCAGGATCGAGGCACAGGTACAGTATTCCACACTCAGGGGAATTTGTTGTCACATTTGTAGGTGTTGGGTGTTGTGCCCTTCAGTCAGGTTGGAACTGGTCCCGGTGACTGATGCTGGTTGTCAGTGTGTAGGTTGGCTGACTCAGTGGGTAATGGTATTATCGTACCTGTGTGGGTTGGTGCTCATTGTGCTCATGATGGTGCTCATCAATCACTGGTTTGTGTGACCATTTCATGTCCATGTAAAACAAACGACAAAGAGACATTTAGAAGTCAGAATGTTAGCCAAGTTAAGATGCTTTATTGCTGTGATCCTAAGATCCCATATGGAGGCTATGAAACATGAGTGAATGGTTTTATAGGACAAAAACTGATACAGTGTGGAGAGGACTTTTATGTGCTCCCATTGTAGTAAGAATTCACTCACTCACTCGCTGTTCTAGGCTCGAGCTCACCAGCTGCTGATGCACAACCGGGACCTCCTTGATCATGTGACCCAGCTGGTGTCCCGCATACAGGACCTTGAGATCAAGGTCAGTGGTGCAACATCGTCGGAGGTGCTGTTCCAGACGCCGCAACAGGTATGGACTGAATAGTGTGTTATGCTGGATAGTGTGTGGTGCCGGATAGTGTGTGATGCTGGATGGTGTTTGGTGCTGGATGGTGTGTGGTGCTGGATGGTGTGTGGTGCTGGATGGTGTGTGGTGCTGGATGGTGTTTGATGCTGGATGGTGTGTGATGCTGGATGGTGTGTGCTGCTGGATGGTGTGTGATGCTGGATAGTGTGGGATGGTGTGTGGTGCTGGATGGTGTGTGCTGCTGGATGGTGTGTGGTGCTGGATGGTGTGTGCTGCTGGATGGTGTGTGATGCTGGATGGTGTGTGCTGGATGGTGTGTGATGCTGGATGGTGTGTGCTGCTGGATGGTGTGTGATGCTGGATGGTGTGTGCTGGATGGTGTGTGGTGCTGGATGGTGTGTGCTGCTGGATGGTGTTTGGTGCTGGATGGTGTTTGGTGCTGGATGGTGTGTGATGCTGGATGGTGTTTGGTGCTGGATGGTGTGTGATGCTGGATGGTGTTTGTGCTGGATGGTGTGTGATGCTGGATGGTGTGTGATGCTGGATGGTGTGTGATGCTGGATGGTGCTGGATGTGTGTGATGCTGGATGGTGTGTGATGCTGGATGGTGTGTGATGCTGGATGTGTGTGTGATGCTGGATGTGTGTGTGATGCTGGATGGTGTGTGTGTGCTGGATGGTGTGTGATGTGGATGTGTGCGGTGTGGATGGTGCTGGATGATGGTGTGTGGTGCTGGATGGTGTGTGATGCTGGATGTGTGTGGTGCTGGATGGTGTGTGATGCTGGATGGTGTGTGGTGCTGGATGGTGTGTGATGCTGGATGGTGTGTGGTGAGTGCTGGATGGTGTGATGCTGGATAGTGTGGTGCGCTGGATGTGTGTGGATGGTGCTGGATGGTGTGTGATGCTGGATAGTGTGTGGTGCTGGATAGTGTGTGGTGTTGGATGGTGTGTGATGGTGTATGGTGCTGGATAGTGTGTGTTGCCGGATAGTGTTTGGTGCTGGATAGTGTGTGGTGTTGGATGGTGTTTGGTGCTGGATAGTGTGTGGTGTTGGATAGTGTGTGATGCTGGATAGTGTGGTGTTGGATGGTGTGTGGTGCTGGATAGTGTGTGGTGCGGATAGTGTGTGATGCTGGATGGTGATGGTGTGGTGTGCGGATAGATAGTGTGTGATGATAGTGTGTGGTGCTGGATAGTGTGTGGTGTTGGATAGTGTATGGTGCTGGAAAGTTTGTGATGCTGATATGTGTGGTGCTGGATAGTGTGTGGTGTTGGATAGTGTGGTGCTGGATAGTGTGTGGTGCTGGATAGTGTGTGATGCTGGATAGTGTGTGGTGCTGGAGTGTGGTGTGTGATAGTGTGTGGTGCTGGATAGTGTGTGGTGTTGGATAGTGTGTGGTGCTGGATAGTGTATGCTGTGGTGCTGGATAGTGTGTGATGCTGGATAGTGTGTGGTGCCAGAGTGTTGTGTGGATGGTGCTAGATAGTGATAGTGTGTGTTGGATAGTGTGGTGTTGGATAGTGTGTGTGATGCTGGATAGTGTGTGGTGCCGGATAGTGTGTGGTGCTGGATAGTGTGGTGCGGATAGTGTGTGAATGCAGTGGAGTGTGTGTGATGCCCGATGCTGGTTAGTGTGTGGTGCCAGAGTGGTGCCGGATAGTGTGTGGTGTTGGATAGTGTGCCGAGTGGTGTGATGCTGGAGTGTAGTGTGTGATAGTGTGGTGCCGGAGGTGCGTGATGCCCGATAGTGTGGTGCCGGATAGTGTGTGGTGCTGGATAGTGTGGTGCCGGAGTGTGTGTGGTGCGGTGCTGGATAGTGTGTGGTGCCGCATGGTGTTGTGCTGGATAGTGTGTTGTGATGGATAGTGTTTGTGTAGATGGACTGTGTATCAATATATTTATATCATGTGAGTCAGAAGACAGACAAAGTGGGTTTTAATGACTTGTAACAAACTGCTGTAGGCCAATTACCTGAGGGTTTTCTCCGTTAAAACCACTTAAATCCTTCGCAGTTAAATCCAAGTAAGTCTTGACAGATTCACACACACTCTGTTACCTGTGGTGTTTCAGGTGCCGATGTTGCCGGACCCAACAACGCCACGCCCTGGGCCAGTGTACATCCCCGAGTTCCGTGAGGTCGACAATTCCTACATCAGCAATGTGTCCGAAAACGCATTGTTTGAGAACACAAAGGCAGGTCTAGACACAGATTCGCCAGACAGTGGACATCGCGAGATGTCGTCTGAGAGTTTGTCTTACAACCTGACCCACACAGAGTCCAACGGCTGGTGCGTGCCCTACGGAAGTGCCGTGCCACCCACCACACTCGCTAACAACATCAATGGCAATCCTTTCAGGAACTCCTTCGCAAACAATTCTGATGACGGAAGGAAGGAGATAAATGAGGACAAGGTGAAGATTATCACGCCCTGTCCTCCGCAGGATGCCAGTGGGAACAGACTGGATCTTAGGGGTGGAACAACACATACTCCAAAAATTGATCCACCACCCAAATTTCGAGACCTACGCGAACCGCACATGGTTCATCCAGTTCGGGGGATCGTGATTCTAATGCCAATATTCCGTCGGACAGTGACTATTATTCAACTTATGCCAGTAGCAACACCAGCACAGTCAAGAGTAGTCATGGCAACCGCTTTGACAACTTCAACGACAACCGTGACGTGCATACAGTCGGGTCGCCACGCCAGAAGCTTGACCTGAAGGTCAACAACCTGAGCAGCAGTCCACAGCGCCCCCTAGGTATGACAGGTCAGAACCGGTGGAGGATGAGGATCAGTTATACCTCCGATGACGCCAGTGATAACTCGGAGGAATCGAACACTCCATCACAGACCGGCCCACGCCGACTGGACACCATGACTCTGGACGAGTTTGAAGCCTTGAGTAGTTAACCCAGTAGAGTCAAGTTTGGACGTCAGTTGTGCTTTTGTTGACCCCCACATGGCCGTGCTGATCCTGGCACCTCCACATGGCCGTGCTGATCCTGGCACCTCCACATGGCCGTGATGATCCTGGCACCTCCACATGGCCGTGCTGATCCTGGCACCTCCACATGGAGGTGCTGATCCTGGCACCTCCACATGGCTGTGCTGATCCTGGCACCTCCACATGGCCGTGCTGATCCTGGCACCTCCACATGGCCGTGCTGATCCTGGCACCTCCACATGGAGGTGCTGATCCTGGTACCTCTTCATCAAGAGTCTTGTCTTCTGCACATGCTCCATGTGGTTGATTCATTCCTGTACGAGTCAGCAGTGTTGGCAGTGTCGACCACACCCAGGCTGCTTGTAGACAGGCAACCATCATATCACGAACCTGAATCACCTCTGTATACCCCTAGTTCCCCTGTATAGCTTGGTCCTCAACTGTTCTCATATGTACATTGTTTCAGAACAGCTTTTTGAGGTTTGTAATCTTTTCAATGAATTGGTCTAATATTTTCTTTTCTGAGAGAAATGTGTTCAGATATCAGCCAATACTCACCGCACAAGACTTTGTGTTGCACTCACCCATATTGTTTAGATTTGTTTTTGTGGCATTTTACACCATAGTGCTCAGTTTGAACTATTTTAGAAAAAAATATAATTTTGCATATACAATTCACCTTTGCATATCACATTTACTGTGTACATTAACTGTGTCAGATGTTGACCTTGTATATAGCACAAACTGACACACATTTGTACAAGAGTGTCACAAAGGATGTTAGCTGTCTGGGCACGCAGTGGTCAATGACAGCATGTATACCCGTGTATACCCATGTACATACGACACATGCTATACCAGCTTATAGCACCTAGTGTTGCAGCATGGGCTATTGTATCTATACTTTACATTTAACTGAAAATCAAAGCACTTTTGGATTGTATGATTTGTAGAATAAGACCTCTGTTGGTGATGTTAAAGAGGTTTGTGTTTATCAACATGTGTTTCCAATGTTTGTCTTTGGTTTGTCATGAATAAGGTGTATGCCGGCACGAGACAGCTCCCCCTAGCTTACACCGGGAGGAGAGTTTGTACACCAGTATTAGCATCTGATACTTTACATTATTAAGCAAACTTACTTGTGTCATTTATAAATAATTTGAAACTTTGACCATCTTCGACATGATATATTAACACTTTAAGTGTCGGAACACGAACGATCAATATTTCATGGATTTGACATATTGATAACTCTTCTGATCAAACTCATGACATCCACATGTCCACTGGGGTAGCGGACGACAGCACATGGATAAATATCTATTTTCTGTATGAAGAATTGAGAAAAAATATGTGAATAAAATTTATTTTTTGTCAAATTTTTAGACAATTCTAGTATTGCCATCTTCAGATGAGAATTGAATGAGAGACATGTTTAGACAAGGACAACATTTCGAGGTACGTACGGTAGCTTGTAACTTTGTTCAGTAAAACCTCAAATGCAGAAGGAAGAAGCATTCTGAGTGCGTATGATGTTCTATAAGCAAATTTTGAATAAATCCACCATTCTGTGTGCACTGTGAAGGTGAATCGGTGTTTCTGAGTTGCAACTTGACAATGGACTCTCGGTGTGACTTTGATTGATTTCCAAGAGAAGCTAACCACATCCAACTATATTTTTCGTGGAGGGGTACAAACAGGAAGTGAGCTTGCTTCTCCTCTGTGGCAACTGAAGAAAGGAAAATGTTTCGGCCAGCAGTTGCTGTGTCCGTCAGGGTCCATCTGATGTCCAGTTCATGTAGCCAAAGTGTTCAAACTGCAACTCAGTCATCTAACACCTGAAATCAGTCCTACAGAAATGAGTGTAACATCAGTCCTACAGAAATGAGTGGATTAATGAAATATGAACTGTATTGTTAACAATCAGAGCTTGTATATCTTGTTGAAATGAAACAATTATGTTAATGGTAATTAATTTATGGCACTTATTTGCAACAATGATATTATATGATAGTGAAAAGTCTTCACATTGTTATATACGACGGTATATATTTGTAATGTATTTATTAGACTGATAATTGTTGGATTAGATTAAAAGCTTGATGAATGTATTTTACTAGCTTTTTGTGTTTGAGATCACTCATCTAGAGGGTGTAGTGTGATATATATATAACAATATGTTTATGTTACTTTACATAACAGGGGTGCTCAACCAATAGTTTATTGTTATTAACACACTATCATACAAAGTTTACTTATTAAGGACAGATATAGACTTACTGTCTGCACTTGTTTTTGTGTGGCACTACAAACTGTATGATGTTGCTATGTACAATGTTTACAACTACAAACTGTATGATGTTGCAATGTACAATGTTGACAACTACAAACTGTATGATGTTGCTATGTACAATGTTGACAACTACATGCTGTATGATGTTGCTATGTACAATGTTGACAACTACAAACTGTATGATGTTGCTATGTACAATGTAGACAACTACAAACTGTATGATGTTGCAATGTACAATGTTGACAACTACAAACTGTATGATGTTACAATGTTGACAACTACATGCTGTATGATGTTTCAATGTACAATGTTGACAACTACAAACTGCATGATGTGGTTTTGTACAATGTTGACAACTACTAACTGTATGATGTTGCAATGTACAATGTTGACAACTACAGGGTGTATGATGTTGCAATGTACAATGTTGACAACTACATGCTGTATGATGTTGCTATATACAATGTAGACAACTACAAACTGTATGATGTTGCTATGTACAATGTTGACAACTACTAACTGTATGCTGTTTCAATGTACAATGTTGACAACTACAAACTGTATGATGTTGCAATGTACAATGTTGACAACTACAAACTGTATGATGTTGCTATGTACAATGTTGACAACTACATGCTGTATGATGTTAATGTGTACAATGTAGACAACTACAAACTGTATGATGTTGCAATGTACAATGTTGACAACTACAAACTGTATGATGTTACAATGTTGACAACTACATGCTGTATGATGTTTCAATGTACAATGTTGACAACTACAAACTGCATGATGTGGTTTTGTACAATGTTGACAACTACTAACTGTATGATGTTGCAATGTACAATGTTGACAACTTCAGGGTGTATGATGTTTCAATGTACAATGTTGACAACTACATGCTGTATGATGTTGCTATATACAATGTAGACAACTACAAACTGTATGATGTTGCTATGTACAATGTTGACAACTACTAACTGTATGCTGTTTCAATGTACAATGTTGACAACTACAAACTGTATGATGTTACAATGTTGACAACTACATGCTGTATGATGTTTCAATGTACAATGTTGACAACTACAAACTGCATGATGTGGTTTTGTACAATGTTGACAACTACTAACTGTATGATGTTGCAATGTACAATGTTGACAACTTCAGGGTGTATGATGTTTCAATGTACAATGTTGACAACTACATGCTGTATGATGTTGCTATATACAATGTAGACAACTACTAACTGTATGATGTTGCAATGTACAATGTTGACAACTTCAGGGTGTATGATGTTTCAATGTACAATGTTGACAACTACATGCTGTATGATGTTGCTATATACAATGTAGACAACTACAAACTGTATGATGTTGCTATGTACAATGTTGACAACTACTAACTGTATGCTGTTTCAATGTACAATGTTGACAACTATAAGCTGTATGATGTTGCTATATATATGTACAATGTTGAAGACTTAGATATGCACCGAGTGAGATATAAACTGTTATCCAGCAGGTGAGAGTATCACATGCTAGTGTAGACGATGACATGTGGCTATTTTTCTACCAACTGTGCTATATCTGTGTATTGTGTGAGGGCAGGTCTGCAATGGTGGACTTGGGACACACAATGTTCCTATGCAACAGGGTTATGAACTCACATTATTATGTTATTGTAACCACAGGCCCTCGTGTCTTTGATTAAATGATTAAAAAAATATTGTTTTTGAGATGACCCCCGACTCGAAATGCTTCGACCACACCCTCGTTTTGTGCGGATATATCGCCACCCATTTGTGTCAAGATCGTTTAGTTGAGTCAAAATCGGGTTTCAATTGACTTGAAGAAATAACAATAAAGAATTGGTAGGTGTCATGAGTGGTGCTCGACAGGTCAATCATCCATGATTATGTTTACATTAAGTTTTAATCGATCGTATGCGATGGTAGCGTAGCGATCGGCAAATCAGTCGGGTAGGGTGCACTGAAGTGTCCGGCCTTGTCATAATGTATTATGCTGTGAAGCATTTCGAGTCTGGGGTCATCTCAAATTTTTGTATATATTTTATAAAATCTTTAATCCTCACAAAGACACGAGGGCCTGTGATTGTAACTGCACTTTCAAGTATTTTCCTTGTGCCAGGCAGAACCCAGGCTTTTAACGATGGAGTGTTTCTCACAAGAAGGTCTTTTATCACATACTAAATGATCAGTTTTAGTCCCTGATCTATGACACAAATGCCACACCCTTTAGTTGATCTGATACATATAGTAAGTACAGACCCAGAGCCTCTTCTTGAAGCATGGCAAGACCCGTGAAGATCTGGGTTACAATTGATCTTCAGTAACCCATGATTGTCATAAGAGGCGACTAATGGGATCGGGTGGTCAGGTTCGCTGACTTGGTTGACACATGTCATCATATCCCAATTGCTTAGATCGATGCTCATGCTGTTGATCACTGGATTGTCTGGTCCAGACTCAATTATTTACAGACCGCCGTCATATATCTGGGATATCGCTGAGTGCGGCGTAAAACTAAACTCACTCAATCACCCACTGAAGCATGGCAACCACTCGGGAGCTTGTCACCTGGTAATTGCCAAGTACTTTGTGGGTTGGGATCACAAAAAATGCACCCACAAATCCAGTTAAGCTGTATGTGCGATTGAAAAAGGGTCTCCTGAAAGTGATTGAAAAAAAGTTGACATTGTACATGAATGAATAATTATCCTGATAGTTCAGCATTGTTTGACTGTTTACGCCAGATATTCCTCACATTATTTGAACAAATAATTAAGACAGCTTGCAAATGTTAACTGACTTAATTCTAATATATAGTTTATGTCAAGGAACTAATTGTGTTAATGTTGTGTCCAACACACAGACTAAAAGAACCATACGTAGATCAATGGTGTTGATGTCAATCACTTGATTGTCTGGTCAGTTATTTGCAGCAAGAGTTTAGCCAAGTACAGTTTTAAACAACAATCAAACAGAAACTTAAACTGAGAGCATCACTGTAAGGAAGGGATGTTCCAGAAACCATGACAGTTTCCCGGGAGACTTAGAGAATGTGCAGTGGATAGTGAAATAACAGTACTGACAGAAGCATTCGTAAAATCTATGTTGAGTACCAAGTGGGGGATAGCAGCTGAACTGTTGTATGGCGGATATCATTGTAACTATTTTGATACTTTGGACTAAACTGACAATGACATAATAGTTCTATAATGAATTGAAGTTTACTTTAATGCACAAAATTTGTTTTAAACACAACATAAATAACAGTTGGTATATTATTATACTTTACTGCGTGAAATACCAGTAGTAACTCGTGAACACTGTTGCAGTGTCACCCCTTCCCAGTACTAGTTACCATTTCCTCAGAATAAGTACCGGTACCTACCAAGTACTAGACACTGAGTACAGGATACTTGCTACACAGAAAATGGTATTTGATAGTTTTTTGGGACCAGGGCCCCAATCCACAAAGCGTTCGTAGCAACAAGTCGTAACTTTACGAACGCTTTGTGGATCGGGGTCCAGATTGATAGGAACCACCAATCAATGATTGTCTGAAAGAAAACCCACTAGTCATGTGACTTCTAAACATAACAGAACCTGATACTGTCCACCATCATCGTCGTCTCGGATGCAAGAATCAATACTGATGTGTGTCAGTTGGTTCTTTGCTTATTGTTAAATTAGACTTTTAGACACAAGAAATGTTAGTTGTAATGGGTTGTTTGTCAAAATTTGTGTGAGAATGGATGAAATAAAGAATAACCATTATATTTTGATAATTGTGATGATTAACATGTATGATTTGATGCCAGTGAGGTCTGGCAAGGACTGGACAATGCCACAGAGATTGCAATGTATCTGAATCAATTACATTGTGATACATCAGCCAGGGGTACATTATGTAAACTGTGTCTGGATATATTGATATGTTAATGTCCATACATTTATTAAGTGTATGAGACTTTGTTACAATGTAGAGTAAGTTACAATTGATACAGGATGTGACACTTTGTTACGATGTAGAGTAAGTTGCGATTGATACAGGATGTGACACTTTGTTACGATGTAGAGTAAGTTACAATTGATACAGGATGTGACACTTTGTTACGATGTAGAGTAAGTTGCGATTGATACAGGATGTAACACTTTGTTAAGATGTAGAGTAAGTTTAAGTGATACAGGATGTGATACTTTGTTACGATGTAGAGTAAGTTACAATTGATACGGGATGTGACACTTTATTACAATGTAGAGTAAGTTGCGATTGATACAGGATGTGACACTTTGTTACGATGTAAAGTAAGTTGCGATTGATAAAGGATGTGACACTTTGTTACGATGTAGAGTAATTTGCGATTGATACAGGATGTGACACTTTGTTACGATGTAGAGTAAGTTGCGATTGATAAAGGATGTGACACTTTGTTACGATGCAGAGTGCCCACACAGAAAGTTGCTATCGAATACAAGATAAACTAGATTGAAGAACAAACAGATGACCTTGGAGTAAGTTGCTATTATGTCAATAAAGATATGAGTGTTACATCCCAGGTGATGTACTTCAAGTGAGTTACGATGAAGTTCTTTACGTGAGGCACAACTTAAATGTTCTGATGAAGGTATTACAAGAAGTTTCACTCAATGTTACAATGAAGGTTGTTGCAAGAGGCCCTGCTCAAAGGTTAGGGTGTAGTACCTCTAGTTCAGATGTATGGCCTGGTGTTACAATACTGAACGTTTCTGTAAGATACGTGAGTCATGATGTGGCACACTGACACCAGATTTACTCACTGACAGAACGTCGTGACACCAGGCCGGTGTGATACACACCATTGACGACAGCCTCATGTACAGAATCATTGTAATATAAGCCCTGTTCATGTTGAATAAAACAAACCAAATAGAACTTTCACAGCTTTGTGTTTTATTTATTTTCTTCTCACGAATAGAAATTTAGTGGGTGGGGAAGTTTGTGCGACTCAGAGTTCTGAAGGTTATGATAGACAAGTTTGTCACATCACACCATTGTGAGACACTAACCATTGAGTACATCACACCATGTGAGATATCCACCATATACCACATCACACCATTGTGAGACACTAACCATTGAGTACATCCCACCATTGTGAGATATCCACCATATACCACATCACACCATTGTGAGACACTAACCATTGAGTACATCACACCATGTGAGATATCCACCATATACCACATCACACCATTGTGAGACACTAACCATTGAGTACATCACACCATGTGAGATATCCACCATATACCACATCACACCATTGTGAGACACTAACCATTGAGTACATCACACCATGTGAGATATCCACCATATACCACATCACACCATTGAGACACTTAACCATTGAGTACATCACACCATGTGAGATATCCACCATATACCACATCACACCATTGTGAGACACTAACCATTGAGTACATCCCACCATTGTGAGATATCCACCATATACCACATGACACCATTGTGAGACACTAACCATTGAGTACATCACACCATGTGAGATATCCACCATATACCACATCACACCATTGAGACACTAACCATTGAGTACATCACACCATATGAGATATCCACCATATACCACATCACACCATTGTGAGACACTAACCATTGAGTACATCACACCATGTGAGATATCCACCATATACCACATGACACCATTGTGAGACACTAACCATTGAGTACATCACACCATTGTGAGATATCCACCATATACCACATCACACCATTGTGAGACACTAACCATTGAGTACATCACACCATGTGAGATATCCACCATATACCACATCACACCATTGTGAGACACTAACCATTGAGTACATCACACCATGTGAGATATCCACCATATACCACATCACACCATTGTGAGACACTAACCATTGAGTACATCACACCATGTGAGATATCCACCATATACCACATCACACCATGGGATATATCCACCATATAACACATCACACCATTGTGAGACACTAACCATTGAGTACATCACACCATGTGAGATATCCACCATATAACACATACATCACCATCACTGTGAGACACTAATCATTTGGTACATCACACCATGTGAGATATCCACCATATAACACATACCATCACTGTGAGACACTAACCATTTGGTACATCACACCATGTGAGATATCCATCATATACCACATCACACCATGTGAGATATCCACCATATACCAAATCACACCATGTGAGATATCCACCTTATACCACATCACACCATTGTGAGATATCCACTATATAGCACATCCCCTTATTTTGAGATAACCATTTAATGCTGATTATATATTTAGATTTCTGTGCCCCGTCACTATGGGCGTTGCTCTCACAGTAGTCTGTCTCACAGTCCCTGAACCACATTAATTTCCCTACTGCCAAGCCCTCTCTGCAGTGCTAAAGCCCTAAAGAAAGCAAGTCTAGATTTCCTCAGCTTCTGAATCTCTGGTCTCCCTAGGGCTCCTTTTCAATATAAATGGGCTTGTTTGTTACTATCAAAATTATATATATTCAGAGACTAAGCCTTAGTCTACTCTCACAGGTACACATGCACTGATACAGATGAACCACCTTTAACTCACTGAGCATTCTAAATTTACTCACTTGCACCACAAGGTGACTCTGTGGCTCAGGGAATAAGTTTATCATGCACAACGCTGATGGCGTTATAACGAGGATTCTAGCACGACATTGTGTGATACTCGATTCTGATTGGCTGGGAGCTCATCAAAACCGAACTTAAATGACAGTTTAAGACCGCTAATTAAAGTGACCGATTCACCGCGTATGAATACAACGAACTCGTTGACCCTATTGTTTGTAAACAAACATGTCGGGCATCGGCAATTTCTATCTCGGCAGCATCTTTGCTGTTTTTTAAAGTAAAAAGCGAATGGTTTGAAGAAGAATTTCTTGACCCTAATCACAGTTAAGAAACTACGAAGCTGGAAAATCCGTCAGCAGCGCAAAAGCGGCAGTATATTCAAACCGGGTCAAGATCTACATGTGTTGACGTCGACAACACACGTCGGTCCACACGTCCTAACCTGACCGCTTCCGTCCCGGCCGTAATGCCCAGTCCTTCCACTTCCACTGTCCATGTATCCCACATACAACGTGGCATGTCAGGTCTTTTCCAAATTGGGAATAGTTGGGTGGCTATCAACAATTATTTCCGTGAATAAAGTTAGCGGCGACTAAACTTAGCGAGTTCACGTCTTGAATTTGGGCGAGTCGATTGTCATACAGTAGGGGAGATCAATAATTCGCTTGAGAAAAATCAAATAATTGTACTTGCACACAGTTTAACTGTATTTTCTTAATTTATGTATGCTACTTGTTACAAATACAAGCATACTGGTTCCTGAAATAAGTATTTATGGTGCTGAAAATGTGTTATATTGTTCATTGTAAACCAAAAGTCACTGTGTTCTTTAATCTGATTGGTTGAAAAACGTGATCAAATGGTATTCGATTCCCGGAAATTCTCTGCGTATTAATACATACAAACATCGCTCACACCAGAGACCATATAATAGATATATATGGTCTCTGCTCACACCATTGTTCTGTTACGTCATCAGCTGTGATGACGTCATTAAATCATATTGTGACGTAAAGTCCGAATGACGTCACAAATGAGCAGTTCCCGATGCTACCATGGGAGACAGCCGAAACGGCCGGCTGATGACATTTCACTGCTGTACCCGTACTCGATGTCAATGAGTACAGACACAAAAGCGTGTGTGGTCCTTTTGGTTTTGACGCCGTCGGTTCCAAATGAATTCCCGTGCTTCAAATACTCAATAACACCCGGAAATTGGCCAACACATGATGTTTATCTCCTAATTACATAACCTGTCCCTCAACGGGACGATTCCAAGCGATTTCCAGGAAAAAGGCCCCTTCGCGCCTTGTGTTCTTGCGCGCCAAACAGTACGTGCTAGAATGAAGATAAAGCTTCTCTGTTTTCAATTTTGCGGTCCTTTATCGTTGATTTAAGACCGCTAAATGTTTAATTTAAAACCTCAACGCGTTCGGTTTTTAAATTACATTTATCGGTCTTAAATTAGGAGATAAACATCATGATGTTTATCGACATTGTAAACACAAAAGTAAACCGAAAGGTCCACACACGTTTTTTGTGTCTGCTCTCATTGACATCGAGTACGGAAATGTCATCAGCCGGCCGTTTCGACTGTCTCCCATGGTAATATCTGGAACTGCTCATTTGTGACGTCATTCGGGCTTTACGTCACAATATGATTTTAATGACGTCATCACAGCTGACGACGTAACAATACAATGGTGTGAGCGATGTTTGTATGTATTAATACGCAGAGAATTTCCGGGAATCAAATACCATTTGATCACGTTTTTCAACCAATCAGATGAAAGAACACAGTGACTTTTGGTTTACAATCAACGATAAAGGACAGCAAAATTGAAAACAGAGTAGCTTTATCTTCTAAGAATGGACACGAGAGTTGATTCGCCAAAGTATCTATTATATGTGGAAACAGACCGCCGAAGACTTGGAACTATTGGAAGGTAAAGCGCACGTTAAATAACAACATTCCAGCTAAGTCTAGTGTGCAAATCGTCTACATGACGTCTACGTGGTCTAGACATGACCAGGAACATCTGATGAATTTGAGATTATGCGGAACAGTAGGATTTCGGAAAGATAACAACATATGGCTGAGTAGCTTCTTTATTACAGTGAGAGCGACGTTTCGGTGTAGATTCTAACACCATTATCAAGCAAGAAATTCAGAATACGTTAAAAATGTAATGTTGCCCAATTTTCCACGTTGTTTCGGTTCGTAGTTGACTATGAACGTCCCGGGCAAAAACATACTATTATGTCTTTCGTCTACTTTATTCTGAATTTATATAAGCTAATATAGCAAGCATGGTGTTTAAAGCGGCGTAAACAACTCTCACTCACGTCATATTCTTCTTTGATATGGAATTAGAGGTTGGAGTACTAACTGTATACAGGTTGGTCTGTCTCACACTAACTGTATACAGGTTGGTCTGTCTCACACTAACTGTATACAGGTTGGTCTGTCTCACACTAACTGTATACAGGTTGGTCTGTCTCACACTAACTGTATACAGGTTGGTCTGTCTCACACTAACTGTATACAGGTTGGTCTGTCTCACACTAACTGTATACAGGTTGGTCTGTCTCACACTAACTGTATACATGCTGGTCTGTCTCACACTAACTGTATACAGGTCGGTCTGTCTCACACTAACTGTATACAGGTTGGTCTGTCTCACAGTAACTGTATACAGGTTGGTCTGTCTCACACTAACTGTATACAGGTCGGTCTGTCTCACACTAACTGTATAGATGCTGGTCTGTCTCACACTAACTGTATAGATGCTGGTCTGTCTCACACTAACTGTATACAGGTTGGTCTGTCTCACACTAACTGTATACAGGTTGGTCTGTCTCACACTAACTGTATACAGGTCGGTCTGTCTCACACTAACTGTATACAGGTTGGTCTGTCTCACACTAACTGTATACAGGTTGGTCTGTCTCACACTAACTGTATACATGCTGGTCTGTCTCACACTAACTGTATACAGGTTGGTCTGTATACAGTAGTGGTGTTCCGATTAATTGAAACAATCGAAGATTGGTCACAGTGACCAAACGACCAAGCAATCGATCACATTTTCTCATAATCGAACATAAACGATTTTGGAACTACTGTTTTAGTCTTTGAAATACTTGACAATGGAACATATCTTAGAAGTTGTCAGGGCCTGGAAACATGTTTATTTCTTAGAAAACTCACTTGTAAACTGAAAAGTCATGACTGAATATTTCACTAAGACTCCAGGAAGTTTATGTTCATGATATATTAATCATCACTTTAAAGTAACAAGTTGCATCATGTTATACTTTTCTGCAGTAACAACCTGGATAGGAAAATCTGAAAAATGACGCAAACCAATTTTTTCCCATGATTGTTCGTTGGTAATGAAGCAGCCATCGATTGTGAGATTTCAACCAATTCCCAACACTATAAAAAAAACAGGTTGGTCTGTTTCACAGTCCCTGAACCGCTTTGTTTCCCGGTCCGCTCATCCCTCCCTGCAATGCTAAAGCCCAACATGAAGCAAGTCTAGATTTTCTCAGGTTCCCAATTTCCCATCTCACTGGGGCTTTTTTCAATTTAAAAGGAATTGTTTGTTGCTTATCAAAATTATATATATTCAGAGACTAAGCGTCAGTCGTTATACGAGGCGTATGTATGAGGACGTGTTTCTACATACTGTTGACTGGGGTATGTGTACAATGCAGCGGAGAAACATGTCAAGTACTCAGTGACTGTCAAGGCCTTACAGGGGAATCCAGTAGTACAAACCCAGTAATGAAGGTAAGTTACGAGGTTAGAACTAACGTGGAACCGCCTCTCCTACGTGTAATAAAGAAGTTCATCCGTACTCAGGTCATACTGTCGGGCCCTTTGATCTGGTCACAGTCACCATGTTCAAATTCAGTTTAATACCCAGCGTCTCATGAAAACCACCGTTCACAAAACAGATCAGGAGAACCAATGCATTGCTACGTAACCAAATCACGTAACAGGGCTAGATCGCTTTTTCAGAAAACCTCTGTTAAAAATTCTCATTCAGAGCATAAACAAAATCAGAAACAACAAATCAGTGACAAAAAAAAAAAAAAAAAAAACATGCGTCGGCCGGGAATCGAACCCGGATCGACTGCTTGGAAGGCAACCATGCTAACCTTTACACCACCGACGCTCTGGTGATGATGTCGGTTTATATTTAAAGTTATAAGCTACATAATTTGAAACAACACAGACTGCGTTGGCAACAGATAAGCTGTAACCCTCTAAGTCGCACCTAACTCTCAATCATGCTATTACGGAAGTACATCCACACTCTTGTTAAATTTCCGCTTGCGTCGCGAGATATACGATAACCACCTTATCGACACATATTCTTACAGTGAATCTGATTGGTCGCTTATTGTAGTTCAACCAATCAAAGTGTTTGTTGTATTTACTCGGTCCTCTGAAAGCTCATCTCAACTTCAGTGGAGAAGTGGATGTTGTTAACAAAGTGGCAGGTGCCAAAACAACAGGGATATTCTCATCCAGAATAATTGGATTTCTTAGTCTGATTGTGGTAAATGACGCGACGTTCACATTACTCCATGGAATGTCGGTGATATCGATCATATGATCTGTTAGCCCACGTGTCTCATAGGATTTAACCGTTCGGCTGACAAGCGGTTAATAGTGTTTTATCACTAATATCAGGCATATTGAGTAATGAAAATACCTGGTGGCATTTCAAGAAAGTTTAACTTTAATACACAGATTATTACTTTGTAATGATAGTCAGAACAAAGGTACACAATTTCGCAGGGCAAGTTTACAAGGAATATGTGCATCACTGGTACATGTTCAAATCCATAAGACAAATGATATTTTGACATGTTAGATTTTCAAACTGGAGTTAAATTCCCAAGTCATGTATGTAACAAATTTGTTTTTCTTTGTTGTTTGATGCCACACTCAGCAATATTTCAGCTGCATGAGGGCTGTCTGGAAATAGTCAAGGTCCAAACAATCCAGTGATTGACGCCATGAGCATCCGTCTCCACTACAAGGAGACAAAGACATGCATTGACCGAGTCAGCAGTTCTGACCACCCAACCCTGATAGTTCCCTCCTACGGTGTCCTCCCATTACGCAGACAGCCAGTTCGCAGACACCTTAAAACAACAACATTTACGGTTCAGTGAACAGATTATCTACTACCTGTTACCTACACCTTATAATGGAATAGTCCAAATAAAAACACAGGAACAAACTGAAGCTATATTATTTATTTTGAAAAATGGACGAAAAGAATTTTGAATTTTTATTATGTTTTGCGCACAATATTAAGATATGATGAGTGCACTTAATTACGATTTATTAAGAATAAATATTTAAAATGTGACACATCATGTCAATGTGGCCATGGATGTGAGAATGTTTTTCATTACTTCCTTGAATGTCCATTGTATACTACTCAAAGACATAAACTGTTACAATCTTTAGAAAGTATTAATCGTATCTTACATGGCAATGCAGGTCAGAATGCAAATCAGAATGTTTTCAAATATGCACATATTTTTTTATCTCTCCAACAAAATGTTTTCTCAGTTAACTTCTGTTGTACATATGCTATTATTGGGAGGGGGCTTTTCTATCAATAAACACAATCAAAGCTCTCAGTGACAAACCTGTTTTTATATTCGATAGTAATTGATAGTAAAATCAATTTTGAGAAGAGAAATAATTTATCATTTAATCACAACAAAGTTCTATTTACCCACAATCAAACTTCTCAGTAACGAACCTGTTTCAGGCTCATCCTGCTCTACTCACAAGCCAGTGGACTGTTCTATTATACCCGTAGGTGTTACCCTAATTCACCTTCTAGTTCAGTGTCTGTCAATTGGGTGTCTGTCAAATGGGTGTCTGTCAAATGGGAGATAACCCCTCCTATGACAATAGGCATCTTGTCCTAAGAACCAATTAATTCTCACGTAGATCTTCATTGTGACAAATGACAAATAGATAATTTTATTATTTAATCGAAGTAATCTTTGCTTCATTGACAAGACCAATAAAAAGGAAATGGTTTTATGGATTGTTTTCAATATTACATTAAATACAGCTTCCAAAATGTGTAAAGATACATTTGGATCCAGAAAGTGTGAACTTACAAATTTTGAACAAAATAGCGATTCTTTTCTCTGTTTGCAAAGGGCACTCAGTTAAGAATCTTAGATACATCTCTGACATCTGCCACTTATTTTGACACTGAAGTAACAATCAATGCCCTAGAGTGTGAACAAGATTGAAATCATGGAGACTTAATATATACAATGTTAAAACAAACCAGTGCTGAGAAATATACTACAGATATTTTGCTGACCTGGCTGAAAATCAAGGACTCTATGTCTGGACTAATGAAGCTGAAACTTCATGTTGGTTCCTCCAACAGTAACATCTCAATGTGCTCAAGAGCATTACTTTCAATTACTTATGTTTATTTATTTCAATCGAAAGACACTTTCAGGGGTTCTTGATGCTCTTTTCAAAATTTGAAATTTGAAAACCTTTATTATCTCAAACACAAAGATATTTTGACACTGAGCGCAATGCAATAAGGTAAAACTAAACCTCTTCCCTTCTTTATGGGTGCTTTTAGCAGTTTTGTACAAGCCTCCTCTTGGAAGTCATCTTGTATGTTGAATTAATTGTGCAAATATGTTTTCCATTTGAGGATTTTGCTGATATTTTCTGTGGAGTTGGGTCCCTGGGACCCATTACACAAAGCAGTCAGAGCACTACGACTATCGAAGTCTGTGTTATAGTATGGGAGCTACGATCATCTTAGTGTGTAACATATACTCTCATGGAAACGTATGAGAACAAGTGAAACCACATATGTTCATATATTTATTCCCAGATTTTCACCCCCAGTGCTTTACAAAGACGGATAAGAATTTATTATATACCCATGTAAACTTAGGGTCGTAATACAGGGGTGCAATACGGATGACGTGGTTAAATTCCGTATTGCACCCCAGATTCTGTATTGAACCCCTGCCGGTTCTGCTTTCTTATTTTATTAAGTAACAGATTCATGCCAGATAAGTATATAACTGTTGCATTTGGATGTTTTGTATTGAACTCGAAGATGTCATGGGAGCAGAGAAATGAGTTGTTTCTCTGCTCCCATGACATCTTCGAGTTCAATACAAAATTTCCAAATGCACTAGTATGACGTTCTATACATATATTGTTGTTTGTACTTGCATGTATTTTGTTGTTTGTTTGCAGCAGTATATAACTGGTGTTCTGTTCCAGGTTGGCGTCGGTGTGTACTGTATGCCTGGACTTGTGGGTGTTGTCTGTCGCGCTGTCAGCACCATGGCCGAGTCCTATCTCGCTGGATCCGCCTCCATGGCGTTTGTGACTGTACCCAATATGGATGTCGCCAAGAAGCTTGCCCAGTAGGTAGTTTCACCATGTGGGTTGGTTGTTTGATGCCACTCAGCAATGTGTAATGGTGGTCTGTGAAGTGTGGGCCAGTAGGTAGTGTTACCATGTTGGTTGGTTGGTTGGTTGATGCCACTCAGCAATGTGTAATGGTGGTCTGTGAAGTGTGGCCCAGTAGGTAGTGTTACCATGTTGGTTGTTTGTTTGATGCCACTCAGCAGTGTGTAATGGTGGTCTGTGAAGTGTGGGCCAGTAGGTAGTGTTACCATGTGGGTTGGTTGTTTGATGCCACTCAGCAATGTGTAATGGTGGCCTGTGAAGTGTGGGCCAGTAGGTAGTGTTACCATGTGGGTTGGTTGTTTGATGCCACTCAGCAATGTGTAATGGTGGTATGTGAAGTGTGGCCCAGTAGGTAGTGTTACCATGTTGGTTGGTTGGTTGTTTGATGCCACTCAGCAATGTGTAATGGTGGTCTGTGAAGTGTGGGCCAGTAGGTAGTGTTACCATGTGGGTTGGTTGTTTGATGCCACTCAGCAATGTGTAATGGTGGTCTGTGAAGTGTGGCCCAGTAGGTAGTGTTACCATGTTGGTTGGTTGGTTGTTTGATGCCACTCAGCAATGTGTAATGGTGGTCTGTGAAGTGTGGGCCAGTAGGTAGTGTTACCATGTGGGTTGGTTGTTTGATGCCACTCAGCAATGTGTAATGGTGGTCTGTGAAGTGTGGGCCAGTAGGTAGTGTTACCATGTTGGTGGGTTGGTTGTTTGATGCCACTCAGCAATGTGTAATGGTGGTCTGTGAAGTGTGGGCCAGTAGGTAGTGTTACCATGTGGGTTGGTTGTTTGATGCCACTCAGCAATGTGTAATGGTGGTCTGTGAAGTGTTGCCCAGTAGGTAGTGTTACCATGTGGGTTGGTTGTTTGATGCCACTCAGCAATGTGTAATGGTGGTCTGCGAAGTGTTGCCCAGTAGGTAGTGTTACCATGTGGGTTGGTTGTTTGATGCCACTACAGCAATGTGTAATGGCGGTCTGTGAAGTGTGGGCCAGTAGGTAGTGTTACCATGTTGGTTGTTTGATGCCACTCAGCAATGTGTAATGGTGGTCTGTGAAGTGTGGCCCAGTAGGTAGTGTTACCATGTGGGTTGTTTGTTTGATGCCACTCAGCAATGTGTAATGGCGGTCTGTGAAGTGTGGGCCAGTAGGTAGTGTTACCATGTGGGTTGGTTCTTTGATGCCACTCAGCAATGTGTAATGGTGGTCTGTGAAGTGTGGGCCAGTAGGTAGTGTTACCATGTGGGTTGGTTGTTTGATGCCACTCAGCAATGTGAAGTGGTGGTCTGTGAAGTGTGGCCTAGTAGGTAGTGTTACCATGTTGTTTGTTTAATGCCACTCAGCAATGTGTAGTGGTGGTCTGTGAAGTGTGGCCCAGTAGGTAGTGTTACCATGTGGGTTGGTTGTTTAATGCCACTCAGCAATGTGTGATGGTGGTCTGTGAAGTGTGGCCCAGTAGGTAGTGTTACCATGTGGGTGGGTTGGTTGTTTGATGCCACTGAGCAATGTGTGGTGGTGGTCTGTGAAGTGTGGCCCAGTAGGTAGTGTTACCATGTGGGTTGGTTGGTTGTTTGATGCCACTGAGCAATGTGTAATGGTGGTCTGTGAAGTGTGGCCCAGTAGGTAGTGTTACCATGTGGGTTGGTTGTTTAATGCCACTCAGCAATGTGTAATGGTGGTCTGTGAAGTGTGGCCCAGTAGGTAGTGTTACCATGTGGGTGGGTTGGTTGTTTGATGCCACTGAGCAATGTGTGGTGGTGGTCTGTGAAGTGTGGCCCAGTAGGTAGTGTTACCATGTGGGTTGGTTGGTTGTTTGATGCCACTGAGCAATGTGTAATGGTGGTCTGTGAAGTGTGGCCCAGTAGGTAGTGTTACCATGTGGGTTGGTTGGTTGTTTAATGCCACTCAGCAATGTGTAATGGTGGTGGCCTAGTATGTAGTGTTGCCATGTTGGTTGGTTGGTTGTTTGATGCCACTCAGCAATGTCTGTGTTTCAGATAGCACTGATTGTCTATCATACTTTCAACCATTGGTTTGCCTGGTTTCCATGACATGCTTACTATCTAATGAATATATATTTCACTTTATATTGCTGTTATCAAATGGACAAAAGGTCATATTATATAAATGTCATAAAGCAGTTATAGTTTTATTATGCACTTGATATAATGCCACATTATATAGCTGTTATCAAATGGTCATATGCCATGTTATATTTATGTTATGAAATGGTCATATGCCATGTTATATATATGTTATCAAATAGTTATATGTCATTATATTGGGGCAATGGGGTAGCCTAGTGGTTAAAGTGTTCACTCGTCACGCCGAAGACCTGGGTTCGATTCCCCACTTGGGCACAATGTGTGAAGCCCATTTGTGGTGTCCCCCGCCGTGATATTGCTGGAATGTTGCTAAAAACGGCTTAACCATACTCACTCACTCATGTTATATTGCTGTTATCAAACAATTAAGGTGCCACATTATATAGGTGTCATATTGCAGTCTACTAAGCTTATTGAGACGTTGGGGTAGCTTAGTGGTGAAGGTGTTCACTCGTCACGTCAAAGACCTGTGTTCAGTTCCCCACAGTACTGTGTGTGAAGCCCATTTCTGGTGTCCTCTTGCCAGATATTGCTGGAATATGTCTAAAAGCGGTGTAAAGCCATACTCACTCACTCACTAATCGTGTCTCTTTGAACTCCATGTTTCAGTGGCATCGTGAAGCAGAGGCTGGCTGCATGTGTGAACATCCTCCCTGGCATCACCTCCGTGTAAGTGTCGCATGTCGCACTCTTCCGTACACCTTCAGCCAGGGGTTGTGGGGTGGGTCAAACATTGGATTAGATAGGGACTGGGTGGAGATTAGTGTTGGGAATTGGTTAAAATCTCATAATTGATGATTGGTTCATTACTACCGATCAATCATCGAAAATAATTGGTTAGCGTCATTTATGAAATTTGTTAATGCACATAAATATAAGGAAAAAAACCATGTAGTTCTTTTGGGTTTTTGGCAATTTTCATATCTTTAAAGGATGACTAGTATGTTAGAAACATAAATTTTTTGGAATCTTTAAGATAAATTCAATCATGACTTGAAACGAGCTTGTAGTGCTTTAAAAATATAACAGACAAAACCAACCATGTGAAAAATATTGTTAATGAAAACAAGTGTTCCAGAATTGTTTGTGTTCCATTATGAGAAATTATGATCGATTGCTTGGTCGTTTAGTCACTACGACCAATCTTCGATTATTTCAATTAATCGGACCACCACTAGTGGAGATAGGTATAGGGGTGTAAGACCAATATATCTGACAATCAGACAACAATGTATTGGAAGAGTACTAGGGGTTTCAAAGGTATGATTTGGTCAGGACATGTATTTTACAAAGCTGACCATTAGTATCTGCATGAAATCAGGTGGCCGACACCAGTCAGGTGTGCTGTGATGTGTGACTGAACTACTCTTAGAACTGGGCATAAACTTAACTCACTCACTCACACTGTTCTGCTACAGGTATGAGTGGGAAGACAAAGTGGAAGAAGATCCGGAACTACTGTTGGTATGGCAACCACCTCCTCCTCAGTATCAATTGTTGCTATAAGAACAAACTATTTACTCTTCTGGAGAGAAAACGGAATATACCCTCAGTAGATATTAAAAGGAAGTTCCAATACTGTTTGAAACAAATTCTTACCTCCTCCCTACCAGCGAATGTCCAATGGTAATATTTACATTGACTTTCTTGATCAAAAGTGGCAAAAGAGGTTTATGAGATCTGTGTTTTGTGGGTGACTGTACTTTCAGTTTTCATGGCAAGGATTCTGGTAATGTCTGACTTGCAGTATATGTTTCAGAGTTATTCACAGTCGCCATAGTGACATGTTGTATGTTGTTTCAGATGATCAAGACTCAGTCATCTAAGGTAGATGAACTGTCAGCATATGTCAGGTAGGTCCCTACAGAAAGCCACTGTGGAGTTCCACAAGGTTCAATATTCAAAGGTACAGATAAGCTGCGTATCCGTGTAAATTACGCAAATAATAATGTGAAAACTCAATTCCTATTAAGTCTATTGCATACAAGTACGCTTAAATTTTTGTAAATACTCAATAAATTTGATCTTGCATGCATACACACAAAAATAGATAAAATAACTGAGGTATATTGAGAGGTTCTATTTCAGCACCTGAACTGGCAACTTGCAGTCTTTCTTATCGTTTCCCATATAACAGATCAAATATGAATAACAAACACGTAAACCAACATTTAAACTTTAATATATTTTTACAATTAATGGAAAATGGCAAAATACCAAATTGGATTTGAGTGAGGTGGGTACAATTTATTTGGTTACTCAAAGGAAAATTAGGATACCCAATTGAGATGAACACAAACGAGAACATAACTCAATCACACAAGAAGTTATCTGTAGCTCTGAATATTAGGCCCTATCTTGTTAACACTGTATACTCAATCGCTCAGCATGGTCTAAATCAACATCAGCATGCTGATGATAGTCAGATACACATAAGATTCAGAGTGGGAATGCAGATACAAGTGTGATCAGGCCAAATAAGAAAAATGTAGTGGTTCCGATTACACCTCTTTGAAATATAGGGTAGGTAGGTAGGAAGGATTGTTTTACAATTTTTTAGAAGTAAAGTACAAACTAATAACATATATCAATGTGTAATTGTTTATTCAATCAAGCTTGCAGCCATCATGTCGACTTTCTCTATCACAGTGACAGATGTCCGTCGGTGAAGGGGAAAAAACAGTGGTATCTGAAAGCTTATTTTATTAATACCGCTTAAAAAAGATAGGGTCGGCACCAGAATTCGAGGGTCGGTTGGGTAATCGGAACAACAACATTTTTTTTCAAGGTAGAACAATGTTGCATTGACATCAAGCAATGGATGTTGTGTCATCTACTATAGCTCAATCAGGACAAGACAGAGTTCATGGAAATAGGCACAAAAAACCCCAACTCCAACAAGCATAGGACTGTGAATGATACGTTATAGAAATTGATAAATTATTAATTATTACATCCACCGTCAGTGGGTTGTCATGTGGCCGGTGTAGTGATGTCCCCTTGACCAACAAGGTTCAACAACTCATCAGTTACAATGATTGACAGTTACTGGTAAATCAACTTTTAAGCCAGGTGCACTATCAATATTCAACAAAATGAATGTTTTCATTTGGTTATTGAATGATTAACAGACCAGGCCAGAAATACTTCCCCAAAGATGAAATATAGTTCCACACTTTTTATTTTGTGTTGGTGGATCAGTACATTCTGTTGGTCTCCCATTGCTGTTTCCAAGACAGAGCTGGTTCCCAGCAGACCCGTGAAGGTCCGGGTTAGAATATTGATCTTCAGTATTGATATTGATGCTTGTCGTAAGAGGCGACTAACAGGATCGGGTGGTCAGGCTCACTGACTTGGTTGACACATGTCATCGGTTCCCAATTGCACAGATCAATGCTCATGCTGTTGATCATGGGATTATCTGGTCCAGACTCGATTATTTACAGACCGCCGCCATACAGCTGGAATATTGCTGAGTGCGGCATAAAACTAAACTCACTCACTTGGTTCCTAGTACCTTCTGCTGGTGTCTCCACCAAGGTTCCAGATACCTTGTATCACTAACATTATCCCTGTGGGGCTGAAGAGTCACATTGTGTTTCCTGACTGAATAGACCGTACCATCAGTCACTTTATATCCCCTTCTTCACCTTGGCCAAGCTTGATAAGTTCACCATGCTTTGTGGACATGAGCTGAAACAGAATGCAGGCCGTGTTATTGTGTTGATCGTGAGACCGAGAATCGTGGTTGTTGTTCCAGATCTAACCACCCATATGACTGTGCGGAGGTGATATCTTCAAAGGTAGGTATCCCCTTCTCTCGTGCAGTGTACATTCCAGTTGGAACCCTTGGTAAGGCCAAGTGATCAGGGGATCACAAGGGTGTTTTAGTTTTTAAAAGGGGAACTTTACATTCCCAGTGCTCCTAGTGTTGGGAATTGGTTAAAATCTCATAATTGATGATTGGTTCTATACAACCGATCAATCATCGAAAATAACTGGTTAGTTTCATTTATGAAATTGTCCTGGTTATTTTTGTTTGCACAAAAACATAAAGAAAAAACATGTAGTTCTTTGGTTTTATTTTTGTGTGCAAATTTCACATCTTTAAAGGGTGACTTGTATGTTAGTAACACAAATTTCTTGGGGTCTTGAAGATAAATTCAATCATGAATTGGAACGAGCTTGTTTTCGTGAAACGTAACAGACAAAACCAGCCTTGTGAAAAATATTCTTAATGCAAAAAGTGTTTCAGAATTGTTTGTGTTCGATTATGAGAAAACATGATCGACTGCTTGGTGGTTTAGTCACTGCTACCAATCTTCGATTATTTCAATTAATCGGACCACCACTAGTGCTACCATATCTGAAAAATGAGTGTAATGTGGGAGACACACACTAAAGGAGCTCACTTCTCTATTCCTCTGTAACATGAGGAAGTGGAGGGGCGGATCCAGGATTTTGTAGAAGTGTGTGTGTGTGTGTGTGTGTGTGTGTGTGTGTGTGTGCGTGCGTGTGCGTGCATGCGTGCGTGCACGTGAGCACACACATATCATGAGGGAAATGCTCCTTAAGGAAACACTGAAGTGAAGCAGTTTCATAAATATATTTATTGAAATAACAATAGATCACACAGGTCATTGTGTGAGAAGTTCTGTATTTGAAACCATGTGTCCAGTTGACACGCTGGTGATAATTATAGCTTATAACATTACTGAAAACATGTGGCAATGCTGGCCCCTGGAATGAACACTGGTACAGTTTTCTTTGAATAAACCATTGTTACAGGAGGTTCATTTCTCATATTTATGAAAGTAAAGGTAATGTTTAGTTACGGCTTTCATCCTTTAGCTGTGTTCCAAGTTCAGACTTTATGTTAAACTGTGACTATAGTCCGTTTGATTTCATTTGAGACCGATGAATTGCTCACTGACACCAAATCTAATACATGCAACAAAATCACGCTTTGCATAGTCACATGAAATCGATAGACCAACTCTGATGATTTGTCTCATAATGTTGGACACTTGAATAAAAAAGTTGTTTAACAAACGATCATTATTTTGTTGCCACTTTTTGTGCTATTTCTTACAAGGCCAGCCAGGTGTGCAAGTTGTACATGTGAAATTGAAATTTCACTGCACACGCTTGTTGATTACCTGGCTGTTCCACCAGCAAGTGGTCCTCCCTCGTAAGAAATAGCAAAAAGTGACAACAAAATAATGAGCGTTTGTTAAACAAATTTTTTATTCGAGTGTCCAAAATTAGGAGCCAAATCATCAGGAGTTGGTCTGTCAGTTTCATGGGACTGTGCAAAATTTAGTTTTGTTAAATCATTAGATAATGTGTTAGTGAGCAATTCATCAGTCTCAAATGATATCAAACGGACTGTACACTGGCATGTCTGTCTGAAGAACATTTTGTAGGAACATGATGTAGCTATTACAAGGAGCATGTGGTGTGTCTGTGTAGCTATGTCAGGGAACATGGACAATATGGTGTGCCTGTTGTAGGTAACATGTACAGTGTTTCAAATGGAGCACATATTTGCTTTTATCAGATTGACAATGGCAACCCTCCATATCTGAAGTGGATCGCGGACACAGTTCAGAAGATCCCGGTGGAGGAAAAGAAAGACAGCTGAACAACCTTAAGGCTAATCTCTCACTAAGAGTCAGAAGAGAGAAGTTAAAGTGGATGGATGTTTTTGTCCTCTGTGCAATCACTTTCACATTTCCTGTTGGATCCAGATCGATATATTGGGAGCTGCTTTCCCGGCGAGTTCTGTCACCTTCATACCATGTGCTTTGACAACAGCAGTACAGGTCGTCATCAGTCTTGTCATGCTGTACAGCTTCTCATGAGGTGGTGTTAGGAAATACAAGACGTTCATGGATGTTTGGAATGTCATGTAGTTTGGGATATTTCAGACTGCATGTAAGCTAGCACTCTTGGCAAGGACTGGGCAAAGGTAGTTAGTTATTTTAATAATGATCAAGCCAAATCAGCATTGGGAACACCTGTAATGGGTTTGACATATTGTATCCATGGGTAGTGAAATCTGGGAATTAGGGACTGTTCATAATTCATGGCTAGAGGGGGTGATGATGATTTTTATGGAGAAGCATGTACAATGTGAATGACCCCCACTAAAATTTATGTACAAAGTAAGTGACACCCCCCCCTGCATGTCATGTACAAAGTCAATGACCCTGCCTCCCCCTTTCCATATTTTTAAAGCATAATTTTTAAATATCTTTATGTACAAAATTGCTGACCACCCCTTGAAACGTGTACAAAATTGATGACCTCCCCAGAACAAAATGGGTGATCCCCCTTAAAATCATCATCACCCCCACATAGCCATAAATTATGAACGGTCCCTTAGGAGGGAGAAAGACACAAGTATTATTGATTGTTTTGTTACATGAAAGTTTTGTTGCATGGAGGCTGTGATGGCTGCACAGTGTTGTGTCCTCTGTCAGTCCTGTAGTGTGAGGTTGATGGTTTTGTTATGGTATGCCTTACCTTGATACAATAACATCACAAAACCAAACTGTTTAAGGAATCACATTTTGCATTTTTTTGTGTTCACTATTATGGATTATAATATTTATCACATAACGGTTAGCTCCGGACTGTGGTTGCTTCTCATGTCAGTGGGGTGGTGGTGTAGCCTAGTGGTTAAAGCATTCGTTCGTCACGCCCCAAATCACTGTTCGATTCCCCACATGGGTACAATGTGTGAAGCCCATATTGCTGGAATATTGCTAAAAGCAGCGTAAAACCAAACTCACTCACTCTCATGTCAGTGTGTCAGTTTGTATACATGAGAGTGATGTGAGGGAAGAGTATGTCTTCATCTTGTTGACGAGGGCTGATGGTAGGAAGAAGCGATGGTCTCCTGCCTTACGCAAGTACACAGGCAGTTGTATTTCCTGCAGAGGGGGGGTGGGGTAGCCTAGTGGTTAAAGGCGTTCGCTCGTCACGCCAAAGATCGGGTTCGATTCCCCACATGGGTACAATGTGTTAAGCCCATTTCTGGTGTCCCCCGCCGTGATATTGCTGGAATATTGCTAAAAGCGGCGTAAAACCAAACTCACTCACTCACTCCTGCAGAGGCACCCAGGGGCGTAGCTACCAATATTAAAAAAAAGGCCGGGCTTACACATGGTTGTGCTAAAAATGTGGGCAAGCCCTCAATACTACGTTTTGCAACCTATGGGGCTTACACGAAAACATTGGCTTGTGCAGAGGCACCTCATAACTCTTAGCTTTGATGGTGTATTTTGACACATAATTACATTAAACTGTAACAGAAAAACTGAAAAACTCTAATGCAAACTATTTAATAAAGATATTGTACATATAAAAGATGCACTATTTGCATAATGATGTGCCCGATGTCAATAAACCTACTGTTGGTTATGTGCCCAATGGAATCCAACATTGTTCCTATGTTGTATGTCAAAACCATGTTCATTATCTTTTGATTTAACTGAAACTTTGAAACTAGCAATTGTATAAAGAAATACTGATAAAAAGTGACCACTGCACTGTCACCGTGTTTTACCCCTGCTATTTTCACAACTGATTCTGAGAAGACTAAATGAGAGTGATAAAAATGATTTCCGCCCTCTTCACAGCCAACAAGGACAAGAACTAAACCCGTCTAAACCTTTTTGCCTGTTCTACCAGAGCCCATAATTAAACATCTATTAGAACTCGGGTCGGGACTTCGGAATGTATTCTATGCTAAGGTATATAGCTTCACGCTTTCAGAAGCTGGGCCATACAAATAAACCTTCACGACACCAAGCTATATATGCATTAGTTCTGAGCGAATGGTGTTGAAGTTGCACCTTTGAGGACTATATATAAACAGGTTTATATATGTATATATATACCATCCACACTGGTGAATATAAAATACAAGGAGGAAGCATTAATCCCGAACATATACCATCCACACTGGTGAATATAAAATACAAGAAGGAAGCATTAATCCCGAACACTGAACGCTGTTACAGGAGCCTTCCTAAAGTCAGGAACATGATAGCAGCCGTTGACCCTTCATTGGGGTACTTCCTGTCCACGTCCAATGTGTCCACACATCAGAAAACCAGTATTCCAAAACACTTTACTCTGCTACTTGGAACCAATGCACCCCTTCGCTTTGTGATTTTTAATGGCTCGTTTCACGTACGATTCTTTCACAGCGGATCCTCTTTTCTTGATCCTGGTCGTTGTGACGTTGAGAAAGACCATCGAGTCGTCCACAACGTGTCTGAAACTGCAACATCAATGGGAATCTGGGATAGTTGGCAAAACTAGATGGCTGGTCACGAAACAATATGTATACATCGTTGGTTCTCTCACGGATATCTTACACACACATACACACATGCACGTGTTCTCACTGTTCCCTTTACTTCCGCACCGTCACTATAGTTCAGGAAGTGCGACGTCATTTGGAAAACTTGCAAAACGTGATAATGGCTTTACATGCTCTACAGCATTGTTGTCAGATTGATCTGCCAGTGTCTCTAGTCTGTGAGTATAGAAGACACTACTTCTTGAGTGCGGCGTAAAAATAAACTCACTCACTCACTCACTCACTTGAATGTGTGAATGGAGTTATAAGGTTCACGTATGTCAGAATGCCTGTATTCTCTTTACACTTGCTGGACATTCAGAAACTTTCTCGCTGATATACCACATACACGCAACTCAAGGGACGCTACTCTGTACAGACAATTACGGCGCACAAGGTCACGCGTGTCCTTTGACCTCCATAAATATACGTACATCACTGTGCCGCTGTCATCCATCAGGCGATCCCCGTCCCTCCCCATCACGTACAGGGGCTGTCCCACCCTGTAATTGGGGCACACGGCGCAGTACCCGGGGGTGGTGAACATTAGCGTCTGTCCCACCCGTATCCGGTCTCGGCCTGGAAGCAAAACACAACGTCTTTGTCTCCATTGAAAATGATGTCATTTACAGGCCGCTTGAGCTGGAGACTTCCAGCTTTAGCGGCAGAATTTATAGGCAGGCTGGAACAATTTCGTCAAATATTGTCGGTAAGATATTCTGCTGATGCACATCCTGTAAAGTGTTCAGGCAAACTTCACTCATATTACATCTGGTCAGTTAACCTAGAGGTGGTTACCTTGAATATGTGTCTTCAGCACCGTGGTTTCCGTGTGCCGCCACGCCCCTTCTTCCTCCGTACCCCGCGTCTCAACTTTGTACACTAGAAGCATAAAACAACTTCGGGAGTTGAAAACCCTTGTCAATTCTGAGAGGCACTTCGATGGAAGTGAAACAATACACCAATAAGGTGACGTTTCCTTCTTTCCATAGTCGCCCAGATTAAACATTAATTTTGACAAACAAATCAGTGGTTCTATACGGAAGTATTTGACAAACAAATAAGTGGTTCTATACGGAAGTAACCGTGTGGAGGAATGTCTAAACCTACGGACAAGGAGAACCTTTACGTCAGACTATTTATGTCTGATTGTGAATGTCAGAGGCTGGAAGTGTATGTCTGACTGATGTGGAAATATCAAAGGTGGTATTTGGTGTTTACTCGTAAAATAAAATATAATTAGAGACCGAGGTATTTTGTAGGTGGACGGAAAAGCCGAGTGGTGCCGAGTGAGGTTGGGCTTACCGTAATCAACTCCGCATAACTCTCTCTTCACGTGTTTGGTTCTCATCCTCATACCGCGGCGCGTGGCTGGCACTTGCCGCACGTACCTGCAACATGCACACATCACATCGCTATTCAAAGCATCGCTCATACTTGCTTCTGGGAGCTTGCTGACAGGAAGTCTTTACGAGGCAACATACATGAGTCAAGGTCACCGAGCTCTGAGTCAAGGTCATTAAGCACTGAGTTCGGGTCACCCATCACTGAGACAAGGTCCCCGAGCAGTGAGTCCAGGTCACAGAGAACCGAGTCTGGGTCAGCAAGGACTGTCTGTGACATCCAGCTCTAAGTCTGGGTCTCTTAGCATGCAGACAAGGTCACCGAGCATTGAGACAATGTGACGAATCACTGAGTCCGGTTCACCAAGTAAAAATATATAGATTTTCTTTCCAAGTATCCTTCTCTTCTATTCAGTTGACCGCCTCCGTGGTGTAGTGGTTAGAACGTGTGCCCCGAGAGTGGAAGGTCGTTAAAAGACGTTAAAATATGGTACTTGTTGGTCCCTGCCTGGCGCTCGGCATTAATGGGTACAACAAGGACTGGTCGGCTCGGAGTCAGTATAAGTGTCTGATTAGGGTATTCAGTCTTAACTGCGGTATGGTATCTCAGTGAGCTAGCACTATAAAACCAGCCTAAGTCTGGGCTAGTACAAGCAGCCACACATGCACATACACACGCATGCACGTCGTCATATGAGCGAAATATTCTTAAGTGCGACGTAAAACCCGTTTCACCTCACCTTTATTCAGGTAAGTTTGATGATGGACGATACATACCGCACTATGAGAGTGTTATTGGCTGACCATTGGTTTAACTAATAATATTATAGTAGGTGAATTTGGACAAATATTCACTGTATTATATTCGATGACACCGATGAGCAAGACTTCTTGTGTTTCTGATACAAAATTTTACCAGTTGACATCAGCAGACTAAATGAACTCGTATGGGTTAAAATTACCTGAAGCACGGGTTAAAATTACCTGAAGCACATATGCAGACACCCTTGTGTCTCTGGGACAGGTTCGAACACAGGACTGGCAGAGTCACCGAGCTGTCTTTAGCGTCATACGCCTGGCTGCAGGAGGGCTCTGAAATAGGAAGATGCCGCCCTCCTAGGGTCTATGGTAACAAACTGACATTGAATAAAAAGGATCTGCACATTATGTCTTTTCAAATATCCCTTTTACAGTCAGAATAACATTGTCTTCAGAACACCCAGTCTGCCCAGCAAACAACTATGAAGCAATATGATACTTAAATAGTCTCATCAAGTATATACACTTTACCAACAACAGTAATCTCTTGTTGCCTTCACATCTTTCCCTCAGGACTAATGACACCATCTATTATACATTCTCCTACATAGAGAGGAAAGTCTATTGATGTCAACTGTAATATGGAGAACACGACGTTTCGAAGGATATCCTTACTCCTTCAATATACTCTGAAAGCGTCCTCTTCCCCATTTAACAGAAGCTGACATCCACACACTTTCCCCTTTTAACGCTCCCACTGTCTACCACTGTCCACTACCCACCCTTCTGTAGCTCCTCCCTGATGGTGATAATGGAAGGTTGATGATGGGCCACCTCCTGTTTGTCAATGGCTCGGAACCCGAAACAGATCTTCTCACCTTCGGTCACCTGGTATCAAACAACAGTCACAAGAATGCAAAGTAATGAAGAGGGACGTAGACACTTGGGTCCTGACACAGATATAGGTAGAGACACTTGGGTCCTAACACAGGGGCACAGATATAGGTAGAGACACACAGGTACAGACACATGGGTCCCAACACAGGGACACAGATATAGACAGATAGACCTGACAAAGTGAGGTATCGGGTATGACACAGATACGGGAAGCATGGTTGACGGCATGTGTCACCTTGTGTAACATCACGGAAAACAGACCATCCTTGTACAGGAACATCGCCTTTCTCCTCGTCATAATAGCCATCTGAGAAAACAAACAATACATTATTATTATTATTATTATTAATATAGGATATTTATATAGCGCACACATCCACGCACTAGTGCTTGCTCAAGGCGCTGGTATTTTTTCCCTCGATCATTGGATATCAATCTCAATGGCACATCTTATTATCAATCTCAACTCCCTGGGGGGTATACAACTCTTGCAGCCACTAGGCGCACCGAGTTATCGTGGCTTTCTCATCCTAACGAGGTACCCATTCACAGCTGGGTGGACTGGGACACGTAGTCACAGTATTTTGTCCAAGTTCACTGCACGTTGCTGTACCCGCAACTAGGTGTTTGCACGTATTCATGTGGCCACTATCTGGTCATATACCAACGGATTCGTGGGTTCTTTTATGTGCACAGGGTTGTGTACTGTACACTTGGGATTGTGACAACACTGAAAGAGTCTGCACACAAAGTTGACTCCAAGGTTTTTACACCCGGTCACAGGTGGGTTCGATCCCGACACCTCATCCTCGCTGGATCACTAGCCTGGCGCCTTAGCCGGCTCGCCCACCGCGCCCCCTACATAACACGTGAGGTATCTCCACTGTTTGTATAAGGAGATATTATATCTTCTTTCACAAGAAGTTACCATGTGCGGCATAAATTTATAATCACATTTTTAGTTATTTATTTTCAGCTATTTACGAAGAACAACATTTGAGTGTGTCAAAACTGTTAGGCCGCAATCAACAATATTCCTATCAGTCTCTCCCTCCTACTCTCACAAAAATGTGACCTTGGTCTCACCTCGGCCTGTGTGACTGGGATCATCTTGTGACCACTCGGAAGTCCTGTGTCCACACGAACGTTGTGGCTGGTGGTATTCCTTAAAGACCTTCACAGTCACCATAGAAACGTAACATGGTATCAATACATACGGCTGGTATCAGATACAAAATATGTGTATTTGTTGTTTAACGCCACACTCAGCACTGTTCCAGCTTTATGGCAGCGGTCTGTAAATAATTGAGTCCGGACCAGACAATCCAGTGATCAACAGCATGAGTATCGATCTACGCAATTGTCATACGATGACATTTGTCAACCAAGTCAGCGAGCCTGACCACACGATCCCGTTAGTCGCCTCTTACGACAAGCACGGGTTGCTGAAGACCAATTCTAACCCGGATCTTCTCGGACATAGGTACAAGATACACAGATCAGGTCATCGCTTGGTGATTATTCATAGAAACCTCAGCTCGGCCAAAAGACGTCACAAAATGCTTCCACAAGGTCGTTATCGGTTCCTGATTTTGCCATGATCTAAGTTATCTGTACGCTTAAATGAGAATGGTTGGATTAAAAATCCGAATGGAACTGAAAAAAATGACCTTCTGTCTGGGTAATGCCCAGTCAGTGCTACTTACGTCAGGCATACCTCGATACACATGATGCTGGCGCTGGCAACTGCGCTCCGCTTCCGGCGTGATGACTCGCCTTCAGTGTCGTGTGCGCATGCAAAGCCGCACTGCTCACACAATGTGGTCCTGACAAAAGTAATGAGTGTTGAGATGCTTGCAGCAATGTTATATACTACCCATCAAAAGTGTAAGTGTAGCCACTTACTTCAGTCGACTGATCTAAACTAGATTTTGCAAAATATTCTACTCAGTTTAAGGGTACTGTTTACACATGAACTGATGTATTGTAAAACAACGTTGAAAAGATTATCGTCATGAGTTCAATAAATGATGAAACTCAGTGAAAATTGGTGAATTCTTCACAAAACTTTTCACCAAAACGCAGCTGTTCACATGCACGATATTTGCACATGCTTTTCAGCAATTTGATGCATGATCCTCGTGCAGTTCATCTGCATAAGGTTTGCAGTTGGTTCCCCGAGGTTAGTGGAGAAATCCATCTTCGATGTAACCATATATAGATACATAACATATAGGGAGTGTTTTGAGTGAGTCTAAGCTTTTGATGGGTAGTATAGAAAGAGTATCCGTACAGTGTTGGGTAGAGGAGAGTCAGATGTTTGCTTCATTTGTTCTCGGTATCAGGCAGTGCAATATTGCCGTAACTTGCCCAACTGAAGACATTATGACTGAAGCCACGGGCCTCGCTGGAGGCGTTATAACATATTGCCGTAACTTGCCCAACTGAAGACATTATGACTGAAGCCACGGGCCTCGCTGGAGGCGTTATAACATATTGCCGTAACTTGCTCAACTGAAGACATTATGACTGAAGCCACGGGCCTCGCTGGAGGCGTTATAACAAAAGGGAGATGTATCGGCAGTGGGATATCTTCTCTAGTGTTTCCCTTGAACGTACCCAGAGTTGCTGATGTCAAATGGTTTGCTGGAGACGCTCAGGTTATAGGTGCAGTGGTCGTTCTTGCCAACAGCGACGTTATACGTCGTGTCGATCTGCATCTGTCCTAGACGTGATCCTCGACTGTCGAACTGGTACACCTCCCCAGATGGAGCCTGTGAACAGGAAACAGAGGTACAGTACACCTTCCTGACGGGGCCTGTAAACAGGAAACAGAGGTACAGTACACCTCCCTGGCGGAGTCTGTGAACAGGAAACAGAGGTACAGTACACCTTCCTGACGGAGTCTGTGAACAGGAAATAGAGGTACAGTACACCTCCCTGACGGAGTCTGTGAACAGGAAACAGGTACAGTACACCTTCCTGACGGAGTCTGTGAACAGGAAACAGGTACAGTACACCTCCCTGACGGAGTCTGTGAACAGGAAACAGGTACAGTACACCTTCCTGGCGGAGACTGTGAACAGGAAACAGAGGTACAGTACACCTTCCTGACGGAGTCTGTGGACAGGAAACAGAGGTACAGTACACCTCCCTGACGGAGTCTGTGGACAGGAAACAGGTACAGTACACCTTCCTGACGGAGTCTGTGAACAGGAAACAGAGGTACAGTACACCTCCCTGGCGGAGTCTGTGAACAGGAAACAGAGGTACAGTACACCTCCCTGACGGGGCCTGTGAACAGGAAAGAGGTACAGTACACCTTCCTGACGGAGTCTGTGGACAGGAAACAGAGGTACAGTACACCTCCCTGACGGGGCCTGTGAACAGGAAAGAGGTACAGTACACCTTCCTGACGGAGTCTATGGACAGGAAACAGAGGTACAGTACACCTTCCTGACGGAGTCTGTGGACAGGAAACAGGTACAGTACACCTTCCTGACGGAGTCTGTGAACAGGAAACAGAGGTACAGTACACCTCCCTGGCGGAGTCTGTGAACAGGAAACAGAGGTACAGTACACCTCCCTGGCGGAGTCTGTGACAGGAAACAGAGGTACAGTACACCTCCCTGACGGAGCCTGTGAACCGGAAACAGAGGTACAGTACACCTTCCTGACGGAGTGTGTGAACAGGAAACAGGTACAGTACACCTTCCTGACGGAGTCTGTGAACAGGAAACAGAGGTACAGTACACCTTCCTGGCGGAGCCTGTGAACAGGAAACAGAGGTACAGTACACCTCCCTGACGGAGTCTGTGACAGGAAACAGAGGTACAGTACACCTCCCTGACGGAGCCTGTGAACCGGAAACAGAGGTACAGTACACCTCCCTGACGGAGCCTGTGAACAGGAAACAGAGGTACAGTACACCTCCCTGGCGGAGCCTGTGAACAGGAAACGGGGGTACAGTACACAACCATGAGGGTGTCTATGAACGGCAAACAGAGGTACAGTACACCTTCCTGACGGACAGGAAACAGAGGAAGAGATTTTTTATGGATGTCAACTTTATATGCCAATCAAAGACCAGTAAACAGAGGTATAGCAGCCCACAAACAGCCGTATGCCGCCTTGAATCAGCCCGCTATAACGACGTGCTGAAAGTGAGTGATGTCTGCTCACTAGTCAGGCACGATAGCTCACCCATGAAGTCTTTTTAGAAGAAATCTCCAAACCGCCACTTCTCGGAGAGACTCCATGTGGAGTATATATTGAGTCAGGAATTCGATTTCAGTCGCGTGGACATGTTGTGAGATGTAGTGAGGGAACTACTACTTACCCCTAATACCCCTTTCTTGACCACTGCTTCTTCTTGTGAGAAGTCTATGGTCTGGTGGTACGTGTGGGACTGATGTGACGTGATGTTGCAGTGGAGGTCGGAGTTAGGCGACTGCCGTCTGTGACTGTACATCGCAAGGGCGTCCGTCGCCGCCATCGTATCCTGGGGAGCAACAATCATCTCCATGGAAAACTAAACATTTACTTAGTGTCCTACAACATATTTCTACAACAGATTTGATGAACTGTGCCCCACTGGGAGTCAGAACAAATGCAAGCTTATTTCAATAAAACGGTTGCTTGCAAAATTTGGTTGACTGTATTTTGTTTGAAAATAAATGTCTTTTAAATCAAGTAATACAAGAAACATGGTTTTACTTCGGGAGCAAACGTGGTATTATACGGAATTAGATACAGATTTCGGATACGCTTTGGGGCATGTGAGTGTTTGATTTAAGCCGAAAGAGACTGCATGTGTTGAAGAATCACAGACTGGTCTCACCATCATCCCAATAAACACTCCATGTCGGCCGCGGTGCTGGACCAGCCAGTTGGCCACGGGTGTAACGTCAGACCACGTCCCCGAATGCAGGAATGTCATCAGCGCGAACGACGTAGCTTCCACCGAGTGGGCCTCGACTTGACTTCTGAACATGGACGACACTTCCTTTTCCGGGTCAGTGTCGGACCAGTAGAAACCTGTACCAGGCGGTGAGGGGCAGTGTCTTAGTATGGGTGTTCATGCTGGTTCTGCTATGTATGTGAATGCATGCTCATTGTGACACTGATAGCAGCCTGAGGGTAAAGTTCAGTTTGCATCTGGTTCATGAGTGAGTGAGTCTGTGAGCTGAGAGGAACTTTAAACATTGTTTCACTAATTCTCCTGTCAACTTAATGTGGAAAGTCCAAAGTGGACGCTATTTGTGAGTGAGTGAGTATGATTGTAAGCCGCTTTTAGCAATATTCCAGCTATATCACGGCGGGGGACACTAGAAATGGACTTCACACATTGCACCCATGTGGGGGATCGACCCCGGATCTTCGGCGTGACGAGCGAACGCTTTAACCACAAGGCTGCCAAACCGCCTACGTTGTTTGTCACTTTGAACCTCCAGCGACCACGCCCATGATTTTCACAAATGAATATTTAAAAAATCTCACACACTATCGGCTTCAAGCAAACTATTTTAAATACTACACATATCTTTGATTCAGGGCGGTAAGATACGTTCATTTGCCATCAATGTCAATATTACCGAAAAGTTTCCGACCAATATTTCACAATATACCGTTTTGACATTTTCAGAGGACCAAGAATGGTACCCATCACACCTCGTCCGGCCATTTCTCGGCTAGCAGGTTTGGTGTGACGTGGCTGTTACCCCAGTATTGCTAGAACCGTCTAAATACACTCACACAACATCCAATGTCACACAAACATGTTCAAGCTCAGTACACTGCTTTACCCTGGGAGGAGTTCTTCCTGTTGTTGATGACGCTCCTGACGGCGACATGCGCATATTCTGAGTTGACCTTGGTCAGCGCCAGACTGACCTTGGTTAGGGCGAGTGAGCTGGAGATGTTGTCCAGTCTCTCCTCCAGGAACGCCCACAGCTGTACCTTCAACGTCTCCGACACATCCTGAAACTCCTGGAAGCAGGATGCACAGAGCGAGTCGGTGAGTGGATTGGTGGGTGGATGGGTGGGTGGATGGGTGGATTGATAGATGGGTGGATGGGTGAGTGAGTGAGGACGTTGGTTTGGGTGAGTCTGTGATAATCTGTGTTAAGTTATGGGAGCTACGATCACCTTAGCGCTTCGCCAGTCGTAAGCCTGTGTTAAGTTATGGGAGTAACGATCACCTTAGCGCTACGCCAGTCGTAAGTCTGTGTTAAGTTATGGGAGTTACTATCACCTTAGCCCTAGGACTGTCATAAGTCTAACAAATGTTATTTTGGGGATTACACTGTCTCAGTAAAGCACGGAATCAAGTACATTTGTTAGAGTCCCATCAGGGATTCAAATCCATACTCTCAGCGTAAGGCACATAGTCGCTAGCACATAAAGTCAGCCATCTCAGCCGTAAGTCGTAAATATATGTTAAGGCATGAGAGTTACGATCGCCTTAGCGCTAAGATCCTAGGTGACTATTTCTTTGTATTAGCGGTACCTTACCTTCTTTTGGATGTGTTTCTCACACTGCAAGATAGACAGCAACACCTCCGACACCAATGTCACGACATCGTCAGCCTCGGTCTTCTGTAACACATAGGAGAAGACGGCCATTGTACATTCTTCACTGGTTGTGTCACACCACTTCGCTCTTGTACAACATAGTCATGCATCATCGTGATGTATTCCATGCTAACAGGACGGGATTAGCAGCAATACAGTTCACAATATACACGGGGCAGGTGAGGTGGTGTGGATAGGTCATGGGATGGCGGCGGTAGTAGCTGTTGCAGTTTACAGTCTCAACGTCTCCTGCACTACCAGACTATGGGCTGCTTGTATGATCATAGATGAGATATTTGAAAACAGTTGATATAGGTAGTTCATAGACATCGCACCAAGGGTCATTGCTGTGTATAAAGTGACTGAGATAGTGAGTTTGCTTTTAGCAATATTCCAGCAATATCACGGCGGGGGACACCAGGAATGGGCTTCACACATTGTACCCACGTTGGGAATCGAACCCGGGTCTTCGGCGTGACGGGCGAACGCTTTAACCACTAGGATACCCCATCTCCAATGTGTATAAAGAACAAGTCTCCCTCTATACATAAAATCTGGAGATTGGAAAATCTGACAGGCGATGTGTACCTCGGTACGTCTGTCTGTGTGTACCTCGGTACGTCTGTCTGACTACCAAGGTACGTCTCTCTGTCGGAGTGTACCCCAGTGTGACGTGGTGTGTACCTAGGTACGTCTATCTGTGTGTACCAAGGTACGTCTATCTGTTTGTACCAAGGTACGTCTCTCTGTGTGTACCAAGGTACGTATATCTGTGTGTACCAAGGTAGTCTGTGTGTACAACGTACGTCTCTCTGTGTGTATCAAGGTACGTCTATCGGTGTGTACCAAGGTACGTCTGTCTGAGTACCTAGGTAGTCTCTCTGTGTGTACCTCGGTACGTCTATCTGTGTGTACCAAGGTACGTCTATCTGTGTCTACCAAGGTACGTCTATCTATTGTACCAAGGTACGTTTCTCTGTGTGTACCAAGGTACGTCTATCTGTGTGTACCAAGGTACGTCTATCTGTTTGTACCAAGGTACGTCTCTCTGTGTGTACCAAGGTACGTATATCTGTGTGTACCAAGGTAGTCTGTGTGTACAAGGTACGTCTCTCTGTGTGTATCAAGGTACGTCTATCGGTGTGTACCAAGGTACGTCTGTCTGTGTGTACCAAGGTACGTCTATCTGTGTGTACCAAGGTACATCTCTCTGTTTGTATCAAGGTACGTCTGTGTGTACCAAGGTACGTCTATCGGTGTGTACCAAGGTACGTCTATCTGTGTCTACCAAGGTACGTCTGTCTGTGAGTACTAAGGTACGTCTATCTGTGTGTATCAAGGTACGTCTATGTGTGTGTATCAAGGTACGTCTATGTGTGTGTATCAAGGTACGTCTCTCTGTGTGTACCAAGGTACGTCTATCTTTGTGTACCAAGGTACGTCTCTCTGTGTGTATCAAGGTACCTCTCTCCGTGTCTACCAAGATACGTCTATCTGTGAGTACCAAGGTACGTCTATGTGTGTGTATCAAGGTACGTCTATCTGTGTGTATCAAGGTACGTCTATGTGTGTGTATCAAGGTACGTCTATGTGTGTGTATAAAGGTACGTCTATGTGTGTGTATCAAGGAACGTCTCTCTATGTGTACCAAGGTACGTCTCTCTGAGGTACGTCTCTCTGTGTGTACCAAGGTACGTCTATCTGTGTGTACCAAGATACGTCTCTCTATGTGTATCAAGGTACGTCTCTCTGTGTCTACCAAGGTACGTCTATCTGTGAGTACCAAGGTACGTCTATGTTTGTGTATCAAGGTACGTCTATCTGTGTGTATCAAGGTACGTCTATGTGTGTGTATCAAGCTACGTCTATGTGTGTGTACCAAGGTACGTCTCTCTGTGTGTATCAAGGTACGTCTCTCTGTGTCTACCAAGGTACGTCTATCTGTGTGTATCAAGGTACGTCTATGTGTGTGTATCAAGGTACGTCTATGTGTTTGTATCAAGGTACGTATATTATGGAAGTCGGAGTGTACCCCAGTGTGACGTGGTGAGTCTTCTGTCATCTCGATCTCGTCCCCGATCCCCTCCAGCAGCCACTGTGCGCCATTATCAATTAGGGTTTGGTCGATGTAGGTGAAGTTCATCTCCTTGACAACACACAGCGTCTGTAGCACTGCCGCCGTGAACCTGTATGAGAAACAAAAGAAAGTGTTAGGTAGCCTGGGGACAATATCTACCAGGGTCAGCCCGAATCTGACCGCTGAGTACGATAAGCATTGATTGATTTCCTAACCCCGAGTTCACCATTCAAGAAAATACGCTATAGAGCACATACCACGTAGCTGGTGGCTGCCCCTCTAGCAGCAGAAACCCCCCTCTAGGGTGTCTGTAGTTGAGAAGCTGCGAAACACCTGGTGGCAGAGAGAGATGGGTGTCAGTGAGAGGAGAAGTGTGTGGAAGATGTATATGTAGCGGCCATAAACTTTCGAACGACGGACCTTCTGATCCGTTGTCGGACGCCTTGTCCACATGACCAAAGAGGTTAACCCTGTCAGCAAGCTGACAAGGTAAGGGTGTCATCTATGGGATAACTCCCCTCGCGGTACCATGATGTTCAGGTGCATCATGAAAATGGGGATTTGGTACCTATTTGTGTATATAGTGTTCTGGTTGCGTAGTCTGCATTGGACAATCGTCAGGAGGGTCGGAAAGGACGCATGGAAACCAGAAAATCCAGTATTGGCCGAGTCACCTCTTCTTTGAGAGGCATATACACGTTGGAGTACTACGTAAGGATATGTTATGGATGAACAACATCGCTGATTGTAAAAATAAGATCCATCATCCCATCGTCCATCCAAATACTTACTGAGCCTTTCAGATACCTCTTTGGATTTGTTTTTAATCTGTGGCGAATATCACCTACATTTTGTGTAGAGCATAACACAGGCGCCATACCCTGCTTTACAAACTTTTTCCCCTTCGTCTCCAGGTCGTGCGTGATGACCCCCTGTCGTTGTAGGTAGCGGAGGGCCGTCACGGCCGGGGCCAGATCCCCCAGCACCCTCCTGCCCCCCAACACCGCCGTCTCCTCCATCAGCGACTCCGACTGCACGATCACGCCGCTCACCACGTCCCCCATCAAATCCCCTGTAATACAGAAATATCACTGATGACTAGTATCCTGCTCCGCGGTCTTTATTTTTCTCTCCAGTAGAATCCTAGAGGTTTGAGTGAGTCAACTATAATGTATTTGTACCAATATGGGTAATCGGGGCCATGGTGCTGTTGTGCAAAACAACCTTTGCGCTAAGACTACCTTAAACCTATGATAAGGTATGGGAGTTACGGTCACCTTAAACCTATGATAAGGTATGGGAGTTACGGTCACCTTAACGCTAAGACTACCTTAAACCTATGATAAGGTATGGGAGTTACGGTCACCTTAACGCTAAGACTACCTTAAACCTATGATAAGGTATGGGAGTAACGGTCACCTTAACGCTAAGACTACCTTAAACCTATGATAAGGCATGGGAGTTACGGTCACCTTAACGCTAAGATCGCTTTGCAGAACAGCACCCTGGGCCTCCTTTCACAAAGCACTAAGGTGATCGTAAGTCACTAAGGTAACCTTAGTTCAATGTTAAAGAATGGCAGTTAAGGTTAACCTTAGTAAAGGTTGTTTTGTGAAAGGCGCCCCTGGTCTCCGAGGTCAATACCGAGAGGAAACAGTTTTGTAGCGTAAAGGAAGCCTTTCGTGTCTGTACTCACCGTAGGCGAACATGTTGGTGTGGCTGGTGCCGGAGATGGTGTCGAGAGGCAGCGCCAGGTCAACAACCGTCGTCTGCTCGTCTTCCAGTTTGCTCCACGATGCTGGAACAGAGGAGGGCGTTCAGGTTTAAGTGTCGGTAGTCGGTGAGTTGATGAACGTATTACTGAAACTCTAGACAGGGGGGCAACAAGTACCATCTTTTATATATTTTGGTATGGTACCGATAAGATGATATAAAGACAAGATGTAGTATTGCAGGCGTACATATAATTCTCTCCCCTTTTTGCGCGGCCGCCATGTTGTCCTTTGCTGGCCCCGTATCGTTATGCAGAAGCAGAGCTGATGGGTCTAACTGGAAAGTGACTGTCTGGGACATCCGGCGGCCTTCTGGCTGAAATATTGGAGGGAAAAATTGAATTGGAGCGTTTTGGTCGGTTTTACAGTTATATTAGGGCGTATCAGTTGGAATGATTGAGTGAGTGAGTGAGTATAGATTTAAACAGTTTTTAGCCATATTCCAGCAACATGAAGGGCGAAGACACGAGGAATAGGCATCACTTGTTGTCCCAATATAGGGATTCGAACCTCGGCTAGAGCGTCAAAAGGTTTTACTGCTTGGCTGACCAGCGTGAGGAGCGAGAAACCACTTTCTACGCAACAGGGATACCATGACATGTGTCAACCAAGTCAGCGAGCCTGACCACCCAGCATGGGTAGTTGAAGGCCAATTCTAATCCGGATCTTCACGGGTAGAAACGCACTCAGCAATATTCCAGTTTTATGATGGAAGTATGTAAATAGCTGAGTCTATAGAGCAAATGATGAAATAACTAACAAGCATCGATCCCACAGGTGAGGTGAGGTGAGGTGAGGTGAGGTGAGGTGAGGTGAGATTGGGTTTAACATAGTGCTTGAGAATATTTCGCTCATATGACGACGTGCATGCATGTGTAGGTGTATGTGCCGCTGCTTGTACTAGCCTAGACTTAAGCTGGTTTTATAGTGCTAGCTCACTGAGATACCATACCGCAGTGAAGCATGAATACCCCACTCAGACACATTATACTGACTCCGAGCAGACCAGTCCTTGTACCCATTAATGCCGAGCGCCAGGCAGGGACCAACAAGTACCATATTTTAACGTCTTTTGGTATGACGCGGTCAGGGATCGAACCCGCGACCTTCCGCTCTCCGGGCGGACGCTCTAACCACTACACCACGGAGGCGGTTCGATCCCACAACTGGAATGGGATGACATGACCCAACCACGATCTCCTTAGCCGCCATTATGGGCATAGAATGCTGAAGACCATTGCTAACCCGGATGTTCACGGTTATGGATAATAAACCGGACAACACCTGAATTTTAACCCAGGAACAAAAAGGGCGCAACTCTTCAAAGTTTAACCTTGATCTTTATCAACAGCTATATGGCAGGTGTAGTCACCTGATAATATACAGATTGATACGAGACGCGCAGTGTCGGAAGAGTTGACGGAATGTGTCACGTGACCTGTGTCCTCACCACAACATACATGTCCTTCTGGACAGTGTCTGTGACGCGGCCGGCCCTGGCGACGGCGCGGATGTGATGATGTCCCGGCTTCAGAGCTACGAAGGTGTAGTCATGCCACGCCCCCGACTTGGGTTTGATCCGCTCCGTGTACCGCAATTTTCGCCCGCCTCGCTTCTCGTCGGTGTCGTCGTCCTGGCCCGCCTCCCGCACGATACACAACTCCTCTGGGACCGTCACAGTCACCGTCACCTACAGGCAAACACACACACGTGTATTAATGCTCCTGTAACCGGTTTGCTGGATCTTCCGTAAGTATTAATATACGCCCCGGTAGGAAACCTGCAAACTGCACGCGTCAGTTCCATTCAGTACGGCTGAGAACCAAAGACAATGATTCTAGTTTTAAAGCCTGGTTCCACATAAACTACAGTTCAGTCGGTGCCGATTCGAAAAATGTTTGGCCAAAGATGTAATAGGAATAACATGACTGGATGATTTAATCTGAGAGGAGACAAATGTACGGGAAAGATCACCGTTTACTAGCTCACTAGTTCATGTTCAACACAAGATGTTTCGAGTCGAAAGTCTTACCTTGATGCTCTTAGACTTGAAGTTGAAGACAGAGAACTTCACCTTCACAGTCTCAAGTCGAACAACCTTGTATGGCATATGTATATCTACAAAGAACTCCTTGCTGACGGTGAAGTCCACGGCCTCGGACACACACAAACCCCGGCGACTAGACACGCCCACCGCATGCATCCGCCAGGTCGTTAGGCTGTCCGGCAATGTCCAGTTTAAGTACATGATGGCCCGGTCCTGTCGGAGGATACGCCTGGGGTACGGAGTATATCACACACCATGGAATATACGGGATATGTAGCGATCAACTGGGACATTATATCCTTAAACAAGATACGTATACGTATTCAAATTCTAGAACCTTTTATAATTGAGCGCCATCCGGGATTTGAACTCACGCCCTCAGAACGAGGCACCAAATCGCCAACAGACAAAGTCAACGATCTTACACACATAGCCTGTAATGTTGTACTGAGAAAGTGTACATGTAATCCCAAACATGGCATTTGCTACATTTGACCACTTGTATGTTCATGTGTGACTGAAGGTGAAACACACACAGTTTCGGTCTGCAGATGGAATGCACTGATTGTGTGACTACATATACTGTGTGACTGGAGATGGAATATACTGTGTGACTGTGCCCTGTGTGAACAAGTAACTCGTAGCGAGGTATATCGTCGGTTGGTTGAACAACTGGAGGCTATATGAAGAACATTGATTCTTACAATTCTTACCTGGAGAGAAGTATATCTTCAAATAACCAAGTTTCAGAGAAGTTCTGTCGCACCACGAACTTGACAGTCTCAAAGGTCTTCTGCACTTCTGGATTTGAAGGCAAGGAGGCAAAAATGTTTCCCGCGAGGTCGTTAGGAAGGCCGGGACCTGCGCAGAACAAGATAAAGAGGAACCATGCACGACGACCTAACCAGAGTGACTAGGCTCTTAACACTTGAGTCGGCCGGGTCTTGGCCGTGTCTGGACCCCAGACAACAGGGACAGGCAGCCGGACAAGCAGCATCAGTCTAGCCTGTGGTAGCCGGGTCTTGTCATACATGGATGCTAACTGGCCGTCTCCAGAATCTCCTTGGGGAACACAGTGTGCGTGTTTCACAATGACACAGACAATCTGGGAACATTCATTTTCCCATTTTGCGTTCTTGAGGTTTGTATGAGAGAGACAATTTGTTTAGTGGATGATTTAAGAGGCGTAATCTTATTCTCCGAAGGCAAAGCCGAACAATAATATTGTAAACAAACATACCAAACATCATATGGGGACAACGATTGCCTTCTTCTATTTAAAATCTGAAGCAAAAATCATTTTCCGAGCAGTTACTTTTCATATATTTTTTGTTTTCCATGGACTCACCACACCTCTACCTACTACAGAAGAGTTTGCCATCACTCCACACACCAACTCACCATCAAAGAGGGGTGTGCCTCTCGTGTCCAGGAATCGAAGAACAAAACCATTCATCGTCCACGTCTGCAGGAGAAAGAAATGACACCTGTGACATTCGACTAGCTAATGATTGACATTCGACTAATTTCCACTAATGATGATTTCGTACTATACTTGGTGAGGAAATATGAACACCTCTTTAAGTATGTTGGCGGCGAGGTCGATGTCATGTTACTTTACCTGTGAGAAGGTGTCTCTCTGAAACTGGGAAGATGAAGCCAGACTGTGGCCCATCAGTGCCTGAAACATCTGAATTAATGATGCACTTATGAAACAACATGGTACAACCTTGAAACAACATGATACAACCTTGAAACAGCATGATACAACCTTGAAACAACATGCACGACCTTGAAGCAACATGATGCATCCTTGATTCAAGTTGATACATCCGTGATTCAAGTTGATACGCCACGATTCTGCCGTACTACGTACAGATTCATGATACACTCACCTCCTGTCTTGACAGTGAAGATCTCCCATCCAAGAGGTACTCAGTAACCTCCGGTTTGGACATTGAGGATCTCCCGGCCAAGAGGTACACACTCACCTCCTGTCTGGTCAGTGAAGATCTCCCGTCCAAAAGGTACACACTCACCTCCTGTCTTGACAGAGAAGATCTTCCATCCAAGAGGTACTCAGTAACCTCCGGTTTGGACAGTGAAGATCTCCCGGCCAAGAGGTACACACTCACCTCCTGTCTGGTCAGTGAAGATCTCCCGGCCAGCAGGTACACACTCACCTCCTGTCTTGACAGAGAAGATCTTCCATCCAAGAGGTACTCAGTAACCTCCGGTTTGGACAGTGAAGATCTCCGGTCATGAGGTACACACTCACCTCCTGTCTTGTCAGTGAAGATCTCCTTTCCAAGGGGTACACACTCACCTCCTGTCTGGACAGTGAAGATCTCCTTTCCAAGAGGTACACACTCACCTCCTGTCTGGTCAGTGAAGATCTCCCGGCCAGCAGGTACACGGACTGGTCGACTGCCACCAGGCCTACTCTCGTGTTGTTGGCGCCGTCAATGCGGAACCTTGTGTTGAAGCCAGGCCTGTAAACCTTGTTCTGGTTGTACTTCCTGAGAGTTAACTGCACAGAGTGAAAGTTTTAGTGCACGTACCAAAACAGATTCTGGTTGTTTACAATTTCATATAAAGTAGTACATCCAAGATAGTGTTTGGTGTTTATTCATGAGTTTCCTATTTCACAATAATTGTCAGGCAAGAGCCTGATCTGTTTCATTGGCATTTTAAAAGTTGGTGAGTAGTAAAAACTTAAGATACTATATGGACAAGAACTTCTTTATTATGGTGGTAACAATGAATGGTGGTATAAAATCTGGTGACAATAAGTGGAAGCCGATAGTCCATGAGGCAGAAACAAAATATACGTGGCTGATAAGATTAATTAGCAATGATAGCTGGAGTGCTCTAATCTGTTGTTTTTATCAGTTCATTGTAAATCAGTCAAACCAAAAGATCTGCTTGAAGACCAAGACCAATCACATAAAATATTTCAAGAACTAGTGAACAGCCACCCCAAGACCAGTTCCAAGAAAGCCGCCAGCATATCCAACTATCTCAGAAAGACTGTTGTCAACCTAAGTGATAAAAAACATCACTGAACAAGAGGTCAACGTACTTTCGAAGGGACTAAAGTCCATCCCAACCACACCACTCCGCAACCACGACGATGTCTTCACCAACATCGAAAAGGGCCCCCAACAACTAGCGCCAGGAGGTAAGACTGATTACTTACGTCACCAGATTACACAACCCCTTGCCAAAAACCAGCCCACAACCACTCAACCTGACAGCTGCCGAAAAACTAGCCATCCATGACTGACGCAGATCAAGGACATCACCATTGTCCTAGCCGACAAGGGCAAGGCCACAGTCATCCTAAACACACCAAACTTCCACCACATGGTCAACAGGATCCTCCAAGACCCTACCACCTACCGCAAGATCAAGCAGTATTAAGTTTTCTTTTAAACAGTTGTTTTTACATAGAATCTCGCAATATGACAATGAAATTATGAATGGCAGAAAGCATAAACGAGATATGAAATCTCCTATATTTCATATGTTGGAATTATTAGCTAAATATGGTATCCAGGAAGAAATTAAACAATATGTAGTGTGTTCTAAATTTTTATGTTAAAGGAAATGGTCAAGAATGGTACGGGAAATGGTCTTACAATGTGATAGAAAAGCAGCAGAGTATGCCATGCAGTCAAGGCTGTCATTGATACGGTATCAGTCAATAAGATCGGACGGTGTAAATCGACTATGGCAACTGGCGCTTGACAGACCAAGGTTCTATAAACGTATTGGTTTTCTTATTAAACTTGGTTCTGTTCCCATTCAGTCAAAGGAATGTGAGTGTGGCACTGTGGCGCACGATATTTTAAAGCATGTTTTTATGTCTTGTATGATTAATATTGCTGAAAGAAATGTCTTATTTGAACAAATTTGTGACTTACTTGATGTTAATATCTTTGTAAAATTATGGACCTACGATGATGATGAGGAATTCCTAAAATTTCTGCTTGGCGGAATACCGGAAGATGTAAAGGACCAGCTAAACTATGATGTGTGGGAAAATGTTATAATATGTGTCTCAAATTGTGTATGTAAATGGAAAGATATTTATAACTGTTGTATTTCACCTTACCACCCTGTATAAATTATTTCATGAGCATTTCTGTTGTATCATGTGCCAGTAATATGACTGTATAATATACATATACATTTGTAATCTTCAAACTATGGAGGAAATAAAGAATATCTATCTCTATCTATCCTACCGCAAGATCAAGAAAGACCCCATCGCAAAACTCAACCGACAGCATAAAGCCAACCTTAAACAACTGAAAGATAAATATAAAATCAGCCAGCAACTGTATTATGTAAGCTAACTACATCCAACTCACAAGATCCCCAAACAATCCACAAGACCCCCACCTAAGGTCAGAATCCTTTTGTGCTCTAGAGACACTGTGTTCTACAGCACCGCTCAACACCTACCAGAAATCCTTTCCCCACTTGGAAAAACAGCGGAGTCCTTCACCTCTGACTCCACTCATTTCTGTACCAAACTCCTGGAAATAACCGAAGCAGACCAGATCCTGAGAGTACGATGTTGTGGACCTCTTCACAAGTGTCCCTATAGATGAAACTCTCCAAATCCTCCGCCAACGCATCTCCGGATTAGAACCCCCTTGACACCAACCCCTCACCACTGACTTAATCATCGCTCTGACCTCCATCACCTCCACGTACATCGCCTATGGACACGACTACTATGAGCAAACGGCCCACCCATGGGCTCCCCTCTGTCCCCAATACTCACAGAAATCTGCATGACCTCTTTCGAACAGCAAGCACTTAGCACCTCAACCATCAAACCTACCTGCTGGTACAGGAAGGACGATGTTTGTCATTCTACGACTAGACCAAGACCCAGCAACCCTCCTGCAACACCTCAACCAACAGCACCCCCGGGTCCAGGTCACCATAGAAACAGAAACGAATGGTCAACTTCCCTTTCTAGATGTCCTCGCAACCAGAACCCCAGTTAACAAGATCCAAACCAGTGTCTATTGAAAGCCAACCCACTCCGACGAATACATCCATTTTGACTCCAACCACTCCTTGAGAACCAAAATGGCATAATCTCCACCCTCACCAGACGAGCCATCAACCTGTCCTCCACCAGTCTTACTGCAGACATTCAGCACCTCCACTATGTTTTCACAAAATTCAAACACTATCCCCTCAAAGCTAGTCGATAAAATCAGCAGCACCACCCTTCACCCAACAAGAAAACTGGCCACCAACAAACCTGAACCAGCACCACATCATCCACTGTCCTTATCACAAAATAATTTGAGACATCTCAAGAAAACTTGCAGACGCAGTTCATACCCGGAGACACCAACCCTCAATCAACAGAGACCAGGGATATCTCACCCAATCTGCATACAATGAACTGATAAAACAACAGATTAGAGCAATCCAGCTGTCATTGCTAAATAATCTTATCAGCCATGTATATTTTGTTTCTGCCTCGGACTATCGGCTTCCACCTATTGTCTATCTATACCGAAACGTCGCATCATATATAATAAAGAAGTTGTTATCCATAAAGCATCTTACTTTCTTAGGTGAGAGCATGGCGCTGACATGCTTATAACGGCCACATGTTAGGGTTGACAACTGATGTTATTTCTACTGACCATGAGTAGAGATGTCAGTATCATTAGACTGCTTCACATTAGAAACAACGCAATAATAGAGTTTCAATTGATAGTTTTTGCATACTCTGTGACAGTAATCCGTTAATTACAACCATCTTGAATTTACACCGAATGCAACACCAATGCCATCCTCGATAATCTCCAGGGTATACGTTACGATCACTCTCCCCTATACCCTGGATGCATCCACGGGGTGATGATTTTATTACCTCCCTTTGCTGGCTTTTTATCCAGTCAGGTGCCTACGCTGGGAAGTTGAGCGTACAAATCACTACTCACTTTCGCGTCTTAAATTATCTAACCGTTTAAACTTGGCAACACAATTGATGCAGAGGTACTCTGAAAGAAGTAGAAGGAGTTCTTTCATATATTCTTTTTAAAGTTTCAGATCTGTGAATTTGTCTTTATTATTTCCCCAAAAATCTGAGTGGCACTGCGAACAAACCTTTGCAACTGCGACCGCAATCTTTGTTGACCCTGGCAAGATCGGTTGTGAAGGCGGCTTAGCTGATTGGCTACTGTGAGAATGCGGAGCCAGCCAAGGGAGGTAATAAAGTCATCGCCCCAAGCCGTGGATGCATCCAGGGTATAGTGGAGAGTGATCGTAACGTATACCCTAGAGATTATCGAGGATGCACCAATACAAGCAGGGGTATATGTGTAGGACAGTTGTAAAAGATCAGCTTATGTTGTTAAGGTAATGAGATGCTCAACCTACTTCCTCCAGACATACATCCGGGACATCGAGTGTCATCGTGTTGTAGATCACTTCCGGTACTCCTTTTTTCGCCCTGTGTTATGAAGAAGGCGAGGACATTTGCAGAGGGAGATAACTCTGCCCTGTAAGAGGCCGGTATCTGGACTGTATGAAGGTCAGTGCCCATCATTATCAAGGAGTGGCTATAGATGGTTTGTCCTCGGGCCTCGACCTACGAGATGATGAGGGTGTCATGTGAGAACGACTCGCAGGTTTCAGTTAGCAAGATGATGTAAGTTAATGTTAATGTTTCACTGTTGAAAAGATTTGTCTGACATAGAAATTTTTGTATTTCAAGATGGTTTTACTAATGGATATTGAGGAATTTTGTTTCAGCAGTAACTGAAAAAATACAACATCACTGGTGTCAGAGTATTAACAGATCTATCCCTGATCGGTTCATCACTGGTGTCAGAGTATTAACAGATCTATCCCTGATCGGTTCAATTTAGTGCAGTGCATTAAACCACGACCATGGGCCATGTACACAAGAGTTGGTATCATGCGTGGTTCACCTGACATATTGTACATTGTTGTTCCACCCAGGACACTCACAATAACTGTCATCATGCTGTCGTTAACTGACGACGTGTAGCCGACATGGACGGCAATGTTTTCTCCGCTGCCCTGAAACACACGGGGTTTTACTACATGTAGAGAGGGGATGTTTAGTCCCAAGATGGCTAGACAATCAAGTGCATGAATGATTCTCCTACTCACTTACGTTGAATGTTTAAACAACTCGTGCCAAACAGTCGTATGTTGTTATCAAAACTTTATGTTTGAAACATTAACCACAACAATAGACATGATTGTTTACTGTTTAGAATAAGGGGTACATGTTATGGACTCAGCTCAGTCATGCTTTAGTCTCGAATCTACCGTGAATGTGGAGATTACCACATCAACATAACTTTTGTGATACGTTACCTGTTGGACATTTTTCTGACTTTTGGGATGGCGGACGTCTGTCTGATATGTGTGAGGTGATACCTGTGTGAGGTCTGTCTGATATGTGTGAGGTGTTACATGTGGGACGTCTGTGTGATATGTGTGAGGTGTTACATGTGGGACGTCTGTGTGATGTGTGTGAGGTGTTACATGTGGGACGTCTGTGTGATGTGTGTGAGGTGTTACATGTGGGACGTCTGTGTGATATGTGTGAGGTGTTACATGTGGGACGTCTGTGTGATATGTGTGAGGTGTTACATGTGGGACGTCTGTGTGATATGTGTGAGGTGTTACATGTGGGACGTCTGTCTGATGTGTGTGACATGTTACCTGTGGGACGTCAGCCTGCATGGTGATCCTGGGTCTGCCGGGGGTCAGGGCCTGCGTGGTGTGGTCGGCATGTATCTGGGTGCTGTACCGTCGATCGACAGTCTCCACCTGGTTACATGGGTAGTGATACTCAGACAGGGGTTAACCCGTTATAATCAGTTGGTTACACCGTGCTTGAACAAATAAAATCAAAACAAAAAAACAAAAACAAAACAAAAAGCAAACCCAAAACATGTGCCACGTATAGTTTTATTTTCGCGCCTCGACTGTACTTGTTTATAGGTGTTCACTCTTCCCACACCAATCATTTTCTCATTATTTGTGAAGGCTGATGAAGTGATTTCATTTCACTTATCCAAACCGTCCCAAACCTGCCCAAATGTCCCAAAGTGTCCAGCCCGCCACGGCCATACCTACTTGGAAGGACACACGGTCCACATCTGGCATGGTCTGTGTGAAGCCGAACTCCCCGTCCGCGTTTGTTGTCAGTCGCTTCGACTTCAGTGTGGGAGCTGACACAACATATATTGGCAGATAAAAGGAACGGAGTCATCTTTCAATTATCAACTCTATTACTAGCTCTTTTGAGTCATTTTCGATGAACTTATCATGTTAATATACATAATGTTCATATTTATTCACTTTTATAATGTTTTCTTCACAAGTACTTCAAACCTTTATGGTTGGTTTCCTTCATCGTGACCTTGACCTTCACCCCAGGCGCAGGCAACCCGGAAGCGTAAGACAGAATGCCCTGCAACATGTGAAGGGTTTATGCTGTTTAATGATAGGTTTACTGAGAGACTTTACTCATTTCGTAAAATACTTTGGTAGTAACTTTGTGTTGAGGTAGAAGAGTGACTATTTATCAATGTTTTGGTGTTTCGGCCCTTTGGAAGTTTTCTGTAACATACAATTAGGTTTCCACGTGTTAAACTATGCGTGTTACGATAGATCAAGGACCTGGCTATCAGCCATGATCAAGACCCATGTTGAGCACAAAAGCGATTAAACCCTTTCCGTATTCATGAGAATTCTTTGCTAACAATCGACTACACGATTCCGACTATACCTTGAGAGTATGTTATGAATCACCAACAAATAGTGATGATACCAGGTGTTCGCGAAAATGTGAGCCTATCCTGCCCCGTCGGTGGCACCTTTAACAAATACATGCAGAACGTTCTCTTTAGTGGTTCCCGCCATAATGCTGGAACAGTGCATTGTGCAAACATACCTCACTCACTCACCCTGAACAGGAAGGGTCGCGAGGGCAAGAAGTAAAGCTGGTCGCTCGGGAACGTCACCCGCCAGGCGTCCTTGGAGACAGGAGTGGTCACGTGGTACACAGTCTGCGTCTCCCCGTAGCCCGACTCTGTGACGTTGGCCTCTACGTACAGGTGTGAGACTCGGTCCGAGCACCACGAGGGGAGGGCTGCTAGGTCTCGTGTCTTGATACTGATGGCGGCCCTCCCTGACTTGAACTGGCATAACAATACATCTAGGGCTACAGATGTTGGTTCACGCCGCACTCAGCAATATTCCAGCTATATGGCAGCGGTCTGTAAATAATCGAGTCTGGACCAGACAATCCAGAGATCAGTTCCATGAGCAACGATCTACGCTACTGGGATACAATGACATGCATGAACCAAATAAGCGAGCCTGACCACCCCATCCCGTCAGTCGCCTTTTACTACAAGCATGGGCTATGTGCAATGGCAGATCTCCCTTTTGAAAATGACGTAAGACTACATTGAATATATTTTTTGTGTTGGCCTGGGAACCTGGGAAGAGGTCTTACTTACAAAGGTAAAACCTGGGAGCAAACAAAACCTCCTATGCGGTTATTCCGGGAAAAGAAGCCATGTCTAATATATAGTGAGAAGCACCCTTCAGGTATATATTAAAGACTAAAACCTGTATCTTCACGGGTGCTGACTGATATTAGCACATGCCTCCAGTCTGAGTAGATGCTCTTGGTGCGATATCCCGTATAATACTTGTGTGAAATATGTCACAGCGTTGGGGAAATGAAGCTGTGTGACATCCTAACTCCAGCAACTACTAGTATCATTTCTGTATGGCATGATATCTTCCTACTATATGTCACTTATATTTGCAAAGTCAGAACCAGCAAGCCCAGACCATTGACGTTTAATGTTTTGGTGTGACCCACCAGCACTATAGACAACAGCCACGCCTGTCTCTGTCTCCAACCACGCCACCCCACCCCACCCTAGGTCTGGGTGTGACCCACAAGCACTATAGACAACAGCCACGCCTGTCTCTGTCTCCAACCACCCCTCACCCACCTTCACACGGTAGACCTTGTCTGTCTGTCTCTGCACTACATCTCCTTGTTTCACGCCAAGCCTCAGGTGACCTTCACCCCGTATTCTTTCTCCAAACACGTACCTAGAAGTAGTGGATTTAAATTGAAATAAATTTTCTGTTTGCAATTTTCCAGTTAACACAATGAAACATTAGAAATTACTTGAATTTGATACGGCTGAAAGTTGTGCTGCAAATGACTAAGGAATCTGCAGTAAAGTAGAGATGGAGTGTTACAACATATCTCCTTATTCTAACATCTAGTGTAACACCTACCCCACAGTACCACGCCAATTCCCACAACGTAACTCAATATATTTATATATAATTTAACGACATAATTCCACAGGTGCGCGATCACGTGATCTACTCACGTGGCCGTCATGATTATTCTGATCTGTTTTGTGTCCTGGGTAATGGCTGATGGCCGGACCACCGTCTTCACCGAGAACGTTGGCAAAACTGTAGTACATCACAGTTTACTCTTGAAACAGGCTACATCTTTCAATGGCACAACGCAACACCAGTAGACACAAAAATTATACGTCAAGAAATGAATCATCGTTATGTGATTATATACTTCTATCTGTCTTAAGTATGTTGAGAGTGAGTGAGTTTAATTTTATGTACATTCAGCAATATTCCAGCTATATGGCGGCGGTCTGTAAATAATCGAGTCTGGACCAGACAATCCAGTGATCAACAGCATGAGCATCGATCTGCGCAATTGGGATACAATGACATGTGTCAACCAAGTCAGCGAGCCTGACCACCCGATCCTGTTAGTCGCCTCTTACGACAAGCATAGCCGCCTTCTGTGGCAATCATGGGTTGCTGAAGACCTATTCTACCCCGGATCTTCACGGGTCAAGTATGTTGTTAGTCTATCAGTGTATATATTGGTGTTGTTATGAACATATGTTTTATAACCTTGTATCACATGACACTATTAACACTAGGATTATTGTATGTGGAAAAGTATCGTAAGTTTGAACAATTCGTAAAATGCTCCAGAAATATTTTAGAGAAAGAAACATGATTAATGGACAATTCTATCACATTCATTCACTGCGCTTTAAACAAAAATACTTCTGATTAAATGAATTAAATATTCCAACATTTCTTGATAGAAAATAAAGGAAACAGGTCTTGCTAAAATGACGTGAAGGTCATACCATATTCGTCGACGTCGAACGTTGCTGCTGCTGACGTCGTTAGCTGAAGGACAATACGGGGCAATGAGAGGATACAGACAGAGAAATTTGACCTGTCAATGACACGCTTTCGTTAGAAACACCGCTTAATGCACTGCTATGGTTATCGTGTTTCAAATGGCCATTGATACCATTACAGTATGCGACAAGTTCCCGTTGCTATCCGAATGATCGAACCAGTCAGATCACGGGCTGACCATACAAACTAATGATGTCATTAAACAGACGAATGGCGTTATCATTCAAGCGCAGCCATAACTGGCTTATTGAATATATACAGATACACAAGATATCTCAAAAAAGTCAAAATATCTCACAACAATCCGACTGATGTAACACTAACACGGGTAATACACGTGCGCGTGCACGCACGCACGCACACACATACACACACATGTACACACACACACGCACGTACACACACACACACGCACGCACGCACACACACACGCACGCACACACGTATGTGACAGCAACGGTAAGGCAGCACTAACTGATACCACACATATCTACCTGGACCTCCTGTTGGAACGAGGCTCGAACCTGCCACCTTCCCAACATGCCATGCTCGTGCAGACGGAACTCGCGTGTGTTGAAGGCAGCCTTGGCGTCCAGGCTGGGAATCTGGTCAACGATGATCCCGCTTGGGCTCTGGGGGTAGAGATATCAGACTTATCTAGCTACTTGCAAGATGGAATTACACACAAGACGGTTGACCACACCTTTGAACGTTTTGGGCAACAAACATTTCATAAAATAGTTGAGGTGGTATGTGTTTGTCCTTCTGTTTGTGTATGTGTCCGTTTGTGTAGTATGTAACTGGACTCTTGGGTCCAAAGGCAGAAACATTTTTTTTACAGAATGGCCTCCCTTAGATGTGTAAGGATCAACTGTCCGTTGTTTCGAATCCCCAGAGTATCCAAAAATATGATGTTTGACTGTGGTTTCACCATGGCGGGAACGTCGGCTACAAGAGTTTATGTCTGTGTCTCACACCACGTGATAGCATGCCGAGATACCACCTTTCAATCTACGTGCGCAGTGCATTGCTGTGCACCAGACTTGATGTTGGTTTTGCGAAAGCATTAACTGAAAGGTTGAAACTGACAGTAAAGATTACACACCACAACATCCACTTGGACCGTCCACGGAGCCCACGCCAGATCCTCATCTAGAGCCACCACCCGGTACTTGACTGAAACAAACACAGGATAGTCACAACCGACGGCTACAACACTATACAACAGTGAGTTGTGTGAATGTTTCACCTGTCGGGAAATACCGGCCCATGTGTGTCACTCACCTGTCTGACGAGGTGTGATTTGCCCTCTCTCTGTGTCTCACCTGTGTGTCGGGTGTAGATTGGTTTGTCTATGTGTGACCAGCATGTGTGTGACGGGGTGTAGGTTGGCTTGTCTTTGCGTGACTCACCTGTCTGTGACGGGGTGTAGATTGGCTTGTCTCTGTGTGACTCACCTGTCTGTGACGAGGTGTAGGTTGGCTTGTCTTTGCGTGACTCACCTGTCTGTGACGGGGTGTAGATTGGCTTGTCGGTCTGCACCATGATATAGCCCGTGTCACGTTTTATCGGGATACTATCTTCTCTCGTCCAGGGGCCTTCAGCTTCCAACATCAGATAATCGGATGTCGGACTTACGTCAGCAGGGGTCATGTTGAAGGTAACACTCTGGATGCCATCTGAAGTTTAATATTGTGACTTAGAAGCACCAAATCGCCAGTCATCAACCCAACCCACTCAGCTACCGAGGCTTCCACAAAACAAAAGTGAATGAGTGAGTGAGTTCAGTTTTACGCCGCTTTTAGCAATATTCCAGCAAGATCACGGTTTGGACGCTAGAAATGGGCTTCACACATTGTACCCATGTGGGGAATCGAACCCGCCACAATCTTTTTTTTAATAAAATTGTAGTCTAGATCATTGTAGTCTAGATTGGCACGACTCCAATGGTCGAAAACTATGCATACACCATGCGGCTTTGGAAATGGCCAAGTGTGCTAGAATCTGTACGTTACAAGAAAACGTAATCCCAAATATACCAGTTGTTACATTTGACATCTTCTAGAAGGCATTGTGTATCCATATCCTCTCTCTACGAGTGGGGCAGTTATTCCTTGTGATACAATATTCCAAGTGTAATATCGTGCACCATTTGACATTCAGTAGGGGGGCAATGGTGTGGTCTATATTTAGAGGTGTGCTATATTTGGGAAGACTCCAAGAATTAACTGCAATCGTTTCGGTCATTACTATATATTCTGACCGAGGGAGTTGGAAAATCCTATAGACATTTTACTCAGGTATATAAGGGGAGATAACTGTGGCCGTTCATCTTAAGCTACATGAAGACCAGCAGGTGTGTGGAGATTATTGCTGCAGTGAGGTGGATATTACCTTCATTGTCTATACTTACTGAATGTGCAATATGCTCACTTTGAATTTGTACTGCCAAGGTAATACCTTTTGCAGTTATTGGTATTATTTTGAAAAATTAGTGAATTTTAGAATATTATTGGTAATTATTTCATATTACTTTGTTTCACACCGAGTTATTTTACGGATTATTTTCCGGTTGACTTTCAGTTTGCAACGACAGGGTGTTATATCCTACGTCACAGAGTTGTGTAACGACAGTGTTATATCTTACGTCACAGAGTTGTGTAACGACAATGTTATATCCTACGTCACAGAGTTGCGAAACGACAGTGTTATATCCTACGTCACAGAGTTGTGTAACGACAGTGTTATATCCTACGTCACTGAGTTGTGTAACGACAGTGTTATATCCTACGTCACAGAGTTGTGTAACGACAGTGTTATATCCTACGTCACAGAGTTGTGTAACGACAGTGTTATATCCTACGTCACAGAGTTGTGTAACGACAGTGTTATATCCTACGTCACAGAGTTGTGTAACGACAGTGTTATATCCTACGTCACAGAGTTGTGTAACGACAGTGTTATATCCTACGTCACAGGGTTGTGTAACGACAGTGTTATATCCTACGTCACAGAGTTGTGTAACGACAGTGTTATATCCTACGTCACAGAGTTGTGTAACGACAGTGTTATATCCTACGTGACAGAGTTGTGTAACGACAGTGTTATATCCTACGTCACAGGGTTGTGTAACGACAGTGTTATATCCTACGTCACTGAGTTGTGTAACGACAGTGTTATATCCTACGTCACTGAGTTGTGTAACGACAGTGTTATATCCTACGTCACAGAGTTGTGTAACGACAGTGTTATATCCTACGTCACAGAGTTGTGTAACGACAGTGTTATATCCTACGTCACAGAGTTGTGTAACGACAGTGTTATATCCTACGTCACAGAGTTGTGTAACGACAGTGTTATATCCTACGTCATAGGGTTGTGTAACGACAGCATATTATGTCCTATGTCACAGAGTTGTGTAACGACAGTGCTATATCCTACGTCATAGGGTTGTGTAACGACAGCATATTATGTCCTATGTCACAGAGTTGTGTAACGACAGTGTTATATCCTACGTCACAGAGTTGTGTAACGACAGTGTTATATCCTACGTCATAGGGTTGTGTAACGACAGCATATTATGTCCTATGTCACAGAGTTCTGAAACGGCAGGGTATTATACTACCCATCAAAAGTTTAGACTCACCTAAAGCACTCACTATATGTTATACATATACATATGGTTACATCGAAGATGAATTTCTCCACTAACTTGGGGGAGCCAACTGCAAACTTTATGTAGATGAATTGCACGAGGATCATGCATCAAATTGCTAAAAAGCATGTGCAAATATCGTTCATGTGAACAGCTGCGTTTTGGTGTAAAGTTTTCTTAAGAATTCGCCAATTTTCACTGATTTTCATCATTTACTGAACTCATGACAATAATCTGTTCAACGTTACGAATTTGTTTTACAATGCATTAGTTCATGTGTAAACAGTACCCTTAAACTGAACTGAATATTTTGCAAAATCAAGTTTAGAACAGTTGACTGAAATAAGAGGCTACATTTACACTAGTGAGTCTAAACTTTTGATGGGTAGTATATATCCTAACTAATCATAGCTTTATTTAGCTAAAGCCCACCTTTCTGGAAGAACAGAGTTTGGTTGAAGAAAGGTCGTGTGGAGCTCTCATCCCTGACTTTGAGCGTCACATTGAGCCCCCCTCCCTCCACCCCCGCGGCGCTACACATCAAGGTCGTGCGCTGCAGGAACCGGACGTGTTTCGGCGCCACGGTCAGGACCACAGGTTCTTGGACGCTGCAAACAGATGATTGAGATCATCCATGGTGGTTGTCGCATTTGTTTCTGTTTTGAATGTAACATATGTATGAAGAATAAACACTGTGTTTAGAGTCATGATCGTTACAACTCAAAACACAAAAGTGGGAAGGTATGCTTTTAAAATAATGCAGAAATCTTGGTAGCATTGTGGGCTGATAGACAGAGAGCTAGGTAGCATTATGGACAGATAGACAGAGATCCCGGTAGTATTATGGACTCATGGACAGAGATCCCGGTAGCATTATGGACTGATAGACAGAGATCTAGGTAGCATTATAGACTGATGGACAGAGATCCCGGTGGCATTATTGACTAATGGACAGAGATCCCGGTGGCATTATGGACTGATGGACAGAGATCCCGATAGCATTATGGACTGGTAGACTGAGACCTATGTAGCATTATGGACTGATAGACAGAGATCTTGGTAGCATTATGGACTGGCGGACAGAGATCCCGGTAGCATTATGGACTGGTGGACAGAGATCTAATTAACATTATGGCCTGATGGTTAGAGATCGAGGCAGCATTATGGACTGATGGACACCGATCTATTTAACATTATCGACTGATGGTTAGAAATCGAGATAGCAATATGGACTGATGGACACCGATCTACTTATCATTATGAGACCGGTGGACAGAGATCCCGGTAGCATTATGGATTGCGGACACAGATCTTGGTACAATTACGGACTGGTGGACACAGCTCTAGGTACAATTATGCACTGATAGACACAGATCTAGGTAGCATTATGGACTGGTGGACACAGATCCCGGTAGCATTATGGACTGGCGGACAGAGGTCTAAGTAGCATTATGCACCGATAGACACAGATCTAGGTACAATTATGGACTGGTGGACAGAGATCTAGATAGCATTATGGACTGGTGGACACAGATCTAGATAGCATTATAGACTGGCGGACAGAGATCTTGGTAGCATTATGGACTGGCGGACAGAGATCTAGGTAGCATTATGGACTGGCGGACAGAGATCCCGGTAGCATTATGAACTGGTGGACAGAGATCCCGGTAGCATTATGGACTGGCGGACAGAGATCCCGGTAGCATTATGGACTGGTGGACAGAGATCCCGGTAGCAATATGGACTGGTGGACAGAGATCCCGGTAGCATTGTGGACTGGTGGACAGAGATCCCGATAGCATTATGGACTGGCGGACAGAGATCCCGGTAGCATTATGGACTGATGGACAGAGATCCCGGTAGCATTATGGACTGGTGGACAGAGATCCCGGTAGCATTATGGACTGGTGGACAGAGATCCCGGTAGCATTATGAACTGGTGGACAGATCCCGGTAGCATTATGGATTGGTGGACAGAGATGCCGGTAGCATTATAGACTGGTGGACAGAGATGCCGGTAGCATTATAGACTGGTGGACAGAGATCCCGGTAGCATTATAGACTGGTGGACAGAGGTCTAGGTAGCATTATGGACTGGTGGACATAGATCTATGTAGCTGGATTTTTGTTCACCAGTCCATACTGATGCATTGTGTTCACCAGTTTACAGTGATACATTGTGTTCACCAGTCTACAGTGATACATTGTGTTCACCAGTCCATAGTGATACATTGTGTTCACCAGTCCATAGTGGTACATTGTGTTCACCAGTCCATAGTGGTACATTGTGTTCTCCAGTCTACACTGATACATTGTGTTCACCAGTCTACAGTAATACATTGTGTTCACCAGTCTACAGTGATACATTGTGTTCACCAGTCCATAGTGATACATTGTGTTCACCAGTCTACAGTGATACATTGTGTTCACCAGTCCATAGTGGTACATTGTGTTCACCAGTCCATAGTGATACATTGTGTTCACCAGTCCATAGTGGTGCATTGTGTTCACCAGTCTACAGTGATACATTGTGTTCACCAGTCCATAGTGATGCATTGTGTTCACCAGTCTACAGTGATACATTGTGTTCACCAGTCCATAGTGGTACATCGTGTTCACCAGTCTACAGTGATACATTGTGTTCACCAGTCTATTGTGATACATTATTTCCACCTATCTATTGTGATACATTATTTCCACCTATCTATTGTGATACATTATTTCCACCTATCTATTGTGATACATTATTTCCACCTATCTATTGTGATACATTATTTCCACCTATCTATTGTGATACAATATTTCCACCTATCTATTGTGATACAATATTTCCACCTATCTATTGTGATACATTATTTCCACCTATCTATTGTGATACAATATTTCCACCTATCTATTGTGATACAATATTTCCACCTATCTATTGTGATACACTGTGTTTAACAATCTATAATGACACACTGCTTCCCCAATCTATTGTGATACATTATTTCCACCTATCTATTGTGATACAATATTTCCACCTATCTATTGTGATACATTATTTCCACCTATCTATTGTGATACATTATTTCCACCTATCTATTGTGATACAATATTTCCACCTATCTATTGTGATACATTATTTCCACCTATCTATTGTGATACATTATTTCCACCTATCTATTGTGATACAATATTTCCACCTATCTATTGTGATACACTGTGTTTAACAATCTATAATGACACAGTGCTTCCCCAATCTATTGTGATACATTATTTCCACCTATCTATTGTGATACAATATTTCCACCTATCTATTGTGATACATTATTTCCACCTATCTATTGTGATACATTATTTCCACCTATCTATTGTGATACAATATTTCCACCTATCTATTGTGATACATTATTTCCACCTATCTATTGTGATACAATATTTCCACCTATTATTAATGTATCCACCTATCTATTGTGATACAATATTTCCACCTATCTATTGTGATACATTATTTCCACCTATCTATTGTGATACAATATTTCCACCTATCTATTGTGATACATTATTTCCACCTATCTATTGTGATACATTATTTCCACCTATCTATTGTGATACATTATTTCCACCTATCTATTGTGATACATTATTTCCACCTATCTATTGTGATACATTATTTCCACCTATCTATTGTGATACATTATTTCCACCACTCCATCTATTGTGATACAATATTTCCACCTATCTATTGTGATACATTATTTCCACCTATCTATTGTGATACAATATTTCCACCTATCTGTTGTGATACAATATTTCCACCTATCTATTGTGATACACTGTGTTTAACAATCTATAATGACACACTGCTTCCCCAATCTATTGTGATACATTATTTCCACCTATCTATTGTGATACAATATTTCCACCTATCTATTGTGATACATTATTTCCACCTATCTATTGTGATACATTATTTCCACCTATCTATTGTGATACAATATTTCCACCTATCTATTGTGATACATTATTTCCACCTATCTATTGTGATACATTATTTCCACCTATCTATTGTGATACAATATTTCCACCTATCTATTGTGATACATTATTTCCACCGATCTATTGTGATACATTATTTCCACCTATCTATTGTGATACAATATTTCCACCTATCTATTGTGATACATTATTTCCACCTATCTATTGTGATACACTGTGTTCACCAATATAATGATACACTGTCCATAGTTAAACCATTAGAGGTAACACGGGAACATAAACACTGTCAGCAGGAAACCAATGAAGATCCAAACAACCAAATGATGTAACTGTGAAGAACCTACCTGCCAACAACAGTGCCTAACCACACCACAGCCAGCAGATCAATGGCGGTGGCCACCATGTTGAAGTCTCCCAGTGTTGATGCTGCGGGACGGTACAGAGAAACACACAATGGGAAGGTCAGATCTACATCACAATACTAAATGGCACACAGTAAACAATCGCCCACAGAGCAGGGGCGGGGATGGGGGAAGGGGGGACTTGGTGACTTGAGATAACGACGGGTCATGCTACACATTGTGCAAGTACGTAACACAAACTAGGGGCCCGGCCCAGCGAGACATGAAACATTGTTTCCGATCTGCGTTTCCTGTTTCGAAGCACACATACGCACGCTCTCACGCACGCATGCACGCACACACATATACTAACCCTTAGTCTATGAAATTATATAATTTTGATCGAAACAAAAAAACAATTTAAATTTAAAGGAACCCCAATGAGATGTGAACCTGAGGAAAACCTAGATTTTCTTCATTTGCGTTTCGATAGGGTTGTGTCTCAATTACTGTGACAGGCTATGTCAGATATGCATGGTATGACGAGCCGGATGGTACTTTCCTTTCCTGTTGACTTGAAAGGCAGGAAATAAGCACACTGGTGTACGGTATGTTGGCACGTATCACCATCCCGGAAAGGACATAGTTGTCTTATCACTCTAATATAACCAAACACCATGTGACACAATCAACACACAATATAGAAATCGCGTCATTTTGTCACGCGATATTTTGCACAGTGGTTGTATTTTGTTGTTTTCTCCACAGTGACGACTCTGCAGTCAAACTACGTCGTATTGTCCCATTGTCGCCCCATAAACAAATGTGGGAAAGACAGGAAAATGTATAACAGCGTGTATCACGTGCAAAGAATTAGGGTACGCATCGTCAGAAGGGCTTCTATTTATTCAGTTCCTAAAACAGGTCAAGTACCAATGTCAGTCTGGATGTGGTGAGCTTGTTTGGTTACCGTTCATCCTTATTTCATACATTATTTCACAGACTGTCATTATCATTATCATTTCCATAAACCCAAACGTTTGGGCAGCAAGACTGACTGAGTATGGTTTTACGCCGCTTTTAGCAATATTCCAGCAACATCACGGCGGGGACACCAGAAACGGGCTTCACACATTGTACCCATGTGGGGATTCGATTCCGGGTCTCCGGCGTGACGAGCCAACGCTTTAACCACTAAGCTACCCCACCGCCCCTTTGGGCAGCAAGAAGCAGACACTTCACTCCTAAGCACTATTGAGGCCATGGCATACACTACGCAGAGTTGTGTCCCCTGTGTGTATAAGGAACCTGTGGTGATGAGTTCACATTCATTGGTTATACGGTTTGGTTGATCAGCTGTATACGACTGACTGAGTTTGGTTTTACGCCGCTTTTAGCAATATTCCAGCAACATCACGGCGGGGGACACCAGAAATGGGCTTCACACATTGTACCCATGTGGGGATTCGAACCCGGGTCTTCGGCGTGACGAGCCAACGCTTTAACCACTAAGCTACCCCACCGCCCCAGCTGTATACGAACATGCCTGTACAACACTGAAGGAATCAGCTAGTCTGAGCCTCAGACCCACATAAAACTGTAGTGGTCATCTGTAGAGGCGAAAGGTCAAGGCCACATATAATCAACGAAGATAAGAAACTGAATGTGTTCTCTAGACACCAACATGGTGGTTGTGGCTCTGTTTGTCCTAACCCTGGGCGGGGCATGGTGTGTTCCGAATGTATTGCAAGATGGCGACTTCGAGGCTGGAAGTCCAAAAACGGCTTGGACGTGCACGTGCGACCTGACCTTGTCTCCAGACAGCCACACCGGAAGTCACAGTGTGAAGGTCCACAACAGGTAGTCTCCGGGAAACTATAAATAGAGTGTTTTGTAGTGTCATCAGATTGTTTCCAATGACGTAAAATGACTGTAAGTTTCCATATTCACTTAGTGTGTTGACGCTACTGAGTGTGTTGATGTACTACTGGTGCAGGGCTACTGTGTATCCAACCATGGCCGAGTGGACTACCATAGAAGGAAGAACAATACAGTACGCAATTCATCTGATCTGTTTCTGGAAGATGCTTTAATTCCATACGAACAATTAAAGGGTAAACAAATAAAAAGGCAACATAGAGAGTCAAAATGTTAATCAACACGCGATTTAGAGTAACCCTTTGAGGAAATCCTCTGGTGAAATTAGCTCCAGCTCTAGAGAACTCTTGAGAACTTTGTACTTACACACTTCAGTTTTACTTCAAGTGTCCTTAACATATGGTAGTCTGACGGTGCTGTGCTGTACCACTGACACTTAACTGGGAACGAGAGAGTGGCTTGACTATTGGAGCCTGAACAGCGAATATACAAAGTATTCCACTCGCTGTATACCAACAATATTGTTTACGGTACATGTTTACGGGTGTTCAGCTTGTATGTGGCATCTGGAATAACGGTACCTGCTGGAATAGCCAGAACACACTGAAGAGTGACTACTATTTATCTTGGGAGAACGAGAGATAAATAGAGATTATTAAGATAAAAGATAAGTTAGCATTAGGAAAATCTTTCACGAAGCAGTTATGTTAAAACATTTAGTCCTTACGACTGAGAAAGTAAACTCTGTCAAAAAAGAAACGCAACCCCTGTATTTTAGAGATTTTGATCTGAAGTTTTAGGACGACACGGCATTTTTATTATTTAAGACAGAAGTCTGAAATTTGGCAGAATAATAACCCAGATGGGCATGTTTAAAATTGTCATTTCAAAAGTCATCTCACAGACACCAGTTTGTCACCAGGGGGGCGTCTTTCTCAGTATCTCGTATGAGCACCACGCGCTGCAATCACTGCACGGCATCTCCTTGGACAAGAACGGATAAGACGCCGGATTCTTTCCTGGGGAATGGCTCTCCACTCCTCCTGCAGTGCAACGGCGAGCTGTTGCAGCGTCTGTGGCGGCGGCTGACGTTGACGTACGCGTCGATCCAGAGTATCCCACAGGTGTTCAATAGGGTTGAGGTCTGGTGATTTAGAGGGTCATGGCAAGACATTGACGTTGGAATTCTGCAGAAAGTTCATTGTTGCACGTGCAGTATGAGGCCGGGCGTTGTCCCGTTGAAAAATCTGTGTCTGTTGGTCAATAATCGGGAGAAGGTGAAGCTCTAACACGTGGTTGATGTAACGTTGGGCTGTCAGGTTCCCTGGAACGATCACCAAGTCTGATTTCTGGTTGTATGAGATGGTTCCCCAAACCATGACGCTTTCTCCGCCAAATCTGTCCACCTGTCGGACGCAGATGGGCGCAAAACGTTTATGACGTCTCCTATACAGACGCTGTCTTCCGTCGTGACGTTGCAAAAGAAAACGTGATTCATCAGAAAACCAGATTCGCCTCCAGTTTTGTAAAGTCCGTATCCTTACGTTGATGCACCACCTGAGTCGTCGGCGTCGATGTAGGGGCGTAGTACAGGTCCAACAACTGGTCTACAGGCACGTAAACCCGCTTCTTTCAGACGGTTCCTAATCGTTTGAGCTGACACTCTCCTCAAACCTGGTATTTGTGTGGCAGTCACGGTTGGTAGGGCATGCCGATTACGCAGGTGATGGACCCGGATGTACCGGTCTTGACGGGGGTCGTGATTCTGGCCTTCCACTTCTCGGGCGATCGTTGGTCAAATTGAAGTTGTTGTAGCGGCTCCAAAGTCGGGATATCGTTGTTTTGTGAACATTTAGGTGCCGTGCAACAGTTCCAAAACTTTCTCCGGCTTGAACACGACCAATGGCGATATTTCGGTCGGCAGCACTCAATCGTGGCATTTTTAACACAGCTTTTCGGCGACAAATGAATGAATATAATACGGAAGCACATGGGCTTTTATACACCCCTACATTAACTGCCATTTTCATCATTTGCATGTGTTTTTTTTGTGCGAAGTCACCATGAGGGTCATTTCATGCGTTGTGACGGAATAAGCAATAAAATACACTTATGCGTACAAATGCAGTTGTTTGGATGGTAATCTTCATTAATTACGTGTATCATTTCAATACATTCGAATAAAATTTAGTTTGGAAGCAATAACTTCATTCAAACGAATTTTTCATATCTGAGGACAGGGGTTGCGTTTCTTTTTTGACAGAGTTTATTTATCATTTTACTATAATTCATATAGTAGATTCTATTGTTGGAAATATGTGCTACAGGACGAGGACAGGACTTGTTTAGCATATTTGTGAACATCAAGCATCACCACTGTCATTTTCATCATTATTTCATCACATCCTTCTTTCCAGTGGAATCAGCCGATGATTGAAAGTGACTTCTCTGGCTTTAACATTCTATATTTAATGTTGCATGAAGGGTATTTCCCTTCTATAAACTTTGGTTTATGATACAAAATGTGCAGGTTATGTAAGCAACGTGGTGTCGGTGCGTCAGATAATCGAGGTTGTGAAGGTAAAGTTTGTATTTCTTCGAGTTTTCTGTTAGTCTCTGTTGTTTAGGGCCTGGCTTGTTCTGACTGTACATATCCTAAGATAAATGCTGTTTAATGTCAAATACATATATGTCTATTTCTATAAATAAATAAATAAATAAAATATACATGTGTATTGAATCTGTAGAAGGTCGAGATCCTCAGGTCCTGCCCAGGTGGTTCCGGTCCAGCCAGGTCACAGATACACCTTCAGTGCCTACGTCAAACTGTTGAACCAGCTACCAGGTCACTTGTACCATGGCGTCAACATCAACGTAGACATCGTGACAACACAGGGTAGGATTTGCCTTCTCAAGTAACACAACCATAGAACATGGTATGACTTGCATTCTCAAGTAACACAACCATAGATCATATGTAAACTGTATTTGTCTAAGGATTTGGTTCCCCTATCTATAAACGTTTGTTCTCTTGATGTCCTAAAACGAAATGAGTTGTTGCTCCTCCTAAAAATTTCGAATCCTCCTTTCACAGACACTCACGGGATTCGGGGACAATTCTCCTCTTGCTTTTCGGTTAAGTGAATATTTAAGTGAATGTGTAGACATTAAAGAACCTGTGAAGCCATTAAAGAACCACCCGACTACTAAGGCAAGGTATCTTCTGTAAACAGGAAGACATCACCACGACAAGATGGGCAAGTCTCCCTACATACAGCTTGGTACAGGGTGGCATCTGATAGGAGGGGACTATCTCATACCTAACAGTAAGTGTGGTGACAAGTCTCCCTACATACAGCTTGGTACAGGGTGGCATCTGATAGGAGGGGACTATCTCATACCCAACAGTAAGTGTGGTAACAAGTCTCCCTACATACAGCTTGGTACAGGGTGGCATCTGATAGGAGGGGACTATCTCATACCTAACAGTAAGTGTGGTAACAAGTCTCCCTACATACAGCTTGGTACAGGGTGGCATCTGATAGGAGGGGACTATCTCATACCCAACAGTAAGTGTGGTAACAAGTCTCCCTACATACAGCTTGGTACAGGGTGGCATCTGATAGGAGGGGACTATCTCATACCTAACAGTAAGTGTGGTGACAAGTCTCCCTACGTACAGCTTGGTACAGGGTGGCATCTGATAGGAGGGGACTATCTCATACCCAACAGTAAGTGTGGTGACAAGTTTCCCTACATACAGCTTGGTACAGGGTGGCATCTGATAGGAGGGGACTATCTCATACCCAACAGTAAGTGTGGTGACAAGTCTCCCTACGTACAGCTTGGTACAGGGTGGCATCTGATAGGAGGGGACTATCTCATACCCAACAGTAAGTGTGGTGACAAGTTTCCCTACATACAGCTTGGTACAGGGTGGCATCTGATAGGAGGGGACTATCTCATACCTAACAGTAAGTGTGGTGACAAGTTTCCTACATACAGCTTGGTACAGGGGTGGCATCTGATAGGAGGGGACTATCTCATACCTAACAGTAAGTGTGGTGACAAGTCTCCCTACATACAGCTTGGTACAGGGTGGCATCTGATAGGAGGGGACTATCTCATACCTAACAGTAAGTGTGGTAACAAGTCTCCCTACATACAGCTTGGTACAGGGTGGCATCTGATAGGAGGGGACTATCTTATACCTAACAGTAAGTGTGGTGACAAGTATCCCTACATACAGCTTGGTACAGGGTGGCATCTGATAGGAGGGGACTATATCATACCTAACAGTAAGTTTGGAAAGACGTCTCATTCATTTCATGTGTGAAGTATTTTCAAATGAATAGTTTGTTTAGAAAGATGATCTAAGCGAACAATTTGTATTCAGTGACCAAAACAACGAATGGCTTGTTTTATGGCGAACGTCAAATCGTATTTCTAAGATATTATTTCTGCAATTGTAAGAATGTGTAGCTTCTGCGAGACGTCACCAACAAGCATAGGAAGTTTAGGAGTTGTCAGTCTCGGAGTCGGCCCACGATGACTGACACACAGTTTACCACACAGGATGCTCTGTGCAGGGGAGTCCTGTATTCCGTGGGGCAAGGGGAGGCACCACTTTTCAACTCTCAGCAGAAAATATCACTGTGATGACTTCACTGGGGCAGACAAGTGGGCCTCAAGAGTTCGCGTGTTTGATTTTTCACATAGGTGTACTGAGCGAGACCTATTTTATGTGTTACTCGTATAGAATGTTGCTGAATACTGCGATAATATCATACTCATGCTCGCTATGTATAATGTAATAGCGATATTATGAAGTAATATTGGAAATTTAAAAAAACAAACCCACTAATTTCAGACACCAAAACGTTTAAGGTGTACATTGAAATTGATCAACCACAAGTAAACTACCTCCTTGACTCGGCCATTTTTGAGGAAGTACCTCCTCTACACAACTTCCGGTCTGCAGCAGACGACAGGATAGAGACACTGAGGAAAGCAAACGTCACTATCAAGTAGGTAACCATGGTGACAGATGTCTTTTGTATCTAATTCTTTGTTGTTTTAGAGACCAGCAAGAATGCTGAGAATTATCACACACACTATTTCTCATCTGCTTGTGACTGATGACATTAAGAATACTTATCAAATATTTAGAAGAAAACTACATAGTTGCATCTTCAGTGAGTTAAAAAAGATGTTGATAAAGCTGAATGCTTCATTCGACACATACCAATGTTAACACACCCAAGCTGTTTGATTACAGACTCGCCGGTTCACAGATCGACCCAAGGGGATTAACTGTGGATGTAAGTATGTTTCAGATCACGTGAGTAATGATTGTACAACCAAACACATGTTCAGGTAATTTGTAATCAGTGTCAACTGAAATGGACATTAGTGGCCCAGTCATCCAGGGAACAGAGAGTTGTGTTTCCTTGGGACATCATGAGCGACAGAAACCTTTCATAGCTGGTTCCATTCCAAACTTGGCACCATACCTGTGGTTGAGTCTTTCACCGAACCCGTGAATAGCCAAGACCTGCATTACTTCAAATATCAAACTGACAACAGGGGACATGACTAAAATACATGCAACTTGAAACCGTTTACTTACTTGAAAGAGGAAACGCCTTATATAATGGCATTGTTAACAGCATTTCTAACATGCAGACAGACAGACAGACAGACAGTTTTATTTGTAATGCGGGCCTAGTAGCCTATAATACGGTTTACAATTCATTTGAATAAATTAATAGTGGTCAACATCGGTGTACAAAGGTTGCTCTAAGTTTGAAGATATGGTGAAGGAACAAAGCAGTTATATGGATTACGTGACGGTTTTTAGACTTGAAAATGGCTGAAATAGTTAATTGTCCATTATAAACATTTTATAGCTGTAAGAAATATTCATCTCGTATATGCTGATATTTCTGACACATTGAAAAAAACGTGGATTCCTTTTCAATTTCCCGAGCACCACAGTGTGGACAGTAAACTTCTGTTGTTGTTGTTTCCTTGTTAGTCCTATATTTGTTGACTTGTTGTGGGATATTCGGAATTTACAGAATGCCTGGATAAAATGATGATATTTCAATTCTGTTACGCATAATTCTAGGTTTCCGTCGTGTTTAAGTTGTGAGTAATGGTCGAGGAACTTGGAATTACTGATTTCTGTGTGCCATGTTTGAAAGACGATACCCTTAACTCTCTGCTTGAAGATGTACATAAATAATCTCACATCTCCGACGCCTTGGTTTATCCACACATTCGAGAACCCGCTCAGGAATAATATGGATCCAACTTTTGTAGTCCAATTGGTTTTACCCACATCATCGAATGTTTTAAGCATATTGTAACACTGTCGGGGGTGGGTGGGTAACGATGCTCGTTCATTGACAGCAACTTGAACCTAAACTTAATCATTTTTATTTGGGTGAGTACAAACATGGGATGACGTCCTAGTTCTCCGAGGATGGCTTTGTTTGATGCAAACTTACCAATTTTAGAAATCTTTTGAAAAACATCGTTTGGATCCTGTCTATTTCCTTAGAATAAGTATCTCCCCAAACTTCGGCTCCATAGTAATATACGAGCTATTTGTTTGTTGAAAATCGTGCGAGCGGTTGCACAGGTAATTTCCTTTTTCATTTGGAAAAGAATAAATACAGGCAAACAGGCTTTATATGCTTGTTGAGCGAGGGTTTCACACGCCTTTGTCCAAACCAGTCTCGACGAAAATATTATACTGAGGTATTTATACTATGTCACTACCTTTGCGGTTGATTGCGGAAACCTCACTCGTTTTAATGATGCCGCTGTTACCGAACACAACAATATTGGATTTGTTGAGATTCAGTTCCAGACCTCATTTGAGGCAAAACGATTCCAAAAAGTTTCTAACATGCGGTGTATTGTGTGATACCCATAATGGGTACGACTTTCATGGAACAGATGGTGAAGATAATTTAGTTGAACAAAAACGAGACAGAACCCTTTCCATAATAAGTCCATAATACGTCTGCAATAAGTTCAGGATGAGTACACAACAAGTCCACAATAAGTCCTTAATGTGTATGTCACTATACATATTAGCGACAGTTCTACTTTAATCTTGTGTCGTCGCTACCCGTGTTGATATAGACCAGCATAGACCAGCATACATGACGTCTTGGCAACATTACTCTACTAACTCCCGGACAGACAGCAGAACACTGAAGTAATGTTTGACTTTCAGTTAGAGCAGACCTCCAGCGAGTTCATCATCGGCTCAGCTGTTCACGCCGATATGATAGTTGACCCCAGCTACAGGAAGTACCAGGACTACTTCTACAAGAACTTTGAGTGGGGAGTCCTGGCTAACACCCTCAAGTGGAGAGCCACGGAACGTGTGGAGGTACACAGAAACATTCTGAGAATCTTAGACAACGTCAGCACCTCCGGAGCAGACATTCTTGTTTTTCCGCTTACATTAGCTTGTAATTAAGTATAGCTTTTATTGTTTCAATACAACAGAATTACTAAACGCCAATTTTGTCGAAATTTTGTTTTGTAACATACAAATTGTGCAACATTCTTTGAGTACTCGTAAATAGGTTTTCAAGTAAATGAACAGGTATTTATTTTCCTGGGATACCAGAGAGGGACCCTCTCTTGGACGTCTTTAGTGTGACGAACAAATGCTTCAGTCATCGGGCAACCATCCTGTCAATTTAACCTTTTAACATCTGTCGAGATTCACCTGTCAGGAACTGAAGAAGCGCACCGTGAAACATTTTTCATTTACAGTGTTGTTAATTTCCCACGTTGTTTCCAATAAGTCTTGACCTTATTTCATGACACAGATGCTGGTTAGTTGTTGTTTACAAGAATATACGTTTCACAGATGTTTTCTGTGTGACAGATCATGTGACACATTCTGTGAGGTAAAGAGTGTGTTAAAGATAGAACCGTGTTCTTTCCACAGGGACAACTTCGGTACTCGCGGCCCTTCACTGCCATTGACGCACTCCTCAAACACGGGTATGTCCCACACAGACAGGAGGGTGTTATATGGGGTGGTGACGTATGAGGGACGAGGAAAGGGGGGTGGGGTGGATGAATGTGAGTGAGTGAGTGAATGTTGTCTATGTTCAAATTATGACAATGATGTAGCCATGTACTCACGGCCTGTATCGAATCTGGATCTCAAATAATGGTGAGCACCAATGGTTGTTATTAATAATGCTCACCACAAATCATCCTCAGGCATACAGCCACTAAACGTTTTGGCTTGTCGAAAACCATTGATCATCAGGAATACCAAACACCAGCCTTGATCAGTTCATCAGCTGTAGACCGCCTCCATGGTGTAGTGGTTAGAGCGCCCGCCCGGAGAGCGGAAGGTCGCGGGTTCGATCCCCGACCGTGTCATACCAAAAGACGTTAAAATATGGTACTTGTTGGTCCCTGCCTGGCGCTCGGCATTAATGGGTACAACCCGGACTGGTCGGCTCGGAGTCAGTATAATGTGTCTGAGTGGGGTATTCATGCTTCACTGCGGCATGGTATCTCAGTGGGCTGGCACTATAAAACCTTCTTCAGTCTGGGCTAGTACAAGCAGCCGCACATACACATACACACGCATGCACGTCGTCATATGAGCGATATATTCTCAACCACGACGTTAAACCCAATTTCACCTCACCTCATCAGCTGTAATTTCTCAGAAGCTCTAGTGGTTTTGTTAGTAACCTTTTCAGAGAACAATGTCAGCTCACACCGATGGTACACACGTTACAGGAACGCACTGACAGGGTTTCACGCGGTTTCCACTGTTTCCTCATTGCAGTGTGGTTAACGTATACTGAATGGTTCTAATGCACTCCGTCTTGCCTTCAATGTATAAAGTGTTAATGTTACAGAAAGAAGGTCAAAGGTCACAATATATTTTGGGACGTCGTGAAGGACATCCCAGACTGGCAGTACAACAAGACTGGATCTGAACTCAGACTCCTCATGGCCAAACGGATTCACGAACTGGTAGGCGGCCTCAAGGGGAAGTAAGTGGTCGGTTTCATGATCGTGTGCCCTGCTTTTCATTCCGTGATGCTAGGTGGGTTAAACGTGTTGCATTGACATAACTGCTTGAACATATACTCACATATTGTGATTGACTTGAAGTTACATATGTGAATTGACTACTGATATTTTTTTTATGAGACCTTTTTAATATTGAAAGAAAAGCATTCCACGGTATTGTGTTGATAACATCTCCAAAAGCGGCATATGGTGTCCCTGTGCACGTTAAACTGCTATACAACGTTACGCTGGGGCGTTCCGGTTTCAAGCATTCCAATGGCTCACCATCATTAATTTTCAGTTAGCCGTGGCATAGAGAAAGCAAGCAGATTCTTCCAAAATTATGTTTTTCGGACCCGCCGACGTCTAAACAATGATTTGGGTGACAATGATTCGAGGCTTAGAGGCACACTTTTTAAAAGGGCACGTTTTATGCCTTTTTTCTTGACTTCTTGAAAGCACAAAATACGCACGCAAAACTACCGACAGGGCCCTGTTTCGGTTATGGATTAAGTGTACTTTATCTGAATGTTTAAATGCGTTAAATATATTCTCATTTATATAAACAAATGTGTTGATCACACTAACTTTTGCCTGGAAGTATATTTGTTTCGACATGTTTGTAATCACAGAGACTGACTTACCCACTCCTGGCTGATTAATGTGACATCTATACTACCTGTACGGACTCCAAGAAAACCTACCCCTCATTGGATGCGGACAACGAGAACTGTGTCTGTGGGTGAGGTGTCCATGTTAAACTAGTATCATGGGCGAGCACTGAAACAACTGTAACTCGGACTAACACACGCACGCACGCACGCACGCACGCACGCACGCACGCACGCACACACACACACACACACACACACAAAAATTCTCACATAGCCACAATTTGCAATTTTATCATTGAATACATTGTCCCTAGACTCCAACACTGGGACGTGAACAACGAGAATCTTCACGGCGACTTCTACGAACAGAAACTCAAAGACCCCAACATCACCATGTGGATGTTCAGAGAGACACACAAAGCAGACCCAGCAGTCAAACTCTTCCTCAACGACTACAACATCGTCAAGAGTCAGTTGGACACGTTTGTAAGTAGTGCGTCAGGGACGTTATTCCATCTCAGTCAATACATCTTTATTCTCAATACTGGAATACCACAGGCCCCCACTACACGCATCACAGTGACTTACCAACTACCATGGCAAGATACATATGCAAAGGTTACAAACAATATCAGTGTCGACTGGCTTCATCAAGGAAACAAATGTATTTTGAAGTGAGTGAGTGAGTGAGTTTAGTTTTACACGGCACTCAGCAATATTCCAGCTATATGGCGGCGGTCTGTAAATAATCGAATCTGGACCAGACAATCCAGTGATCAACAACATGAGCATCGATCTGCGCAATTGGGAACCGATGACATGTGTCAACCAAGTCAGCGAGCCTGACCACCCGATCCCGTTAGTTGCCTCTTACGACAAGCATGGGTTGCTGAAGATCAATATTCTAGCCCGGACCTTCACGGGTGTATTTTGAAGAATCACATAGTATGGTATTGTCTTTTATCGGGATATTGTAAGTGTACAGCGTCCATCCTCCTCCAATCGACAGTGCGTTCACAATGTGTGATCTCTCAGTCTATTATTGTGCTAGTTTAATCTTTAATCTAAGCGCACTACGTCTACGTTGTGCTATGAACGTTCTGAACCTTTTCAGGTTGACATCCATTAAAAAACTGTCAGTAGATAACAGTGGTTTGTAGAACTTATAGATCCATTTACTAGTTGAACGGAGGTCCACTTTTGCATCTATATATCAACAATTGTTTGTCTTTGTGACAATGAATGTTTTCTTTTACAAATATTGATTTTCATTGATTGTTTCATGCTAAACAGTAACATATATGTAAAGAGCCAGTTCTTACACCGAAAACGTTCAGTATAAATACCTAACGTATCTTTATCACTGAAATGACGTGGGAGCCACGGGTGACGCCCACATTCTACATACACCATTACATGTGAAGTACATTGTTTCCTACCGATCAGTGTTTTTAACACTCATGGAGCTGGCTTCTGAGAGGTGAGGTGAGGTGAAATTGGGTTTAACGTCGTGCTTGAGAATATTTCGCTCTTATGACGACGTGCATGCGTGTGTATGTGTATGTGCGGCTGCTTGTACTAGCCCAGACTGAAGAAGGTTTTATAGTGCTAGCCCACTGAGATACCATGCCGCAGTGAAGCCCACTCAGACACATTATACTGACTCCAAGCCGACCAGTCCTTGTTGTACCCATTAATGCCGAGCGCCAGGCAGGGACCAACAAGTACCATATTTTAAGGTCTTTTGGTATGACGCGATCGGGGATCGAACCCGCGACCTTCCGCTCTAACCACTACACCACGGAGGCGGCCGGCTTCTGAGAGAGAAATGTATGGTCTCATCTCACACACGCCATGGCGATTCTGGGTTTGAATTGGTCCTAGGCGACTGATGTTATAGATGCGACTCAGTCTCCGTGCCCTGGGGTGTGCATGGCTGCTCATGACATCGGTCATCGGATCGTCCAGATTCAACTGTTTACATGTCGAGGTTACGTAGCTGAAATGTTGTCTGAATCTGGAGTTAAACATTTAGACGAAACTTACCCTACAGGGTTAGGGTCATCCAGGATCCCCATCAGTCACAGTCCCTTTGTGTATACTGCAGGCTTTACGTGTCAACACTTGTATATCTTAAGCAATGTGGCTTCCGCATGCTACTGCAATGCTAATCTCCATTGTAGATACATGCCTCTCAATCTTTATTCTGTTAATCCTTTGCTAACGGTGTTAGAACCTACACCGAGACGTCGCTCTCACTGTGAAAAAGAAGTTGTTCATCCATATATTGTTAATCCTTCCTTGGTTCAATATTTTGTCATCTGAAAACACTGACAGGGTTTCACAGTGACGTTAAGTTCATTTACTCTCAGGTAAGTAAGTCAAATTGACAGATTTCATAAAAAAGCCCTATTAAGTGTCAAAAACCTCATATTTTAGATTTATTTGCATGCACATAACGACATTGTATGTCCTTCCATCCCCATTATACAGGCATATCTGGATCAGGCCACGACGTTCCGGAAGTCCGGAGTTCCTGTTGGTGGTGTTGGGATACAGAGTCACATGAGTCCTCCAGTCGACATCGCGGCCGTCAAGGTCAATGTCTTAATGCACTCACAACCAATAACATATTTCGAAACTAATCGAGTTTGAGTTTGGAATGTGGATTGCTGACATAACGACATAATGATGACTTGCTCTAGCTGTTGAAGGCCTTGACCACTGGTTAGCCTCTTGTACCATTCATTATCGCTAACAGTGAGAGGTGGATAATTAAACTGCTGCCATAATGGTAGGTCTTAGACGCATCCGGTTGAAACAAAACAGAAACAAAGATGAGAAGTAGATTCCGGAAGGACAGGCGCGCCTCGCCTTGTTTCTACATCGGGACATTGGCTTGGCCGAGATTACACAGGATCGTTAGGGTTATCTGCACGACATGTACAAGCGAGGTATGCATGTGTTTGATCGTATGTGAGAGTGGTGTATTGGGAGTGTTTGTAATTTCATCTGTGTTTGTATGGAACTGAGAAGGGACATTGTCCCATGTCGCATTGTCGCCCTCTCAAAAACAAGTAAAGTGAGGCAAAATAAACCAAAACGCGACACGCGACGTTGCGACAACGCGACATTTCGCCCATTTGTCGCATTGTCGCGTTTTGAATAATATTTTTCTATTCCTCAAAAGGGCGACAGGCGACATAGCGACAATTTTCAAGGTCAAAATATGTCGCGTGTCGCGTTTTGGTTAATTTTGCCTCATTTTGCTTGTATTTGAGAGGGCGACAACGCGACAATGTCCCTTCCAGGATTCCATAGTGTTTGCCCGTGTAGATGTTTTGAGAGTATATGCGCTTTTGTCTATCAGTACATATATCTGACGTGCTGTTTGGTAGCCACCTAGGCAGTAAAGACAGGAACGGGATAAAACCTACTGTCTATTGTGTAAAAGTTTGCATTGAAACAACAAGTTGACATCAGAGCGTCGACCTGCATCTCGGTATTTAGTCGGTGTCTGTATATCTGTATGTCTGCGTATGTGTCTCTGAATACTCGTGTCTGTATGTCTACAGTTCCGTCTGGACCAGGTTGCCAAAGCAGGCCTACCCATCATGATCACAGAGCTGGATGTGGACACAGCGGACGAGCAGGAGAAGGCACGCATCTACGAGGATCTCTACCGTCTGTACTACAGGTGGGACCTGTATACTGACATGTGTGGTCTCCCATGTAGGATCTCTACCGTCTGTACTACAGGTGGGACCTGTATACTGACATGTGTGATCTTCCCATGTAGGATCTCTACCGTCTGTACTACAGGTGGGACGTGTATACTGACATGTGTGGTCTCCCATGTAGGATCTCTACCGTCTGTACTACAGGTGGGACCTGTATACTGACATGTGTGATCTTCCCATGTAGGATCTCTACCGTCTGTACTACAGGTGGGACGTGTATACTGACATGTGTGATCTTCCCATGTAGGATCTCTACCGTCTGTACTACAGGTGGGACGTGTATACTGACATGTGTGATCTTCCCATGTAGGATCTCTACCGTCTGTACTACAGGTGGGACGTGTATACTGACATGTGTGATCTTCCCATGTAGGATCTCTACCGTCTGTACAACAGGTGGGACGTGTATACTGACATGTGTGATCTTCCCATGTAGGATTTCTACCGTCTGTACTACAGGTGGGACGTGTATACTGACATGTGTGGTCTTCCCATGTGGGATCTTTACCGTCTGTACAACAGGTGGGACGTGTATACTGACATGTGTGATCTTCCCATGTAGGATCTCTACCGTCTGTACAACAGGTGGGACGTGTATACTGACTTGTGTGATCTTCCCATGTAGGATCTCTACCGTCTGTACTACAGGTGGGACGTGTATACTGACATGTGTGATCTTCCCATGTAGGATCTCTACCGTCTGTACTACAGGTGGGACGTGTATACTGACATGTGTGATCTTCCCATGTAGGATCTCTACCGTCTGTACTACAGGTGGGACGTGTATACTGACATGTGTGATCTTCCCATGTAGGATCTCTACCGTCTGTACTACAGGTGGGACGTGTATACTGACTTGTGTGATCTTCCCATGTAGGATCTCTACCGTCTGTACTACAGGTGGGACGTGTATACTGACATGTGTGATCTTCCCATGTAGGATCTCTACCGTCTGTACTACAGTAGGGACGTGTATACTGACATGTGTGATCTTCCCTTGTAGGATCTCTAACGTCTGTACTACAGGTGTGACGTGTATACTGACATGTGTGATCTTCCCATGTAGGATCTCTACCGTCTGTACTACAGGTGGGACGTGTATACTGACATGTGTGATCTTCCCATGTAGGATCTCTACCGTCTGTACTACAGGTGGGACGTGTATACTGACATGTGTGATCTTCCCATGTAGGATCTCTACCATCTGTACTACAGGTGGGACGTGTACATTCAGACATGTGTGATCTTCCCATGTAGGATCTCTACCGTCTGTACTACAGGTGGGACGTGTACATTCAGACATGTGTGATCTTCCCATGTAGGATCTCTACCGTCTGTACTACAGGTGGGACGTGTACATTCAGACCTGTGTGATCTTCCCATGTAGGATCTACCGTCTGTACTACAGGTGGGACGTGTATACTGACATGTGTGATCTTCCCATGTAGGATCTCTACCGTCTGTACTACAGGTGGGACGTGTATACTGACATGTATGGTCTCCCATGTAGGATCTTTACCGTCTGTACTAGAGGTGGGACTTGTATACTGACACGTGTGATCTCCCATGTATGATCTTTACCGTCTGTACTACAGGTGGGACTTGTATACTGACATGTGTGATCTTCCCATGTAGGATCTCTACCGTCTGTACTACAGGTGGGACGTGTATACTGACATGTGTGATCTTCCCATGTAGGATCTCTACCGTCTGTACTACAGGTGGGACTTGTATACTGACACGTGTGATCTCCCATGTAGGATCTTTACCGTCTGTACTACAGGTGGGACTTGTATACTGACATGTGTGATCTTCCCATGTAGGATCTGCCGTCTGTACTACAGGTGGGACGTGTATACTGACATGTGTGATCTTCCCATGTAGGATCTCTACCGTCTGTACTACAGGTGGGACGTGTACATTCAGACATGTGTGATCTTCCCATGTAGGATCTCTACCGTCTGTACTACAGGTGGGACTTGTATACTGACACCTGTGATCTCCCATGTAGGATCTTTACCGTCTGTACTACAGGTGGGACTTGTATACTGACATGTGTGATCTTCCCATGTAGGATCTACCGTCTGTACTACAGTAGGGACGTGTATACTGACATGTGTGATCTTCCCATGTAGGATCTCTACCGTCTGTACTACAGGTGGGACGTGTACATTCAGACATGTGTGATCTTCCCATGTAGGATCTCTACCGTCTGTACTACAGGTGGGACGTGTACATTCAGACATGTGTGATCTTCGCATGTAGGATCTACCGCCTGTACTACAGGTGGGACGTGTATACTGACATGTGTGATCTTCCCATGTAGGATCTCTACCGTCCGTACTACAGGTGGGACGTGTATACTGTGATGTGTGATCTTCCCATGTAGGATCTCTACCGTCCGTACTACAGGTGGGACGTGTATACTGACATGTGTGATCTTCCCATGTAGGATCTCTACCGTCTGTACTACAGGTGGGACGTATATACTGACATGTGTGATCTTCCCATGTAGGATCTCTACCGTCTGTACTACAGGTGGGACGTGTATACTGACATGTGTGGTCTTCCCATGTAGGATCTCTACCGTCTGTACTACAGGTGGGACGTGTATACTGACTTGTGTGATCTTCCCATTTAGGATCTCTACCGCCTGTACTACAGGTGGGACGTGTATACTGACATGTGTGATCTTCCCATGTAGGATCTCTACCGTCTGTACTACAGGTGGGACGTGTATACTGACATGTGTGATCTTCCCATGTAGGATCTCTACCGTCTGTACTACAGGTAGGACGTGTATACTGACATGTGTGATCTTCCCATATAGGATCTCCACCGTCTGTACACTTATCGTGTGATGTGTTTTATCCAGAACGTGTTTGAGTTTTTGTATAATTCCAGTCCACAGGTTGAATGATTCATATCTTCTTGGGGTGGTGTTAGCTATATTCCAACGTTACACTGACTCTTCTCGGCAGCCACCCCGCCGTTGAGGGAATAGTACAATGGCACTTCTGGAGCCGACAGATTCGGAAACCTCAGGCAGTGCTGACGGAGGGACCGGATGTCACGGTAGGTCAAGGTCACAGGCATATAGACAGGGGTTTGAGGTAGAGTACACTCTTAGATCGGCTTTCTATGCTTCTTGCTTTACCAGAAAACAGTATAATTGTTGGTTGTGTGATTCTGATCAGTGAACGTCTTGTACCCCTGTGACTGATCACTCAGTCCACAAAGGAACCTTCTGCTCCACTCTTCATAGGGATCTATTCGTCATTCAGTACATAACAAACCTATCATTGTAGAAAGGCAATCGCCATGATAAGATAAACCTCTAAATATCTAGGATATTATTACATCCACAACATTCCAAATTGTCTATGATTACAGCCGAACGCTGCGGGCAAGATAGTTCGCCAGTTAGTGTGGGAGACTGGAGAACCAACCAGACCCTCCCGATATCACGTGACCAGGACGTTAACATACGGGCCTTCAAGGGAGAGTACAAACTGAGAGTGAAGCATCATGGGAAGGTTATCCGGGAGGAGGACTTCACTCTGGGACAGGCGGGGGTGGACCTCACTGTGTCTCTCAGCGGAACAGGTGCGTGTATCTCAGTGTTTGAATAATGTCGTGATTTGAGGGCAAGATAGTTGAGCAAAAGTGAAAAATATATACACCACGAAGACCTTTCTTTGGGGAAATGGAGTTTAATTTCCTTGTGAAGCCCACCCGAACAAATATGTTTTTAACCTCCCATCCCTATACAGGACAAGTTAAACGGTGGCTATCAATAAATGTCACTTCAGTTCCAGCTTAAAAATAACATAACATATTACAATATTCATGAGAGCAGCACCCGGAAGATATATTGGTGTGTGTATTTCAGGTACTCAGCCGCACGTGACCCAGATACTGGTCGGATGATGAAGCATGGGCTTGGTGTCGTCTCTTTCTGTAAAATATGCACATTAAATCTTCAATAAACACATAACACACTGTCTAGTAATGGTGTATGTTTGAAAGTGATTATTGTTCATGTGTGTACCTGCGCTATCTACAGCTTCATGGAAATGTCTTACAAAGAGTTGCCATTGGATACACTGTATGAAGCCCATTTCTGGGTTCCCCCGTCGTGATATTGCTGGAATATTGCTAAAAGCGGCGTAAAACTAAACTCACTCCCTCACTCTTACACAAACAACAACAAATCGAAAGCTTGTTGGCAAATCCATGGCCGACTTCTAGGATTATACAGTTCAAGGTCCACACAGGTTCACCCATATAGCAATGTCTATTTAGAAACCAGTGCTGGAATAATGATAAACTTATCTCAGGTCGGATGTCAGTATTTTTATACCAAGATAAGGATTGGTAGGTCTGTCACGTGGCACCACAACTGGGACTGGACCTACACGCACCTGCGTCAGACATGTTGTCTATTGTGTTTATCCTATGCATCATCGGGGTATGGTGTGCTCCGAATGTATTGCAAGATGGCGACTTCGAGGCTGGAAATCCAAAAACGGCTTGGACCTGCTCGTGCGACCTGACCTTGTCTCCAGACAGCCACACCGGAAGTCACAGTGTGAAGGTTGACAACAGGTAGTCTTCCTATCTAAAACTGCTTGTCCCACTTTTGATAAGATCGACTGACAATTGACGTGCCTTTGCATGTGTTTCTGACGGGTGCCACAGGTGGGACAGCATGCGTGATCTCCTTTTCACGAACACCTAGAATATTTACTATATTAATTATGATTCCAAATATATACTTATGATGTGGACGGAATCAAATAATGGACAGGTTCGAGAACAAATTCTTTGCCTCGGAGCAATGTCCGGTAAACCAGGTCCAACACACATCCATCCGATCCAACAACAAGTACAAACTGCTCTATTTTACCTGACAGTAAACACTCTCAATCGAAGAAGGATGTCATGAGAAAAACAACTGACGTCACATACAGATTGCAGATTGTTTACTGACGTAATGTGTTAACTGAGAAAGGGCTTCAAGGCTGAGTGAACTGTGCCGATCTCCCCAACGGCCATACGGTTCTTAGTTAGTATCATATGTTCAAACGGGAACCTCACAATCTGTCTTTGTGTTGTCATCGACACGTAATGCCGTGGACATGGTCGACACTGTGTCATCTAACACAGTCTTGTTGACTCCCAGTTGGAATGGGACCAATTACGTAGAAAACATGTGAAATAACCATGTCATAAACAAGACTCAAATGAACGTTATAACAAGGATGCAGTATCTTCCAAACATCAACAGGTTTCTGGAACACTAAATACTGCCTGTTACAGGTGACGTTTTCACCCGGGAGGCTCGGTCGCCTATTCGCTGTCCAGAGTTGCTTCCCCTGGGAATTGTCTTTTTAAATCCCCGTCCGTCCCGATGTTGTCAGAACTATATTCGTGCTTTTGAGGTCAACCGTCGAAGTTTTAATCTTGGTCTTCCCTCGCATTAAAGTGATATCACGCTATAACATAACCGGGTATTGTTACAGGAAGTTCAAATACTCAGGTCCTGCCCAGGTGGTTCCGGTCCAGCCAGGTCACAGATACACCTTCAGTGCCTACGTCAAACTGTTGAACCAGTTACCAGGCCACTTGTACCATGGCGTCAACATCAACGTAGACATAGTGACAACACAGGGTAGGAATTGCATTCTCAAGTAACACAGCCCATATAACATGGTAGGACTTGTCTTCTCAGGCCACTTGTACCATGGCGTCAACATCAACGTAGACATCGTGACAACACAGGGTAGGAATTGCATTCTCAAGTAACACAACCATAGAACATGGTAGGACTTGTCTTCTCAGCCACTTGTACCATGGCGTCAACATCATGATCGACATGGTCAACTAACACGGTATTTGTTAAGCTTAATAACCTTTTGGTTCACTATGCTTATCAGTTAAAATTAAAACAGTTTGAAATCAGAATGGACCTTTACTGACGTCATATTGTATCTTTGTATTGCCTTCTACTGACGATTTTCAATAAAACAATATCTGGTATATCCGTGCTTTATGTGAAGTGTATCACACAAATCTCCCTTCTGTGTGCAGGGAACCATCATTATGACAACATGGGCAAGTCTCCCTACATACAGCTTGGTACAGGGTGGCATCTGATAGGAGGGGACTATCTCATACCTAACAGTAAGTGTGGTAACAAGTCTCCCTACATACATCTTGGTACAGGGTGGCATCTAATAGGAGCGGACTATCTCATACCTAACAATAAGTGTGGTAACAAGTCTCCGTTGCCATGGAAATTATGTAAACAAATCGTTGCCACCAGTTGTTCGTGGAAAGGTATATCATAAAAAACACGGAGATGGAGATTATGCAGTAACCCTTATATTAAAGACTCATCTCACTCTATAATGTGGTCACTGGAATTCAGGCCCAGACTGGCCAGTCATGAAGTTTATTGGGTTGATTGCCCGAAACATTTCCAGAAGACATCTTCTGAAAGAATTAACATCAATTTCAGACACCAAAACGTTTAAGGTGTACATTGAAATCGATCAACCACAAGTAAACTACCTCCTTGACTCTGCCATATTTGAGGAAGTACCTCCTCTACACAACTTCCGGTCTGCAGCAGACGACAGGATAGAGACACTGAGGAAAGCAAACGTCACTATCAAGTAGGTAACCATGGTGACACATGTCTGTATGTATGGAATGCTTTGTAATAACGCGGCACACGTGTACACATAGTTATCGTACACTGCAAATGATTGACATTTACAAAGATCAGTGACAAGATTTACATTTCCCACGGAGCATGTATATTAAGTTCATTTAGATTGGCGCACATGTTCAGAACGAACATTATGATTATACTAAACATATGTATGTGTACTTGATTGTAGTTCCAAAGAAATAGTTTTACATGATAATTTCACGACTATTCAACATGGATATTGCACATACTTTTAATGCAATGTCTCTTCCACTTACAGATTAGCTGGCACAGATATCGACCCTGCTGGATTAACTGTTGATGTAAGTAAAGTGTGGAGTATGATAAGGGAACATTTTTAAAACCATTTTAATTTGTTTATTGATATGAGCGATGGCTTACAAAGAACAATCGAAAGGAAAAATCACTGTCAGCGAGTCTGCAAAGCAAGATGTTATATTAGAGATACGGTTTATCACTTTATAGGCATCCATAGTCTTTGTAAAATATTGTTATTTTGTGTTTATAAAGTTTAGGAATTTACTCGAATTGAAAAGAAAGAATTGTTCTTTTTTCTTGTTTATGTTTAATTGAGGAACCTTTTCGCTTTTCATGACCCCAAAATTAGCCCTTACCATACCTCGTATTCCAGACTGCCAGATCGTAAATTGTATAATTGAAGAAACATTCTGCAAAACCATCACAATCCCATAAGTTAAATGTCTGTGATCAGTATATTTTCACATTGTGTTACGCTCGTCACGCTGAACACCCGGGATAGATTCCACACATGGGTTCAATGTGTGAAGCCCAATTTCTGGTGTCCTTCGCCGTGATATTGCTGGAATATTGTTAATAGCGGCGTAAAACTAAACTCACTCACTATGTTGAAAATAACACACCAGACATCTCACGGATTACCTCCCCCTTGAAATAACATTCCCGTGGAGAAATAATTAATGAAGAATCGAAGTCGTAGGTTAAACAATGCGGTTGAAAACATAGCAGATTTCATATTTGAGTGCATATACTGAAGTCATTAAGTTGTGTTTGATTGTCAGTTGGAGCAGACCTACAGCGAGTTCATCATCGCCTCCGCTATAGACGCCAAAATGATCGTTGATCCCAACTATAAAAAGTACCAGGACTTCTTTTACAAGAACTTTGAGTGGGGTCTGCCCTCTAATGCACTCAAGTGGACTGGCACCGAACACGTGGAGGTACTGCCCCAAATAGAGAGTCCTTCCTAGACACCATCGAGCAGTACTACAGACGAGTATGAACTAGGTTTACAAATCCATACAAATCACTGCAAAGGGTTGCATACAACAGGTTGGCAGTACAACAGGGTGGCATACAACAGGGTCGCAGTACAACAGGGTGGCAGTACAATTACAGCGACAATATAACACAACAGCAACGGTTACAACAATAAAGACGGTGGTGAAGATATCCACTGACCAGCAACAAAATAGGTTAGGCTGGGTGTCCAAGGTGAAAAGTGATCTTCCCGCAACTGCTGGTCTTCATGTAATGTCCAAATAGAAAGGCGAACCTCAGGGGTGGAAACACCTTTAAAATTGCTAGTGTACTCCGGTACAGTGGCATATGTAAAGTCACTTGCCCTGATAATTCTTCCACTATACCGGCCGATTTTCTTGTGGATTTTTTAAATAAACAACAAAATTAAAATTGGAAAGTCAACTAGACACCGGTACAGCATGATATACAAATTTGCTTGCCCGACAGAAAAAACCCACTGGACTCGGGCGTCGGGCAATTGGTTATTTCCACCCCTGGAACCTGCCTATGTATTGTTTCTGGTTAGTGTGTAACATGCTAGGTTAGTGTGTAACATGCTAGGTTAGTATGTAACATGCTAGGTTAGTATGTAACATGCTAGGTTAGTATGTAACATGCTAGGTTAGTATGTAACATGCTAGGTTAGTGTGTAACATGCTAGGTTAGTATGTAACATGCTAGGTTAGTGTGTAACATGCTAGGTTAGTATGTAACATGCTAGGTTAGTATGTAACATGCTAGGTTAGTATGTAACATGCCAGGTTAGTATGTAACATGCCAGGTTAGTATGTAACATGCTAGGTTAGTATGTAACATGCCAGGTTAGTATGTAACATGCCAGGTTAGTATGTAACATGCTAGGTTAGTATGTAACATGCTAGGTTAGTTTGTAACATGCTAGGTTAGTATGTAACATGCTAGGTTAGTGTGTAACATGCTAGGTTAGTATGTAACATGCTAGGTTAGTATGTAACATGCCAGGTTAGTATGTAACATGCCAGGTTAGTTGCGTAGTTAGTATGTAACATGCTATGTTAGTATGTAACATGCCAGGTTAGTATGTAACATGCCAGGTTAGTATGTAACATGCCAGGTTAGTATGTAACATGCTAGGTTAGTATGTAACACATGCCAGGTTAGTATGTAACATGCTAGGTTAGTATGTAACATGCCAGGTTAGTATGTAAGGTTATGCCAGGTATGTAACATGCTAGGTTAGTATGTAACATGCTAGGTTAGTATGTAACATGCTAGGTTAGTATGTAACATGCTAGGTTAGTGTGTAACATGCTAGGTTAGTATGTAACATGCCAGGTTAGTATGTAAACATGCTAGGTAACATGTAACATGCTTAGGTGTAACATGCTAGGTAACATGCCAGGTTAGTATGTAACATGCTAGGTTAGTATGTAACATGCTAGGTTAGTATGTAACATGCCAGGTTAGTATGTAACATGCCAGGTTAGTATGCCAGGTGTAACATGCTAGGTTAGTATGTAACATGCCAGGTTAGTGTGTAACATGCCAGGTTAGGTTAGGTTAGTGTAAGGTTAGTATGTAACATGCCAGGTTAGTATGTAACATGCTAGGTTAGTGTGTAACATGCTAGGTTAGTATGTAACATGCTAGGTTAGTGTAACATGCTAGGTTAGTGTGTAACATGCTAGGTTAGTATGTAACATGCTAGGTTAGTGTGTAACATGCTAGGTTAGTATGTAACATGCTAGGTTAGTATGTAACATGCTAGGTTAGTATGTAACATGCTAGGTTAGTATGTAACATGCTAGGTTAGTATGTAACATACCAGGTTAGTGTGTAACATGCTAGGTTAGTATGTAACATGCTAGGTTAGTGTGTAACATGCTAGGTTAGTCTGTAACATGCTAGGTTAGTATGTAACATGCTAGGTTAGTGTGTAACATGCTAGGTTAGTATGTAACATGCTAGGTTAGTATGTAACATGCCAGGTTAGTGTGTAACATGCTAGGTTAGTATGTAACATGCCAGGTTAGTATGTAACATGCTAGGTTAGTATGTAACATGCTAGGTTAGTATGTAACATGCTAGGTTAGTATGTAACATGCTAGGTTAGTGTGTAACATGCTAGGTTAGTATGTAACATGCTAGGTTAGTGTGTAACATGCTAGGTTAGTATGTAACATGCTAGGTTAGTTGCTTTTTTATGTAACATGTAACATGCTAGGTTAGGTATGTAACATGCTAGGTTAGTATGTAACATGCTAGGTTAGGTTAGTATGTAACATGCTAGGGTTAGTATGTAACATGCTAGGTTAGTATGTAAGCATGCTAGGTTAGTATGTAACATGCTAGGTTAGTATGTAACATGCTAGGTTAGTATGTAACATGCTAGGTTAGTATGTAACATGCCAGGTTAGTATGTAACATGCTAGGTTAGTATGTAACATGCTAGGTTAGTGTGTAACATGCCAGGTTAGTGTGTAACATGCTAGGTTAGTGTGTAACATGCTAGGTTAGTGTGTAACATGCTAGGTTAGTGTGTAACATGCTAGGTTAGTATGTAACATGCTAGGTTAGTGTGTAACATGCTAGGTTAGTATGTAACATGCCAGGTTAGTATGTAACATGCCAGGTTAGTATGTAACATGCCAGGTTAGTATGTAACATGCTAGGTTAGTATGTAACATGCTAGGTTAGTATGTAACATGCTAAGGTTGGTATGTAAACATGCTAGGTTGGTATGTAACATGCTAGGTTAGTATGTATGTAACATGCTAGGTTAGTATGTAACACGCAGGCTGCTAGCAACAGCCAGTGTAAACATGCTAGGTTAGTATGTGTAACATGCTAGGTTAGTATGTAACACGCTAGGTTAGTATAACATGCCAGGTTGTAGTATGTAACATGCCAGGTTAGGTAGCATGGTGTGTAACAGGTTAGTATGTAACACGCTGGGTTAGTATGTAACATGCTAGGTTAGTATGTAACATGCTAGGTTAGTATGTAACATGCCAGGTTAATGTGCAACATGCTAGGTTAGTATGTAACATGCCAGGTTAGTGTGTAACATGCTAGGCTAGGTATGTAACATGCTAGGTTAGTGTGTGTAAACATACTAAGGACACAGGTTAGTATGTAACATGCCAGGTTGGTGTGTAACATGCTAGGTTGTGTGTAGTATGTAACATGCTAGGTTAGTATGTAACATGCTAGGTTAGTATGTAACATGTAAACATGCTGGGTTAGTATGTAACATGCTAGGTTAGTTATGTAACATGCTAGGTTGGTATGTAACATGCTTAGGTTAGTATGTAAACATGCCAGGTTAGTATGTAACATGCTAGGTTAGTATGTAACATGCCAGGTTAGTGTGTAACATGCTAGGTTGTAGTGTGTAACATGCTAGGTTAGTATGTAACATGCTAGGTTAGTATAACATGCCAGTGCGCAACATGCTAGGTTAGTATGTAACATGCTAGGTTAGTATGTAACATGCCAGGTTAGTATGTAACATGCTAGGTTAGTATGTAACATGCCAGGTTAGTATGTAACATGCTAGGTTGGCATGTAACATGCCAGGTTAGTAACATGCTAGGTTAGTGCAAACACGCCAAGTGCAACACGCTAGGTTAGTGTGCAACATGCTTAGGTTAGGTGTGTAACATGATGCATGCCAGGTCAGTATCTGTAACATGGCCAAATTTATGTATTAGCTAGGTTATGTGTAACATGCTAGGTTAGTGTGTGTAACATGCTAGGTTGAGTGTGTAACACATGCTAGGTTAGTATGTAACATGTTAGGTTAGTATGTAACATGCTAGGTTAGTATGTAACATGCTAGGTTAGTATGAACATGTTAGGTTAGTATGTAACATGCTTAGGTTAGTAATGTAACATGCTAGGTTGGTATGTAAAGAAAGTATGTAACATGCTAGGTATTAGTATGTAACATGCTAGGTTAGTATGTAACATGAACAGGGAAGATAATAGTAACATAGGTTAGTATGTAACATGCTAGGTTAGTATGTAACATGCTAGGTATGGAACATGCAGGTGTAACACGCCAGGTTGAATGTGTGCAACATGCTAGGTTGGTATGCTTAACATGCTAGGTTAGTATGTGTAACATACCAGGTTGGTATGTAACATGCCAGGTTAGTAACATGTGTGTAACATGCTAGGTTGTGTAACATGCCAGGTGTAACATGCTAGGTTAGTGTGTAACATGCTAGGTTAGTGTGTAACATGCTAGGTTAGTATGTAACATGCTAGGTTAGTGTGTAACATGCTAGGTTAGTATGTAACATGCCAGGTTAGAATGTAACATGCTAGGTTAGTATGTAACATGCTAGGTTAGTATGTAACATGCCAGGTTAGTGTGTAACATGCTAGAAGGTTAGTATGTAACATGCTAGGTTAGCGTAGCAGGTTAGTACATGCTAGGTTAGCATGTAACATGCTAGGTTAGTATGTAACATGCTAGGTTAGTATGTAACATGCTAGGTTAGTATGTAACATGCCAGGTTAGGTGTGTAACATGCTAGGTTAGTATGTAACATGCTATGTAACATGCTAGGTTAGTGTGTAACATGCTAGGTTAGTATGTAACATGCTAGGTTAGTGTGTAACATGCCAGCTAGCCAGGTTAGTATGTAACATGCTAGGTTAGTGTGTAACATGTTAGGTTAGTATGTAACATGCTAGGTTAGTATGTAACATGCTAGGTTAGTATGTAACATGTTAGGTTAGTATGTAACATGCTAGGTTAGTATGTAACATGCTAGGTTAGTATGTAACATGCTAGGTTAGTATGTAACATGCTAGGTTAGTATGTGTACATGCTAGGTTAGTATGTAACATGCCAGGTTACGTAACATGCTAGGTTAGTATGTAACATGCTAGGTTAGTATGTAACATGCTAGGTTAGTATGTAACATGCTAGGTTAGTATGTAACATGCTAGGTTAGTATGTAACATGCTAGGTTAGTATGTAACATGCTAGGTTAGTATGTAACATGCTAGGTTAGTATGTAACATGCTAGGTTAGTATGTAACATGCTAGGTTAGTATGTAACATGCTAGGTTAGTATGTAACATGCTAGGTTAGTATGTAACATGTTAGGTTAGTATGTAACATGCTAGGTTAGTATGTAACATGCTAGGTTAGTATGTAACATGCCAGGTTAGTATGTAACATGCCAGGTTAGTATGTAACATGCTAGGTTAGTGTGTAACATGCTAGGTTAGTGTGTAACATGCTAGGTTAGGCATGTAACATGCCAGGTTAGTGTGCTTGCCAGGTTAGTGTGTAACATGCTAGGTTAGTGTAACATGCCATGTTAGTGCACATGCTGCTAACATGCTAGGTTAGTATGTAACATGCTAGGTTAGTGTGTAACATGCTAGGTTGTACATGCACAGTTAACATGCTAGGTTAGTATGTAACATGCTAGGTTAGTGTGTAACATGCTAGGTTAGTGTGTAACATGCTAGGTTAGTGTGTAACATGCTAGGTTAGTGTGTAACATGCTAGGTTAGTATGTAACATGCTAGGTTAGCCTGTGCTGGATTATTCCGGCTGCTCTAGAAGGTTTCTCAGTAGCCTTGGCCTCCATCCTAATACACAGTACCAGCGCCATTGAATCTTAACAGAAACAATCATTGTGTAATACAATTACGACTCTGTTCATGGATGCATACCGCTGCCACAGAACGCTTGAAGTTATTGGATTAGAACACACATATACCTGTACCTCAGTCTTGGGTCATGTGTATATATGTTAGCTTTGGAAAAGAACAAAACAACAGACGTGTTCCTCACATGTGGATGTTGCTACCTGTACAGAGATTATTCCCCAGTATCGTACTCTTTGAAAAACCCAGCTACATAATCGCTGGTTGAAACACACCATACAGTTGAGTCTGTCGTGATATCACTATCTGATAACATGTAATACTCTTGGAATGTAGTTTGATAACCTGTATTATTATATACCGATGTAAACTTAGGATAGTAATTCAGGGGTGCAATACGAATTCCCTATTCGAACTTGTTGTTTCTCTGCTCCCATGACATCTTCTCGTTCAATACAAAACATCAAAATGCACTATATATATATATGTATGACGATGTATGTATATATGTATATATGTATGTATAATATGTATGTATGTATGTATGTATGTATGTATGTATGTATGTATGTATGTATGTATATGTATGTATGTATGTATGTGTATGTATGTATGTATGTATGTATGTAACATTATAGTATGTAATACTATTTGCATGTAACATGAAAGCATGTAATATTGTTTGCATGTAACATGACATCATGTACTAGTATTTGCATATAGCTTGATAACATGTAATACTGCTTGCGGTTTGGGACAATACCAAGCGAGCGATACCAAGAGGATGCTATTGTAACACATATATATCTGAAGGAAATGTGTCTGTTCACAGGGACATACCAACTACTCAGTCCCATTCGCCGCCGTGGACGCCCTCCTTCAGCACGGGTACGTCCTAGACGTTGTAATGGTCGTAGGATGCCAGATGTTCAGGGCATAGATTTTCGAAGCTCTTAGCGCTAAGATAGTCGTAAGTGTCATACCTTAACATTAACTTACGACTATCTAGGCCCTGATTCTTAAAACCATTTGTTTTACCTGCTGTTTAGCAATGACTGCTTGGATAAGGATTCCCAAACAGTCTTTTATAGTACAGGCGGAATTGTAAAACGACCCTTCTTCTAGTGAAGACGTTTTATGATCATGAGAAGGATTATGCTTCTATTCTTCTATAGCTTGTGTCGCCAATCACCTGGTGTCAGGACCATCTCTCCAATGACGTTTTATGCTGTACAATGTTGTTCCATGTGTTCTTGTTTCACAGGAGCAGGGCATCACACTTGGGAAATGTGTGAAGCTGCGGGTATATGGTTTACGGGACGTTGTGTGAAGAAACGTGGTACTTTCGGCTGCTATGAACTTTCAAAACACACCATTATTATCTCTGTTAAACATTTATACGTCATTGTACATTGGGACCGTGTTTCAGAAAGAAGGTGAAAGGTCACAACATATTTTGGGACGTAAAGAAAAGTGTTCCCAAATGGCAGTACAATAAACCTGCAGCGGAGCTCAAGTCTCTCATGGCGACACGAATCCAGGGGGTTGTAGGGGGACTGAAGGGGAAGTAAGTTGTGTGGCTGTATCCCGTAACTCTTGTGTGTTCATTGTTGTCAGTTTGTCCGCTTTCTGTACTCCTATCTCTGTGTTCTCTGTGTCACTCAGTTGTTCTTTGTGTGACAACTCACCAATGCTCAGAACATAGCTACATGCCTGAAACGTTTGCCATTTAATGCTACATATATACGATGTTAGCCATGTACAGCTACATGTGTGTAACGTTAGCCATGTAGAACCACATGTGTAACGTTAGCCATATAGAGCTACATGTGTAATAGTTAACCATATAGAGCCATGTGTGTAACGTTAGCCATATAGAGCTACTTTTGTGTAAAGTTAGCCATATAGAGCTAAATGTGTGTAAAGTTAGTCATATAGAGCTACATGTGTGTAACGTTAGCCATATAGAGCTACATGTGTATGACGTTAGCCATATAGAGTTACATGTGTATGAAGTTAGTCATATAGAGTTACATGTGTGTAAAGTTAGCCATATAGAGCTACATGTGTATGACGTTAGCCATATAGAGCTACATTTGCTAATGTTAGCCATATAGAGCTACATATGTGTAACGTTAGTCATATAGAGCTTCATGTGTATGACGTTAGCCATATAGAGCTACATGTGTGTAACGTTAGCCATATAGAGCTACATGTGCGTAACGTTAGCCATATAGAGCTATATGTGTGCAATGTAACCATGTATAACTACATGTGTGTAACGTTAACCATATAGAGCTACATGTGTATGAAGTCGGCCATGCATAGCTACTTGTGTGTAACGTTAGCCATATAGAGCTACATGTGTGTATGACGTTAGCCATATAGAGCTACATGTGTGTAAAGTTAGCTATATAGGGGTACATGTGCGTAACGTTAGCCATATAGAGCTACATGTGTATGACGTTAGCCATATAGAGCTACATGTGTGTAAAATTAGCCATATAGAGCTACATGTGTATGACGTTAGCCATATAGAGCTACATCTGCTAATGTTAGCCATATAGAGCTACATATGTGTAACGTTAGCCATATAGAGCTACATGTGTATGACGTTAGCCATATAGAGCTACATGTGTGTAACGTTAGCCATATAGAGCTACATGTGCGTAACGTTAGCCATATAGAGCTATATGTGTGCAATGTAACCATGTATAACTACATGTGTGTAACGTTAACCATATAGAGCTACATGTGTATGACGTCGGCCATGCATAGCTACATGTGTGTAACGTTAGCCATATAGAGCTACATGTGTGTATGACGTTAGCCATATAGAGTTACATGTGTGTAACGTTAGCCATATAGAGCTAAATGTGTGCAACGTTAGCCATATAGAGCTACACGTGTATGACGTTAGCCCTGTTTAACTACATGTGTGTAAAGTTAGTCATATAGAGCTAAATGTGTGTAACGTTAGCCATGTATAGGTGCACGTGTGACGTTAGCCATATAGAGCTACACGTGTATGACGTTAGCAATGGACAAGCACTGAAGCAGCTGTAACTCGGACTAACAAACGCACACGCACACACGCACACGCATATTCTTACATACCAATTTCTGCATACATTTTTCGTAATTGTATTGTATGGATGTCTGTGTCCTAGACTCCAACACTGGGACGTAAACAACAACGAGAATCTTCATGGCGACTTCTACGAGCAAGAGACTCAAAGACCCCAACATCACCCATGTGGATGTTCAGAGAGACACATAAAAGCAGACCCAGCTGTTAAGCTCTTCCTCAACGACTACAACATCGTCAAGCAGCCATATGACATACATTCGTTAGTATTGAGGATGGACAGTGAAAGTTTTTTCCATGTTTGATGTACGAGTTTTCTGTACTAGTCAAATGTGTGTTGGCATCTTTACTCGGGACAGGCATGTATGAGAGCTACCCATTGTAGATAGGATTTCAATTTTAAGCAAGCTTCTCAGCTCAGTTTAATTTTGTGGTCCGTCCTGAGTTGACCCTGGACTCGTGTAGATCAGCTTCCACGCAAGTGCTAGTGCAGCGCAGCGGCAGCAACTAAGTCGGGGAACTAGAAGAAGTAATTGACCAGTTTGAAAGCATACGGTCAACCTCTACCTGGCGCAGGTTTGATGAATTATAGCGTGAAAAGCCCCACAATTTTGTAAGGCAATATTTTCCACGCTCGTACAAAATAGGTTAAGAATAGTTCCGAATTACTTTGCGCAGATTAAATAATCTTTATGACAACACGTGTTTTTGTGTGAAGCACATGTCACTACGGAAAACTTGTTAAATTCGGAATGAGTCCCTATCTATTTATTTAATAATAAACTTGTTGGTAGGTCTCGGTAGAATATCTTGCACCTGGTTGAGTATTCTTGAAATATCTCAATCAAATGAAAGTAAACGTTTGGATTGCGATGCTGTATGGAGATTTAGGACAAACCATGTGCATGTATGTAGAGCTTACAACGTAAATCTCGCCTTTAATCCGTGTATGCAGGCACATCTGGACCAGGCCACGACGTTCCAGAAGTCCGGAGTTCCTGTTGGTGGTGTTAGGATACAGAGTCGCTAGAGGCCTCGAATTCGACATCGCGGCCCGTCATGGCCAGTCTTTTCTCATCAACTGGTCATGCGAGTTTGTGGGTTAAGTTAGGGATGGCTGTCACGTGGGCCCAATGTAGCTTGGGACACAATGACAGGTGAATAGTGAACTGGCTGGTGAAATTGACCCTGGCCCAGATCTAGCCTACTGGAAAATGTATTATCACCAACAGGAGGAGGTATTGAAAAGAAACGTTACAAAGCGAGGCTGAGTTTGTTCAATCGGTTTATGTCTTAATCATACCTGTAACAGTACATGTCTACAGTTCCGTTCGGGACCAGGCTGCCAAAGCAGGCCTGCCCATCATGATCCACAGAGAGCTGGATGTGGACACAGCGGACGAGCAGGAGAAGGCAGCACGTATATACGAGGATCTCTACTGTCTAACACTACAGGGTGGGACTATTGTATACTGACACATGTGTGGTCTCCATATAGGACCTCGACATAATATTCTTCATATCATGCATTTCACCTATGATGGCAGACATAATGTTTCCGTTAGGGAATTATTTCACTTAGATTGGAAGAATGTTGAATTCCGACATTACACCATATATTGTTTGATCAGATTCTGTGGAAACGTGGACCATTTGTGACATATGGATAAAGAACGCTGCTGGACAGTTTGTTATAGCTGTTTTGCCAACCATATAATATACTCTTCTGCGAGTCATCCGCCGTCGAAGGAGTCGTGCAGTGGCATTTCTGGAGCGGAAGGACCTGGAGAGGCCCACAGGTAAGAAAAGCAGACAGGACCAAAGTTTATCACTGTAGGTCAAGGTTCGGAGCTTAGCATTGAGTCACCTGGCCGTAGTGTCAAGGTCGAAGGTCAGAAATACCCTGGCGAGGGTGTGTAAGGTCCAAAGGTCACAACATAGTAGGTCACCTGGCGGTATATATATAGGTCAAGGTCAGAGTTTAGTATGTCACCGGGCGGTGGTGGCCGAAGGTCAGAACATAGCCGAGTCACCTGGCGGTATATAGGTCAACAAGGTCAGAGCAGGTATGTACAACTGGCAGTGAAGGCCAAGGTCAGAGTTTAGTAGATCACCTCGCTGCTGTAGGCCGAGGCGTGGCGTGGTGCGGATCATTAAAGTGCACGGCTAAGTCCAGTCCTCCAAACCTGGGTTGAATGGTTTATGGAAAGGGAGAATCATTACATTAGCGTGTATTGTGTGAGGATAAATTTGACTTATGTTGACTGGCCATGAACTTTCCAACTTACAGTGCGACCTGATCAGAAAGGAAAATGACGTGTTACACAATCAAACATTATCACAACGGTATAAACTTATCAGAAAGTAAACATATATATCTATGATTATATAGAAAGGAACATTCCATGTAGGTAAAGGAACAAGACATATCGCTTCCTTGATCTTGAATATTAAATAATTGAGAAATAAGTATCGGCTTCGTATGTGTTCATCGAAAACAGATGGTCATTTTCATAGTTCACAGCCAGAACGCCGCTGGCAAGATAGTTCATACAGTTAGTGTTAGCAGGGGTGACTGGAGTGACCAACCAGACTCTCGATATCATTTAGAGAGACCAAGACATTAACATACGGGCCTTCTGGCTGGAGAGTGTACAAACCGAGAGTGAAGCATCATGCCGGGAAGGTTATCCGGGAGGAGGACTTCACTCTGGGACATTAGGCGGGGGTGGACCCACTGTCCGTCTTGTCTCTCAGCGGGTCAGGTAGCTATGCTTACGCTCTCCATCTCCATCAGATTTGTGTTAATGCTTTTCCAACGCAAACCATACAGTGCGACACACATTTTTCCCTTTGTGATTTATTGTCAACAGAAGCGGTTTATCCATGCACCAACGTTTTATGTTGACAGGAACACAACCCCAGGTGTCCCAGGTGATAATTGGGTGAACACCGACACGGGGTGTCTTTCTAATATCATCAGACGCTCTACTGACTCAACGCACTCAGTGATGTAATTCCTGAATAAACACGATTTACAGGAGACGTTGGATCTGTTAAACACAAGAAACGTAAACTCCATGAGAGCACTATTGCTTGGTGGGCTGCGCCTGTCACGCCCATGCTGCTGAGTGTTTTGGTGTGCGTGACGTTTGGGATTGATGATATTGTGGTTTTGAGTGCATCAATATTGGTGTTTGGTATTGGTAATGGCGTTTGGGGTGTTTGTGTCGTTTGGGGGTGCGATGTGTTAATTATTTGGTGTGTGTGTGTGTGGCGTTTGGTGTGCGTACAGTGACGTTTGGTGTGCGTGACGTTTGGTGTATGTTAGTGGCGTTTGGTGGTATTAGTGTGTGTGTTTGGTGTGTGTATGTGTGTGGCGTTTGGTGTTTGGTGGTAGTATCATTTGGTTATTGATGATGGCGTTTGGTGTTATTGATGTGACGTTTGGTGTGTGTGTGTATGTGTGGCGTTTGGTGTTTTGGTGTGTGTGTAAGTGGTGGTGTTTTGGTTATTGATAATTGGCGTTTGTGTCGTGCTTGTGTGTGTGTTAATGGCACGTGTGGTGATATATGTGGTGTGTAGTGTGTTTGAGGTGCGTGATGTGTTTGTTATGTGGGTGTTTTGTTTGTGATGTGTGTGGTGTGTTTGAGGTGTGTGATGTGTTTGTTATGTGTGTGTTGTGTTTGTGATGTGTGTGGTGTGGTTTGATGTGTGTGGTGTGTTTTGTTATGTGTGTGTTGTGTTTGTGATGTGTGTGGTGTGTTTGAGGTGTGTGATGTGTTTGTTATGTGGGTGTTGTGTTTGTGATGTGTGTGTGGTGTGTTTATTGTGTGTGATGTGTTTTGTTATGTGGGTGTTGTGTTTGTGATGTGTGTGGTGTGTTTGAGGTGTGTGGTGTGTGTTTGTTATGTGTGTGTTGTGTTTGTAATGTGTTGTAGTGTGTTTGGAGGTGTGGTGTGTGTTTGTTATGTGGGTGTTGTGTTTGTAATGTGTGTGGTGTGTTTGAGGTGTGAGTTGTGTTTGTGTTTGTATTGTGTAGCACTTGTCGTGCTTGTTTTTGTGGCACGTGTTGGTGATGTGTGTGGTGTTTGTGATTTGTGTGGTGTGTTTTTAATAAGCGGATCCAAAACATTGTTTTGTACAATATCTTGACGCATCAATGAATAACTCGGCTGTTTCGAACCGTGAACGTTACCAGTCTAGTGTGACCACCACGAGCGGCAATACTGCAGCACAGCGTCTATGCATGGAGTGCACCAATCGATTGATATGAGCCACTGGCACCTGGAACCACACCCTGAGAGGAGCCGGGCACCAATAAATCAGCTTTTCGGCGGGTATGACATTATTCAGTCTCCTCTGAATTTCATCCAAAAGATGTTCAATTGGGTTTTAAATCAGGACCCGAGGGCTGGCCACTGCATAATGTTGACACCGTTCTGCTGTAGGAAGTCCCGTGTAGCTCTGGCGAGTATGGGCCGGGCGTTATCATGCGCCATTGTTGTTCCGGTGACGTGCGAAATGTGGTATGACATTAGATCTGAGGAAGCGGTCGTCAGCGGCGCACCGCTGATGCCACCTCCCTCCCTGGATAGCGAACACCATAGGACCCACTTTCTGAACCGGGCTATTCAATCCCATACCATGATGCTTGCACCACCCCATGAATCTCTTTTCCGCCAACATTGGACTGCAGGTAACGCACTGGCGCGACGTCGCCACATTCTTGTTTTGTCATCTGCAGTTGATACGCAGTACCGACTCTCATCTGTGAACAGAACAGTTCCCCATTACCTGCCGGGGTATCGCAAGTTTTGGTGTTGGGGCAAACTGTAGACGTTCACGCCGATGACGAGGGGTGAGGATAAGGTCCACGGTAAGGTCTACGGCAATGGAAGTTCCGCTGTTAAGACCTCGGCGGCGCATAAAGTACTGGTGGTCTTCCGTGTGTGTTACTGTCGCGTCTGTTTCGGATGCCTGCATGTGGGATTCTGTACATGCTGTCGCACAAGATGGCGGTCTTTGTCGTCTTGGTCACCCTTAGTCTACCGGTACGGGGGCGATCATTTGTGGTGTTGGTGGCCCAGAAACGTTGCTGCAGTCTGTAGATGAGGATCGAAGTGATTGGCAACAGCTTGTGGTAGTGGTGGCCAGCTTCAAAGTCTTCCAAGCGCCTGATTCCTCACCACGAGCCGTCGTGAGGTCGCGGCATCCTGCTGACGTTGTAATGTGGAATGTTTCAAATCCAGGTTTGGGGTGCATTCTATACGGCTGGTCCTTGAACAACAGCACGTGCAGCATGACTTGCATGAAAAACATGGAGAACACCGTACCATCCCCGTGAGATCCTTCCGTTGCGCTCTTTTTTAGACCATTTTTCTGGGTTCCATTCTGAGTTTGGGAAGGAATGCCTTTGCTCAGGTAGAGTTGGAGATGTTGTCAAAAATATACAATCAAAACATTAAATGAGTTAACAGTTATCCGTTTCTGCAGAAGGAAAATCTAAAACCGACGTTTATTTTCATGCTCCGCATATACCATGAAACACGTGGTGCAGGTAACAACCGTATAGCGGCGAAACACTTGCACCCTCGTGTTATGAAAGTACAGTTTCATTCACCCTTGTTAGAAAACTGAGCTTAAAACGCATAGTTTCTATTGTCTTAAACCAATCATGCAGTTAAAAGGCTCTGAAACGGTGTGCAAGATTATAAGGTATGGTTAATGCCGGGTTGTCCATGGAGACATTGCCAGGCATTTAGGTCACCACCTCTCAATAATCAGTCGACTAATGAGGAAATATCACTCAAACAACGTGATGTAAAGGGATCTGCATCGTTCAGGCAGACCATGCAAAGAATCAGCTGGACAAGACGCGGCCCTAAAGTTAGATTTGTTCAGGCGATTATTTCTTTGCACCAAGTCCAATGTTAAACTTCAATGACTTCCACATCAGCAACTCTGTCAGAAACCCGTTAGAAATCGACTGGAAAACAACACGGTATATAGGCCAGGAGACTCCTGTCCGGCGACCTGACACATTTTATGGATACGGTAGTGCGCGGCCCGCATCCGGTGAACGGAACCTGGCAGCAATGACACGTAGCGGCA